>NC_139556.1:95451790-96051790 GCF_965112155.1 Podarcis liolepis | reverse complement strand
TAGCTGCTTTACTCCTGCCCCTCTTAAGGCAAGTGTGGCTGCCTCTTGCTGCCCCCTCCCCATTCCAGCCACTGCTGCTCTTGCTGATTTTGAAGGGCAGAGTCTGAAGGGTGTGCAGTTCCCTCTCCTTGGCCTGCGTCTTCTGCACTTCGGGATGGGGGTGAGGCAGGGCGCCTTCCCGGGCGCAGGGAGGCTTCCTGTGGGTGTAGGCACCGCGAAATGGCGCAGCACCCAGACTTCCTCTGCTGTCTGTCTCGTGCCTGCATTGGCAGCACAGGTGGGTGCCTGGTTGCTTGGTCCTGCCAAGAGGGAAGAGGCTGGGCTGGGCTGGGCCAGGAGCCTGCCTCCTTCCTCCTCTTGCCTGTGCAACGCGAGTGACTCAGGCGTGTAGGCGTGGGATTTTCTCCGACTGGTTTGGGCAGTGCTGGGGCCGAATGGCTGTGACTGTGGGTGGGGTTTTGGGTGCTCCCTGGTTCTCTTCAGCCTGCCTCTCTCCTCTCCCTGTCTCGGTGTCTCTGCAGTGCAGCAGACTCTGCGATCTGACACCACCGGCAGCTCCCGGCACTCATGTTCCTGGCCTTCCCAGGGTGGGGGTGGGGGGCTGTCCCCTGCCTTGCCCATGTTTGGCAAGCCCGACCCTCCATGCCGCTCACCAGCAGGTTTGCAGGCTGATATCCCCCCCCCCACTCCACCCAACCACCCTGTCGTTTTCTCAAAGTGGCAGATGAAAAGTCTCAGCTGCTTGCAAAACTGGCCTGGGGTTTTTCCTACTTAGGGGTGAGTATTTTGCATCTTTTCTGTGCATGTTTTGAGGATGGCGGGGTGAGGTGGGGAGGCTGTTCCACATTGAGACCTCGACTTTCTGCTTGCCCCCGTTTTGGGAAGGGGGTGTCATAGAGCAGGGTGGGTGGAGGAAAGGAATTGCATAGCAAATATCTTTTCTTCGTTGCCAGCATTGGTTAGGGTTGGGCCTACTCTTTGAGAATTCCTCGGCTTGGGGAGGGAAGGGTGCTTGGCACGGGAGCTGGCCTGCCTAAAGAATTAACTGGGCATATTTGGAGCACCGGGGAAACGACTCATGCTCGCAGTTGCCTCTCCCCAGACCTTGGGGTGGTGCTGACTGTCTGCAAAACTTCGCGTGGGCTTTTCAGGGGAGACTAGCTACTTCAGCTGGGCCTCCCCTAAAGCAACGATCCAGCTCCCTACACCTCCTCTGGGGCCTCTGGCGTCAGTTTTTTTGGGCTGGCCCCTTTTTCTGGGAGCATGGCTGTCCCTGCAGTTTGGTTTTGCAAGAGGTGGGGGGGTGCTTCTGTATCCATGTCTGGAAAATTCAGAACTGTTTGGGGTGGTGTCTCCTGGTAGACGTGCCCCATCAGGCTGTGTGGAGCTGCTTCCTATAGGAAGGGCTGCTGCATGCTCCCTCCTTGCCTGTCTGCGTGATGCTGCACCACACTGTGTCTAGATGCTCAAAGGTGGGGGGGGGGATAATTGTTGCAAACTGTGCAATTGTGGTCTGTGCAGCTTCAGCTGCTCCCCCTCTCCTAAATCTGTGCGCACACATACACAGAAACGTAGTATGTACTAAATTATGGTCCTTAAAAAAAAGTATCCCGTTTTAGTAAGGGCTGAGGATACTGGGGAGAAGGGAATTATGAGAACTGGTGGCTCTAATTCTGAGCAGAGGTGAAGAAATTGTTGCTGATGTGCCACCCACACCCAGGACCACCACATATACTTAAGTTTTTTATTGTTGTTGTTGCCAATGCCCTGGGAAAATTTCAGAATCAAAAGGCTTGTTAGGGTGCCCTCGGCGAGGCCCCCCACAAATATCTGGCCACGCTGTTCTTGTGTGCTGAACTGGAGCCCTGCAGAAGCCTCCTGATCCTGTCTTGGTTTTTTGCCTCCTTTGCATTGCGTACGTTTCCTCCTCTCTCCCAAAGTCTTTAGTCGCCTGAAACGCTGACAGCAGCAGCCCAAGGGTCAGGTTTCGCCAGGTCTCTGGGTCTGTTTGGGTAGAGTGGCTCTACCTTGCTTTGTGCTGGAGAGGGCACTGCCCCTGTCCAGACCAAAGGGATCCTATTCCCATAAGGTTCCACAGGGCAGCTGTAGGACTGGCGTCCTGGAAGACGTTCCCTCTGCCTTGCCACCCTGGCCTATGCACCTTCACCCATCTGCGTGTGCTTGCGAAAACCGCAGCCAGTTAGCCCTTGCTTAGGCTGAGGCCTGTAGACCAGGGGTCAGCAAACTTTTTCAGCAGGGGGCTGATCCACTGTCCCTCAGACCTTGTGGGGGGCTGGACTATATTTTGGGGAGGGGATGAACAAATTCCTAGGCCCCACAAATAACCCAGAGATGCATTTTAAATAAAAGGATACATTCAACTCATGTAAAAACACACTGATTTCCGGACCATCCGTGGGCCGGATTTAGAAGGTGGTTGGGTCGGATCCGGTCCATGCTGTAGACCATTAGGAGGCTTCTAAACCCACCTTAGCCCAAGCAGGCACTTGGTGGAGCAAACCTGGGATGGGACGGGGGTCTTTTCTTGTCCTTTGTTGGAACTGGCTGTTCAGATGTTTCCTCCTCATTCCCACCCACGTGAATTTATCTGCTTTGTCATATAATATGCTGGGTGGGCTTGCAACACGGTTCCTTTTTGACTTGGCCTATTGCACTAGGGACCACAATAGCAAGAAGAGCTGGCATGCTACCTCTGCAGGAAATGTGTGAGGGACTCTCACTTGCCCCTTGTAGTGACCGAGAAAATGGGGAGGACGTGTTGCGAGGGGGTAGTGGGGATCATCATGGTGCATTGGATTTGTGTGTCTGGTTTGGAGACAGAAAACGCTGTGGAAGTCCTTGGCCGGCCAGCCAAAATATCTAGAGTTGAAGGTCTGGGGTTGGCTGGAGGCTATGTGGGGAAGTGGTGGGTGCTGCTGCACTACCCCGTGTGTGAGCTGTTGGGCGGGGAGAATGAACAGTGTAAACAAAGTCTCTGTGTGCCTCCATTCTCCTTGGGGCTTCCCCCACCCTCACTGGGCTCCAGAGAGGGTCTCCTGATGAACCCCGAGGACTCTCCAGCTCTCTCTCACCATTTCCTGGTATTCTGTTTATTTATTTCCTGGCACCATGTGTATATGCAATCACACGGGAGTTGGAGGGATGCCTGTATGGTGGAAGGTCCCAGAGCAAAGGCCAAGGCCGTGAAAATGGGTTGACTTCCTCGCATTATTTGTATACAGTCTAATGGCCAGCAAGAGTCGATAGGGAGTAGAGTTTGTGTCGATTCAGAGTCTGGGTCTTAGGTGGGTGGTTCTCAAAATGGTTTCTTACTGTGGCCGCAAGTGGGGCCAGAGACATGCAAGATAGCTGCCCTGATAGCCCCATGCATCCATATCCCATATAGATCAGTGGAACAAACTGCGGCACTTTAGCAGTTGCATTCAAGACATACGGGGGTCTTGGATAACCTCCATCCTTCAGCTTACCCAGAGAGACTTGGCTCCGACATTGGTCCAAAGGCATTCTGCATATTGCACATCTCTAAGTGCATCTTTTCATTGGGTGCCTCTTTGATGCGCTTTAATGTGACTCTTTCATTGTGTGGTGCTGCTTTGCCTTCAAGAACTGGGTGGGATTGATCTCAGCTTCTCTGCAGGATGCCTTTCAGGTGAATTGGGGTAGAAGAGTGCAGTTTACAGCCAATTTGAGACCCTTTTGACACTACCGCAGCAACTTTTCATCTGAGAGTTGTTGGGGTTTTTTTTGAGAGAGATGATTAACTTAGGGCTGAATGCAAGCTGGCAAGGTTTCGTGCCCAGAATTTTTAAAAAGTCACTATTTCCCCCCAGATACTGTGTTTGGGCAGGTGGGAGATGATAACTTTTTGAAAAAGCTTCTTAAGAAGCAGGAGACATAGGAGAAAGGAAGACAGAAGCCATTCATCAGATAGCCCTATGTTTCTCTGGGAATTATGGGTACTAATGAGGGTTCAGAAGGTCCCCCTTCCTCATTCATAGTTGTTGCAGGCATGGTGGCTAGAAACTTGATTTTTAATATATATATATTATAATGTTTCAATTGCAAATGGATACCTGCACTTCCTAGGTGTCCTCCAATCAGCCCCAAGCAGCACAACTGATGGAAGTTGTACACTAAAACAGATGCAGAAACCAGGTGTGTGGCCGCTGGAGGCCCATGTGGGTGTCTCTGTAGCAATACAGAGAATCTTCAGGTGAAATTTAAGCCAAGGCACTCTGCGCTAGATGAACATCAAGCTGCCTAAGGATGCACAGGCATAAGGTTAGGGAGCGAGTCTGCAGTGGGGGCTGCATCACTAAAAAAAAGTGTGTACAAGCATAAAGGTACATGGGGTGGCTATTTATCTTGGTACCAAAAGATGCACTTGCCTAGGAGTCCTCTGGGACTCACATTGGCAACATCCATTATAGCCCCTCCCCTGAATTTTGCCTGAAGTTGCTGCTGTTCCATTTCTTCTCTGGTCCAATCGTCATGCGGCGCTATGAGATCCGTCCGTGAAATGGCACTCATGCTACTTAGAAGTGTGGTCTGGAGGGCTGACCATCCATCCTTGTTTGGGCTGCTTCTGTTTGCCCTGCCATTCTGCTGCGGGGTCCAATTTTAGCTTGGAATTTTCCGCTCTGCCTCTAGTTGTATTGCGTTCCTTCCATGCTTGTTTTTACCATGCCTCTTTTTCTCTATCTCAACAGGTAGCAAGGGGATCCTTATGCAGCACCACGTGAAATGAACAAAACTCCACAGCCCTCAGGAGGAACCCCATCAGCCCCACACCCCTCCCCCTCTCCTGGACTTCCACAGGTAAAATGATTCTCCCTCCCAAGCTGCCTTGCCCCCCTCTGTTCTACAATATGTAATAAAAACTATCTCATCTTTTCCCCATTCGCAACCTCCATTGGCTGCTTTGTCTTCTCTGGTGGCTCCTCTTCAACACAAGTTGTCCCACACACACACACACACACACACACATGCACACCTTTCTGCATTTCTCTTGCCTTTTGCTTGTGGGTCAGTTCTGCACTGTGGGTCCAAACAACCTAGCAAGGCAGGATTTGATTGGACGACCCTCTTGAGCCCCCTTTGCAAAGTTTGCCTTAGGCTCTCTGCGTGCGCCGAGTGTTCGCACAAATTCTCCACGCACCCCAATCTTGCTCTCTAGAGGGTGGGTTTTGGGTGTGGGTTGGGGGCAGCTACGGAAGCTGCTAACTTCCTCTTCCTCCCTTCTCCCCCTCCCCCAGCAGTCAGCATTTCCTCCTGGCCAGACGGCACCTGTGGTTTTTAACCCAGCGCAAGCTACCCAAATGAATACGCCTTCCCAGCCTCGACAGGTAAGGGGGTGGCCGCTCTTGTCACTGCTGCTCTTCGGCCGCGAGATCTCTGGGGTGGTAGCCAGGCCTTCTCTGAGGGGCTGCCAAACAGGTTCTTCCCTGTGGCTCGGGGATTGCCGGGCAAAGGGAGCCCTGGAGGCTCACTCTGTCTGCAGGCGCCACTGACTCAGGAGTTCATCTGCAGCGCATGCTGGGTGGATATGTCTGTTTGGGTGAGCGCAGCTGAGACAGCCATGAAGGCAGAGGTGTGGTGGAAATTGCCCTATCCTTGGTCCTTGCACAGTGGGGGGTTGTGGGGGTTCTGAGAAGGCAGGTAGGGTGACTAGATAACTCCGAGGAGTGAGTTGGTGGCGGTGGCGGGGGGATGCTTGTTTCTGTTAGTGATGTTTTGCTCTTGTCTCCTCTCCCCTCGCTCTTTCCTGTCTTAGTTTCCAGCAGGGCCTCGTGCTTTACATCAGCAGGTACTAACCCTTCTCTACTCCCTTCACCGCATGCTGTGTATGCAATCCGGGGCTGGGCTGGGGCGCATCTACGTTGGGGAGGGGGTTTCCTTGGACACTGCAGGGAACCTGGCTGGAGAAGTGTAGAGGCTGCTGGTCGTTTGTCCTGGCTGGCAAGGCAAGAACAGCCCGAGATGTGTGGTGCACATACTGTAAAAGACATAAGCTGTGAAGCCCCTGGTCCAAAATTTTTGGCTGCTGCCTGAGGTCATCAGGTGGCCCAAGGCAAGCTGCGCTCACTTGCCCTCAGCTCTCTGCCCTCAGTATGAGGATAATGACACCAGCCACACCTTACAGGGGTGTTGCAGTGATCACACGATAATAGACGTGAGATGTTCCGGATGTTCTGAAGTGCTGGATGAATTACATTCCTAAAGAGAAGTATTTTAAAGCATACAGAGAGAAAATGAATTAAGTCAAATAGGAAAATGAAACATGGGAAGGCAAAACTATATCTCAGGTGCTTGGCTGTGTCTGCTGATCCCAGGGGTGACCAGGCTGCTAGGGTCTGTTTGACTGCAGTGTCCAAGGCAGAGGACTCTCTCCCCTTCCCATGTGACTTGCATGACATGCTGACTCATGACAGCTGCTTCCCTGCTGCTGCTTCTTCTTCTGCTTGTGTTTCTTCCTTGTTCTGTGCCACCCCTTCCCTTCCTGTGGAACAAGCTGCCTGTCTGTGCCCAGAGATTGGTTTTAGGACCATTTCAAAACTGTCAGCTTGCTTTCCTTTCTTGGCCCGCCCCCCCCAGTTGCCCTTTGGGGTGCCATGGAGAGATGACAAGGCTTCATAGTGTTGCCCCCCAGACATTCTCTCGAAAGCTTCAGTTACTGTTAACTTTGAGGGGATCTGACCCAAAAAAGGTTGGAGGTCTTATTCCAGGGGTGGGGAAACTCTGGACCACCAGACATAGTTGTAGTTCCCTCGTATCAGGGCCCATTCATTGGGGGTGATGGGAGTTTTAGTCCAGCAAAATATGTAGAGCCATAGATTCACTCATTCCCAGAAGTTACACATTCAGGAACTTTCCTGTAACCCTACATGCTTGGTTAGGAGTTTTTAAAAGGTGTCACCTAGGATTTTGAGTCTGGTTTCGTTCCTCCTCGTTGGTTCACTCTGAAGAGCCCAATCCACTTTTGGTCAAATAGCACCTGTAATGCTAACCGAAGAGATTTGTATCCTGGCTGCCCCTGTGCTAACCTTGCTGGACCTCAGATTGTATTCTCATTTGAAGCTGGTGTCCCAGTGCCTAGTCAGAACTCCTGACTCCTTGAGTCAGCCCTTGGCTGCGTGGGTGTCATACACACCCACAGTGGACAAAACAAGGAGCATGGTTTTTCAGTAGAGAATCTGTGGACTGCTTCAGATCCCCTACTACAGTGTTTCTCAAACATGGGTCCCCAGCAGCTGCTGGACTACAGCTCCCATCATTCCTAGCTAGTAGGACCAGTGGTCAAGGATGGTGGGAGTTGTAGTCCAACAACAGCAGGAGACCCAAGTTTGAGAAACACTGGCCTACTGTGTCTCTTGCTAAAATACTGGGCTGGGAATGAGGAAATCTGGACTTCAGGTTTCACTTCTGCCATGATCTCAGTGTGTGATTTTAGGAAGCCACCACCTGTCAATATCAGCCTTCCAGAGAAGATGATATTGGCCTGTATTACAGTACTGTTGTTAGAGTGAGTGCGTTTTAAAAAAAAAAAATAGCTGGGAATACTTCTGTTCCACAGTTCAATTTCTGAAGATGACCTGTTAAGAATTATTGCTACTCAATACTAGTTCCCTTAGTTCAGAACTGATTCACTGTGTTAAATTACACATTCTAGCAGTTTTCCAGTTTGCATGCCCAGTATCTTAAGGAACTGCAGAGTAAAGAGCACCTTCTGGGTGCATAGAGGGGATTGCCCCAAGGTGGCAAGTTGATGATGCAGGGGGAGGCAGCTCCACTTGACATCTACGTTGATGACTATCTAGAATAACCCTTGTCCTCAAAGCTTGGATGGCTTTAGAGCGGATTGGACAAACTCCATGGAGAACAAGTCTCTCAGTGGCTGCAAGTCTGGATGTCTGCATAGCAGCTCCAGTATCAGAGGCATTTGGCTCCTGAATACCAGCTGCTAGGGATCAAGAGCTATCGTGCTCATGTCCTACTTGTGGCTTCCCAATGGTTGACCTCTTTGGGAAACCGGAGGGCAGGTTAGACTGGCCTTTGGTCTGATGCAGCAGGGCTGTTACCATTCTTCACGTCTGCCCCCCGCCCTCTGGGGACGTCACTATGGATCTAGCTGTTGCTAATGAAGCCCACGAGAAGTAGCTCGGCGAGAGGTTCCTTGTCACGGCGAGATGTGCTGGTGGATCACTGGTAGCCCACTCCCATCTGTGATCTCCTCTTCTGCTACATTGCCCCTTGTCCCTTGGGGTTTGAATTCCCCTCCTCTTTACCTCTTCCAATTTGCACAGCACTGCCGCTTTGCTAACCACTGAGGCCTCCAGCTGCTTTGGGTTCCAGGCTGTGCACATGTGCATGCAAGTACATTTGCAGTTATGGCTCATTTGGGCCGTGCTTAGAAAGGGGGTTGAGGGTGGCTTTGCCCTTCATAACACATGGCCTCCTTTGTGATCGCAAAGCTTCCCCTCCCTCACCCATCTTCCCATCTTTTGAGGGCCTTCCCAAGAGCTTAGAAAGCTGGAAAACTGAGATAGTGTTATGCACCGGCTCCCAGTTTGTTTCCGATGACAATTCAAAGTGTTGGTGCTGACCTTTAAAGCCCTATACGGCCTCTGTCCAGTATACCTGAAGGAGCGTCTCCACCTCCATTGTTCTGCCCGGACACTGAGGTCCAGTGCCGAGAGCCTTCTGGCGGTTCCCTCACTGCAAGAAGCCAAATTACAGGGAACCAGGCAGAGGGCCTTCTCGGTAGTGGCACCCGCCCTTTGGAACGCCCTCCCACCAGATGTCAAAGAGAAAAACAACTACCAGACTTTTAGAAGACATCTGAAGGCAGCCCCGTTTAGGGAAGCTTTTATTACTGTATTTTAATATTCTGTTGGAAGCCGCCCAGAGTGGCTGGGGAAACCCAGCCAGATGGGCGGGGTATAAATAATAAATTATGATGATGATGATGATGCAGGGAGCACGGCAGCTGAAAGGTGTTTCTTTCCTTCAGAAATGGGGCATGGGTTCCAGCAAGGAAGACCTGCTCATTCATGGAGGATAAGACTGCCGATGGTTATTGGGCTCATTGGCTGCATTCTGCCTACACTGTTGGAGACAATATGCCTCTGAATCCTAGTTGCTGGTAAAGATTTTAGGGATAGTGCGATTCCACCTGGTTGCAGGTTTCCCATTGGTTGGCCAATGTAGGAACAGGATGCTGGACTAGATGGCTCTGTGGTCTGACCCTGCAAGGCTCTTCCTACGTTCTTACATTTTAGTCATGGGGACACTTCAGGTAGAAGCAGTTAAGGCTTTTATTGGCTTCTCCTCTTTCTGTCCCCCTTCCCATTTGTTGGCATCCGTCTGTCTCAAGAGACAATGGAGTGCACCTCTGGGGTGAAATCAAACCACTGTGTTGGCAGCACCAAAATGACCTCCCTGGGGTGGAAGCCTGGGCAGAGTGTATGGAGGTCCTGGGCTGCCCAGATGACAAGACCCCTCTATTGGACTCTGATGTGGTTCAAAGGAAAGCAGAGCAAAATGTTTGGCACCAGCTTGGCTGCAGCGTTGCTGGAAGGAGGTGTACAAGGTGCCATCATTTATTCCCATTTATTCATTACGAAATTGAAAGTATTTGTGCAAATATCCAATCATATACAAAGAAAAGGAACCTTGCGTTCAAATCTGCATACATCTATTTCCAGCAGTGCTGTCATTATATAATGCGCAGTTGAACTGCAAACATCTCCTTACGTTTTCATACTGTATCTGCTGGCCTAACCAAAATAAACAAATCCCATCACTTCCTTAAGCAATCACTTTTTCCTGGTGCAAAGATCACTTTCCAGTGTTGTGCAAATTCCAGTCAATGAGAGCAAACAGTGTTGGATCACATAAAGAGGAAAACCGTATTTGCACAGTTCAGCAGAAATAGAAAGTTCAAAAATTAAATGAACCTTTCAGAGCAATTCTACAAAAAGATTTTTAAAAAATCAAGAGAAATGTACAATACTTAAAAACATGCAAATGTTAAAATGCTAGATTAAAATTACCCAACTTTCTAAGCATCTGTGTAGCCTTATCTAAATAATGTTTTTAGCAGGTGCCAAAAAGAGTACAGCAAAGGTATCAATAGGCAGTGAGTTCTAAAACATAGGTGCTATCACAATAAACAATCAAGTTCTTAGAAATGTGGAACGGATATTATGTGGCATCTGCAATAGTGCCAATTCCAGCCATCGAAGCGATCGCGTGGATATGTGGTGTAAGCCGATCTCATAGACAAACTGGTCCCAAGTTGTTACGGGCTTTATATGCTGATACTAACACCTTGAACTTGGCTCAGTAGCAAATGGGCAGCCAGTGCAGGTCTCTGGACACAGTTGTTACGTGCTGACAAGGCCTCATTCTTGTCAGCAATCGTGCTGCAGCACTCTGCACCAACTGCAGCTTCTGGATCAAGCACTAGGGAAGCCCCACATAGAGCGTTGTGCTGGGGTGCTACACCCAGATGCATATTCTTGTAGGACTTGAAAAGAACACTTTTGATTAATGTTTTCAGCAACTTCCATGACTCTTGAGTGCTGCCAGGTGCCCATCTTACATTGAAGTTCCCTAGGATGTGTTCCAAGTCAATTAACTGATGCCATAGGTGACATGTGCCATTTCCCCCTTCCTCTTTCCCTGTGTCTCCAATAAAGACATAAATAGTTATTATTATTATTATTATTATTATTATTAGTAGTAGTAGTAGTAGTAGCAGCAGCAGTAAATTCACACTGACCTTCACCCAAACATCACAGGGCAATTTAACAGCATTAAAAATCCAAAATGAAAACAAAACCGTAATAAGAACAGCAAAAACTGCAATATCTTCTTTTCTAGGTTACAGGATTTGTTCCCTCTAGTATGGGAGACACTGCGGATGAATCCCTAGTTCAGAGTTCTTACTCAGGGCCAGCAGTGTTTTGGGCGCTGTGACAGTCTCTGCCCAAAGGCTGGAGCAGGAGATGCTAGGATGTGAGTGTGAAAAGGATGCAGATTATATAGATGAGCTTGGTAGCCAGTGGGAAGGAGGCAAGGGGAAGGAAGACGAGTCAGAATGCAGAGATGGAGAACGCGTTGCAAGTGAGGGCTGGACCACTTGCAAGTTAAATGCAGAGCATGTCAGTCGATGTAAAGGAGGCCGGCACCATTTGTGACTCACGAGCTGTTCTGAACACAGCACAGCTGCACATTCTGGCCTGCCCAGCTGCTTGACAAACAACACCCTCCCCAAAACACACACACACACACACTTTTCTGCAGTTAGGTCCAGAGTTTCATTGAACCCTTGGTGGGAAGCGGTGTAAGGACTTTGCAAGCAGAGTTGTTCCCCAGGATGGCATTTTCTTGCCTCTGGTCATGCATCCCAGCCTATTTCCCTTTTCTCCCTTGAGCCTCCTCCTCCTTTCCCCTCCCCCTATTCCAGTTTCCTTCTCATGGCGCTGCTGTTGCTTTCCTGCTCAGCATTCAGCTGTTCCCCTGAGCCTCGTAACTTGTCTGGCTGTAGGTAACTCCTGTCTCTTTCTCTTTCTCTGTGTGTCTCTCTTCTCTCTCCCTTTTCTCCTTGTGTGCGTGTGTGTGCGTGCGTGCTTGCTAACAGGGAGGATTCAGGTCTCTTCAGGTAATGCCTTTTCTATAACCCTACTCTGGTTGGGAGCGGGAGGGTCCGAGCATTGGCGCAAGTCACTTAGAGCCCACTCTAGTCTCCAATCCGTAGCTCAGTGCGCAACTAAAACAAAAGTCAATATATAGGGTCAGTCTTTGTGGGAATGGGGAGAAGCACAACTCCTTGGCTAGAGTACCACTTTCATTGTGCAGAGGGCTGAGAAAGAGAGTCACGTGAATTAGCATGATCCATAACGGGCTTCCTTTGCATCTTGGCAAGGGGTGGAGATGTTCCGTACTGATCTGGCTGCCTCTGGAACATCCTCTTGCTCTTGTGTAATTTCTTAAAAAGTATTTGCTCTGTGGGTTGCAGAATTCACTGCTCTTGTCTTCTATCCCCCCCCACCCGCTACCTTGCCTTGCCCATGTGATGTTGCGTTGCATCCTGGGGCTTGTATGCATATGCCGTAGCACCTCTAGAAACCCCAGGTTGGCTGCAGATGAGCTTCATGTGTTAGTTCTGTGAAATTCGGGAGAGGCAACCCAGGTTTGGAATTGCCTAGTGTTGCCAGTTCCTGTTGGATGTAGGCAACTATCATTTGATCTTGAGTTTTGAAGAAACTTGACCCATTTGTAGTCAAGGTAATTTGCATCATGTATCCTCTCTGCACATCTTGCATTGAGTTTGTTTTGTTGAGTTTTGGTTATGCTTATTTGACTAAGGAGGACCTACACACATAGAACAGTATAGCATGGAAGGTCTGCAACAGGAGACCCCAGGCTAAATTGAACCGTTTTCTCTGCCCCTTCAGCTATATTTGTGGACAAAGTGGTGGGCCACTCATAAGAGGTGGAAGTGCCAACCCACCACCATTCTCCTGCTTCTCACAGGTAAACTAGGTTGCCGCCTAGGGCGGCTGGAGGATTGTGGCCTCTGCCATCTTAATATAGAGACCCTGTAACCTTCCGTCTGGAAGACTAGAGCATGGCATGTGGAAATTGGCCATTTGTATTTCTCTGCAGCCTTCCAGGTCCCGAAACTTGCTTTCCTTCTTTGAAATAAAAACAAAAGCTTGGTTTGCAGAGAATCCAGGTTTGGCATTGGCAGTCCCTGTGCCATGCTTTTATGGGTACAGGCAGATTCTTGTGCGCCACCTTCTCCACATATCCACAGCCAGAGTCTTTGGGAGGTGGACACGGGACTGGCAGCTGTGTCTCTGGGGTTTCCTCAGGCCAGGCCTTGCTAACCAAGCATGCCCCTCTCTCTTCTCTTTCCCTCTCTCTCTTTCTTGAAGCATTTCTACCAGAACAGGGCCCAGCCTCCGACAAGTGCTTCCCGGGTGCAGAGTAATACGTCGGCTCGGCCTGGCCCACCCACTCATGTTTATCCAGCTGCTTCCCAGGTGATGATGATCCCCTCACAGATCTCCTACCCTGCTTCGCAAGGCTACTACATCCCTGGACAGCAGGTGAGGGCTAGAACGGGGCTGAGGGCAGACCTGGAGAGCTCTTTGCACTTTCCCAAGCGAGCCTTGTCTCCGGGAGCCTGCTGCTGGCTTGTTTTTCCTCGGGCCTCTTGATAGAGTTGTGGGTCAGGCTTCAGACCCTCGCTCCTGGCACCCTCACCTGTTAACCCCCAGCACTCTCCTCCTGCCTCCAACGTTTCCTGTGGTTATCTATGGGCACTGCTGTCTTGTTTCGTAAAATAAGATTAATGGTAACCCCGCTTATGCATGTGCACATATTCCTGGCAAATGTGCTGGTCAGAAACAGGGCTTCGGCAAGCCCTGGGAGCAGAAGGGAAATGTCCCCAGTCCTGATGAGAGGGGGCAGTTGCAGAGATTTGGCATGTCTGATGTGACCCATGTCCCGCTTATGGAGCGGTAGGAGCTTAAGAGGTAGCGAAACTGCTCTTACAACCCTGCGTGTGAACTATTTACTTCATGTGACACATATCCGACACTATCCCAAGGGCTTGGGGTGGGTAACCTGCTAATTATGCTGCCCTCTCCCTCCTCATTCACCCCAAATGAGTTTGAATAAATAGCATCTTGCACCATTTAAGGAAACCATGAAAGGCCGGGCATGGGTGAGTCACCCAGAACTGAGGGATGGCCACTGAGAACATTTTTGTGTGTGTGCACGCTTTCAGGCTGGTTTGATGCACCTATGATGTCTGTATGGGCTGCGAAGTTTAATCAGTTTAAACCATTTTGATCAACTCAAAAAACAAAAAAGTGACCCCTGATTTTGTCAGGTAGCGGATCTAAAATGTAATGTTGGTTTCAGGGTGGATAAAAATCAATGATTTTAAAAATGGATTTTTAAAAAATTGGCTTTTTTAATTTAAATCAAATTTTTAAAATAAAATGCTTTTGGAGGAAAAATCTTTCTAAAGATAGTTTTCTATTTAAGTTACGTTACAGTCCAAAGGCTGTTAATCAGGAAATAAGGATTTGTCGTAAGTTTTTCATGTGTGCTAAAACTCAGTCTAAGTTTTTTTAAAAAAAGATTGTTTAACCACATCAGTTAACAAACATGGATACATATGCTATAATGTTATTGTTTGAGTTAAATAAATTGTTTAATTTGTTATTAATGAAATGATTATTTTTCTCCTTCCAATAAAGTACAGTAGAAAAGTTGTCCAAATATAAACAGTTAACTTATTAAACCTCACAATTTCCATAATTACCTGTCTATGTATTTCTAATAGTAAAACCAAATCAGTAATTTTTTATATAACGGTAAAAACTACCCTGAAATTTTATTATTCCAAAAATGAAACCTTCATCTGGTTGTAAATATTAAGATTATACCAGCAAGAATGAGTCTTTGTGTAAAAAAATGATTTAAATCAAGTCTTACTGACTTACTGGTTGGTTTTAATACAAGTCTTTTCAAAAGCTGCAAAGGGCAGGCCTTGTTTTTCAGAAAGCATTAACTTTTACAGGAAGGCAGGTGAGATCTCTCATTGGTGATGCCTGCAGCAACTCCTGGGCACACCATAAAACAAACTAACCGTGCTGCTTTTTTCTTTTGAACTGGTGTGTATTCTTGTGGAAAATGTATACAGAGAGGATGTTGACAATTTATTTCACTCGTACTGTTTTTATCAATTTGAGATCTGATCCACTTGCAGCCCTAAGCTCTCCTTGGCTATGTGTCTACTATTTATTTAATTTCTATGCCGCCCTTCGTCCAGGGATCACAGGGTGGTTTACAGTATAAAACTACAAAAAACATAAGAACAAACGAAAACAACTCCTGCTCCCTCCACGTTTTAAAAGGCCATGGATCCTTCCACTCCCACATTTTCACCCCAGATGCTGGAGTGGAGAGGCTACTGATCTGGGGGTGTTGTTGTCGAATATGTGTGTGAGTAGGCTGCACATGTAATTCTTTCAGGTGATGGGTATCCAGCTACTGGATACCTTCCAGCCTCGCTTTATGCCAGCATCCATCATAAAAGTGGGAAGGAATCTCCCTGATTGCCTTGTCTGATGTCTAGGGTAAGGTACCCAGAGCATCAGTGCCATCTGAGCTTTTATTCAAAAGCAGATTCCACAATGCTAGGCCACAGGTTCTTGATTTTCTGTCACTGTGAGCCTCTCGCTGCCCCAAAGTCAGGGGGTTGAGAGGGGTAATGATCCAGTTTTGGAGATAGTACCCAGACATGGCTGGTGGAGCTCACTGCCATGGCACACAGATTAAATGCAGCATTATTTCATTTCATTTCATTTCTATACTGCTTTATATTTTCAAGAAAAATCTCAAAGTGGTTTATAGAATATTAAAATATCAATAAAACAATCTGAAGGAAGTCAAATGTAGAGTATAAAAATAGGGAGAGAACATGAAAGCTGTGTGTCTATGGCTGCTTTTAAGCTGGTGGGGAGAAGCTGCGGAGGATCAGAAAGGCTGTAGACAAATGGTATCAGGCAGCTTCTGTGTCAACCCTTATCTAGGATGGGGCATAGAGTTATGTAGTACTGGATAAGGGATGAATGAGCAGGTGCTTCGTGACTCATTAAAGCGGATGCAAAAGAGGCAGAATTTGGAAACGCCCCCTTTAGTTAGAAAATGCCTTCACCACCTCTAGGGAGGTTGGATGTAAGCTTTGGAAAGCCACAGCTTGGTGTCCCCAGGTTCACGAGCCCCTTAGTGGGGTTGATGGTATCTTTTGTTCTGTATGTATCACAGTATTTTAATATTCTTTTGGAAGCTGCCCAGAGTGGCTGGGGAAGCCCAGCCAGATGGGCGGGGTATAAATAATAAATTTTTATTCTTATTCTCTGTGTTTATTGCGGCCTTGCTTATGGCCTGCCGGTTCTGCTCCTCTTGTTCTGGTGCACGTTACTGGGGCATTATTGCAACCCCTGCCCTATGTGTGTCAAGTCTTCCTCCTCCAAGCTTAATCTCGGGAACTTACTTGCTACCCTTTTCTTCCTTTTCCTCTCTGACCCAGGGCCGCTCCACATACGTTGTTCCAACTCAGCAGTATCCTGTTCAGCCAGGTGCCCCCAGCTTTTACCCTGGAGCCAGCCCCACAGAATTTGGCACCTATGGTAAGGGGACGGGTATGACTGTCATTGTGTGGTGTGTGTGGGGGAGAGGAATATATCACTACATGTTCTATTTGTAGCATTGCAGGGGGTTGAACTTCCAGTTCCATTGGGGTCCCTTCCAGGTTTAAGATCCTGTGATTTTGGTGGTGCGTAAAATTGCAGGGTGGGAGCAGCTTTTTCTTTGCCTGACTGAGCGCTGATGGCATCCAGTGTGTTTCTGCTCTTGATCCTGTTCTGCAAGTTCCATCTATGTACAAGATGTCTCTGGGCTCAAGTCACCTTTGCAGTTTAGCCTTGAGCAGTGGCTTTACTTGCTGTGAAAGTGTGGAAGGCAACTGATGTTCTCCCTGCTTGATTAAGTTAGAATTCCTTTTGCCGCAGTCATTCTGTGTCGCACACAGTCAAGAAAATCTGGGGTGGGGTGGCGTGGGGAGAGAGGATGTTGTGGGAGGGAGAGAAGTCTAGTTTGACTTAGCTCTTAAACTACAAAATGAAAGGAGGGTCTCAATTGCAGAAAGCCTCCAATTGAGCGTGGTTAAGAATTTACTTCTACATCACTGTTTGTTACCCAGGTTAGGGACCAACTCTTAAATAAAACACAGAACCAAGGAAACTAATTCAAGTCCTGCATCTAGGAGGGACCTTCAATAAAAAGTATTTATACTAAACATTTGGGCCAAAATTCTAGTTTTCTAGTTTTGCAAATTCACTGAATAGCAACCCAGTGTTCTGATTGGAAAATTAATATAAAGCTAGTTCAGTTACAGCCCGATTCAAAATTGCTTCTGTTCTTCCTGATTGTTGATTTGCACACGTGTGTGTGTGTGTGTGTGTGTGTTTTCCAAGTGATTCTCCTCTGCCCCTCACTCCCTTCAGACTAGAATATGGAAGTGCAGGAGTATCTAATCACTGAGCAAAAGATGTTTTCAGAAGAGACTGGGGGAGTCCCATGTAGTTGGATTCTTACCTCTGGACTGCTAGCCTCTATTCTCTTTCTGTGGCTGTGCTCTGGAAATCTAGCTAAGAAACAAGCAAACTGAGTGGTGCAAGAGATTTTTGTTCCAGGAGGTTGAGCCTATGATTTTTGACAAGATTGTAGGCTGCGCACGATTGTAGGCTATGCTCACTATCCCAATTAGTTGCAAGGTTAGACAAAGAGAGACGCTGTAGAAGGAGAGTATATTGGCTCAAGATTACACAGTAGATGCAGTTGCAAATAGGTGTGTCATTGTTCCACTTTCAGTAGGGGATGAGAATTAAGGGCCTTAAGAACAGGGTTCTGGGGAGGGCAGATGAGAACCTCCCTGTGTGTGTGTGTGTCAAAGAGACCTTTGCTAGTATGAAAGGAAAGGCTGCAGCATAGTTATTAAGGGATTGAGCTATGAGACAGTAAGTTGCCCTGTTCAGATGTCGTCTCAGCCATAAACTTGTTAGATAGCCGATAGCCTGAGGAAGCTGCCGTTTTTTGCTGTCAGCCTCCCTGCCTTTTTACAGGGCAAGGGGGTAGAATAGTGGCCTACGTTAAAGGGCCATTGTAAGGATCGCTGAGATATAACGTACAGTGGTGCCTCGCAAGACGAAATTAATTTGTTCCGCGAGTTTTGTCGTCTTGCGATTTTTTTCATCTTGCGAAGCACGGTGTCGGGAAAGTTTTGGAAAAGCTTCAAAAATCACCAAAGTCTTTAAAAACCTCAAAAAAGGCTACCACACCACGTTCTATGAGTTGCTCCTCGAAGTCAAGTCACAACTATATTAACGGTGTTAAGAAAAAGGAAATAAACTTGCAAGACGTTTCCGTCTTGCGAAGCAAGCCCATAGGGAAAATCATCTTGTGAAGCAGCTCAAAAAACAAAAAAACCCTTTCGTCTAGCGAGTTTTTTGTCTTGCGAGGCATTCGTCTTGCGAGGTACCACTGTACATGAATTGATGTAAAAGTTCAGAAAACTCTTAGCACTTTCCCCATAAAAGCAGACTTAACTGTGAGATGATCAGGTCTGATGGAGTTCTGGACAGCACCATTTCAGATCACAAAAAGGTCTGAGCAAAGGGCTTTCTAGTCCTGCATTCTCTTGCCTACAGCTGCTTGCCAGATGCACCTTGGGAGTCCTATCAGCTGGTTATGAAGGCAGTGGCTTTCTCTTCCACAGTTGCCCCCCAGAAACTGGTATTCATTGTATGCTGGCCCTGATACCAGGACTTGAAAGAGTGCAGGGTGGGGCGGGTGTGTTTATGCAGTGCTTTTTTCCTAAAAAAAAATGTTTTGACTCAAGAAAATCACAATTTTATAGTTCAAACAGGAAAAAATAAATACAGTAAATGGACAAAAGTACAAAGATTCACAAAATGTTTAGGGGTATGCGTACCCCAGAAAAAAACTTCTGTATGTGCTAGTTCACACTACACACAGGGAGCTCTTTGTATTGGAAGCGTGTTTGAAAAATGTATGATCTTCCACTACGATTTTGAAGCGGTGTTTATAGGAGCAGGCCACATGGAATTGGCACTACTACAGGTGCCGCAGAATACCCATTCCACATTTGTAAGAGCTCAGTCATTTAGTGTGGCAGCGGCTACGCTTTGGAACTCCCTGCGCTTTGACATCGAGCAGGTGACTTGGCTTTACTCATTTTGGCGCCTGCTAAAAACCACCTTCTTTAAACGAGCCTACTCAGGTGCTTAGAAAGTTGAGACAGTTTTAATTTGCTTTCGTATTCTGTATGTTCTAAAATGCGGTTGCCTTTTTTTCTTGATATTCTTGTTTTACCTTTATTGCTTGGGGGACTTTTGATTTTTATTTTATTTTTTTTACAATCAAGCAGTGTATAAATTTTATTAAATAAAGACATGTTTGATAAAGATAAACATAAAGGGGGGGGGTTGCATGTACTGGAAGGAGGCCTAGTCTAAAACTGATCGATTTCCAGTTTAATTTCCTCTCGCCCTCTTGCTTTTTACTAGATGCACTGATTCTCACACTTCAAGGAAGGGAGCATGCAGTCCCAGTAACAAGATTTTTATTAAAGTTTTTCATACTACAGTAAGATAACATTGTGTGTGTGTGTGTGTGTGTGTGTGAGAGAGAGAGAGAGAGAGAGAGAGAGAGAGAGAGAGAGAGAGAGAGAGAGAAGTAGAGCCTTAGCTCTTGCTGGGGCGGCAAGCCTTTGTCTGGGCTGTATCACTTCAGACTGCATGTGTGGGCTCAGGTGATCAGATGTATGTTCTTACAAGATGCTGCATGCATTTTTGGGGCTGGTGGGGGATTTCATTGTATGGACGATTGTTAAATCATGGGAACCCTCACCTGCAGTCTGAAAATGTACAGCTGCTACCCAGGTTAGCTACCACAGCAAGAACTAGGCCAGAGAAACGGGTAGCAATGTGAGACTAAGAAACCCCACCACATGGGACTTCTCTGAGAGGCCTCCTGGTGGTACTGTTAAGAACACAGGTGGCCTTAAAATGTTCCACCGCCCATCTGCTCACAAGATGGCTCAGCGGCCAGGGAGGATGGCAACTGTAGACCAGCAACACCTGTGTGGATGCTCTCAGTTTCTCCATTTCTGGTCTAGAAACTCGGGTAGGTGTTTGGTTAATTGCAAATCAGAGATTATTGGGAGAGTCAGAGTGAGCAGGTAAGGCTATATATTCAGAGCGAGGTGGAAGGGTGAAGCCTAACAGGGAGGAAGTGTTAAGCCAGCCCTGAGCTGCACATTCAAATAAATAAAAGAAAACATGCAGTGGAATGGCCGAAGAATGGAAATATCCAGAGCCAAGCTCCCATGTCAATTTCCCAATTGCCAGCTTTGTTGGTGCAGATTTTCTTTCCAATCCCACTATTGCCTTAGGGATACTTAAAAGTCCTTAGGCACCCACCCACCCAAATGGTTTGGTCCAGATTTCCTCTGCTGATTCTGGACCGATGGCCACAGGATGATGGGAGTTGGAGTCCAGAAAATATCTGGATGGGCACACGTGTCCCCATTCATGGCGTAAGCCTGGGAGGTTCACACATTCGTCTCTTGTCTTGCTACCCCTAAATGTCACAGAAATGGGACATATTTGAAGCCCAACTCCTGTTGGAAGTGATCCTGAGCTGTGAAACAATAGTTCTGATGGCAAACCGAGGCCGTGGTTGCCCTGGCAAGAGGGCGTGGGAAGCAAGCTTGCATGACATTCCCTCAGAGTGACTGAGAACTGTGCACACTTGTTCTCTTCAACTCCCGTTTGGTCTCAATACTTTTATTTGCTTTGAAATAATTTAGCCCGCGAAAATACAGTTCCAAGAGTGACTCGGCACTAGAGTGTTGGATCATGCAACCTGTGTGCTTGGGCAGGTTGGGTGCAGGATCCGTCTCGTCTCATCTCTAGGGGCCCCTCTCCTCTTCTCCTTTCTGGTGGGGTCAGTTTAATCTTTAACTGCCCAGACAGTGGCTGCGCAGACTTTAGCCTCAGCCTGGATTTGGATTGCTGCGGCAGCACAGTAAGAGAGCTGCGGGTTTGATAGGAGCCCCTGACCCAGTCACCCCTGAAGTGGCTTTTAGTCTTACGTTTCCAAGCCACAATGGTGGGTGGGTTTGCGCATGCGCAGCAGGGGAGACAACACATTCTCAGCTTTGTCTTGCACAGATTTGCTGCTGTTGGAGTACACACACTCTCCTCACCACCCCAGGATTTAATATTTCCCCAAAACTCTTCTGTCAAGTTGCCTTGAGTGTTTGGTCCTCCTCTTCCTCCCTCCTTCCCTCCCTCCTTCCCTTCCCCACATGGGGCTCACATGATCACTGAGCACTATTGCTATATTTAGCCTGGACCTGTCCCAGTCTGCTCCTGCAGACTCAGAAATGTGAGCTGAGGCCTCCATCCCATCCCAGTCCTGCATGTCATAGTTCTTTCAGTGCTGCAGAGGTTGCAAAAAAACAAACCCCTCCTGCCCACACCCTTTCCCGAAAGGTAGGTGCATTCAGCTTCTTCAGAGGTCTGAGTTGCAGCGGGTGTGCTGAGCCTGATATGCTGCCTGCTCCTATCCCATCCCTTCTGTGCAGAGTTGGGGCCTCTAGGAGAGAAGCTTGTGTGTTCAGGACCCCAATCTGACTCCTGTGCCTTGAGACCTGGAGTAGCAGGAAGCAGTTGATCAGTGCGCAGTTTCTCCTCTTGCAAGCCTGCGGTGATTGGAGGAGGTGAGCTTGATGGTCCTCTCCCCTGCTGCCCATCTCCCACAGGCACTGGCGGCTTCCCTTTCCAGGATCGCTGCCTGCTTGGGCAGCCTCATGCCACGGCCGGCTTGCTGCGTGCTTCTGCGGCTGCTTGCTTCAGGGGTGACTGTCAGCTTGTGAAAGTGCCGCACTGCACTCCCCACCCATAAAGTTTATTAGGCCAGATGACTCAGCACAGGCAGAGGGCTGCTTCCATGTGCTCAGAACAGGCTAGACTAGTCAGTGCAGCAGCTCCTCTCTATGGTCTAGCACATGCAGGCAATGCGCAGGCTGCGGGGTTGGTGCTTAGGTGCACCTGTGGAACGTGGGGCATTCGGGGTGGAAACGCCTTGACTATGGAGAGAGAGTCCCACAGGAGGTCTGGAAAGACACTTCCTCTGTAGCTCGTGATCATTTTTGCTTTGAATTTCTCCCACCCTTTAGAAATCCTTTGAATGCCTTCTTTTGTGCCTCCACTGGTCCAGGCTACCTTATCTCTGACGATATGCATCACACCTCAAGGGTTTCTTGCTCCCACCCCCAATCTTGTTCCTTCTGATACCTGATTCACTTTGGCCTGGTTGTTGGAAGGACTGAGCCACAGTTGCCTTGCGGAAGGTGTGGGGAACCAGATGTTGCAGAACTACTGCTCATCTTAGCAAGCATGGCCAGTTGTCAGAAATGATGGGAGTTGTAGCTGAAGAACATCGGGGGGGGGACGGGAGAAAGGTCCTCCACACTAGGGCAGGGCAATATCTGGTTTTCAGCTTTGTGATATATCACCAGCTAAACATTGTGATATACTGATACATTACAATGTCTGAAATAAGGATGGAGCTATGTAGAGGCATTGGCTAGCTTCACAATTTTTACCACATTGTGATTTTTGCATAGCACACATGTACATACACCCACATACATCATGATTTACAGTATATTGCCAGGTCAAAAATTATGAAACCAATATCATGGCATGGGCTTGAAAATGGTTTTGGATACTATATTGATATAGCACTCAGCCCTCCCCCATGCTGTGCTGCATTGCTTCGGTTCTGTTTGAGGAAACCACGGCAATTAAACTGCTTTTGAAGCTTCCCTTGTAGCACAGTTGTAAATCGGAACATTTTGTTCTGTTATTATTAATCAAGTTGGTAACCCCTTGGATGTGCAGGACAGCCAGGAAGTAAACACTAGCAGTGTCTGGTAGCTATGCCATCTGGAGTCTAGGTTCCTCCCAACCCAGATTGCCTGGATTGCACACAGCTGTAAGGGTGCTCAGTGCCTAAGGAAGTGTGGGGAACATGACAAGAATCCCTGTCCCTGTTTTATTTCCCCCCTTCTCTTCTCCATGGGCTCTGTCATACCACAATTGTTAAAGGCTGTCCTCCCATCATTTTGCCCAAGCTCTGGTCCAGGCATAGTCCAGTTTCATGGTTGTCTCCCCTGGCAAAGGCACTCTGTCCATCATTACACCTTAGCATCACATTTATCTTGGGGCTTTCTGTCTGCTCAGCCCCAGAGGTCAACTAGGCGAAGCTTTTCCATTGCTTTCCTCACTTTGCATCAGCAGGTGAGATGTTTGGGAGAGCAACCTTGGAAATCTCCTGATAGTTCCTCTCAAGGCTTTGCTGCAAATGTCCATTGGGATTGGGTGGCCCACAGTTGAAATACCTCATTCTGCCAGGAAGATGTCTGTCTGGCAGATTTTGGGCGGCCAGAAAGAAAGTACATCTTCGTATGGTGCTTAATAACTTTTTTTGCCATA
Organism: Podarcis liolepis; assembly: GCF_965112155.1. Taxonomy (NCBI): domain Eukaryota; kingdom Metazoa; phylum Chordata; class Lepidosauria; order Squamata; family Lacertidae; genus Podarcis; species Podarcis liolepis. The sequence goes on along the minus strand of NC_139556.1, from coordinate 96,028,595 downwards.
AGCTGTAGGAGGTGAATCTGTCTGAAGTTGGCTATATGGTGCACCCTTTACTAGTTCTGCTATTTGTTTGCTCCGGTTTTTCATGTTTTCTACGTATTGATGTTTTAAAATGTGTCTTGGTGAGTTTTTATGGCAACTTTTCTCCTTTTGAGTTTGCTCTAGGGCAGGAATGGCGAACCCAGTGCCTCCCAGATGTTCAGAGCCAGCAGGGCCAGAGGCTGGGGATGATGGGAAGTGTAGTTCAAGAGCACCAGCAGAGGCCACAGGTTCCACATCCCTTCTGTGGAACCTGTAATTCTCAACACGATTGCTTCTCCACTCATTTCTAGAACTCCTTGCCCTCCCCTAGACTCTCTTAAGTTTTGTCTCCCAGAGTCTTGGATTCAAAATAGTCTGCCCAATGGAGAGACTAGGTGGGTGCCATGCATGCTGGGCAGAAGATAAGGCCACGAAGCTTGGGAAGGTGGCTGGGGGCGGAGATGCCTAGAGCCAGTCCCTGCTTCTGTGCAGTCTTCCTATCTCTCTTGTTTGCTGCTTACAGAGAGAGTTGGTTTGGAAGGAAGTTTGGAGAAGAGCTGAGGAGGTGGCCCAGGGAATTCTGGGGACACGCAGTTCTAGACCACAGCCATACTTTCATTCCTCCCCTCCTTGCTCCATGCAACCAGGCAAACAAGGCCACAGATTTAGCTAGTCACAGCAGTAGCTCTTCAGCATGCCTTTATTTAGGATGGGGCAGCCTCAAAGCAAGGGGTTGCCCCAGGTGGGGAAGTGGGGTGGCTTAGGGACGCTCAGGATCATGGAGAAAGAATGCTGAGGTGTCGCTTGCTGAACAAGTTGGTCCGGTTTTGACATTCCTGACCAGGTCTAGAGGCGAACGTGCCACCCTTGAGCCTCCTGCCTCATTTGGGAGTTCCTCCTGGGATATTCATTCTCTCTCTTCTTGTTCGTACGTGTGTGGAGGGGGAGCTGAGCAGTGACGTGCCCCAGTGCTAGTCGGGGGATTATTTCCCCCACTGAAAAAGGTGCTTGGCAACATCACCTGATGGTTCTGCCCTGCGGTTCATTCCTTTAAGCTTGTGAGATGAGCTCAGGAACTACACCTGCAGATGCATGATTTGCCCCTTGGAATTCTGGGACAGCAGTTCCTTAACTTTCCTCCTTTTCTCCCCTCTCCAGCTGGTGCATATTACCCTGCCCAGAGTGTGCAGCAGTTCCCTGCTGCTCAGGTCATCATGAATCAGCAGCCACCGATCCCGCCAAAGCGAGAACGCAAGACGGTAAGATGGGAGTTGGGGGGTGGCCGCTGGGCATGAGTTAAAAGCTTATGTTGTACAGAGACTGCATTTTGTTGGGTGGTTGATGCCTCTCATATCGCCCTCCCTCTAATTCTACCTAGTCTTGGGTTTGAGGCTGTTGAAAGAGAATCCCAGGCATTGTGGTTCTCCTGGAACCTAGGAATTTGATGCTGGCATCTAAAGTGCAAATTATAGACTTAGCCCGTGTCTGTGTGTTTATGTTCCAAGGGAAGTGGCTCAAAGTAAAGGTGAGCACAAGTATATGTGCCAGGCACTGGGATCTTGCATAGGTTTATTTAGAAGTAAGCTCCATTAAGGTCAATGAGACTTGGGCTCAAGTTGGGGCTCAGGGGCTTGTGGCCTTCAGCTTCAAGCTAAGAGAGTTGGAACAGCTTCAGCAAAATTGATGTGTTACCACAGAGTTAAACAGAAAACACACACAGCCTGTAGTATTACTGAGTAGGGCTGGGTGATATCTGGTTTTCAGCACTGTGATACATTACCAGCTAAACATCACGATATACTGACATACCACAATGTCTGAAATAAGGATGAAGCTGTGTAGAGGCATTGGCTAGCTTCGTGGTTTTTCCCGCATTGTGATTTTTGCATGGGGCATGCACACACACATATCGTGATTCCCAATATATTGCCAAGTGAAGAATTCTGATACTGATATCATGATACGGACTTAAAACCGGTTTGGGACAATATATCGATATATTGCCCAGCCTGATTACTGAGATTATGAGGGCCAGTTGGATCTTCTAAAAGGAGAATGCTGGAGTTCAGGTGCCAGAAAAGAACTGTAGCTCAGTAGAATAGCATGTGGTTACAGCATCCTGGCAAATCCAGCTGAAAAGATTTCAGCTAGCAGGTTTGACCTGAGATTTGGAGAGCCGCTGCCAATCAGGATAAAAAGGTAAAGGTAAAGGGACCCCTGACCATTAGGTCCAGTCGTGAACGACTCTGGGGTTGCGGCGCTCATCTCGCTTTATTGGCCGAGGGAGCCGGCGCACAGCTTCCGGGTCATGTGGCCACCATGACTAAGCCGCTTCTGGCGAACCAGAGCAGTGCACAGAAACGCCATTTACCTTCCCACTGGAGCGGTACCTATTTATCTACTTGCACTTTGACGTGCTTTCAAACTGCTAGGTTGGCTGGAGCAGGGACCGAGCAACAGGAGCTCACCCCGTCGTGGGGATTTGAACCGCCGACCTTCTGATCGGCAAGTCCTAGGCACCCTCAGTGCCACCCGCGTCCCAATCTGGATAGGTGATGCCTATTTATATGGCTCAGTAAACTGACAGGGTCTGTGGCAGCATTTGATATGAGCCTATCAGGAAGCCATTCCCTCTGCCAAGAAAATCCTTCTTCTAGAAGGATGCGGTAGTTGGCCTTGGCTGTTTAAGTGGTAAGGACATCTACTTGGAGCCATTTTATGGTTTCCTCTATTCTCTAGGTTTAGCCCTGGCACTGGCAAGAGGTTTCCTGTCTCAGCCAGGGAACAAATTTAATTCCTGGTTGACTTTCTCTTGGTAACTGTCTCCCTCCCTAGGTGGAGTCATGACTGGCATTTTGAAATCTATTATATTTTAGAAGTCTATCTAACCGTCCACACACACCCATTGCTGGGTTTTTGTGCAGTTATCTGAAGTTGCCTTTGTGCGGAGAGCTCGCTTCGCCTGTCCCCTGCTGCTGAATTACTTGCAAAACTCACAGCGCCATAGGAAATACACAGCTACACTCCCAGTTGGGTGCAAAAGACCTTCAGAATCTCTGTGAAAGCCCGATGGAAAAGTGTAGCTGCTCACCTTTCCTCAATGGATTTTGTGTGTGTGGATTTCGCAGGGCAGGGGAGCAGGGCCCACCTCCGCATGCTCTTGTGTAATTTCCGGCCGAGGGGCATGTGGCAATCTGGGTCAGAGTTCAGCAGGGATCAGGAGTCCGGAATGCAGCTCGGCACAAGGTTGAGAAATGGCAGGGGAGAGCAGGCTGGAGCTGTGCACAGGCTGAGGCTACAGCTAGGTGTGGCTGCACGCACCCTGGGCTGGCTATCCTCCATTACTTGTGTGGTATGCTTCTACGTGGTCTATTTCCACCCTGTGCCAGTTAATGTCTCTGGAGAAGAATCGGGTGAGAAGAGCAAATGCATTGATTTCCTTTCTCCAAAGGAAGATCCTGGCTTAATAGTAGCTTTTGCAAGCGTCTCGCCCCTTCTCCCTGTGCTTCTGGATATCTTCTTTATGCCAAGCCAAGGAGATTGGCGACAAGGGGCGGGGCCTTCTCTGTAGTGACGCCCTCAGCACAGAACTCAGTCCCTAGACCAACCTCGCAGGTAAATCCTTACTTTCTCTGTTTAGGAGGATGTCAAAGGGGATTTTCTTCTGGCAGGTGTGTTGGGACGTGGCATGACCATTTCCCTTTTTTCTTTTAATCGAAAACTTTTGAGCTTACCGTAGTCCTGCCCATCTAATGCTATTGCTTTAGGTAGTTTGGTGACTATATGATGATGCACTTTCATCGTGTTTTTGAAGTTTGGTTTATTTCAAGCTGCCTCTCTGGAGCCATAATAGCAGGGTGAAAATTGCAGCAGCTATAAATAAAAAGATGCATTGCTGACGGGGGCTGTCAGCCATGCAGGGGCCACATCCGTGTCACTAGTACACCCACCTGGTGCCCTCTAGATGTTTTGTACTACAATTCCCATCAGCTCCAAACAGCATGGATGTGTAATGCTGAGGCTGATGGGAATTGTAGTCTCAAAACATCTAGAGGGCACCAGGTAGGCGAAGGCAGCACTAGCATTAATACTTGATATTTTATTATGTTTTTATATGTGTTGGAAGCCTCCCAGAATGACTGGGGCAACCCAGCCAGATGGGCGGGTTATAAATATTAATAAAAATTATTATAGCAGCATATGGATGGGATTGGAGCTTGCTTATTCTTGGAGGACATCTTGCCTTCCTTCTCCATCACACATTGCACAGAACATAACAGGTAGACCTAGAGGCACAGACCGTGTGCATGTAACTACATGCGGCTCGTCCTGTTTCAAGAGATGCATTCCATATTCCTGGGGGGGAGAGAAAGATGTCCTGTCGGAGGCACACAGACCATAGACCCATCTGGGCTTTTCCTCCTGTAAAAGTTTTGGGGGAAGTGTTGTGCAAAATGCGGGGATCTTCTGAAAGTGTTCCACCCACCACCCCCGTATTTTGCTAGTCGTTGTAACTGTCTTGTGAATCCTAGTCAGGCAGGGTGTCCAACAAGCACCTGAGCTGTTTATAGCCACTAAGGAGGGGTTGTTAGAGCAGAGAGTTATGCTAGACACTTAAAATAGTAGCATTTGCGTGCAATGAGTTACGCCCGTGTAGGCCTGTGTGCCTTGTGTTGACCGAGTCGGCTTTTTTTCCATCGGCTGATGATGGTTGTGTTTAAGGGGATGTGAATGCGAACTTCACTTCTGAGGCTGCATGATGTAGGCATGAAGCCCCTTTTTACGGGCTTTGGCAGCCGTTTTGCATTCATCAGTGAAGGTGGCAAAAGGGTGGGTCCCTCTCTCCCCATGTCATCCCTGCCTTCCAGTGTATACATGAGAGAGAATGGAGTATGCCTTTGGGAGTGAAGTCAAAGACCATCTTAGTTGGCTGCTGAGAAGCATTTACAAGCAGTGTTTTGTATAAATCTCCTCTAGAACATGGATGTGGGAGCCTGAGACCTTCAAGAAGCAGCTGGACCACAATTTGTACCATTCCTGATGTTTGGGAGGGTCATTGCTCAGTTGAGAGGGTCATAAAGTAACTGAGACCATACCCTCCAACATTTCTCTGATGAAAATCGGGACATCCTAAGGAAAAGCAGGACATTCTGGGATCAAATCAGAAACTGGGACGGCTTCTGTTTATCTGGAAATGTCCCTGGAAAATAGGGACACTAGGAGGGTCTGTGAGACCTACCAGTCAGATAATGGTGGTGCAAGAGCAGAGCCAGTAACAAAATGGAGGCAGAGGTTGGCATAGCCAGCTGGCAATTGGAAACGTAATTTTCTACTGATCTTCTCCTCTGATAGATCCTGCCATTCCCACCCCAACAGTTGTGGGGCAGCATACAAATGCCGCTTAACAAATAACAAGCAAAATAACAAATAACAAGCAATTTTTTTATTTTTGAGTAAGCAGATTTGATTGGTGTGAGCTTGGTGTAGCATCCATGTGCCTGACATAGGTCACTGTGACTCTGTTGCAATGTTTCTCAAACTTTGATCCCCAGCTGTTGTTGGACTACAGCTCCCACAATCCCTAAGCACTGGTCCTGCTAACTAGGAATTATGGAAGTTGTAGAAACACGGCTCGCATTCAAGCCGTCCAACTTTGTGGCCATTGCTGCCTCCTGCAGCAGTGAATTCCGAAGGTTAACTATGCGTTGCAGGGATAAGTACTTTATTTCATCTTGTCGCAAATCTTCCAATGTTCAGATTCATTGGATGCCCCCAAGTTCTAGTATTTTATGCCCTTACCTTACTCAGCTTTTCTCTAAACCAAAAACAAACAAACAGAAACAACAACAACAACAAAAACCACAAACCAAAACCCAAATGTTGTAAGCTTTCCTCGTAGGGGCGTATGTTTGGTTGCCCTTTCCCAGCTCACCTTTTTGAAGCAAGGTGATGAGAACTGTACACAGTATTCAAAGTGTGGCTGTGCTGTAGGTTGGTAGAACGGCATTATAATATTAGCAGATTTATTTTCCTTTCCTTTGTTTATGATCCCTGTCAATGCATTTTTCACAAGTTGCCACATGCTGGGTCAGCTAACCACCACAAACCAAGTGTCTCTTTGTTGGTCAGTTGCTGCCAGTTCAGATGCTGCATACATATGTGAAATTTAGATATTTTGCCCCGAAATATCTCTTGTCGCCTCCCACCTCACCTCAGCTGACCCCTTATAAATGCTGGGTGCATTACTGTTCGGGTCTCTTTACGGACAGAGTCTGGGTTGCAGCCATCTGTTGAAGGAGCAGGAGAAAAACCGGCCCATTTAATCTTTCGTCAGCTCATCTGCGAGCATTGAAAGGGTGTCTGAAGTGCCTCATTCATGTTGAGTCATCTGGAGTGCCATGCCCTGGTGTGAATTTGGCACATTGATGCTGCAGCCAAGAGTGTGCTCTCATTCAGAATCCAACTTGATTGTGTGTGTTTTTTTAATTACTGTTTTATGTGTTAACTTCCTGGAGCTCTCTGTTGTTGCAAGTTGGGAAAATATCGCCATGGCACAGACTGCAGGGGAAACGGGACCCTGTGTTGTCCAGGGCAAATGGACAGTCTGTCCTTAGTAGGCCAAAGTCCCTCCCCTGTACTTCCGGATGTTCCGTTCTACCAGAGGGAGATAATTCACTGCACGTAACCACTTGCTTTGTGGGGAACTGTGCATTACTCTTGTGGCAAGGTGCCATTATCATTTGCAAGGCATCATCAATGCTGCCGCCGAACTCTACACAGTGAATTAAACAAGCTGGTCCCTGCCCTAAGAAGACCGCAATTTAATTTCCAGGAGTGGAGCAGAAACAAGCAGGAAAGGTGAAGGCAGCGCTAGAAACTCGAATGTATAAGCTAATTGCCGAATGGCATTGTAAACCTGGGTTATGGAATGTCTAGGAGCTATTTTCCCCCGATGGAATTTTTTATTATTCATTTCATTTATATAATGCTTTATATTTTAAAGGGGAATAAATCTCAAAGTGGTTTCAGCTCACTAAAGCATCAAATAAAACCAGAATAAAACAAATTGGAAGTTTTAGGGATAATATTTCAGATCCTTCTCTAAGAGACATTTTGCTTTCCCCATATTTATTCACCTACTTAATTGGATATCACTGCCCCATGGCAGAAAAACTATAGGAAGCCAGTGTGATGTCTTCCTAGGACCTGTGAGAAATCAAATCCCCACTCAGGAAGCTCACTAGTTGACTTAGGGCCAGTCACAGCCTTCTTACCTACCTCACAGGGTTGTTGTAGGGATTAACTGAGGAAGGAGGAGAACCATGTGGGATATAAAGGCAATGAATAAGCCCTTCTGCTTGCCTGCTTAAGAAAGCTGGAGGGGCCAGCCAGATGGATGATGTCACAGTCACCAATCTGGCATCCAGAGATCTCCATGTGGTTGCGACTGGACCTGTGCCAGTTGCAAAATGCGCCTGGCTAATGTCTAACACTGGGTAAAGGTTAACAGGAATAAATGCCAGCTGCTGCAGGTACATCAAGGCAGGCTTCGTTTTGGTTGGAGACCTCACAGGAGGGGAAGGTTTTGTAAATTGAGGGGGCGGGGGGGGGGAGACGGTACTACAACTGTGTGCAGCAATGTCCCCATTTTGGCCTAAAGTTGCATCCTTTTGTACATGTAGTTAGAAATAACAGTTGGTGCACTCTGGCTCCCTCACAGAAAAGGTATTTTTATTTTTATTTTTCTGTATGGGAGCTACTAATTTCCCACCCCTCTTCCCTGAGCCTTAACAGACCTTTGGTTCATATGAAGCCTAAGTGACCGTCTTCCTACTGCACTGAACCATTAGTAAACCAAACTCTGTTGTTTCCATTGTTGTCATTGTCATCTGTCTGTTTTGAGAGAGAATGGAGTATGCCTTCGGGAGTGAAGTCAGGCCATTGCATTAGCCTCTCTAAAGTGACCTCACTGGGGTTCAGACTGTGGGCAGTGTGTATGGAGGTCCTGGGGTGCCCAGGCGACAAGACCCCCCCCCCTTTGGCCTCGCTGATGTGGTCCAAAGGAAAGCAGAGCAATATGTTTGGCACCAGCTTGGTTGCAGGAAGGAGGCATACCAGGCACCACTCAACTGCCTTAGGGACTCCACTCTAGATTTGTGTAGGGTTTATTCCGTAGCTTTTTCTTCTCCTGAAGATACCCTGCAAGGCAGCAGAGGTTTAAGACCAGTTTCCCTTCTCCTAGAGGGGCTACCGTCCCAGGTGGATGAGTTCTTGTCTACTTTATCTGGTAGTGGCTGCTCAGGCTTGCTTTCTGAGGTGCAAAGGGCAGAACTTGTGAGGCTTGTGCATGTAGAGCAAAGGTGGTTAAGCTCTGGGTCTCCAGGTGTTGGAATCTCAACTCCCATTAGCCCCCATCACCATGGCCAGTAGTCAGGGATGTTGGGAGCTGGAGTCAAACAACATCTGGAGGACTGAATTCCCCCCCCCCCCCAATTTGAAGCATTTTCTCTAGCTGTGAACTATGGCACATTTTTAACAGCTTCAACACTGACTGAGCCTATGGGCTTGTGGTGCTTCTGCGAATATACTCATAGCCACAAGAGGGAAGTATATGGATGCAACCCAAGAGTATTACGTAGCTGCTGCATCTAAGGGCAGAGCTAGCCAATGAGTGTGCACCTTTCTCAGAGCATTGTGACATGACTCAGGTCACGTCAGAATGCATGGACTGTCCTATTGGGAAAGGGGTGTGGAGGGTGGGGGGGCGCTGTCGCATTGGGGAGAGGGCAGAGAGGGAAGGGCCCATGTCTTGTTCTCCCCCAGTGCTCCATTTTGCTGCTCTGGGTTGCCTCTGCCTTGGCTGCAAGCTCAGGCCACTCTGGAAGAGGGGCTAGTGCCCAAGCCGTGCCCTTGCTCAGCTGCTGTGTCCAGAGCTGCCAAACAGAGCTTGCTTATGACCTCATCAGCTGCTGCTAAGGACCTGTCTTCCCTTTGCTCCCTCCAGCAGCCACCCACCCTGGGCGCTCAGGGCCAGGAGGAGGAGCCGGCTTCCTCCTGGCCTCAGCCCTGTGGTCGGGAGGTTGGAAGGGATATGTGCCAGTCTTTGAACGGCATGGCAGCTGGCTTTAGCGAAGTTGCCCCCCTGACATGGGTGGTCTGAGGTCCTTGCCACGCACGAGTTTTTGCAGGGTGACTTTAGGCCTCCGCGTAGACCTCTGAAAGCTGGACTGACCCTTTTCTGGCTCTCTGCCTTTGAGATTCCCTGCACCTGCGAGGTTTTGGATGGGCCAGGGATCTATAAGGTGTGAAGTTGGCTACAAACTCTGGGATTAGACAAATAGGTGGAGGTTTACATCCGAGTGTCATTTAACAAAGCTTAATGGATGCTCAGCGGCAACGTATCTCCGAGTACCAGATGCTGGGGTCAAAGAAACTGAAAAATTAAAGCTAGGAGCTAAATGGCACCTTAAACCTAAGTTATGGGCACAACAAGTCTAGACGCACTATTTTATAAAAAGAATACAAGGCTGAAAATGAATGAACTGCAGCTAAAATATTATTCACACCCCTAATATTCTTAAGAGGGTCTCATCACCAGTCTTCAGAGAGTAGCTGGAAGTGGGGAGGCAGAAAAAGGTCCTCCTTTCCTTTTCCACTCTGCAGTTTTAATATGAAATCTTAGGCCTAGAGCTTAGAAACTGCTTGCGTTAATGAAATTCCCTGTCGCAAAATGCTGCTAGAGTAATGGGCGTTTCGAACACTGACAACAGGAGATGGTCATCAGCTACTTAGGAGCTTCCGCTGGCCAGTCTTGAAGCAGAATTCGGTGGAGCTCTGTGATCTTGCAAGGCAGGAGGCTGCTGCCTTCATGTCCTGCATGTGAGCTGGCTGGCCCTGTTGGAAACAGGAAATAGAACGAGGTAGACAAGTTTTTTTTGATCCAGCACAGGACAGTTATTTTACGTTGTTAACCTAGTTGTGTGCATTGCTTGGGTGTGCTGGGCCAGACCATGCACTCGACTCCAAAATGAATTGTAGATGTCCTTCTGGGGTTATCTTGAGGGTGGGGAACCAGGCATGGTTCGGCAGTCATTAGCGCCTAAGGAAAGTGACAGTGGAATGCCCTCTCTCCAGCAGCAGAACATACACAATCTTTATACTTACAGTGCTAACAGCAAGTGCCTCTTTTCTTCCTGTCTGGCAGATCCGAATACGAGATCCAAATCAAGGCGGCAAGGATATCACAGAGGAAATAATGTCTGGCGCTAGAACTTCCTCTACCCCCACTCCTCCACAGGTAATGTTGATCTGCTTTTTTAGCTTTATTCCTCTTCATCTGCCCTTGTACCCTGGGAAGGCATGTAAGAAGCAACAAATCTGGGGCCAGTTCATGCGGCCAATTTCCTCTGCAGGTGAGCAGTTCTGGCCCCCTCCTCAGTGTGAAGTTTGTGCAGGAAGAGGATGTGAACACGTTTGCACACAGCCTTCGTGATTCCTGTGATTGTGGTGGCTGGCGGCGGGGGGAATTGCTGCAAGCACAGAAAGCAGCTACCGGCCATTCCCAGTACATACTGGTTCATGCCAGTATTTCCACAGACAAACAAAGTTTATATGCCGTTTGATTGTAAGGAGAACTCCAAGCATACCAAACGATCGTCTACCAAACGATCTAAAGCTAATTTTGAATCTCATACATAACTAGTCTCTCTCATGAATGCAACCACAGTGCCTTGGAACTCTTTTCTGAAGGAGGGATGGGAATAATTTTGTCTCCTGGAATTGCAGAAATGAATTCCACAAGCTATATTTGTAGAGGTGTTGGGTCTTGCGTTAGAGGTTCTCTCTGCGTTGACTGGGTTGCATTGCGTGAAGAAAACGTGACATATCTGAACTCAGTTTTTTAAGACTCCTTTCCTTAGAAGAAAACAAGGTCATGGCACAGTGATAATGGCACAAGCCATTTATTTATTTCCATCTCTTTATATATGTCAGTCTTTCATCTATTTGATGAAATGTTGAAATCTATGTATCAGTTCTGAGCTGATATTTGAGAAAGATATAATTGGGAAGGGGAAAGGGAAACTTTAATAATTCAACCCCTCAGTTTTGTGGGAAAGGCTTTGCAGCTAACGCTTTACACTGGAACCGAAACTTAAGCAAAAATATAGTCAGTTGAAGCAAACTTGGGCAGGTAATCCTATAATAAAATTGTTCTACTTTTTGTCGCCCCTCCCCTCTCTTACAGGCTGGAAGTGGTCCAGAACCACAAGCCAACGGAGAGACATCACATGTAGCAGTTATTGTCCGGCCAGGTATGAAATCCAATTCAGGGTTTGGGGTTGGCTAAATCAGACAAAGGGAATGCTGAGGTTTCTCTTTCTGTGTGTGTCTCTCTGTCCCACTAATGTGAGGTGGACAGAATGAGTGGTCATGCGGGGGTTTCAGTTTGCTTTCAGCCCAGATAAGACAACCTGAGGTCCAGCCTCATTTAACGTGGCTCCCAGCACCACCTGAAGCTGCCTTGCTCCATTAGAATGCCTTCCTGTTTTGTTTCCTTCTGATTTTCCGCTTTTTAAATATGCTTTACTCTGTTTGTGTGTGACTTTATAATAAGGTGAAGGGGAACTATTTCATCTGTTAGTTTTGCTTGTTCATTTTTTACTCTTTTCCTGATTTGGATGGCTTGGAGGGTAGGTAAAGTTTGTCTGAGAGCAAAATTGGTCACCTGCCATTTATGCCTTGCCTTATCTATAGCACACTAAAGTCAGAACGCAATTATTTTCACTTGCTTTTCCAGAACAGTAGCTGTATTGGTCTTAAAAAATAATAACCTTCCTGCATAATTGTTTTGAGAGTAACCCCATCAAACCCAGCAGAGTTTATGTCTGAGCTGACCTGTATAGGATTAGGAATTCTCATCTGAGGTGGCTGTAATGACATTTTGAAGCGGGGCAGATTTGTCGGCCGCATTGAGCTACATTTATTATGCAGCATAGCCTGATGCATGAAAAGTGCTTCCTTAGCACATTTCCTACAGGTGGCTAAATTCAGCTTTTTCTTTGGGTATATAATTTTGATGCCATGCTGGACTGATGCCAAATGGCATTCAGTTTTCAGACTGGCATCTGAGAAAAGCGGAGCTTAAAATGTACATCTTTGAATCCTGGCAGACGGCCTCAGAAACGATAACTGTGCAGTTGGCCCGACAGCTGGTTCTTTGAGAACCTTCCTGGCTCTGCCAATTTTGTTCTGCTTCTGTGATGGAATTATTCAAGGTTTTGAAAAATCTAAGCATCATCCGTTCGTTTGGCCGGCCAGAGGGGCCTGCCTTAAACCGAGCAAATGCTCTCGCGTGGTCCCATTTGCACCATTAGCAAATTAAATCTTTTAACTCTGTGTGCAAGAGTCTGTGTTTTGCTGTTGCCCTCCTGGTGTTCTTGGGCTGCAGTTCCTAATAATCTCTGAACGTGGGCTGTGCTGGCTAGGACTGATGACAGCTCGAGTCCCAACAGCAATGCAAGCATCACTTCTTTCCTGTCCTTTGCACACCCCTTTCAGCAATTACAGAAGTCAAAAGTGGATTCACAGCAGATGTAGATATCTCCATAGGTACTGAGTTCATTGCAAAAATGAGTAAATCAGTCACTGAGCAAGTTCAATATTGAAGCCAGTACTGTACAGCCATACCTCGGCTCCCGGACACCTTGGGAGTCAAACTTTTTGGCTCCTGAACGTTCTTTTGGAGGCTGAATGTCTGACGGGGCCTCCGATTGGCCGTAGGAGCTTCCTGCAGCCAATCAGAAGCCGTGCTTCGGAAGTCGACTGTTTCGGAAGTCAAATGGACTTCCGGAACGGATTCTGTTAGACTTCTGAGGTACAACTGTACTGTGTTCCTAAGAGTCATATACACTTTCGAGCCTGTCACTGAATTAGTTCATTCAGAGTCTTGCCTTACTTAGCAGAAAACCCTTTTGGTTTAGAATTGTGCAGGCTGTTCCTTCGGATGAAGATACCCATTATTAGAGCTACAAATTAAAAATAATAACAACAGCAACAATAACAATAATATTCAGGGACTTAAGCTCACTGTCCACCTTCTAGCAGCACTGAAAGCTTTAATTGTCCTTAATCAGTAGGCCAAGCAATTAATCATTGTCCATTGATTGATCTTTGAGGCTGGAATTTCATGATACAGTTCTTTGTGTGTTGGGGCTGAAGCAGCAGCCAATGTGGTGGCCAGCAGATGTCATTGGACTACAACTCCCATCCCGCCCAGCCAGGCAGGGTCAGTGTTCAGGAATGATGGGATTCGCAGTCCAGCAGTTAAACATTGGCTAAACCTGGGATAGAGGGTTATCGTACATCAGCACCGGAGAAGTTGTGGCCTTTCACGTGTTGCTAGACTCCCAGCCACTGCCATCCCTGGCCATGCTGATCGGGGCTGAGGAGCATTGTAGTCCGAAAACATCTATAGGGTTGGAGAGTTCCCATCCCTCACTTAGCACCTTCCATCAAGATCTCAAAAAATAGATCACAGTTTTGCCAGGTAATGGCCTCAGATGCTAAGTATCCTCTGTTCTGGGCACTAGGAGGCAGGATCTTTCAACAGAAGAGTAGATGGGTTTGAGTATGAGCTTTGATTCTTAGGACCAGGTACATCTTGCTGTTTTAGGAGGCCAGAGGTTGATTTTGCTTTTGTTTCTTTCTTGATTTCCATATTTCAAACTCGTCAGTAGAACTCCACCCCTTGCCCCCAAATCCCTTCCTTAATATGCAGCTGTTGTGCAATCCAATTATTTTGCCATTTTCAGTGTGCTCCCTTACAGTTGTAAATTGTGACCAAGCCGGGGGTTTTTGCAGCTTCACATACAAGACCTTTATTAATTATGCACATTTATTACCTGTAAAACGTCCCAGGGCAGGTTGCATAACAAATGCAGTTTATAGATCAGTGATTCTCACACTTGTGTCCCCAGCTGTTGTTGGACTACAGTGGTACCTCGGGTTAAGAACTTAATTTGTTCTGGAGGTCCATTCTTAACCTGAAACTGTTCTTAAGCTAATGGGGCCTCCCACTGCTGCCATGCTGCCACCACACGATTTCTGTTCTCATCCTGAAGCAAAGTTCTTAACCGAAGGTACTATTTCTAGGTTAGCGGAGTCTGTAACCTGAAGCGTCTGTAACCCAAGGTACCTCTGTATAGTATTTGTAGTTGTGTTTGCAGAGCATAAGATCTCAGATGAACCCACCACAGGAAAGATGCATCCTGGTTGCTCAGGGGGGAAAGTAGGGGGAAACTACAGGGGGTTTTAGGACTAGAAAATAAATGAAAATCAGTAAAAGTGCACTAAAGCGGAGGGGAAAACAACCACTCTTTAGGGCATATGGGATTCTTGTCACCTGGTGTCCATATAACTCACTTAATGATAACAGCTGTGATTTTACTCATTGGCTAAAAACATTGACAGGTGGAAACAGCCAGGTTGGCTCATTTCACACAGATCACCTAGAAAGGTACTTACAGAGTTGACTTCCTGGCTTTCTTACTTTCTAGGAGGGCTAGAGAAGTACTTTTTTGAAAAATGAAGGCTTAGCATCCGGGAGCCCTGCCTGGATGGACCAGTGAAGGCCTTCATGGGTGCCAAGTTGGAGACCCCTGGCCTGAATAGATTCGTATATAGGGATTTGCTGGAGCCAAGGCCCTGGTACAACCACAGTCCTATGGTGTGTGGAACGCTTCAAAAAAGAAATCTTCCTTTCTTCAGAATTGGTTATTTGCCTCTTTGTTTAAAGAGCAACTTTACAGGTCCAGAAAAGTTGCTGTGAGCAGATAAAAGTTCCCCCTGGGAAGTTTTTCTCCTTATGTGTGACCAGCCACGTGGTTATTTACAGGCCCGTCTTGTGGTTTCTGTTGCCCTCCCAGGTGTTAGAAACATTCCTTTCCCCACTCACCTAAGCGCTAAATGCTGCCTTCTCTTCCTCTTGTTTCTGCATGCAGACGATCGTCCCAAGGCTGGCCCAGTAGTAACTAAACCTGTCTCCTTGGAGGCGAGCAAATCGGCTTCCCCGTCTCCCCCTCCGCCCCTCATAGCAGAGGCCGAGTCCGTGCTGCCAGTTGTGCCGCTGGTGCGCCCAGGGAGCCCCATTGCAGTGGACACTACAGAGGAGCCGCCTGAGGTCCCCGCCGATATATTTGAACCCGTTAGCGCCACCACTACAGTGCCAGGGGGCCCCGTGCTCCCCCAGGAAGCCCCCGTCTTGGACACAGAGTCACAGGAGGAGGCTGCTGCTAGCCCAATTTTGGAGCCTCCCCCCCAGCCGGTTCCTGCAGAAATGCCGGTGGCCGAAGAGACGGTGCCGGCGGAGACAGTGACTGTCCAGCAGGAGACCCCTCAGCCAGAGGAACCGCTTCCTGCGGCTCCGCCAGGGGCTCCCCCGACCCCACCACCTTCCCTGGAGGAGGTATCTGAGGGGGCTGTGGAGTCTAACGGGGTGCTGGAGGAGGAGACGCCAGAGCCCGTGCCCAAGGCTGCCACGTGCCAGCCAGATTCTGCCGTGGAGTCCCCCATCGCTCAGCCGGAGGAGCTGGCAGCGATGTCCCTGGATACCCCAGGGAAGCTGGCAGCCGAAGAACCCGAGGATCAGCCCGAGTCGGACATGAGCCCCATCTCCGAGCCCGAGGAGGTGAAAGCCGAGGAGCCCCTGGCCCCACTGGCCACACCTCCTGCCGAAGAGGAGGAGGAGGAGGAGCCGGAGGAGGAGGAGGAGGAAGAAGAGGAGGAATGTGAGGAGCCGGCCGAGACCGCAGAGCAGAGCGCCCAGCCAGCAGCTGCGCCCTTGGAGGCCGCAGAGGTGGCCACACAAGGTGAGTGCGGCATTTCAGAGGGAGCCCAGTGGGAAAATGCAAGCAAATCTCCATCTGTGAGATGGGGAGGTCAGTGGTGTGCAGCAAGCCTTGACTGCTTGTTTGTAGCTCTTCAGTGCAGCTTTCTTCCTTTAGGAATCAGCTTTGGTTTTTCCCAGAGAGAGAGGGCCATGTTTAGTAGCCAGCTCTCTGTAGCTCTTTCTCTCCAGAAATTCCTTTTGAGTCAGTCAGTTTGTGGCCCTAGGTAGTAAAAAAAAATGTCTGGTTGGTGGATTATGGATTTTTGTCTGCATTTAGATGGCAGTGAAATGGTAAGAGAAAACCCTAGGCTCCCGATAACTAGGTGTGAGCTTCCTCTGTGTTCCCTGTTGAACTGTGTGTCCTTTGGGAAAAGACCTACGTTCCTTTCAGGAACCTTCAACAGGCACCAGCAGTCAGTTCCAGAATGCCATTCTCTGGTTAGGTTCATTGCATTGGTGGGAAAACAGCAAAGGCTTCTGGGTTGTAGTTTCAGTACATTTAAAGGACCTGGAGTCTCCTGAAGCATTTCCTCCTCTGCTTCTTTGGAGCCTTCTGCCTTTGATGATGCCTTGGTTTGTCCCAGCCGTATTATTCTAGGATTCTTTCCTACCAACAGCATAGTATGTCTGCAAGTGGCAAAGAAGCCAGGACATTTACCTGGCAGGTAACAGCAAACGTGTTTTGTCACACGTTTGCTTCATAAGATTAATTGGAACTTGTTCTGTGTTAACCTCCTCCCGCCGCCACCTTGGAGCAGGGGTGACTGTCGCTCTGTGGCAGGGGCTGCTCTCCTGTGAGTCCCTGGCTAGTGTGGCTCATCCTCCCCAACCCTCTTTGCAACTCTCTAGTGGCTGTATCGGTGCCAAAGAAGAAGCGGAAGATGAAGGACCTAAACAAGAAGGAAGCTGTTGGAGACCTGCTGGATGCATTCAAGGTGGGTAGCCCCCACGGTTTAGTCAGGAGCTGAGAAACATAGCCTGATCCATTACCCAGGGTCACCTAGCTGGGTACCACTTCTTCTCATCACTGACTATATGCCGCAGGTTAAAATAGTTTGACGATTCTTCCCCCTGCAATCCCATGGAATCCTAGGGAACTGTTAACTCGGCAAGCAGCAGCATCAGTCTTGCACAGATAATACTTAAATATGTGGATTGTGAACTATGGCTTGGGGCAGGTGGCATTGTGGAATCATAGAATTTTAGTGTTGGAAGGGACCCCTGAGGATTGTTAGTCCCCTGCAATGCAGGAATCTTGCTCACGGGTGGGCTCAAACCTGCTTAGCACTCTGACCCACTGTACCAAGTAATAAGGAGTGAAGGGTGGATTCTGCAACGTGATCCTGAATAGCGCAGATTGGCATAGCCTTAAGATTTCAGCACCTTGAAAACCTCTTGCTCAAAAGGCTGCTAAGGAGGGCTTGAGACCCTGCTGGTCAGTACCCAGTGGAATCTCCAAATCCTGGCAGTGGGTGCAGAGCAGAGTGATCAGGGAGAAGAGGTTTAAGTTGAACTGATTTATTCCCCCCTACCCTTAAAAAGTGGTTTCTCCCAAAGGAAATCCATCAACATTCCACATGGAATAGGCTGTGCTCATCTTCGTTGATCACTTCAACATGCATGCTGGCTGCAAACTAATACAGTAATTTGAAGAAATATATACAAGACTGCAAATGGGTTTACACTTCCCCCATTGTTATTTATATATCCCTTTTGGGTTGTTACTTAAATCTCTCTTTGTTCTCCTTTTCTTGCTTAATCACCGTAATTGTAATTTTGTCACAACAACTACCTCCTTAGCTGTGATAAACTATTATGGCACCACAAATAAGCCATTGACAGTAAAATGATTCCTTCACTGGAGCTCAGAGCTGCAGCTTTTGCTTTTTTCTTGAGATCTTCTCTGCTTGCCCTCTTAGCCCAGTGAGGGTGGCTCAGAGATAGAGAACAAGCCCCCCGTGCCAGCCCCAGAGCCCGAGGAGCCTGCCCCCGTTCGCTCCCAGGAGGAGCCCGATGAGACGTGGGAAGAGAAAGAGGATAAGCTAGACCCTGAGAAGGTCAAGCAGGCTGACCAGAAGTACAGCTACACAGCAGGTGAGGCTCGTGCTAAATGACTTTCTCTGTTCTACCTCGTCTCCGCCCCCCCGGCTGCTACCTATTGGAGCCTTCTGTGATGATCTCGTTTTTGAGCCATCGTGTCTGGGCCACTGACACACTGTGATGGAGCTGAGCATCTGAGCAGGCTTGTGACCCTGTGAACTGCTGGCTTGTCTTGGGCTGTTGGGGAAAGGCTTTGCAGGAATTCCCCTCCACTGGGTGTCCAGTCACTTCAGTATTAAGCAATAGTTGCTCTCAGCAGGGGCCGAATCACTCATACCCCTTTCGTGCTAAGTCACTGTGTTTACAGAAGCCTCTCTCTGACTGTAATGGTTCCAGAAGCAGGCACAGGCACTCTTGGCTATGCAGCCCCCTGCTAATTCACAGCTAGCCGCTCCCCTGCAGAGCAGCCCCCAGCTTTTCCTTGCTGAAGAAATCATGCAAATAACTGGGTGGTTTGTTGCTTTCGCTTTGTACTAGAATGGGACGAACGGAGATGCAGATCACCAGCACACAGAAATAGCTGCAGCTCTTACACTGACCTGCTTGTTTTCTCTGGCAAGGAAGAACTGGGTCTGCTTGGAAACTGAAGTGCAGTGCCTTTGAACTAGCTCTTTGCTAATTATGTAGGATGAGATGTGAGCCAGAAGACCTTGGAAGGCATGTGCTGACTCTTGGAACCAGAAGCAAGCATGGGCACAGAGAGCACCCCCTCTTCCCCCTCCACCTTTTGCATGCAAATGTTGCAGTATCTTTAAGAGCTTAATCTTAAAACAACAGCAGTTCTGCAAAGTTACTGAATGGGAGGAAAATGTCATTGCTCCATTAACAACAGTAACATCTCATATGTTAAAAGAGCTACTGTGACACTGCAACAAAGGAGATGCAAGGCAGTCCCAAGTTAGAGATCTGGCAGTCAGCATTTAGATAACCGGGGGGGGGGGGAGGAGGGTGTTAATTTGAGTAGGAGCATTTGCCAGGCTTCTGAAGCTCTCCAGAGTGCAGCTCAGTTCTGGGGTATGGAACCCCCCCCCCCCAGTTGAAGAGGAGGGCTGAGAACTGCTCCTTCCGAGCTCCAAGCTTACAGCAGGGGAAGTGGAGCAAGGAATTGTCTCTGGCCTCACTGTAAAGTTCATTGTGACGTAGGAGCAAGACCCAAGTCCTTGTGGAAGGGGTGATCTTGGCAACAACACATTTTTGGTTGGCCAAGATTTATGAGCCCCACTCGATTCTTGCGGATGCACCATCACCCTTTGAAAGTGCAGGTGCTTCTTGCTCTACTGCTGCTGGGAATTCTTGACCACCTGTTGTGAGTGTGATTTCAATTTGGTGCTTTCCACCTTCCTTTCCTTAACAGAGCAGTGGAAGCCATTGAACCCAGAAGAGAAGAAGAGATACGACCGGGAGTTCCTGTTGGGTTTCCAGTTCATCTTTGCCAGCATGCAGAAGCCCGAGGGTTTGCCCCATATCAGCGATGTGGTCTTGGAAAAGGTCGGTCCTCCATTTCCAGATGGGGTCACCAAATGTCCCGCAGACGCTTCCTTTTGTTTTTCTTGGCATGGTGTGCCCAGAGAGTCTATCCTCTCTGGACAACTGCACAAGGTTGGGCATTGACCCGGTGGGTGGGTGGTGGGGGGATGTCAGTGCACATCCCAAAGGGCAAAGAAGGGGAACTGGCCATCTGGTCTGATTGCACTGGCTACTGATTAGTTTCTGGGCCTGATTCAAAGTGCTGGTTTTGACCTATAAAGCCTTAAACGGCTCAGGACCGCAGTACCTCAAGGACCGCCTCTTTCCATATGAACCTACCTGGATCCTGAGATCATCTTCTGAGGCCCTCCTTCATATGCCCCCTCCTCAGGTTCGGAGGGTGGCAACGTGAGAACAGACCTCCTCGCAGTGGCTCCCATCTGTGGAATGCTCTCCCCAGCGAAGTTTGCCTGGCGCCTTCATTATACACTTTTCTTTCTTCTTCTTTGGCGATCACTCGTAGCCGAGTAAGATTGTCTTCCATAAACACGGTTTTAACAATGAGTCCATAAGTGACTGTGGAGGCCAATTCTGGATCCACACGTCCTTTCACAGTGGGGACATTGGTTTCCTGGTGGGAGTTGATCGCGGTGTGGGTTAGCTAAGCATGCCTTCCTCTTAGCATGTTTCTCCCTTTCATCCTGAATTCGAGTGTCTTCAAAGCCCATGACACCTTTGGTAAAGGCTGTTCTCCAGTTGGAACACTCGCAAGTGTTCCCCAATTGTTGGTGTTTATACTACATTTTTAAAAATTTGCCTTGAGACACTCTTTAAACCTCTTTTGTTGATCACCAGCATTACGCTTTCCATTTTTAAATTTGGAATATAGTAGTTGCTTTGGAAGACGATAATCGGGCATCCGCACAACATAACCAGTCCAACGAAGTTGATGTTGAAGTTGATGCGGGTGGTGCTGTGGTCTAAACCACTGAGCCTCTTGGGCTTGCCAATCAGAAGGTTGGCGGTTCGAATCCGTACAACGGGGTTCCAGCTCCTGCCAACCAATACACCTTTGTCCCAGCTCCTGCCAACCAATACACCTTTAGGCGCCAGGCAAAAACGTTCCTCTTTAATCAGGCCTTTGCTTAACTGATCAACATATTACACCCTTTGAAAGATGGCTCTATGGGGGGGGCGGTTATTGGATTATTGTGATTTTTATATTATATCCCTCTGGGTATAGAGCGGTATATAAATACAATAAATGAATGAATGAATGAATGAATCTCATTGGCATCAGCTCATGTTAGGCTAAGACCTGTGGTGATTTCTGAAAAGTAGATTTTTAGGCATGTTCAGAGGCAAAACTTCGAAGATTTTAGCTGCACAACCTTAAGACTCTCAGAACCTGTCTTACCTTTTGTGTGTTCTTCTCCTTGCCCTTTGACTTAACAGGCAAATAAGATGCCCTTGCGACCTCTGGATCCCGTGCGCCTGAGCACCATGAATTGTGGACCAGATTTCACACCCTCCTTTGCCAACCTGGGCCGCCCAACGCCACCTAACCGTGGACCGGTATGTACCATCACACCGTGTCTTGTCTTCCGGCTTGTATCCCCTGTCAGCTTTGTCTGCATGATGAACTCAAAGTTAGTGCCATCGTGTCTGGGCCACTGATGCTCTGTGATGGAACTGAGTATCTGAGCAGGCAGGCACATCTGCTGGCTCCCCTATCTGTTGGAGCCGAGCATACTAGGAGGCAGGCTAGCATCATGCTGGCAGTGCCACCTCTACGCCAGTGCTTCTTTGTGCTGGGGGGGGGGGCAGGTTGGGTGGCATCTGAAAAGTGCTGGCATCACTTCTCCCCCTTTGCTTCCACAGCCTGCAGGACCAGGGCAACGCCGTTCCCAGCAAAGCCTGAGGAAGGAGCCTCGGAAGATTATCGCTGTAGCGTCCCTGAACGAAGATGTCAAGCTCAACAAGGCTGAGAAGGCCTGGAAGCCCAGCAGCAAGCGGGCAAGTGAGCCAGAGGATCCTGAAAATTTAAAAACTCAGGTAAGGACTTGCATGACCTCATCTGTACCTTCACACTTTCCTGATTGGTGAGTCTCCTGCTAGCTGCTTATAGATACACATGCTCTCTCACTTCTCATATGTAAAGTTCCCCTTTTTCCTTCCGTGGTTTGCTCAAACCCTAGCTAGTGTGACCACCCACCAACTGATTAGAGCTGAAGTCAATTACTTGAAGCCCCGATTTGCATGCACCAATTTTTAACCAACATTTTAAACCTCAGCTTTAAACGATTGTAGTTAGTTCTAACTATAATTGGTCCCAATGCTGATGTACAGTGGAACTTTGGTTGTCGAATATAATCCATTCCGGAAGAGAGTTCAACTTCCGAAAGGTTCGGCAGCTGAGGCTCAAAGGGTTATTGGCAATACCCATTGAGAAAATGGAAAAACACGCCGCAGAACCCGTTTGATGTCTGAGGCGCGTTTCAAAAAGGAAGCAATTTATTCCGGGTTTTCGCCTTTCGGGTTCCGAAATGTTCGGTTTCCGAGACACTCGAAAACCGAGGTTCCACTGTACCACTAAATGAGGGTAACAGCAGCCTGTATAAAGGGCGCATGTCTCCGTAATTTATGTGGTTGAGACTGTGAACTTTACATCTGAAATAGACCACCAGGGTACAAAAAAGAGGTGGGGAAATAACCTCTTGCCTTCTTTCCAAGTGCTTTACATTGTGCATTTTATTTCTGGAGGGTAGCCCCCCCCCCCAAAAAAAAGTGGTGGAAAACAGCTGGGTGGTGGTGGATGTCATTCAGTAACTTGTATTTTAGCTCACCAACAACTTCATCTGGATACTGGTATTTTGGAAGACATTCCTGCTCCAGTCTCTGTTCTTGCCTCAGAGGAAAATGTGAGTGCCTGCTTTTGCTCCCTGGAGGGAAGAAAGCCATGCCCTCCGTGGTTTACTTCCAGGCTCCTTTCCCTGAACCTCTGGGACATGGTTCATTCCTGCTGGAGTTCCAGCCTCCTTTACTTCCTTTGGGGTGTGAACTCTTCCTTTGAGGTGGCAGAGATTTCAAAAGTCCCCCCCCCAAAAAAAAAACCCTGAAAAGAAATTGGAAAGCATTTCCAATGCATTTTATTTTTCTGTGGAAAATAGTCCATTTCTTAAGTTCATTAAGGAACAATGAATAGATGGCAATTTCAAATACAGTATTTAGGCAAGTGTGGCAGTTTGAAAGGGTTTGGCTTTGCTTACTAAACACAAGTAAAACAAACGTTCTAAATTAGCACATTCTATAGAGAAGTGGTTGTGAACGCCCCTAGGGAGCAGTGGGATTACACAGGGTAGCAGTAATAGAAATAGGGGTGCTGGAGGCCGTAAATGACTCTCGGGCTCCGAAAAGCTGGTATCAACAGGAACAAGTTAATCAGTCTTGTTGCAAATGGTTCCAACTAGATTTTGAATACATGTGCAAGTAATTGTTACTGTTTTGAATGTTATGTGTCAGTATCTTCCTTAGTGGGTTGTGTAGATCGCTATTCTGAATAATGCCTTTTATAGGGTAGGGGGCACTGGGGATTCGTTTATGGTACCCAGGGGGTGGTGGCCCAAAATTTTTAGGGACCCACTGCTCTAGAGCAGGGTTTCTGAAACTTGGGCCTTGGGCTAGCTAGCACCACCAGTGGTCAGGGATGATGGGAATTGTAGTCCAAAAGCAGCTGGAGACCTCAAGCTTGGGAAACCCTGCTCCTAGAGCATTGGGAAAAAATCTTAAAAGAAAACCCCAATACAGAATTATTGGAAAACCCACGTGGCTTCTCCTGAGATTAAAACGTAGAAGATAAAGGAAAACGATATGGTGGCCAAGATTCAGAAGGGGTGCATGCGTTTTGCTGCCCTCAGCACTTGCGGGGAGACTCGTGGGGAAAGGAAAGATGGTTGCCACCTTCCAGCCCCTGTGGATTTGCTTTCCTCTTGGCTTGGGATGGGCTCGTGTGTGCTCTCCTTCGCTTGCCCAGTTCATTCCAGCAAACTCAGCCCTGGGCAGAGCAGAGCAGCCAGGAGCTGCTTGCCCTCCCTACCAGCTTGCTGGGCTGGCAGGTTTCTGAGCTCCCACGTCCACACCTGCAGAAGGAAGGAACGGGTGGAGCAGGACAGGTGTCTCTGTGTGTGTTTATGCCAAGCTTACCTTGCTGACGGCGCCTGGGTGTTTCCTCCCCACAGGAGCTGTTCCGGCGTGTGCGCAGCATTCTGAACAAGCTGACGCCGCAGATGTTCCAGCAGCTGATGAAGCAAGTCACCGAGCTGTCCATTGACACCGAGGAGCGCCTCAAGGGCGTCATTGACCTCATCTTCGAGAAGGCCATCTCTGAGCCAAACTTCTCTGTTGCCTATGCCAACATGTGCCGTTGCCTTATGGGGGTGAGTGCTTCCACCTCTCTCTGGGCTGCAAAGGGCCTCAGATTCTTGCTCGGGATGGGAAGAGGCATGGAAATGCTGTTCGCTCAGGGCCACGGCTTGGCTATCAAGCCTGTATCCTCACCGCCCTTAAAGGACCTTTGGGGAGAGGCTGGCAGTGTGGCCCAAAAGCACCAGGCTAGAGGACACTGTCAGGCAGATCTTGCATCCAATCTCTAAGAATGGTTGCCTGCGGTCGGGGGGGGGGGCAGTCAGATCTCCGGTTACGAATTGAATGGGCCCCACAGGAGTTTGCTGGTTTAGAGCGCGTGAGCTCATCCCTAACTGCTGCAGACCCATGAATTTACAGGTTGCATGCGAATATGAAACAGAGCTGTAGCATTAGAAAGCTGGGATAGCTCTGTTTCTTACTATGTTTGAACTATTTCATTTCCCATGGAAAGAAATTGTAGCCAAAGTAGCACACCTTGATATTATATATGTACAAGATAGGGTCAGAAATTGGCCCAAGGGGCCGCTTGCAAATAGTGGTTGCATAGCTTACCATTTGAGCAGTACTTTATCTGTGGTTTTGTGTCTGTGTCAAAAGAGGTGCCCGGGTGTAGATTTCAGTTTCAAGTTTCTGTTCTCTCCCTTTTGCTCGTTGCCGTAAAGATGCGAAGAGTCTGGAATTCACTCCTTTATCCACAATTACATGGCTGCAATGCATTGATACATTTATTTCTATTTGCTTACTATGCATTTTGTTCATGTATTTTCCTTTCGATCCTGTGCGTTTCCTCAGTGCATGTTGAAAGATGAGCTATGACTTGTGGGTTGAGGTGGGGGAGATCAGAACTGGGGCTTCCAGCCCACTCTGCTGGCAGTAGAGGGCCAGTTGGAAACTGTCTGAAACCGCTTCCCATTGTGACTCGTGTCTGTCCCTGCTCTAGCTGAAAGTCCCCACTACTGACAAGCCGACCGTGATGGTCAACTTCCGCAAGGTACTCCTGAACCGGTGCCAGAAAGAGTTTGAGAAAGACAAGGACGACGACGAGATTTTTGAGAAGAAGCAAAAGGAGATGGATGACACAGCTGGGGTGAGTTGAGCTTGAAACTTGGGCAGGGTGTGTGCATGAGAAAAAGGTTCCCCACCCCTGGGTTCCAGTGATTTATGGAAGTAACAACTGTGAAATACGTATGCACAAATACAGAGATAGAGGTAATCAAGTTCAGCTCTTGGATCCTCCTGACCTCTACCCCTGTTCCGTCCGCAGCCCGAGGAGAGAGCTCGCCTGAAGGAGGAGCTGGATGACGCCCGGGACAAGGCCCGCCGGCGCTCCCTGGGCAACATCAAGTTCATCGGGGAGCTCTTTAAGCTGAAGATGTTGACCGAAGCCATCATGCATGACTGTGTGGTGAAGCTGCTCAAGAACCACGACGAGGAATCGCTCGAGTGCTTATGCCGACTGCTCACCACCATTGGCAAGGACCTGGACTTTGAAAAGGCCAAGGTATGGACTTGCCCAGTGTTCAGAAATGCAGCTTTTCATAGCACACAAGAATACACATCCCAGATTGCACTGCCCTTTCGCTTCATGTTGGGCATCAGCAGAGTGGTTTCTCTGTTGCTGCTTCTCCCCTGGCCTTCCCCTGTTGAGATACTGGCTTTACAGCTCTTGCTTAGAGCCTACAGGGTTCTGTCTCCATGCTTTGGTGCCAGATTGGAAATGCCAAGTATAGCTCTAGTCTGGAGGATCCTCCTGTTGTCATTGAACTACATCTCCTATCATTCCCCAGCATTGGCCAACTTAGCTGGGGCTGATGGGAGTTGGAGCCCCAATCATATTTCAAAGGTTGCAGGTTCCCAGTCCCTGGCATGGCACCACTGCTTAACCTGGCAGGCTTTCCTTGCATTTTCCGGGAAGGTTGAAATTTGGTGCTCATAATCTGACATGGGAGAGGGGGAAAGGCAGGAATTGGCAGAGAGGCTTTAGCAGCAGAGCTGGGAGATGGCTGCATGCCACTTAACAGTCGGTCCCCCCGTCAGTTTGCCTCTTGCTCAGGAATAAATGTGCAGCCATTGCCCAACTATACAAGCTTACTTTTTTCTGTAGCTACTTGTGATGCCTATTGGAGAGTTTCGAGGGAGCAGCCTCCCCCAGCCAAGCTACTTTGCAGGGTGGAGAGAACTGTGCCCAGGACTAGATATTTCCCAGACAGACAGAGGCCAGACAGCTGGGCTGAGGAAAATATGTCTCTTCTCCCCAGCCCACAAACATTCAAGGAACCGGCTACCCCAGCCCGGGCTTCAACAGGGAACTTGTACAGTGGCTGCTTGTTTCCTTTCTTGAACCTCACCTTCCACCATGAGTTGGAAGCCCTCAAGGAGAACATCTTGCCTTGGTTGCTCCCATCCCTCCCGCAGCACGTAGGCACATTGCTGTCTCTGTTCATTCGTCGTCACTTCTCTCCTTTTCTCCTCTTCCCCACCCAGCCTCGGATGGATCAGTACTTCAACCAGATGGAGAAGATAATCAAGGAGAAGAAAACGTCCTCACGTATCCGCTTCATGCTGCAGGATGTGATTGACCTCAGACGGGTAAGGTGCAGACTGTTGCTCCCTTATGGCCCCCTCTGGGCTAGATGAGAGCCCTGCCCCCTTCCTGGGATAGGCCGGCCTGACTCCGGGTAAGGTGCAAGACCCGCCTTTCCATCCCAGGGCAACCTGAGTGGGAACGATGGCAGCACGAGCCAACACACACTTCTCTCTCCCCCAGCCCCTTAGACACTGTTGCAGCCTGCAGCCCTTGGCTTGTGTGGCTTAGGCAATGGGCTGACAATACTGCAAGCTGCTGTGTTTGGTGAAGGGAGGTTTCCAGCGCTGGCCCTTTTCTACACCAAAGGGTGCTATGTGCTCAATTGCACCCCGGGAGAAGGTGCTGCCCAGGAGCTGCTCGCCTGTGTTCAGGCATTGTTGGACTCCCATTATACCTGGCCGTTGACTATGCTGGCTGGGGAGCTGGAAGTTGGGAGTCCAACAATGCCTGGAGGGTCACAGATTCTCTAATCCTGACTCACACCCAGCTGCCTTAAGATTGCAGTTCCAAGTGTCACACGCAAATGGCTGCTTTGCTTCCAGCATGTGAATTACAGAAGCTGTAGGGGTGAGGGGACAGGCTATTGGAAGTGCTGCAGGGGCTCTCAACTGTTGCAAGGGGAAGGGCTGCCTGCTTGGAAGGGGTCACATGAAAAGCCCCCCTTGCATGTTGGGCTGCTGAGCATTCCCCTTGCATGGGCCTCCTGCCAAACAATGGTTTGATGCCTGGATAGCTCAGGACTCGCTTCCGTTCCATTCTCTCTTACTGCAATTACTGGACAAGTGCTCTTTCCAGAGGTTTGAAATAGAGCTGCCCTTGTCAGGCATAGATCTTCAGAGACGTAACACATGAGAAACAGGGCAGTCTTCCCCAGATGTTTGGGGTGGTGCTATCGCTTAGTTGGTAGAGCAATGTGCTTTGAAAGCAGAAGGTCCCAAGGTCAATTGCTGGCATCCCCAAGTAGAACTGGGAAAGATTCCCTGCCTGAAACCATGAGGAGCATCTGCAAGTCTGTGTAGACAACCCTGAGCTGCTGCATCATCATCATCATCATCATCATCATCATCATTATGCCACTGCCCATCTGACTTGGTTGTCCCAGCCATCTCCCAACAAAACATTAAAATAAAGCCTCAAACATTAAAAACTTCCCGATACAGCGCTGCTTTCAGATGTCTTCTAAAATTTGTGTAGTTGTTTATCCCCTTGACATCTGGTGAGAGGGCATTCCACAGGGCGGGCACCATTACCAAGAAAGCCCTCTGCCTGGTTCCCTGTAACCTCACTTCTCACAGGGAGGGAGCCGCCAGAAGGCCCCCGGAGCTTGATGGTCTGACTTTGTAAAAGGCAGCTTCTTGTCGTCTTACAATGTTGCTGGGACTGCCAAGTGCCATCACTCCCGCTGGCTGGAGATGATGGAGGCTGTGGTCTTTAACAACACCTGCATCTGGCCAGATTAAGAGATGTTGGAGGGAAGAACAAAGGGTGTATGTTTAGAGGTCAGTTGCAAGAACAGCGACCAGGTGGACTGGCCGCTGGTGCTGTTGCCTCTGGAAGGGAACCTGAGCCCAGAGGCTGGTCCTGGCTAGACCAACAGAGAAGCTGGTGCTGACTGTCTCTCGCTCCTCCCTTGCCTTCACATGCCAAGCGTTCTGGGTGCTGTAACCTCTCCCCTTGCTTTCCTCTTTGCCTCTTGCAGAACAGTTGGGTGCCAAGGAGAGGGGACCAGGGCCCCAAGACCATTGACCAGATTCACAAAGAAGCTGAGATGGAGGAGCACCGTGAACACATCAAAGTTCAGCAGCTGATGTCCAAGGGATCAGATAAGAGGAGAGGGCCTCCAGGCCCATCGTCTGCAGGTGGGTGGGTTGGTCGCCTTCTCAGTTTCTGGATCCATTGCTGCCTTGTGGAGGCCACCCGCTTTTAATGCCCCTGGAAGAGAGAGCAGCTTTGGGACGCTCCAAGTTAATTGTGTGTCTATGTGCGTGAAGCAGCCAGGCGCCACCAAAAGATGTGCTCCTGGCGTAGCTCGTCCTTAAAAATTAGGTGAAATTATTAATTTTATTCATTTTCATAAAATTTATACACCACTTGATTGGAAAAAAGAAAAGTCAGAGTGGTGTACAAAAAGATGAAATAACAAAATTTATGGACTTCGGATCCATGGTGGTGGTTAAACAGAGCTTCCCAGTTTAGAAGCAATATGCTACTGAACATCATAGAATCATGGAGTTTTGAAGGGAACCAATGCAGGAATCTCAACTACAGCATCCGTGACAGTTGCCCATCCAACCTCTGCCCACCACCTCCCAAGGGAAACCATTCCACTGTCAAACAGCTCTTGCTGTCAGAAAGTTCTTGCTGGTGTTTAGTCGGAATCTCCTTTCTTGTAACGTGAAGCCGTTGGCTTGAGTCCTACCCTCCAGATCAGGAGAAAACAAGCTTGTTCCATCCTCGGTGTAACAGTCCTTGCTGAACTGAATAGGCTTTTGGGCTGATCCTGCCAGACTTTTTTTCTTTTCCTTAGCCAGCCCCAAGCTGCCACACCTTTCTGGCCTTTGATAGGCTCTCTTGTTCCAATAGGAACAGTAGACATGTGTACGCATTCACAGCTAGTTTGCCACGGATAGGCTGTTACAAATGATAGACCTTGACTCGGCTGTCTCTGCAGGTGGGCGGGGCAGCCAAGTTTCGGATGACGGCTGGAACACCGTCCCCATCAGCAAGGGCAACAGGCCGATTGACACCAGTAGGTTAACAAAAATCACCAAGGTAAGCTGCTGGGCTGGAGTGGGTTTTTTGGGGTAGGGGAGGGTGCTTGTTTTTTGTGCATTAGGGAATTGTGGCCTTTTTCAATTTAAAGCGACAGTTTCTATTGGTTGCGAAAGACGAGAGAATTTTTAAAACCCACTTAGGATAAGGCTACCTGCCTGTGTCAGCTCAATTCGTGTGCTTGATCTGTGTCCCTCTCTAGGGCTGATGGGAATTGTAGTCTAAAATATCTGTAGGGCACCAGGTTGGGGGAAGACCGTATTTAAGCTCTGGGCAACAAAGGATTGAATGCAGGCAAGCACATAGAATTGCACACATGAGTGGGTGGACTGGCTGGCTGAGGAGCAGCAGATTGTTTGTGCACTATATCTGGCATAGAAAGCAAACAGGTTACCAGATGTGGGGTGGAATCCTGTACCTCTCCTACCAGCCCCGCATCAGGCTAGTGGCATTTGTGGGCTGATTTACAAGCCTGTACTAACTAACTTTGTATGGAAGGACCTTGTTTATCCCTGCAAAATTGAGGTTTTTTTATTACTTCTGGGGTGGTTGATGGCGCTATTGTTGACATGGAGGGATAGGGAAGGAGGAATACATATGGGGGCAGACATCTAGTAGGGGTTGGGCAATTCAGAAAGCATTCTGTCATTGTTAAGTAGATGGGTTGGGTGCTTCTTTGGCTGCCTCGGATGGTGAATGAATTGTCTCCTCCTCTCTCCCTGCCGCCTCCCAGCCAGGTTCAATCGACTCCAACAACCAGCTTTTTGCACCCGGCGGGCGTCTGAGCTGGGGGAAGGGCAGCAGTGGTGGTTCGGGTGCCAAGCCTGCCGAACCAGGTAAGTGCAGCTGGCGCAACGAAGGGTTTGCAAAGTGGGTGGTTCTTTTGCAGCTCCCTGGTCCTCTAACCCGCTGTCTTAACTGTCCTTTCTTTGCCCAGCCCCTGACTCCAACCGGCCAGCCACAAGTACCTTGAATCGCTTCTCAGCCTTACAGCAGTCGGCTTCTGCAGAGAGCCAGGATGTGCGGCGTGTGGTGCAAAGGTCCGTCTCATTCCCACTCTTACTTAGATCCCCCCTCCACTCTTGCTCTTCAGGCCTGCCAGGTCCATCCTGCTGTTCCAAGCACCTTAGGTGCATTTTTGGATTTTGCATTTGCTCAAGGGGAGGAAAGTATTTGGCTTTTGCCAACGCATGAGCTCCTAAACCTCCTCACGTGCGAATAGGGCATGGCTGGCTGCAGATGTTGGGTAGGAATACCAAAAACAGATACAGTGGTACCTTGGGTTACATACGCTTCAGGTTACAGACGCTTCAGGTTACAGACTCTGCTAACCAAGAAATAGTACCTCGGGTTAAGAACTTTGCTTCAGGATGAGAACAGAAATCGTGCAGCGGCGGCGCAGCAGGAGGCCCCATTAGCTAAAGTGGTGCTTCAGATTAAGAACAGTTTCAGGTTAAGAACGGACCTCCAGAATGAATTAAGTACTTAACCTGTGGTACCACTGTAGATCAGAGTGGGGGAATAAATCCCCATCTTGCAACTTGAATACAAGTATTCTAATAAGTTTGCGTAGTTTGATACATGTACTTTATTCTGACTTTCCCTCCTGCCTCCCCATTTTATGTAATTTGGAACTACATGGGACACTTGAGCATCTGGGGAGAATGCAGGGAAGCAAGATAGAAATTGATGTGGAGGTTTCTTCCTGCAACCTTCCAGCCTCTCTGCCACTTGCCTCATCACCCTCTGCCGCCAGCAGTGCCAGTGGTCAGGGATGATGGGAGTTGTAGCCCAACAATGCCTGAAGGGCCACAGACTCCCCATCCTTCCTTTGTAGTCTTGGGACACATTGATGGCATTATGGGAAGGACCATAAATCTGCTAGAGTGCTCTCCAAACAGAGGGTCACAGGCTCAACTCTGCCCATCTCCGGTTAAAGAATCATAGAGTTGGGAGGAACACCAAGAGTCATTTAATCCAACCCCCTGAAAGGCAGAAATCTCAACTAAAGCAGTCATGACAAATGGCCATCCAACCTCTGCTTAAAAACCTCCAAGGAAGGAGATCCACAGCCTCCCAATGGAGTCCAGTAAGAGTTCAACAGCTCTTACTGTCAGAAACTTCCTCCTGATGTTTAGTAGGAATCTCCTTTCTTGTAACTTGAAACCATTGGTGCAAGTCCTACCCTCCGGAGCAAGAGAAAACAAGCTTGTTCCCTCTTCCATGTGACAGCCCTTGAGATACCGGATATCATATCTCCTCCCAGTCTCCCCTTTTCCAAGCTAAGCATGGCCAGCTCCTTCATCCATTCCTCATCAGGCTTGGTTTGCAGAGAATCATAGGCCTGGCAAGAGCTTCTACCTAAGACTTCTTGAGTAGGCAGAACCAGGCTGGATTAGACGAATAGTCAGCATAGGGCAGCCTTCCCTAACCTGCTGCCCTCCAGCTGCTACAACCTGCAATTTCCAGCTGTGCTAGCTGGAACTTTTAATCCACTCCATCAGGAGGGCACCAGGTTGAGGGAGGGTATTACAGAACTTTGCCCTTTTCTTCCCTTCCCATCTTTCTGTTTTTCCTTCTGTGCTGGTCCTGAGTGAGACCCCAGCCGCCCGGCAAGTGTTTGTCTGGCATTCAGTGCAGTTTCACCTGAACTCTTGCGTGGTCTCCTTGCAGAAGCAGCAGTAGCCGTGACCGCTCAGAAAAGGGCGGTGAACGAGGGGACCGCTTGGAGCGTGAGCGGCCAGAGAGGGGCGATCGCCTCGAGCGGTCAGAGAGGCCGGAGCGGTCGGACCGGAACAGGACCCCTGTCACCAAGCGTAGCTTCAGCAAGGAGATGGATGACAGGAGCCGGGAGCGAGAACGAGAGCGGCAAGGGGTCCTCGAGACAGTGCGCAAAGTGGCCAGCATGACTGAGGAGCGGGACCGAAGCAGGGAACCTGGTGAGTGGCGGGAAGGTGTGCGGGGTTTAGTGGGCGGTGGCCTCCCCCCGCCGCTTTCCCATTTGGTCCAGGACCAGTGCTGACCTCTCGCTCCCTCCGTCTTTGCAGCAAAGCGTGAGCCAGTGGCCCCCGAGCCCCCCGCCAAGCCTGCCTTGTCCGAGGAGGAGCTGGAGAAGAAAGCCAAGGCCATCACTGAGGAATACCTGCACATCAACGACATGAAGGTTTGTGCTGCAGAGAAGTGGCAGGAGCAGGGCATTTAATGGAAACTGCGGAATAGGATGCAGGACATGGATATTATACTTGACATTTTATGAGAGGGCAGTAGATAAATATGGGTTTGTGGTTTGGCACTAGGATGGGGGGGGGGAGGATTCTGAAGAGCAGGTTGGAATCCCTGCTCAGCTGCTAAGAGTCTTGTCTATTGAGCAATTTTCTTAGATAGGAAGCATAGCAGATTAAAGAACTTTCAGGTGGCAAATCATTTGCCTTTTCAGTTCCAAAACTGCTGCTGTGCCCCCCCCATAAACTCCTGGAAGCTTACCAGTGGTTCATTGATGCTTGGAGGGCAACATGGATGCACAGCCATGGCGGAAGGGAATGCTGAGCACCGTCCACTGGGCCTAACAGGCTGCATTGATGCCTCCTGTTAACAGAGAGGCCCCTGGAAGGACCTGTTCAGATTCACAAGTTAAGGGATTGGTTCGTTGGAGGGGGTCAGTCTTGGACCAAGGGAAGCTTGGGTTGAAATGCTGCTTATCATGAAGCTCAGTGAGCTATCATAGGCTGAAGGTGTTTTACTAGTCCAGCATAGCCCATGGGTAAAATTAGGGCAGATGGAGAGGGAGCGCTAAGGGCGTAGTAATATATCACTGCAATAAGCACGTGCTTCAATCAAAGGAGCAGTATTCTGCATGACATTCTCTTAAGGAGAGCGGCTCCCATTTTGGGGTGTTGCCCTGAAATACTGCATGAGCCGAAACTCTCGTAACAGGTCCTTGGATTCCTCCCTGCAACAGGGTGGGCTTGGGTCAGATCTCACCAGCCCAAGGTGCAGCCTTTGCTACGAGATGTTTGCGCTAAGCTCTCCCCCTTCTCTGCCCGCTTCTTGCAGGAGGCTCAGCAGTGTGTCCAGGAACTGAACTGCCCCTCCCAGCTCTACATCTTTGTGCGGAACGGAATCGAGTCCACGCTGGAGCGGAGCACGATTGCCCGCGAGCACATGGGGCTGCTGCTCTACCACTTGGTCAAAGGAGGCATCCTCTCCAAGGAACAGTACTACAAAGGGTAATGGAGCCCCACTATGGTTGTTTTTTGAGGGGGGGGGGTCAGGCATGCACAACGCAAAGGTGGTCTCTGACAGCTGCACTATCCAGTCTCGGTCCTTTGCACACACTGACTGCCCCCTCCTTTCCTTTTCCACCCCTAGGCTGCATGAGATCCTGGAGATTGGTGAAGACATGGAGATTGATATCCCGCACATATGGCTGTACCTGGCGGAGATCATAACTCCCATTCTGAGAGAAGGTGGCATCCCCATGGAGGAGCTGTTCAGGTGAGCTGGAGCCTCTTTCCTTCCCTCCCCATGGGCTTTCCTCTCTTTTCCTCTCCCCCCCCCCCAGTGAATGACCTTCCTGTGGTCTTTTCAGGGAGATTGCCAAGCCTTTGGTACCTATTGGCAAGGCCACGACTCTGCTGCTGGAAATCCTGGGCCTGCTTTGCAAAGGGATGGTAAGTTGCTCTCCTTCATGCCCTGGTTAACCTTGTCCGTTGGTCCTCAGGGAGTGCATGTTGTGATTGGTGAGCAGCCATAAAATGTTATTGGTGCCTTTCCATGTTTGGTTCTGCTTGTTTACGGAAAAACAAGCTAATTCCGCCTCCCACCCTGATCAGGGGAGCTCAGCTGTGGACTGGAGCAATTGGCTCCTGTTGCCTTGAAGGCAAAGATGCAGAAATTCCGTGGGTCTCTCAGCTCTGGGTCTGAGTGATGGAGACACTTTGCCTCTCAGCCAAGCAAAAAGCAGGCGACTGGTCTGCCGGAGCTAAGGGAATTTGCCTCCTCTGTTTCTTCTCCTCTTCACACTCACTTCCAAATGTGGCCAGAGGAAAACTTGCACATCATGTATTTTTTAGGTGCAAAAAATAGCCACCCACAAGGAGTAGTTTGCTATCTCTCTCTCTCTCTCTCTCTCTCTCTCTCTCTCTCTCTCTCTCTCTCACACACACACACACACACACACACACACACACACACACACATTCAAAGGTTTGTGGGAATCAAGTAGTTAATTGCAATTAGAATTCCAACATCAACAAACATTTCAAAGTAAAAAAAAAGATCGAGGATGACTTTAGAGGCACCACAAAGCAGCATCCAGCCCTCCTTTGGCTTTGCTTGTTTAAGTAACTGCTACCCCTTTAATTAGTTCATTCCTGTTCGTTGGCATGTCTATTGAATTGCTGAATCAGCCTTTTGGAAGGGATGTGTTAATGAGTGGTTTCTTCTTTGCTTGAGGCTGAGAATGGGGGTCTTGCCAGAACCTCCATGCACACTGCCCAGTCTTGCGCCCTGGGGAGGTCACTTTGGTGCTGCTAACGGAGCAGTTTCATATCACCCCTGGAGGTGCGCTTGTATTGTTATAATTATGCATCTAAAAAAACCCATGTATGGCAAGCACAAGCTGGAGGGGTTCTTCTTGTTTTGTGTTTTTATATTGTGATTTTACGTTGTGACCACCCAGGCACCTGCAGGTATAGGGCGGTATACAAATTTTATAAACAATAATAGCTCCCTATTGAGGGTAGACGTAGTGGTGAAGCCGGGCTTTCAAGTGTCTTGGATGAAATGTTCCTAAGGTGGTCCCTGTTCCCCTGTAGAGCCACAAGAAGGCAGGGACTCTGTGGAGAGAAGGTGGCCTTAGCTGGAAGGAATTCCTGCCCGAGGACCAGGATGTCAATAAGTTCATCACAGAGCAGGTGAGCACAATGAGCTTTGTGGGGGAGGTTGGGGCAGCTCCTGGAGCTGGAAGGGGCTTCGGCTTAGCCCCACAAAGCATCCTCCGCAGAGGCAGCGGGATGCCTGCTTTTGCCGTTGCCTCTGGCCCTGACTCTCGCCTCCCCGTTTCTCTCCTCCTGCTCAGAAAGTGGAGTACACAATGGGTGACAACTCTGACGCACCCAGCCGCAAGGAGCTCACGTCGGAAGAGCTGTGCAAGCAGCTAGACAAATTATTGAAAGAAAATGCAAATAACCAAAGAATATATGACTGGATTGAGGTGAGTTGGGAAGGGCGAGTGCTGCTGTGCAGATGAGCATGGGAGGTGGGACTGGGAGGTACCAGGAGGAGGAGGAGATAATTGGAGGGGCAAATTCTTTCAGCAACTTGGGTGGTTTGGAAAAGGGCCAGACAAATCCATGGTGCACAAGGCTGTTGGCGTCTCCTAACCACAGTGGCTGTGGTCTCCCTCTTCTGTTGCAGGCAGTATGCCTCTGCATGTCAGTTATTGGGGAGAGTGCTGCTTCTGGGCTTCCCATGGGCATCTGATTGGCTATGCTGAGGAAAGGATGTTTGACTAGAGGGGCCAGACTCTTCTTAGGTTCTTAATAGGAATCCCTGTAGAAAAGAGGCCTGCCGAGTGGATCCCCATCTCCCACTCCCACTTTTATTGCATTTTATATCCCACTTTTTTCTCCCAAGGAGCTCAAGGTGGTCCCCCCCCCATTTAATCCCCACAACAACCCTGTGAGGTGGGTTAGGCTGAGAGGCAGTGATTGGCCTCAGGCCCCCCAGTGAGCTTCATGGCCAAGTGGAGATTTGAACCCTGGTTTCTCAGCCCCTTAGTCTGACACACTAGCCGCTCCACCACACTGGAAGTTGCAGCTTCCTGAATTGGGAGTCTTGCTGCCAAGCTACTCCTGACTTGCCTGGAGAGTTGTGCCCCACAGTCATAAAAGTCCATTCCACTTAGGACTTGACAGCAGCTTCTTTGAACTGAGCGTGCCATCAGATGCTCCGTGAAGCACACCGTTTTATATTCTTAGGAAGCTTTGTCCCTCTTCTCTAGGAGTTTGCTCGGAGAATGGGATTGCTGCCTCCCCGTCCCTCTTTATTGATTAGATGGTGGTTGGGGAAATCTGGGTATATCGCTAAACTGCCAGGCCTCCATGGGGTTGGCTCCCTTGCTGGCACATAAAAGGAGCAGCTTCAGTCAGGAGGGAAAATCTGCAGATGGAGTTCAGGCTCCGTGTGTGGTTGGTATGGATGTTTTTTAAGTGGATTCCCAGATACAGTGGCACTTCGGGTTACATACGCTTCAGGTTACAGACTCCGCTAACCCAGAAATAGTACCTCGGGTTAAGTCCTTTCTTCAGGATGAGAACAGAAATTGTGCTCCGGCGGCGTGGCAGCAGCAGGAGGCCCCATTAGCTAAAGTGGTGCTTCAGGTTAAGAACAGTTTCAGGTTAAGAATGGACCTCCGGAATGAATTAAGTGCTTAACCCGAGGTACCACTGTACTTAGGTTGGCAACTGCAAGCGCTTCCAACCTCTGATTCATGGCCTCTTCTTTCCCACCAGGCAAACCTGAGTGAGCAGCAAGTCTCATCCAATATGTTTGTCAGAGCCCTGATGACGTCGGCATGCCATTCCGCTGTTGTCTGTAAGCATTGGTGCAAGCCTGGAATGGCAGGGACCGGGGTGGGGGTGGCTGCGTATTTGTGTGGCGGTTTAGTGGGAAGTGGGTGTCTCTCCTGTGAGCTGGGTCTGGGGGCTGATGTCTCAGATGAGAGCAGAGCCTAAAAATGCCTTTGGCCCACCATTGTAAGTGACCTGCCAAACCAAAAAACAGCCCCACAACATTGCAAGGTTTCTCTGTGAACTCGTTTGTGACACCTGTGTGGAAACGCAAAAACCAAGTGAAAACAACCTGTCAAACAGGGAGCAGGCCATGCATGGTGGGCATTGTTCAGCTTTCTAGCTCTCATTAGTTGATTACAGTGGATAAATAGGAGCATTGTTTATTACATTCAGGCCTAGTGGTTTGTCTGTTTTTATAGACTCCTCCCCTCCCAGTCTAGTTTATTTGGGATTTAATCTGTTTTATTTACCTTGTTGTAACCCACCCGGAGGCTTTAGGATTAAGGGCAGGTATTCAATCTTCCTTCCTTCCATTTCCTTATTTGGGGGAGCTTGGTGGCCGCCACTGGGATGTCTTCTGAGGAATGGGACCTGTGGCAGAGGCCAACTCCATCTTGGAGTAAACTACCCTCTAGGATTCGGATGAGGCAACAGACAGGGGACCAGGAGGCTGTTATCGGCTGTTTTAGGGGTGCAGTGAGTCTTTGCACAACATCCTTAACTCTGAACATCCTTCTTCCCTACCCCCCTCCCCTCTTCCTTCCGCTGCAGTCGAGAATCCTTACCGGATGGACAGTCCTGTGATCAAGAGCCGAGCCAAGCTGCTGCAGAAATACCTGAGCGATGAGAATAAGGAGCTGCAGGCCCTCTATGCTTTACAGGCCCTTGTGGTAAAGCTGGACCAGCCAGCAAGTGAGTGTTTTGCCTGGAAAGGCGACCCCCTAGCCTTGTAAGCCCAAGCCGCAATAGAGATGACCTGCCTGTAAATATCAGTGTTTCCCAAACTTGGGTCTCCAGCTGTTTTGGACTGCAATTCCCATCTTCCATGACCACTAGTCCTGCTAGCTATGGAGTTGTAGTCAGAAAACAGCTGGAGACCCATGTTTGGGAAACACTGCTGTAAAATCAAGAGAGGCAAGAGGTGCAATAGGTTCAGGGAAAGTGCAGTCAAAATGCCTGAAGGAACTCCCCCATGAGCAAAAATTTGTAACATTTGGGGGCTTTTCAGTTCAGAAAAATGGCAAATAAGAGGGAGTGGGGTGGGGGATGACAACATGGTGTAATATCCACAGTTATCCGAGAAAGATAAACATGGGACTATTAGGGATAGACATAGTACTTTGTCACACAGAGCATAATTAAACTGTGACATTCACTCCCTCTCTATTGGATTGATTTAAAAAGAGGGTCAGGCAGATTCATGGAGGATCATCTGTTACTAGTGGCTGATACCAGTGGATAGAGGCATTGTTCTTTCTTTCATCATCTTGGGCACTGCCTTACACGGAGTCAGACCACTGGCTCATCTAACTCAGCCTTGTCACCACTGGGAGCATCTTGCAGCTCCACGGGGAGACGCCAGGGATAGAGCTCAGAACCTCCTGCATGTAACACAGATGCTCTGAGCTTATAGCTGGGGTAGCTCAGTCGGTAGAGCATGAGACTCTCAATCTCAGGGTTGTGGGTTCGAGCCCCACATTGAGCAAAAGATTCCTGCATTTTAGGGGGTTGGATTACTCTACAATTCTCTGGTTCCCTTGATCATAGATAATAGAACTTGGGCTCAGCCAGTTACAGCAGTGTTTCTCAAACTTGGGTCTCCATCTGTTTTTGGACTAAAATTGCCATTATCGCTGCTAGCTAGGGAACTGGCAGTGGAATTTGTCGTCCAAAAACAACTGGAGACCCAAGTTTGAGGAGCAGCGAGATGGGGGGCTGGTGAAGCGTGCTTTCTTGTGCCTCCTGGATGGATCCTGCCCGTAGGAGTAGAGAGGAATCAATGATACGATGTTGGTCGTAAGACCCTTCTTCCAAGCATCCAGAGGGGCGAGTCGAGTCGGCTGGCGACCTGCATCTTCTCCCCCCCCCCTGCGTTATTTGACTCTCCTTCCCCCACCCTCTCTCCTGCCGCTTCCAGATCTGCTCCGAATGTTCTTTGATGCCTTGTACGATGAGGACGTGATTAAAGAGGAAGCCTTCTACAAGTGGGAGTCAAGCAAAGACCCGGCCGAACAGCAAGGGAAGGGAGTCGCGCTCAAGTCCGTTACAGCCTTCTACACTTGGCTGCGCGAAGCGGAGGACGAGTCTGACAACAACTGAGCACCCACGTTGTGGGAGGTGGGGCGGATGGACGGACGGAGCCTGCCCGCCTGCCTGCTCTGACCCCTCCTTAGAGCCTTGGACTCCCGTGGGGGTGGCAGCGTGGCGGGTTAAGAATACACAGGAACTGGGCGCCGCTCTCCGTACCTTCCTCCCACACAGGACTTCTTTCCCCCCCCTTATTATTATTTTTTTTTTTGGTTGGGATTTTTTTTTTTGTTCTTTTGTTTCTGTTTTAACAGCCTGTATTGGTTTGTGTCTGACGATAATAAATTGATGCTGAAGGAGGCGGTAAGTGTTGCTGCTCCGCTCAGCTCTCGAGGCCAATTGCCCCGGGGCGCACCTAGGATGACGATTTTAATGAGCGGGGGGGCCCCCCCTCGAATCTTTGGCAGGTGCAAAGCACCCGAAACACATGTCTGTGGAAAGGGGTTGGGGGTTGGGAGAGCCTGATGCCTCTGCTGCTCCCCCCCTCCCACCTCCCCTTCCTCCTCCTCCTCCTCCTCCTCCCCAGTTATTGCTGAAATATAGAGAGATTATATAAATATATATATAAAATATAAATATAGACTTATTAAATCTTTTGAGGTTTGAGAGGATAGGACTCTGCTGTCCGCAAACTTTGCCCTCCTGTTCCCATCTGCCCCCCCCACTGCCCCCCCCGCACCCTTGGATCACCGCCTGGAATTAACACAAAAGCCTCTTGACGGATGTTGTTGCTTTTTTAAAATAAAGGGGGGGGGGAATCATTTCAAACATCCGCCTTGCTTGGGAGCTGCTGGAGAGTTGCTGGCAGAGGGAATAATATGGGGGTGGGTGATGTGTTTGCAGCTCTTCAGTTTTGAGGTGGGGGGAGGCTTCCTTCTTTGGGAGGGCCCTCCCACGTCCCCTCCCCCCCCACGCCCACACTGAGGCCACGGTTTTGCGACCTGCTTCGCCTGCGATGGATGGTTAGAAGGAGCTGCTCTTGTGATTGAGAGAGAGAAAGAAAACAAAACAAAAAAACGAAAGCGAAAATGAAACGAGGATTCGGAATTATCGGTCACATGAATTTGTAAATACTTTTTTCTTTTCTTTTTCTTTTTTTCTTTATGGAGTATTTAATTGAAGATTCAAAAAAGCATCTTTTCACCGTAAACTGGAAATAAAAAAAAGAACATTGCTTAAAAAAGGTGACGTGTTGGCTGCTGTCGCGTCCCTGCCTCCCGCCTCGGCAGGTCTTGTCGGGAGAATGAGAGAACCCAGGGATCTTGTGCCCCTGCCCCTATCTGACCCTGTGGAAAAGGGGCAGGGAAGTTTCCTTAGCAAAAAACATTTGCTCTGTGGAGGGGGGGGAGAGGTTATTGCGAGGAGAGGGTGTTTCAAACACGGTTATGGGCTAGTGCAAATGGAGTGAGCTTTGGTGAAGTGTGCAAGCAGGCTCTCCAGGGTTGCCTTGCGGGCTTTGTAAAATGCAGGAAATTTGATTTGGGAGAAGAGAGGGGACAAAAGGCAGTCTTGAGGCCCTGGAGAGCCTGCACAAAATACACCTGTGTCCCCTCCCCGAAAATGTTGGGCTACAACTCCTAATCATTGGTCAGGCTGCCTGGGCTGATGGGAGTTGGGAGCGTTCAACAGCTGGATGCATTTATCTGGTGGCAGAGTGTGGTCCAGTGACGGAATTCTTGCCTAGGGTTCACCTTCACTTCCTCAGGAATGAATTTGAATCCTTAATTCAGCGTTTGGAATTTCTCAAGGTGATTTTTAAGCATGGGCAGTGTTAGCAGGGAAAGGGGTTTGCTGTGGGTGGAACGGTGAGGATTCATTGACTCCTTGAGGTGCTGGAGGAGATGGGGAAGGGCAGAGCATCATAGCGTTGTTCTTGTGACCGAGCCCTCATGGTTTTCCACACTGAGGCAGAAACTTTGCATGAACTGAGATTCCCAAGAAGCCAAACGCTGGACCTGCACCCAGTGTTGCCACTCGCAGGGTTTCCTGCTCTACAGTTCTCCAGGGCTGGAATGGGGGGGACAGCAGAACAGCTTCTTCCTCCTGCAACTTCCATCTCTTCTCTTGAAACGGTGGTGTTGGGGGCATTGTGGATCTTCTTTGCAAATGTTGAACCGCTGTGTGTCCCAAAGCGATGCCTGTTGTTTTCACCTTCAGTGCCGGAGGGTGTATCATGAACGGAGTGTCCCACTTGCTCCAGGCATCGCCACCCCCTCTTCTGGGCAAAAGGCAAGTTTCTGCACTTTGTCCTGGCAGATAAGATTTTTAAAGTTGCGTATGAGCAAGAACTGCCAGAGTCAGGAACTTTACCAAGTAAACCCCTTGCTCAGGAAATGAGGGTTATATTCGCCCTGCATGAGTTCTGGCACCTAAATTAAAAATTCTTGTTAACCCTTCTCCAAAATCTTATGGGATGTAGAATTATCTGGCACCCTTAATATCACCAGATTGTGAGCTGATCTGTTCACAAGACACTACAAGGTGGTAGACACCATTGTAGAATTCTGGAGAGTAGCATCTCAAGACTGCAGAATATGGAGAAAGAGAGCAGGGACATGCTCATTTATTTAACAGGAAATATGTACCACTTAATTAAAACCTCTAAGCAGTATGCATAAAACCGTACAATATATTTATTTATTGATAACAAAATAATATGGTGGCACACGAAGACTAATGTATATGTCAGGATACTTTCCAGTCAAGGATGATGCCCAGTGACATGGGATGTGGTCCATGAAAACTTATGCTAGAAGAAATAACATCACCCTCTCAGAGATATATATATATGTGTGTGTTTCCAGCATGACCACTACATTGAGCCCAGTTTAACCAGGGATGGGATCAAGGAGGGATTTCCATGGGCTGTCTACTTCTAGCTCATTCAAGCTCCCCAGGAAGGGGACAAAACAAGAAATGGCAGAAACTGGAACAGGTCTGCCCAGTGACTCAAAAGTAAAAACGAGTGTTTGGAAACAGCTGCAGAAGGATGTTCCTCCACAAGGAAATATTGGGGGCTTTTTTTGTTGTTGTTCAGGAAGAAAAGAGCAAACAGGCTGTCCAGAGTTGTCCTATGAAGATGATTGTGGTGAGTTGGGAGGGGAGAGTAAAGGTAAAGGACCCCTGGATGGTTAGGTCCAGTTAAAGGCGATTGGGGTTGCGGCGCTCCTCTCGCTTTCAGGCCGAGGGAGCCAGCATTCTTCCACAGCTTTCTGGGTCATGTGGCCAGCATAACTAAACCACTTCTGGCGCAATGGAACACCGTGACGGAAACCAGAGCACATGGAAACACAATTTACCTTCCCGCCGCAGTGGTACCTATTTACTTGCACTGGCATGCTTTCAAGCTGCTAGGTTGGCAGGAGCTGGGACAGAGAGGCAGGAGCTCACCCTGTCACGGGGATTCGAACTGTCAACCTGATGGGCAAGCCCAAGAGGCCCAGTGGTTTAGACCACAGCGCCATCCACGTCACTTCCTGGGAGGAGAGTGAAGAGATTCAGAAGAAGAAGAAGAAGAAGAGTTTGGATTTGATATCCCGCCTTTCACTCCCCTTCAGGAGTCTCAAAGCGGCTAACAATCTCCTTTCCCTTCCTCCCCCACAACAAACACTCTGTGAGGTGAGTGGAGCTGAGAGACTTCAGAGAAGTGTGACTGGCCCAAGGTCACCCAGCAGCTGCATGTGGAGGAGCGGAGACTCAAACCCGGTTCCCCAGATTATGTGACTACCGCTCTTAACCACTACACCACACTGGCTCTCTGGCCAGGCAAAAGAACATGCTTCACACAGCACATACAGTGGCACCTCTGGATGCGAACGGGATCTGTTCCGGAGCCCCATTCACATCCAGAAGCGAACGCAACCCACATCCGCGGGTTGTGATTTGCCGCTTCTGCGCATGCACGAGTGGTGAAACATGGAAGTAACGTGCTCAGTTACTTCCGGGTCGCAGCAGCGTGCAACCTGAAAATATCCCGAAGCTTATCCTTATCCTGAAGCTACTTCAAC
This sequence comes from Podarcis liolepis, assembly GCF_965112155.1. NCBI lineage: Eukaryota > Metazoa > Chordata > Lepidosauria > Squamata > Lacertidae > Podarcis > Podarcis liolepis. Next base: position 95,985,452 of record NC_139556.1, on the reverse strand, counting down.
CCGAGGTATGACTATAGTTAAACTATGGAACTCTCTCCCACAAGATGTAAAAATTTGGACAGCTTACTAAAAGCTTTGACAAATCAAAGATGGATATCGTGTACAGTGGTGCCCCGCAAGACGAATGCCTCGCAAGACGGAAAACTCGCTAGACAAAAGAGTTTTCCGTTTTGGAGGTGCTTCGCAAAACGAATTTCCTATGGGCTTGCTTCGCAAGACAATGTCTTGCGAGTTCCTGCTGGTTTTTTTCCCTCCCCCCCCCCCTCTTTTCTAAGCTGCTAAGCCGTTTATCAGCTGATCTGACCAGCAGATAAGCCGCTAATAGCGCTAATCCGCTAATCCTTCAATGGGCTTGCTTCGCAAGATGAAAAAAACGCTAGACGAAGAGAATCACAGAACGGATTCGTCTTGTGAGGCACCACTGTATTAGGGAATATTGGTGGCAGAGAGGGGGCTGTGGTCTTCTATTTGGGGGCTTCCCAGTGTCATCTGGTTGGGATATTTGGGGAATGGGGTGCTGGACTAGACAAGCCTTTGGCCTCTTCTTAAAGGGGCAGTGGTAGCAGATTAGGAATTCCGGTTCTGGCTTCCTTGCTGGTTTCATTTCAGGTTTTCATTCTTCCTAAATGCATGAGGCTGCTTTAAATGCAGACGGTTTCGGGTTCATTCCCTGAAGTCTCCAGGCAGGGCTTGTAATTACTGAAATACGTTGAGTAATGGTCTTCCCTGGTATTTACACAAACTAAAAATAGGCCTATGTATTAAGCTGGAGATCTTTCTGTCTTTCTCTGCCCATGATAAGGACTTGTAATGTACTAAGCAGCCCACCTTGCTCCTCCTGGGTAAGAAGAACCATAGCTCCAGCGATGCCATTGTTAAACCGTCAGCAAATGCTGATAGGTTAAAAAGATAATGAACACTGCCTGTTGCTCCCGTCCATAAACAATATAGTTTTCGAAAGGCACCTGAAGAAAGGCTGGTTCCTTCCAAACTTCTGGTGGCAGGGAGTTCCACAGGGCCAGGCCTGCCACACTAAAGACTTAGTCCCTGGTGAGGGCCAAGCAAACCACAGGTGAGATGGGGAGGCGGGGGGGGGGGGCGGCCACCAGAAGTGCATTATTAGAGGATTTGGGTGATGGAGGTGGAGCATAAGGACTCTACTGTCCTCAAGTTACTTTGGGGCAGTTCCAGGCTTTGTAGGTTAATGCAAGAACCTTGCAGCTGGCTCAGTGGCTGAAGCTTATGGAAGTTTGTTTATTTGCAGCATTTTAGCAAAAAGAAGACCCTCAGAGCAGCTTCAAAAAAATTCACTTTTCAAACAAGCCCCTGCCCTTGGGATCAGAGTCTCAAAAGTCATATAACACATGAGGAAAAAGGAAAGGGGGGGGGCAGGTTCAAACCGCAAGTTCTTCATGTTACAGTTACTAGAACACATTTACATCGTTCTGTCTGTGCGGATTCCTGCTGACTAGAAGAGCAGCAATTCCTCATGGGTGAGCTGCTGTCAGAAAGTTGCAGCCCCTTGAAGCCTCTTTTGAGCCTCAGCTTTTATAAGAAAGAGCTTCATTAGATGCACACAAAGTGGGAAGCAAAGGTGTTCAGTGCCTAGTATTTATTCTTATAAAACCTAAGCATTGTTCCTTGGCAGGCTGGAGTCACTGGTGCAAGTGATTACGCAAATTAAGCCCATCTGCATCATTTTAGCTGGCCATGGAGCAGAGCAAGGAGCCGCCACACTGCCTGTCCTTGCCCATCAGAAGCCTTTGGTATTGTAGGGCTGGAAAGGGACCCCGAGGGTCATCTAGTCCACCCCGCTGCAGTGCTGGAATATGCAACTCTCCCTTGTGGGGATTGAACCTGCAACCTTTGCATTATCTGCACCAACCGAGCTATCCTGATTTTGTCAGGTATTGCCACATTTAAGCATGTATACGCAGCCTTAATAAGGACTAGCAACTTATTTTGTGGTGTATGACAGAATCTTGGGAAGAAGCTCAGCTCTGCTGCATCCAGTGTCTGCCCTATCCTTAAGCCCGTTCTCTCTTTCCTGCAGTCCTATGGTATTGCAATGTGCACATATCCCCACATAGATATTCTTGCGCATAAATGGGGGGGGGGGTGGATGAAGGGTGCATGGTTTGAATTCCCTCAGGAGAGCCAAGAGTCCATTTCCCCTCTGTATGTCTTTATTGGGATGCAGTTAGCAACATCTCTCACAGATGTAAGTGCGCATGTAGATTCGTGTGAGAATGCAGTTTGCACCTGGTGCCACCAGGGAGCAGCAGAGGACCAGTTCTTAATGCAACTTAGACGCACTTAGAAGTTCCTTTGGCTTGTGGCTGGGGAACATTCACAAACTGGCTAAACAGTCCTAGGTACACACACAAAGATTCTTAATACCAAGCACATCCCACAAGCAAAAGGTGGATGATTCTGTTAATCTCGATTTCTCATTTCTCCAGCCTTAAGTTCTCCACATTTTCACGATATGCAAATTCTTTTTTCATAGTCCTCATGAGAATTCATCAGCATCTTAAATCAGATTTCTCCTAATGTACATGCTTTTGGAAGTGATTCTGCTTAATGTACAAATTTGGCCAGCAATTTCCCCGAATAATAATGCATTTTGGTATGTTGTTGGTAATGTATACATTTTTAATGTATGCTTTACCCAACATAGGCATTTTTTTTTTATAATAATTTTTTTTATTGCTTTTTTCCAGGGTAGAAAATACATCATCAATAGTGCAACAAAAGCGGTTTTACAGAAAAGAAAAGAAATTATAGAAAGAAAAAAGCAGTTCACTTTTTCACATCAATTTTCATAATCAACCAGACTTCCCCACGTCCTCCATCCCCTGTTTTCTTTACAATAAAAATAAACAGCAAATTAATACCTTATTTCAAATGTTTTTGTGTTTTCATTTAATTATATAGTCCACAATTTATGCATTTCTAAATCTTAACTTAATTTCCAACGTTTACCAATTTCAATACTGAAGCATGTCTTTCCAGAACACTTAGCAAATTCTCAACATTCATATAACTTATAATGTTTTTGTAAATAGTCCTTAAATTTTTTCCAGTCCTCTTCCACTGCATCTTCTCCCAGATCTCGGATTCTGCCTGTCATTTCAGCTAATTCCATGTAGTCGATCAGCTGCGAATGCCATTCTTCCAGCGTGGGTAACTCCTGTGCCTTCCAGTATTTGGCTATAAGAATTCTTGCTGCTGTAGTTGCACCAACATAGGCATTTTTGGACATATTACTTGGAGAATTGCATTGCAATATTTGGGGAATTGTGAATGTTGAAAGCTGGCTGCCACTTGGCTTTGCGTATTGTTTCGGGAAGTGCAGATTCACCTCACATGTGAGCAGAATTGTCTTTGCCTCCCACCCCTGCCTACAACCTAGTTTATTGGCTACAACAGAGTGCCTGTTTCAAGCCCAATTTCATTGTGGCCTCCATGCTGCTGACCCCCTGGACCTTTGGAGTGGGGGGGGGGATGTCTGCTGACAGGTGTTTCCAGGCAGACCACCAGACTGCCCCCATTGCCCTCACTGCAAGAAGCAAAGCTACAGGGAACCAGGCAGAGGGCCTTCTCGGTAGTGGCGCCCGCCCTGTGGAATGCCCTCCCATCAGATGTCAAAGAGATCAACAACTACCTGACATTTAGAAGACATCTGAAGGCAGCCCTGTTCAGGGAAGTTTTTAATATGTGACATTTTAATGTATTTTTTACCTTTGTTGGAAGCCGCCCAGAGTGGCTGGGGAAGCCCAGCCAGATGGGCGGGGTACAAATAATAAATTATTATTATTATTAGGAGTCATTTCTCACCACTCAAGGAGTCTTGTTCAATGTTAGTGTCTTGATCAAGGGGAGTTATAGTGCTAGTCTGTTCTGCCTTGGTCAGACTACATCTGGAATATTGTGTCCATTCTTGGCAACCCAATTTAAGAAGAATGTTGACAAGCTGGAAGGTGTGCAGAGGAGGGCGACCAAGATGATCAAGGGCCTGGAAACCAAGCCTTATGAGGAACGGTTGAAGGAACTGGGTATGTTTAGCCCGGAAAAGAGGAGACTGCAAAGAGACAGGATAGCCATCTTCAAATATCTCAAGGGCTGTCACATGGAGGAGGGAACAAGCTTGTTTTCTCCTGCTCTGGAGGGCAGAACTCGTACCAGTGGCCTCAAGTTACAAAGGAGGAGATTCCGACAAAACATCAGGAAGAAATTTTCTGGCAGCAAGAGCTATTCAACAGTGGAACAGTCTTCCTCAGGACGTGGTGGACTCTCTTTCATTGGAGGCTTTTACGCATAGGTTGGATGGTCATCTGTCATAGATGATGTAGTTGAGATTCCTTGATGATCTTTGGGGGGTCCCTTCCAACCCTACAGTTCCATGAAACTTTACTGGGCTGTGTCCAGTTGCCTGCCACTAGCAGCCAGTGGGCCAAATCCTGCTCAAGGTGCATGACTCATTTAGCTTCCATCACAAGGCGTCAGAGGAATGCCCCACAGCTGGCTCAGACCCCAGAGCTATGGCAACAGGTCTCTGAGTCATAAATTAGGCTCATTTAGAATTCCAAGAACTTTGATGGGGTTTCAAAGCATGCAAGTAAATTCAAAGGAAGGTAATTGGTTACAAAGGTGAACTTCAAAGGAAGATAATTGGCATCAGCAGCAGTTCCAGGTGCAAGAAACTGAGTGTTGGGACATAACAAAAGTTCCTGTGAATCACTTTTAACCTAACGGGAAACCAGGGCGGGGGGAGGAAAGGAGGTAAAATGGGATTACGCAAGGAAATCAACCCAAACTTGAATGATTAATAGCCTAAACCTAAATTAATTGTTCTTTGGTTGCAACATTCCTATTGACATCATACTAGCAATTAGCCAAATAAAAAGGTTGCATTCAAATAGGCTTCTGAGTGAAATAAGAGATTCCAAAACATCATTTTATGTGCGAGGCTGAAGAGCGTCAAAGCTGAGCTGGGGGTGCCATTGTAGGGTTCCCCTCCTGCTTAGATTTCCAATTTTAGGTGGTTGCCTGGGAACTTTGTTTGGCTCCAGCATGGGGTTCCACTCCAATCTTATCCCCCATGCTGTTTAGCACCTACATGAAGCCGCAGCATGGAGTCGTTCATAGTTCTGGAATACGTTGTCAGCAATGGCTCTGCTTCCTTGCATCTGCACGCGAGCTGAACCAATGTCTTCTCTTGGTAATGGACTGGATGAGAGCTAGTAAACTGCAGCTTACGCAAGACAAGAAATAAGCACTGTTAGTGGGTGGTTTCCTAGATGCGGGTGGTGCTGTGGTCTAAACCACTGAGCCTCTTGGGCTTGCCGATCAGAAGGTTGGCGGTTCAAATCTGTGTGACAGGGTGAACTCCCATTGCTCTGTTCCAGCTCCTGCTGGAACCTAAAAGTTCAAAAGCAAGTAGATAAATAGGTACCGCTACGGTGGGAAGGTAAACAGTGTTTCCGTGCACTCTGGTTTCCGTCACGGTGTTCTGTTCCGCCAGAAGTGGTTTAGTCATGCTGGCCACATTGTGGACAAACACCGGCTCCCTTGGCCTGAAAAGTGAGAGGAGCGCCACAACCCCATATTTTATTTTCAATCCCTTTCCTAACATTTCCAAGCATGGAATTTGCTGCTGCACAGTCAGTTGACTTCTTCATGGAGCTGTCCACTAAGAAGCAAGGTCTCATTCCTGGTCAGTCGCCATTAGTTCAGACCTCAGGAGTATATATGCGAAATTAGGAAATTTTGCCCTAATATGCATCGCTATACACTTGTGTATAGCATGTGCCACTTTACTGCCTTGTGCCAACTACTCACCCTGAGCCTAGCCTACCTGGCAGGGTTGTAGTGGCTGGCCCATGCACTTATTTAATTATTTCATATATTTCTCCAAGGAGCTCAAGAAGGCGCAATAGTCCCCCTCATTTAATACCCACAACAAACCTGTGAGGTAGATTAGGCTGAGAGGCAGTGACTGACCCAATGTAACCCAGTGAGTTACATGTCTGAGTACAGCTTTGAACCCTGGTCTCCCAGGTCCTAGTCTGATGCTCTAACCATATAACACCGGTCCTGAAAGACCTACATTGGCTCCCAGTACGTTTCTGAGCACAATTCAAAGTGTTAGTGCTGACCTTTAAAGCCCTAAATGGCTTTGGCTCTGCACAGTGGCGGAGGAACCCTCTCTGGCACCAGGCTGGCGCAGCCCGTACAGACTGCGCATGTGCGGCATCCCACATGTGCGCACTCCATACAGATGCTATTATTATTATTATTGTGCGCGGCAGCATCCCGTAAGGACTGTGCACGTGCAGCAGCCCGTATGGTCGCCGTGCGAGAGGCAGCCCGTACAGACGGCATGCGTACAGATGGCCATCTTGTCACCCCTCCCAGAGTGGCACTGGGGGTAGCCTGCCCCTCCACCCCCCCTCCTACGCCGCTGGCTCTGCATACCTGAAGGAGCATCTCCACCCCCATCATTCAGCCCAGACTCTGAGGTCCAGCTCTGAGGGCCTTCTCGCGCTTCTCTCACTGCGAGAAGTGAGGTTACAAGAAACCAGGCAGAGGGCCTTCTCAGTAGTGGCACCCTCCCAGTGAAATGCCCTCCCATCAGATGTCAAGGAGATGAGTAACTATATAACCTTTAGAAGTCATTTGAAGGCAACACTGAGCTGGATCTAGATACATATTTTTTTTTTTTAAAAAAAAAGTTTCAGGAAAACACATTGTAAACCTCATAATGGGAGATCGCGTTGCTGAAAGATGGAACTGGGGTCACAGTGTTATAACACTTTTTCTTTACTAATGTAGCTGAGTCCCTGTATAGGGAAACATCTTAAAGTGTTACATTTTATTATATTTGCTCAGAGCGGTTGGGGCATAAATAAAACCATCACCACCTTGAGCTCTTTAGAGGAAAGGGGAAGTGTTGGACTAAATTAAGGAATAGAGCTGAAGCCGTGTGTGTGCACTATCGGGGTGTGTGTGTGCCCTGCCCTCTTTCCTCCATCACCTCCACTGCCCCATGTATCACAGGCAGCTAACATGTGGCCCTCTGGGTATTGCTGAACTACATCTCCCAGCTTCTCTGGCCAGGCTGTCTGGGGTGGATGAGAACTGTAGCTCAGTAACCTCTAGGGCAGGGGTCAGCAAACTTTTTCAGCAGGGGGCCGGTCCACTGCCCCTCAGACCTTGTGGGGGGCCAGACTATATTTTGAAAATAAATAAATAAATGAATGAATTCCTATGCCCCACAAATAACCCAGAGATGCATTTTAAATAAAAGTACACATTCTACTCATGTAAAAACACGCTGATTCCCAGACTGTCCGCAGGCCGGATTTAGAAGGTGATTGGGTCAGATCCGGCCCCTGAGCCTTAGTTTGCCTACCCATGCTCTAGGGAGCCTCAGGTTAACCACCCAGCCATACAAAAAGTGTTTCCCATTCTGAGTGTGTTTGAAGCAGCCTTCTGCCTGGGTCCCACAGCCTGTATTTTTCCACAGCATCCAGCAGAGGTGGAGCAGCAAGATCCCTCGCCTGAGAAGCATTTAGGGGGTTAAGACTGGCTAGCAGGCTGAACATGAGTCAACAAAGTGACAAAGTGTTAGGAAAGGCCAGCACTATTTTTCGCTCATATTAACAGAAGGCTTGTACCCAGAAGGGTCGGGAACAAACAGTGCCTCTCCTTGCAGCGCCACAAAGGCCTGTTTTGCTTTCGGTTCAGGGTGCCACATTTCAGGGGAAAGTGCATAGGCTTCGAGGTTGCAACTAGTTTTTGACAAAGGCCATTTTAGGGCTGACAGCCCAGCTCCAGCAGCCTTGGCGTGCCTACATTGGGGTGGGGGGACTGAAGGTAGAATTGATATGGGGGCCCTTTCTAACCACTGTTATCTTATTCAGTTGGGTTGTTCCATGACAAACACCAAAATTATTATTTTTTAAAATAGCTGCTTCATTTCAGATTTTGATTAAAATTGCTGTACTGGATTTTCCCACATGTCAAAGTTGCTGGTGTGAATAAAAATTTCCTATGCCTTATAGTTTTTCAGTTATTGGGGGCGGGGTGTGTGTGGTGGAAATGAAAATTAGGGGAAATTACGGAAATGTTCTATAAATGCATGGTGCATTTTTTACATTTTTTTAAAGCAATGTGCATAACTCAGATTACGGTCATAGAATTGTAGAGTTAAAAAGGACCACAAGGCTCATGTAAGTCCAAGCCATTGTAATGCAGAAATCCTCTGCCCAACATGGGGCTCGAACCCACAACCCTGAGATCAAGAGTCTCATGCACAAAACCCACGACTGCCTGGGGCAGTTGACACCTCTTGCCTTATGGTCAGGCTGGCCCTTGCCTCTGCAGGGTTCAGATCTTGCACCCTATCCCTGCTCTGTGCAGACCAAGGTAGCAGGGTTACCCTAGGGTCTTACAGGTCCTTTTCACTCCACTCAGGTCAGTGTGAGTGTCTCAGCTGGGAAGTGGAGTCTTGCAGCTTCTACAGCAGCCTTACTCTATGCTTTCCCCCATTTCTTGGAAACTTCCCCCAGAATTATTGGTGGACGGGTGTTTTTGTAAAAACAAGGCTTACAATGATCAGCAGTATTTGTTCAGCCTAGTTTGGCTATATTGTTCGCTTAGCAGCTGCATCCTAAAATTCACCAATGAGCGTAATTTCTGTAAATAGATCGTTGGCTAAGCTACCAGAATTGGTAATGTCCCCTTGTCCTAATCTGCAGATCCAAGGGCTCGATGATTTGGAGCTGATCCTTATGAGATGATGGCAAACCAAAATTTTAGCAGAAGAGGGGACAAGGAAATATACTGGGGGAGAAAGCAATAGAAGAGGTGACCTAAGGCTTTGCAGTTTCTTTTACCCCATGAGTATTGGGATGAGTGTTTTGGTGTGTGTTTTTAAACTTGTTCATAAATGATTTCGAGTTAGGGGTGAGCTGTGAGATGGCCAAGTTTGCTGATGAAACCAAATGAGTCAAGAGGATGGTTAGGACAAAAAGGGATTGTAATGAGCTCTTAAAAGGATCTCTCCAAACCAGGCGAATGGCCATCAAAATGGCAAGTGCAATTCAATGAAAGCAAAGGTAAAGTGAGACACATTGGGGCAAAATTTCCTAATTTCACTAATACTCTAAATGGGCTCCGAACTGGAAGGGGCCGAGCAAGGACGAGACCTTGGGGTCCTAGTGCATAACTCAGGAAAGATGTTGACCAGATGCAGTGGCGTAGCGTGGGTTGTCAGCACCAGGGGCAAGGCAAGTAATTTGCGCCCCCTAACCCGTGGATTTGTGCCCCCTAACCCTAACCCCCAGATGTTGCGCCCGGTGCGGCCGGCCCCCCCTGCACCCCCACGCTACACCACTGACCAGATGTGTGGGGCAGATGTGAAAAAGACAGATTCCGTGTTAGGGAGCATTGGGGGCAGAAATAAAACTGCAAAGATCATTATACAAATCTACAGTGAGGTGAGGCTTCGGGTACCGTCTACAATTCTGGTTGGCAGACATCAAAAAGGATGTTGTAGAGCTGGGAAATGTTCAGAAAAGAGCTTTGAGCTTTCAGATGTTCTCAGAACAGGGTGGATTTTGCAAGCACTTCTCTCTTCTGTTTATTTCCTACCCCCAGAAAGCATTTGGCTCAACCACGGCAGATTCTCCCCCTCCCCCATAAACACACATACGTAAAGACACATAATCTGCTCAGTGTGCAGTTTTGCCCTCCTCTGCCACCCACCCCATGTTTGCTATTGAAAAGTCAAACCTCTTGCTTGTGTGTCGTGGCTCCCAACATCTGCTCGGTGCTGTTGTTCAGGGCAACGCAGATGATGCTATTAAGGTCCCTTTGTGTATGGCTGAGGGTGTTTATTTTTATTTTTTATTTAAAAAAAACCTAATGCTTCTTCCCTGCTGCTGCCTAATGCCAGGAAATCAAATTGGGCATGGGAGCACATCCAAAATGCCAGCCCATTGCCCCTTTGTGCCTTCTCCCGTTCTCCCCGCCTCACTCCCAGTTGTGGCAGCTTTGCAACCCTCCCTGTCTTCCCCAATACATTATAACGGGGGCTGAACCCAGTCTTCAAACCCTCTCTGTCTGGGTCTCAGAACTCTCTAAAGCCCCAGGTCAGGGCTACTCATCTGATCTCCCTTCTCCTCATTCTACATGAAGAACTTTATAGCATAAGAAGAGCTTGCCTTCTGGCTCAGACAAGAGAGAGAAAAACGAACCCATCCACTTCAGCACCCTGTTCTCACTGGGGCCAACCAGATTGCTATGGGAAGCCCAGAAGAAAGAAGACAGGAGCACAACAGCCGCTTGTGAGCCCCAGCAATGGGTAAGCAGAAGCATGCTGCCTCTGACAGTGGCAGGAGCATAGAATCACCTTACCTTTCCTGCCCCGATGTGGCCACAGTGATCCATATGACGGTTACCTCCAGGCTTGACTACTGTAATTCGCTCTATGCGGGGCTGCCCTTCAAACTGTCCCACAAACTCCAGCGGGTGCAGAATGCTGCAGCGAGGCTCCTCACGGGGTCTTTGCCATGGGAACATATTCACCCAGTGCTTTACCAGTTGCACTGGCTCCCGGTGGAGTATAGGGTCAGGTTCAAGGTGCTGGTCTTGACCTTTAATGCCCTTTGTGGCTTAGGGCCCTCGTATCTAAGGGACCATCTCTCCTGGTCTGCCCCGCAGAGGACCTTAAGGTCCATGAATAACCATAGTTTAGAGGTCCTGGGCCCTAAGGAAGTCAGACTATCCTCCTCCAGGACCAGGGCCTTTTCAGTGATGGCTCTGACCTGGTGGAATGCTCTGTCCCATGAGACCAGGGCTCTTCAGGATTTAACCTCCTTCCATCAGGCCTGTAAGACAGAGCTATTCCGCCTGGCCTTTGAATCTGAATTCAGCCTGATCTTTTATTTCCCTTCCTTTCCCTTCCCTCCCCCTCCCCTTTTATGAAGATCACCCGCTCTGAGACCCCACAGCTAATTCTCCCCTGGCCTCCTCGCTGGCCCAAGTAGGACCAATTCAGCCAGCTAGCCCTGGGGATTATCTAATGCTTATTTCCCCTAAATTGATTTTTGATTTTTGAATTTTATTGTTATTCATGTTTATTTTATGTTGCTTTTATAATTAAGTGTTTTAAATTTGTTGTTAGCCACCCTGAGCCCAGTTTTTGAACCGGGAAGGGCGGGGTATAAATAAAAAAATAGTATTATTATTGTAGAGTTGGAAGGGACCCCCATGGGGTTATCTAGTCCAACCTCTGCATTCCAGGAATCACAGCTAAAGAATCCCTGGCTTTAAAACCCTCCGAAGAAAGAGAGTCCACCACCTTCTGAGGCTGTCTGTTCCACTGTCAAACAGCTCTTGGCTAGGAGGCAAATTTGTGGAGGCTAAAACTATCAAGGCCATGCAAGATGCTGTCCCTCATTGAACATTATAACCTTGTATTTTAGCATCAGGATCAAAATCTCGAATCTGGAGCAGGTAGCTGTCCAGGAAGAGGTGGAGAAAGCTTGCAGCATAATGGAGAACTTAGCAGTGGCACTGTCAGAGTTGCTTGATTTGTTCAGGTCTAGAGTGTGGTGCTTTGGGGAAGGGGACAAAAATCCACCACCCTCAATCCCAGGATCCCCTGCATAAAAAGAATGCCCTCTGCCACTTAGCTTTGGGGCCCCTTGCTCTCCTCCTTGTCAAACATTCACCTATCAACCGTACATTCGATTTCAGTCTTCGACAGCTGATCGTTTTTCCAATCGGACATGCAGCGGTGTCCTGCATTTGGCAGTGTTTTACAGGTTCAGCTGTCACAAACTTAACACCACTGCATGGTAGCTTATGGGACTTCAAATCTGCACACACCCAAATATCCCAGGTTCAAAGGATTTCTATAGGTAGGTCATGGACAGCAGGAGAGCGAAAGGCCTCCTGCCCCCTTCTAGGTTGGACAATACCAGGCTGGTGAGGGTGGCAGAGGTCTGTCTCCTTATAAGGCAGCATCTCTTGTTCATTTGAAGGATGCTCTCGATGAAAAGATCATTGCACCCAGCGATGGCTGTGAGCCTGCTCACTGTTAGGCTTCTCAACTGCTGTCAAAGTTAATGAGGTTTAAGCAAGCTAATTGTAAGCAGGATGGCTGCCCAGATTGGTCCAGGCAGACAGTTGTCATTTACTCTCCTCCAGAGCCTTCCACGTTCTCTCCTTTGGAAAGATAAATGAATTCCTGCAGTAAACTGTGATTGGGAAGGCCTCTGGAAGCAGCTGTGCCTGCTGTTAAGTCCCTACCCCAATGGGGAATCTGTGGTCTTTCAGATGTTTTTGGATCACAGCTGCAATCAGCTCCAGCCATCAGGGTCAAGAGAAGGTCTCAGTCCTTTCTGCCTCCTCCCCAGCCAAGCCCCCGAGCGGGGGGGGGGGGGTCAACCTGCTCCCTACCCCCTGTTAGGATATTGATGTTCTGTTCCACCTAAACAGATGTGTGGAGCTGTTGTATGTCACATGTCTGTTTACATTCCAGCACAGCTTGCTGGGAACTTCCGTTGTGTGTATAGCTTTTGCTTTATGCTTTTTGCTCTTGGACATGAAGGAGAGCTGCTTGTAAATATGCTTTACATATGCCTCTGTCTGCCCTTCCACCGCAAATAGTTTGTTATCTCTGCTGGCTTGCGTGCTCAGTTTCTGAAAGGCTTCTGAAGCTCTGAGTTGCAGATTGATGCAGAACCGAGGACTGGAGTTCGACTGACAACTGGCCAGTGGGCTGGAGCCAGCTGGGGGCCTGCCAATTGCCCCCGTTCCCTTGGACGCATCGCAACACCACCCACTAGTGGGTGTTTCAGGATTCTAGGTGGATGGTAGGGGGTTCTACAGCACAAGCTGAATCCTTCTTCCATCGAGGACTGGTGGGCAGTAAGGAAATGTTACCATCAAGAAAGATGCATTAGTGGGCAGTAGGTATAAAAAGGTGGACTCCCCCTGTCCTAGAGGAACAGAATATGGGGAGGGGCTCAGGGTTGCATTTGTGCTGGGGCTCAACCCTGTAGGTCCCAAGCAGAGATGAGGAACCGGTGGCCTTTCAGGTGTTGTTGGGCTGCCATCTTCCATTGCCCCTGATGCTGTGTTCATGCTCTGCTTGTGGAGAGCCAGTGTGGTGTAGTGGTTAAGAGCGGTGGACTTGTAATCTGGTGAACCAGGTTCGATTCCCCGCTCCTCCACATGCAGCTGCTGGGTGACCTTGGGCCAGTCACACTTCTCTGAAGTCTCTCAGCCTCACTCACCTCCCAGAGTGTTTGTTGTGCGGGAGGAAGGGAAAGGAGATTGTTAGCCGCTTTGAGACTCCTTAAAGGAGTGAAAGGCGGGATATAAAGTCCAAACTCTGGGCCTTGGGTGGCAAAGGAAAATTCTTGCTCTGATCTACCAGGGCTCTTCTACAAACCCTGGCCAGGCTGCCTGGAGCTGGTGGGAGTTTGAATCCATCAGCAACTGCAGAGCTGGAGGTTTCCCATCCATGACATAAAAGGACACCCACTCTGCAATACCAATTTAGCTCTTAAGGGCTTATTCTCCCACAGAACCCCTGTTGTGAGACAATAATTCTCTGTTAAAGTTCTCCAAGCCTTAAGATGCTTCAGACTTCTCCTTCTTCCAAGGCCCTCTGGGGAAATTACTATTAAAACCAGCTTATGGTGCAGAATTGCCCTCTGAACACATGAATGTACCCTTGAGCATGTGCAGAGTGCACCCCCTACATCGTCACTAGACAAGGCCATAGCACACTATACATGCAAGTAGGTAAAAGGTGAAGGACCCCTGGACAGTTAAGTCCAGTCAAAGGCGACTATGCGGTTGCGGCGCTCAGGCCGAGGGAGCTGGCATTTGTCCACTGACAGCTTTCCGGGTCATGTGGCCAGCATGACTAAACTTCTTCTGGTGCAATGGAACAGCGTGACAGAAACCAGAGCACACGGAAACGCCATTTACCTTTCTGCTGCAGTGGTACCTATTTATCTACTTGTACTAGAGTGCTTTTGAACTGGGACAGAGCAATGGGAGCTCACCCCGTTGCGGGGATTCGAACCGCTGACTTTTTGATCGACAAGCCCAAGAGGCTCAGTGGTTTAGACCACAGCATGCATTTAGTGCATTATACATGCAAGTATGTGTTTATTAACTGCCACTCTCTCGCGAAAGTGGATGCTGTTTGTAGGGTAAGGATGGTTTTCTGTGGAGGGTATGCTGGTGAGAAAAGACCCCTGCAGCCAGCAGGGTTGCCCTCTCCACTCATCAGGTGGTGATTGGAGGGTTCAAACGGGCAGGGAACATGCCGGCAAATCAAACTCCCTCCTTCCATCCCGCTGGCCAAATTTGACTGGAATTGCCCAGCTAACATTCATGTAGCTGTTCTAATACCATCCTATATCAGGTATGGGGCTGGTAAGGGCAAGGGCTGGCTGAAAGGGGCTGCGCACTGTTCTCCCCAAATGCCCAACAGCCAGCTGATTGACAACATCAGAGCATAGGAGGATCCTGCAGGATCAGGCCAGTGGTCCACCAAGTCCAGCATCCTGTTTTCATAGTGGCTAACCAGATGCCTCTGGGAAACCAGCAAGCAGGATTTGAGCGCAAGAGCTACTCTCCCCTCCTGTGGTTTCCAGCAACTTGTATTCAGAAGCATCGCTGCCTCTGTGAAGGCGTATAGCTATGGCCCTTTCCCAAACTCCAAATTAGTTGATTGTCAGGTGTTCTGGAGGCACTGTGCAAAATGCTTATGCTACATAACTTCCAATTCATAATAATAAGCAATATATAATAAATATTTGATACATAATAAGCGCCATCATCAGATTATTCACAGGGTCAACCCAGCACTAAATTCCACCACTGGACCCCCTGGGAAATACAAGAGTTGAATAATATAAGTTGCTAGGTGTCAGAGCTGCTTGAAGATCCTAGCTCACAGAGGATCACGCTAGCCAGCGATCATTAAGTAAAAGTCTTTATTGAGTTACAGTTTCCATTCTCACGCTGCTGCATGCAACTCTACGTCTAGTAGCTAGATCGGCGAAGCTCCGTCTGAGTCTCCGCCCCGTGTGCACCAACTTAATATCCTAGCCCGGCTCCACCTTTTCCGCCTGACTGTCCTCCTCTGGGTCCCTCTACCCCCCGGGGTCTCTTCCTTCCGGGATTCTTCTGACGCTGACCCCCCGGACCCTCCTGTCTCCTTGCGCCGGGCTTTAGGACCTGGCTCCCTTTCCGGGCTGCTTACTGCGCCACCTTCCTCTGCATTTGAACTTGGCGCGCGCGCCCAACCTTCCACTTTCCGCTTAACCGTTTCTTCGCTCCCCGATGGAGGTGTGGCCACTCCTGACTCGTGCCCTCCCTCCTGTGGTGAGCTGCCAGCGCTTGCCCCCTGGCTCCTTTCCTCTTCCCTGCTCTCTGGCGGTGACGCTGGTCCCGATTTCCAACTGCTCTCCTCTGAGTCCCCTCTGGCTCTATCTTCCTGGGGTGCCCCCCTAGACTCCCCCCTTGCCCTGGCCACTGGTGCTCCTTTCTGTGAATCCTCTGATTCATTGGAAAGACTCGGAGATCTCGGGTCGTCGTCATCACTCATCTTTTCTTCTGCCTCCTCCCCTTCGCTCTCTGTTTCCTCCCTTGCCCTTGCCTCTGCTCCTAAACCCCTGACACTAGGGATTTTTTGTCTCCATTAAGGGTGGAATTTTCAGAGCAATTCCTTTGCAAACTTAATACTGGTTCAAACCTAGCCTAAAGGGGATGGGATTCCCCACTTCTCCACCTGTAGCACTCTGGCAATAAACTACAGTTCCCAGGGTACATCAGAGGAAGCCATGTGCTTTAAACAACAATAACACACCCTTTACCCTAAGGTCCCATGGCAGGTTACAGCATTGAAGCATAATAATAATAATTTTAATAATAATTTTATCATTTATACCCCACCCATCTGTCTGGGTTTCCCACAATATTAAGAAGAGTTTAAAACAATTTGCAATCACAAAAGTAATGTGGGTCCTATCAGCTACATTAGTAAAGAAACAGCATTTTGAATGTGTTGTAAACATGTAGCACCAGATGGTGCTGGAGAGTTAAAAAAAATTCTAAACGGTTTTCCATAGCGTTTTTTTTATTTTGTTATAACTATTTACCAGTAACTTCTGACTTATTTATAGCGGGTCCCCTCCCCCCCCCCCGTGTGTAGGTTCTCCCCTAGAAATGGGCACCTTGCCAAATGCATGGTGTGCATGCAGCAAAATTCTCAGCGCCCAGGTTCTGCTCACCTCACATTTGGATATCATCATCGTCATCACACTGACAAATGTTATTGTGCAGGCATGGGCAAACTCTGCCCTCCAGATGTTTGGGACTACAACTCCCATCATCCCTGACCACTGGTCCCGTTAGCTAGGGATGATAGGAGTTGTAGTCCCAAAACATCTGGAGGGCAGAGTTTGCCTGTGCCTGTTCTTGTGCCATTGACAGCAGCCTGACACACAAATTTAGCAGCTGCAGTTTGTTCCTTAGTTTCTGTTTGTTGGGTTGCTGCTAAAGGGCCAGGATCAGGGCCAGTAAATGCCAGCAGCCTCTTTCTTCTTCACCTGCTGCAGTTAGAGCAGGTGGGACGGGAGTGTTGGGGGGGGGGGCAGGCTGGCAGAGCAGTACAGCAGTGTCTTGGGTACTTGAATCTAAACGGCCTCAGCCCAGTATACCTGAAGGAGCATCTCCACCCCCATTGTTCTGCCCAGACACTGAGGTCCAGCGCCGAGGGCCTTCTGGCGGTTCCCTCACTGCGAGAAGCCAAGTTACAGGGAACCAGGCAGAGGGCCTTGTCGGTAGTGGCGCCCTCCCTGTGGAACGCCCTCCCACCAGATGTCAAAGAGAAAAACAACTACCAGACTTTTAGAAGACACCTGAAGGCAGCCCTGTTTAGGGAAGCTTTTAATGTTTAATAGATTATTGTATTTTAATATTCTGTTGAAAGCCGTCCAGAGTGGCTGGGGAAACCCAGCCAGATGGGCAGGGTATAAATAATAAATTATTATTATTATTATTATTATTATTATTATTATTATTATTATTTAATCTGTCACCTAGGAAGCGGCCTTATACTGAGTCAGACCATCTGTCCATCTAGGTCAGTACTACCCGTGCTGACAGGCAGCGTCTCTCAAAGGTTTCAGTCTCTCCCAGCCCTTTTCTGAAAATGCCAGGAGCTGAACCTGAGATGCTTTGCATGCCAAACAGATGCTCTCCTTGTCACTCAGACCATGGATGAGCTTCAGTTCTCCCGCTTGGCAGAGGCTTTCCCTGCCAACATTTCACGGCTGCAGAATAGGGATGCTTCCGTGTACTCGGAAATTCCAGCTCGCTGCAAACTGTCTTAATTTGGTACTCTGCAAGTGTTTTGGCCCATGCTGATTTAATAGTAGAGGGAGTTTGCTCTTTGGGTTCACGTAAGACCCATCGAGTCCAGCATCCTGTTCTCACAGTGGCCAACCAGAGGCTTCTGGGGAACCAGCAAGCAGCACTGAGCACAAGAGCAACTCTCCCTTCCTGTGGCTTCCAGCAATTGGTATTTGGAAACATTGCTGTGGAGAGAGAGAGCATAGCTATCCTGGCTAGTAACCCTTGATAGCCCTCTCCCCTTCCATGAATTTACCTAATCGTCTTCCAAAGGTTGGTGGCCATCACTGCCTCCTGTGGCAGGGAGTTCCATAGTTAACTCTGCACTGCACGAAGTCCTGCTCTGGATTCTCTGCAGATTTAAAAAAGAAACCAAGCAAAAATTGCATTGAAATAGCTCACATTTTGCAAATGTGAGCTATGAAACATTTTTCTTTGTGTGTTTTTTTCACAGAAAGCGCATTTTTGCATGCATTTTTTTTGAACCCGTCATTGTCAACAATAATATTGACTCCAAAGTCATGTAGACATCAAGAGTTCAGAGTAGCCTTTCTCAGCCTTGGGCCCCCAGGTGTTGTTGGATTACAACTCCCATCATCCTGGGCTAGTGGCCAGAGATGATGGGAGTTGTAGTCCAACAGACCTGGGGATCTGAGGTTGAGAAAGGCTGCTCTAAGGTATGTAAATCTCTCAGATGGGGGTTTGAACCATGAGCTGCAATGTGGGACCCAGACAGAGACGGTGCTACATACTGGCCAGCTGAAGTCTCTCCATCTTTGTTCGCTGGAACTCCCGATGGCAAAATGAAGGAAGTGGTTTATCTTGTTCATGCTGTGTTATTTGCTTAAAGGCTGTTTCGCTGTCTTTTTTCTTTTTCTTTTTGGTGCTGTCTATTTAATGAAAGCACTGAACTTCCTTCCACTTGCGTTTTTATTGCCACTGGATTCAGAAGAATTCTTGCGTTTGGCAAAACAGTTCCCTGCAACCAAAGCAAAGGATGCAAGATAATTGCAATGCTCTGTGGCTTTCTTTTAGCTATTAAATTAAACCTTTACCCTTCATCTTATGTGTGTGTTCATTGCAGTTCTGAATCCCAAAAGCACCTCTGTCCCTTGGCAGAACAGGGTAGCTAGTCAAAATCATGGAGAATACATCTCTTAGTGACTACTAGGCGTGATGGATCTGTTGTGATGATGTTGTTGCTGGTAGCATTCCTCAAAATACCTGGTTCTGGGAATCACAGGTGTGAAGAGTGCAGTTCTGGGCTTCCCATGGGTTTCTGGTTGGCCACTTTGCAAACAGCATGCTGGGCCCTTGGTATGGCCCGCCCAGCCTCTTCTTATGTCTTTAAGAACCACCAGTGATTTACAGGGGTTAAGTATCAGAAAACCGGCTTTCTCTAGCAATCTGCTGCGGTGCATTAAAAGCTCCATTGCATCTGAGTTCATTTGCTCTGCTATTCAAAAGCAAGGACCTGCATTCCCTCCAGCCCTATTGCATAAGAGGGAATTGTTCTAAGGTGCCTGTCAATTCAAAAGACCCATCCAATTAAAGGCCCTCTACCGCTAAGTGGGTATTGCTAAGTTCTCTCCTCCAAGGCGATGCTTCAGAGGCAGGCGAAGCCCTGCAAAGGATTTACAAAGGTGTTTTCCTTGTTTGAATTCATTTCATCAAGGCTGAGTAATGGCCTCCCCCTGGAGGAAAAGTACATTTGATGGAGGAGCTGTTTGTGTGCAGTGAACAAAAGCTGGAGCTTGGCTTGGAAGCCGCTTGCTCCCCCAAGGGCAAGTGGAGGGGGGGGGGTTGCACACGCAGTTAATGAATTAATGGCAGGGAGTCGGCCTCGTGATGGAGCCGCTGCTGATCCCATGATTGGCTCTTCCTGGGGAGAAGAGGCCTCAGTTTGCAGACAGACTGAAGCAGCCACAACTGGTCACAATAGCACCTGGTTGGCCACTATGAGAACAGCATGCTGGACTAGGTGGGCCACTGGCCTCTGCAACAACCAGGGGCTTCTGACTTTCTTAAGCAGGGGAGAGGGGAAAGGTCAAAAAGGGAAAGGGAAAGAAAGACTGTGGCATGAAAAATGTCCCAGGTCAGTGGCTCAATTTCAGAGGTGCCCTGTGCAACACCAGAATTTGGTACCCACTGCCGCTTGCCTTCCATCCTACATAAGAGTTGTGGCGCCCCCAAAGCTCCACACCCAGTGCAACTGGTTGCGCTCCCCTAAATCCGCCTCTGTCCAGGTCCAATCCTCTGCATCTCCAGGTGGTCTGGGAAAGACCCCTGAGTCTGAAACCTTGGAGATCCATTGCCAGTAGACAACTGTCAAGCAAGCGACTGGCAGCAATGAAGAGCAGCAGCAGCAGCAGCAGCAGGAACTGGTGATGATGGAATTGAGGCAGTTGAGTCAATAGAGTGGGGTAGGAGAGCTGGGGAATCACATCTGGCAATCAGTGCTCTAGGAGGCTTAGTTTGGTCATAATTTATTATACACTTCCAGAGTTCATGCTAAATACACTACTTCTGGTAAACGAGTCACCATAGTTGCTAGAGGGCCAAGAAAATTTGTGCCCTGGGCTTTTTAGATTTGTCTACGTGTGTACTATCTGAAACCAAAAGGGTGCATTGCTTGCCAGGTGTGAAATATATTGGCATTATTTTCAGCTCCCCTGTCCCACTAATAAGGGTTAGGGCCTCCAGTGAAGGTTGCCTTGCCTGGTAACCTTCCAAAACCTGGAGCTCACATAGACCTGGCTGACTGAGCACTGCTGGAGACAGAATGCTGAGCTGGATAGGCCTTGCTCTGCTCCAGCTTGTTCTGCGTTGCTGCATCTCTTCTTCACACACACCATCTACAGAAGTCTCCACCAAGCTGGTGCCCTCCAGATGTTTCAGATAGTAGTTGTAGTCCAAAACATCTGGAGAGCGCCAGTTTGGTGAAGTCTCATGTGCTTCTCCTTCTATAGCATAAGGGAGAGATGTTTAATATGGAACACACACCAGACATCACAACCAGCCTTGCGTGCTTCGCTTTTAATGTCACTAGGAGGCATATGTTTTGATCATCCAAAGAGCCAATTTTCCTGGGTCACGTTGTCCTGCTGGTTGGGCATGCAGAGCTGGGAGCGAGGGGGGGGGGGAGAGAACCGGAGCACACCCTGCCTGCCTCTGTCCTTCATTGACTTCATTACTGGCGTCTGCCAGCATTCCCTCCTGGACCTCCTCTGACCGGACGCATTTGTCATTGTCTTTCATCATGTGACATTTTTGTCACGAACGCGTCACCCCTGTCATCAGCGCCCAGACGAGGGCTGGAGTTGGCGGCTACTGCTAAATGTGGGATGAAGCGCCTTCAAAGCCTCAAGTCACTCATTTCATCTGGAGAAGGGCGAGGAGGAGAGGAGATGGATGAAGGAGAATGATCTCCCTTCGGGACAGTACTTTAGCTGGGGCAGTCATGTCAGAAAATTGCATCATCAAGAGGAATCAAAAGTTCACCCAATGCATAATTAACCTGTGGAACTCATTAGCACATCCTCTCCCCCCCCCCTTTCTGCTTTTAAGGATTAGACAGATTTGTGGATGAAAGGGCTACTGCTAGATAGGCTAAACGAAACACTTCGATTAGAGGCAAGATCTGTGAAATTGTTGGAAGCAAACAGCAGAGTTATTATCAAGGCTTGCCTATAATTTCCTGAGGCATCTTGCCTACTGCTGGTGGACGATGAAAGCTGGATTTGATGGATCTAGCAAGGCAGCCACAGCCCTGTGATGGGGTATCTGCCCCAAACCAGACCACAATTTCATGCGGTCGGAGAGTATGGAGAGAAGATGCCAGCAACAAACTGCAATGGATCCAGATGTGCACAGATTAATTCAATGGTTCCCAAACCTTTTCCCCTCGGTCACACTTTAAGAATAAAAAATTGTGTGCACCACACCACATTTTTATTGATAACAAATACAATGGAAAACAAAAAGAAACAACTCCAAGCAGTGCTTGATTTATAACATAGAACATGACTACTTTATAATAATTATGAAGAAAGTATAAAGCAATGCAGCTACATAAGAACATGAATCATTCCTAAAATATAATATTGATCCTGAATCTTATTGCCATGCTTGCCATCCTCTCCTGCCACACGAGTGTGGCGTACTACACCCTTTGAGAACCACTGGATTAAATGAAGCCTCCTTTGCAGAATTGCCACAAGAAGGTCCTGTCTGCTGGATCAGACCAAAGGCCCATTCGTCCACCTACCAGATGCCAGGGAGAAGCTCCCAAGCCAGACCTGAGTGCAACAGTCTTCTCCACACCTGCTATTCTCAGCAACTAGCAGTGGCGGACCTACAGTTTTGGAGTCTGAGTTATCACTGTTAACTTCAGCTCAGGACTGCAATACCTCAAGGACCGCCTCTTTCCAGATGAACCTACCCAGACCCTGAGATCATCTTCTGAGGTCCTCCTTCATGTGCCACCTCCTCAAGAGGTCCAGAGGGTGGCAACACAAGAACAGGCCTTCTCTGCAGTGGCTCCCCATCTGTGAAATGCTCTCCCCAGGGAAGTTTGCCTGGCGCCTTCATTATATACCTTTAGGTGCCAGGCAAAACGTTCCTTTTTAACCAGGCCTTTGGTTGACCTGATCAACATCCCATACTCTCTTAAAATGTGGCTCTTTTGTGTGTGGGGGGGAGTATTATTGGGTTGTTGCTTTTCTTTTTATTTTATATACTGTGACCTTTTTATGTGAACCGCCCTGAGACCTCCGGGTATAGGGTGGAGTAATAATAATAATAATAATAATAATAATAATAATAATAATAATAATGGGGTTATTCCATGACAGATCACCATACCATTGCAACATGTGTGCTACTGACTCTCAGACTTTGGAATTGTTGAAATATATGCAACAAATTAATCAATTTGAGTCATGTGACTCAAATTGGGTCTACTAGACCCAACATTTTTAATCAATGGGGTCTAAAGTCGCTTCTGGGGGGCCCTCCAGGATTAGGGACCCTAAAGTTGAAGCTTCATTAGTCTCATAGTAGATCCAACCTGAAATATACTCAGAGTCGCAAAGTGATTTCATGCTCTTTATTCAGCTCATAGTGGTGAGGAGGAATGAATGAAAATCCCCTCACAGTATCTGCTTTATATACATTATTTACACAATGGGCTGCACATGATTAGCTAATTCCGGAATTCTACTGTAAGCCAATCAGGTTGTGGATTCACTTCTATCTGGAGCAGGATTGGGTGGTTCCTGCCAACCAATCATACTGCTGCATTGTTCTAGGACCAATCAGACTGCTGCATTCTGAATCCTATTGTTCTAGGACCAATCAGACTGCTGCAGTTTGGATCCTATTCAACTCAGTACATAACACAACCCTTACTGCTAGCATTCTGAGGTCCACAAAAGGGTCCCTTCCAGCTCTATGATCCTTTGATTGATTCGAGTGAACCCTTGTGTGGACGGACATGAGGCTTTAGCCCACTGCAAATGATGCAGTCCCAGTCAGGATCATGGCCCCCATGCTATTTCCACTGTGGGGGAGGGCAGGCTCCCATTTGCTATAAAGAGAGCTTTTTACAAAGCAAGTAACGCATATGACCTCATCTTAATCAAGCTCAAAGCGGGGGGGGGGGAGTGGGAGCACATGGTTAAAGCTCCCTGATCTGGATTGTACTTCCTCTGTCTGCAATTCCCTTTATTAAAGTCATTCACACAAATGCTAAGTGTCTGGATGGCATTGTAGCTCGTTTGGACGGCAACTTCCTGAATCTCTGAGCGTAATAAGCGCCATTGCGTGAATCACACTCAGAGTCAGCTACTGTGTTTGAGCGTGTGGAGGTTGCACCGTATGAATCAAGTCATTGGCTCCACACCAGACACAGTTAGTTATTTTGTTAAGTTATATTTAAATCAATGGACCACGTTAGTCATCTCTACATTGTCCCATTGATCCCAATGCTATTTTTAGCTGTCTGGTGTAACAAGCTGTACCGTTCAGGCTGCGAGACATTTTAGTTGTTGTAGCACCTGTGGAAGATGGAGCTGCAAATCTTGATGCAAACCAAGCTGTGCTAACCACAAGATCCCACATTCTGGATCTTTGTGCCAGCTAACATAATTCCAGGGCCTTTCTTCCAGATATTTGTTTGATTCTGTCATGCCCCATAAAATATCTCCAAGTGGTTTCACAGTAAAAACGTCAATGATTTAAAACAATTCCATATGTAAAAGCAATTTGACAAGGGTGCAAGGGACAGGGGGTGGTGGGGGATGATACAGCTCCTTTCCAAGGGTGCAAGGCAGCCTAGGTACATGCTCACAGTGGTCAACCTACATGAAGCCCTCTCTCCCCACTTGCAATTCCCAGCCACTTGTATACAGAGGCACACTGCCTCCAACAGTGGAAGCAAAACATAGTCTTTTTTTAAAAAGAAAAGATATTTATTGAAGTTTTACAAATTATATCAAACAAAACAATACACACAAAGACAAACAAAAAAAGAACAAGTATAATTCCAAAACCTTATTTTCTTAAAGCTTACTTCATCGACCTCCTCATACCTCCCCTTTCTGCATTCCCATTTCAAATATTTAGTTCAGCAAATCCTCACCCTTATTTTTATCTAATTGCCAACCTTTCTTTTCTTTTAACTTAATCTTTACAACTGTACTCCATTTAATTATTAAAGCCACCTCATTCTAGCACACATTTAATTTTGCAATGTTTCTTAAGATAGTTCTTAAATTTCTTCCAATCTTCTTCCGCCGTCTCTTTTCCCTGGTCTCGGATTCTGCCAGTCATTTCCGCCAATCCCATGCAGCAAGAATCCCAGCAGCAAGAATACTCATCGCAAAGTATTGGAAGACACAAGACCTACCCACCTTGGAAGAATGGCAGATGGAGGCAAAACATAGTCAGCCCTCCCAGGTGCATCCCAGCGAGCCGAAATGCTCTCTTCCCCATCATTCCACTTTCTCTTCATCCCTTCCCTCCTCCCCACAGGGTGGGGCATCTGCAGCTCTCCCTATATTGATAGACTGTAATAGCTCTCACCACCAGTTAGAGGAGGAACCAGCCTATGGGCCCCACTCCATTTAGGGGCCCTACTCCAACAACGGATCAAAATAAGATCGATTTTGATCTTGAAAGATAATTACAACCACGTTTTCTTAGTTCAATGTTATCTCACGAGAGTGAGCACCAAGAAACATCCACAAAAGAAGCTTTCAAAAACTTATTAGGAGATAATTTACGAGGGCCCCCTCCCAAGAGAGAAGAAGAGAAGAGTTTGGATTTGATATCCCGCTTTATCACTACCCTAAGGAGTCTCAAAGTGACTCACAATTTCCTTTCCCTTCCTCCCCCACAACAAACACTCTGTGAGGTGAGTGAGGCTGAGAGACATCTGAGAAGTGTGACTAGCCCAAGGTCACCCAGCAGCTGCATGTGGAGGAGCGGGGAAGCGAACCCGGTTCACCAGATTACGAGTCCACCACTCTTAACCACTACACCACACTGGCTGTTCGACTGTCTATGGGCCTCCACAGGGTTTAATCCATCACTGTCCATAGGGTGGCAGGTTTCACACCACTGAACTACTCTCTGCCTCGTACACCTTAGCAGCAGCACCCATCTCACTTGTACGCCCTGAGATAGCTGCCCTTTCACAGATCAGGGAAACTGGGTGAGAAGAAAAGGGGTCGTTGCCCAAGCTTCCTGCAACTGTACATTCAGCCACCCACTCACAATGCCATCTTGATGCCAAGCGGAAGGCTTCCCTTCTTCCCAAGCCTTGGCCTGCATGGGGCATGAAAAGACTCAATTGCCTCTTATCGATCACCTGCTGAGCTATTGGGAATTTATGACCCACAGCAAATAGCCAGGACATTGCGCTCATGATGAGACATTGAACTGCCCAGCAATCAATGCCTTGCAATGGCTGGCTGTGCATCACTCCCCAAGCTGCCAGGCTTTGGCGGCAGTATATGTGTCAGTCACTCTGGGAAGCTGGTAACAACAACAACAACAACAACAACAACAACAACAACAACAACAACAACAACAGCCACAACAACAACTTATTATTTATACCAGAATTTTAGAAGACATCTGAAGGCAGTCCTGTTTAGGGAAGTTTTTAATGTTTGACGTATAATTGTATTTTAATATTTTGTTGGAAGCCGCCCAGAGTGGCTGGGCAAATCAACCAGAGTGGGTGGGGTATAAATAAATTATTATTATTATTATTATTAGTAGTAGTAGTAGTAGTAGTAGTAGTAGTAGTAGTATACCCCGCCCATCTGGCTGGGTTTCCCCAGCCACTCTGGGTGGTTTCCAGCAAAACATTAAAAATACATTAAAACATCAGTCGTTGTCTGGCAGGGCAAGAAGCCTAGAATAAAATTTAAAATACTAACGGATGCAAAGGAAAGAGGTGGATTTGCCCTGCCAGACCTTAAACTTTATTATGAATCAGCAGCTTTTTGCTGGCTGAAAGAATGGCTGCTTCTTGAAAACACAGACATTTTGGATTTAGAAGGCTTTAATAATGTATTTGGATGGCATGCATATTTGTGGTATGATAAGGTCAAAGCACATAAAGCATTTAAAAATCATATTGTCAGGAAAGCATTGTTAAATGTTTGGATAAGATATAAGGACTTACTTGAAAATAAAACCCCAAGGTGGTTGTCACCGATGGAAGCGAAGGCTCAGAAAAAGCTCAATATGGGGGCCAAATGGCCGAAATATTGGGAAATTTTGGAACAAGAGGGAGACAGATTGAAATTGCAGAGCTTTGAAAAACTAAAAAATAAGGTGCGAGATTGGCTTCATTATTATCAGATAATGGAGGCATATAATTTGGACAAGAAAATTGGCTTCCAGGTGGAAAAATCAAAACTGGAAACGGAACTGTTAGAACCCAAAACCAAGATTTTGTCAAAGATGTATAACTTGCTGTTGAAATGGAATACTCAGGATGAAACGGTGAAATCTGCTTTGATTAAATGGGCACAAGATGTTGGACATAACATAATGATGGCTGACTGGGAACAGTTATGGACCACAGGTATGAAGGTTACGGCATGTAATGCCTTAGGAGAGAATATTATAAAAATGATATACAGGTGGTACATGACCCCAGTCAAGCTTGCAAAAATCTATCATTTGCCCGATAATAAATGTTGGAAATGTAAAGAAACTGAAGGTACATTCTATCACCTTTCGTGGATGTGCCCAAGGATTAAGGCTTTCTGGGAGATGATTTATAATGAAATGAAAAAGGTACTTAAATATACCTTTCTGAAGAAACCAGAGGCCTTTCTCCTGGGCATGGTTGGCCAATTGGTGTTAAAGAAGGATAGAACTTTCTTTATGTATGCCACAACAGCAGCAAGAATACTTATCGCAAAACACTGGAAGACACAAGATTTACCCACTCTGGAAGAATGGCAGATGAAGCTGATGGACTATATGGAACTGGCGGAAATGACTGGCAGAAT
The DNA here is from genome assembly GCF_965112155.1 of Podarcis liolepis. Lineage (NCBI taxonomy): Eukaryota > Metazoa > Chordata > Lepidosauria > Squamata > Lacertidae > Podarcis > Podarcis liolepis. The sequence continues at coordinate 95,958,465 of NC_139556.1, read as the reverse complement.
CCGAGACTAGGGAGAAGAGTCAGTGGAAGAAGATTGGAAGAAATTCAAAAACTATTTACAGAAACACTGCAAAATTAATGAATGTTAGAATGATGTTGGAATGAAGTTAAGTGGTTTTTAGTAGCAATGTTATAAAGGAATATGTAAAAATGGATTGTTAACAGTTGATAATCTAAAGTTATAATATATTAAGATAAAAGATTAAGATAAAATCAAAGAGGGAAAGGATTTGCTGAATTAACTAATTGAACTGGAATACAAAAAAGGGAGGTGTGAGGAGGTCAGGGAAACAAGTAAATGAAGGATAAGACATGGAAAGATTGATTTGTTTTTAACTGTTTTTATTTTTCTGTATTTTGTATTTTTTCTTTTCCTTTTCTCCCCCCCCCCTTTTCTTATTTTTGTAACCTTTTCTGAAACTTTAATAAATATCATTAAAAAATAAAATAAAAATAAAACATCAGTCGTTAAAAACTTCCCTAAACAGGGCTGCCTTCAGATGTCTTCTAAAAGTCAGATAGTGAATTGGTGGAATTCTCCCTCTTTCTGCCCACCCCCACCCACCATCAAGCATGGTTTGTTGTTCATGCCCAGAAATTCCAGACTTGTGCTGAAGCAAACATCTCTTAAATTGATATGGTTGACACTTCCCTGACCTCCCTAGTCCTAATTAATGCATAAGAGGCCAAGCACTAATCTACTGGGAGAGTGGAGATATTAGACCCATTCTCATAATATAGCTGATCTTAGCTTCTAAGAGCTACAGTTGGTGCTGCCAGGATGAATGTGAACCAGGTGAGCAAACAGAGAAAGAATTTGGCAATGATGCTTATGGGGGGCAGCAGGGATGGATGGGAGAATATTAGTATGGGACTGTACTTTACAGAATCTACAAAAGGAACCTCCAGGAACTAGCCTTACCCCTGCCAAATCTACCATTTTTCTGGGGCTTGTCTGCTCCACAGGTGAACAGCTCAAACTGTTGGCATGCTCAGTTGGCAGAGCATGAGACTCTTGATCTCAGTGTTGCGCATTTGAGCGCCACGTTGAGCAAAAGATTCCTACATTGCAGGGGGGGGGGGAGTTGGACTAGATGATCTTCGTGGTCCCTTCCAACTCTACAATTCTATGGTCAGGAGAAGCTTCCCAATTTGTAGCCTAAACATTACACTTTTAAAAAATGATATTTCATACTTTTATATTCCATAATCTTATAGTTAGTTTTAGAGGTAATACTACTACTACTGTACAGTGGTGCCCCGCAAGACGAATGCCTTGCAAGACGAAAAACTCGCTAGACGAAAGGGTTTTGCCGTTTTTGAGCTGCTTCACAAGACGAATTTCCCTATGGGCTTGCTTCGCAAGATGAAAACGTCTTGCAAGTTTGTTTCCTTTTTCGTAAAACCGTTAATACAGTTGCGACTTGACTTCGAGGAGCAACTCATAGAACGCGGTGTGGTAGCCTTTTTTGAGGTTTTTGGTTATTTTTGAAGCTTTTCCAAAACTTTTCCGACACCATGCTTCGCAAGACGAAAAATTCGCTAGACAAAAAAACTCACGGAACGAATTAATTTCGTCTTGCGAGGAACCACTGTACTACTAATATATATTTTTTTGCAGTTTGATCTCATTGGTCCAGGCTCTATCCTTTGGAGCCTCAGAAAACAAATCTGAGCCATCGTCTATGTGACATCATTCACATATTTGAAAATGGCTTTCCTCAAAGGACTTGTTCTCCAGGCTTCTCACCAACTTAATTGCTCTCTCCTAGGTATGCCAGTTCATTTCTTGGACTGCGGTGCCCAGAACTGGACATAGGACTCCAGACGAGTCCCAGTCAAAGTGGAATAGGGTGGTACTATCTCACCACCTTGCAAAGCTAGACACTATGCTCCTGTTGATGCAGCCTAGAATTGCATTAGCCCTTATGGCTGCTGAATCTCACTGCTGACTCATCTTTTGCCCAACAGGCAATCTCATAATATAATCTTAATATTATATATTTAACTCACACACCCTGCACCAATTATACAACTTCAGTGATGCAAACCTGACTTGCACTGTCAGGCTATTGCTTCATTTAGCCTGATAAAGTCTAGGCAGCAGCTCCCCTGCTAGCTGGGATTCTTTTTGAGTGCAGAGTGCAGAGAATGAGAATGCCAGATGCTGGCACTGTTACTGAAACTAACTGTGTGCACTTGGTCAGGAATCTGGAGCAGGATAGATATGTAACAATTTATTTTAATTTAGTCTGTAATGCTTGCTCTATGACAGAGTCATGCCAACCAATCTCCCAATAATAATAATAATAATAATAATAATAATAATAATAATAATAATAATAATAATAATTTATTATTTGTACCCCAGCCACTCTGGGCGGCTTCCAACAAAGATTAAAAATACATTAAAATGTCACACATTAAAAACTTCCTTAAACAGGGCTGCCTTCAGCTGCCTTCTAAATGTCAGGTAGTTGTTTATATCTTTGACATCTGATGGGAGGGCGTTCCACAGGGAGGGCGCCACTACCGAGAAGGCCCTCTGCCTGGCTCTCTGTGCTTCACGCAGTGAGGGAACCGCCAGAAGCCCCTCAGCACTGGACCTCAGTGTCCATGAAGAACGATGGGGGTGGAGATGCTCCTTCAGGTATACTGGGCCAAGGCCGTTTAGGGCTTTAAAGGTCAACACCAACACCAACACCAACAGCTCACTTGTCCCCACCCTCTGTGTATGAAAGCAACGCCTGTATATAGAAGAAAAAATCCATATATTCTATATGATTCTGTCATGGATGCTTTAGTTCAGATTCCTGCATTGCAGGGGGTTGGACTAGATGACCCTCGGGTACCTTCCAGCTCTATGATTCTGTGAGTCTATGAAATCCAGACTTGGTGCTCACAAACGAATATTAAAATAAGACAAATGTGTGAGAGTATTTATGCATTTATCATTCCATTCTTGTAGTTTTCTAATAATTTGGATTTTGTTCTTGCTATAAGAGCTAGGCTGTAAGGTAGCTGTCACTGATTCAAGAAATTCCTAGACTGAAAAGAGACAATCCAGCTACATGAGGAAAGACATATTCTCATTTGAGTCAGAGATATACTTTTATGCTCTCTGTTCTACCTCTAACATGGCAGGAATTAACAATTAGGCCAGAGCTGAGCAAAACCTATTGAATTTCCTTGCAAAACTAGCAGTATTTTAATAAAATGTATTATTAGGAATCAGCTAATTGCAAGAGCAAATACATTGAAAATAAACAGGAAAGCCATAATCTAGCATACGGCTAATTGTGCTTAACCCCATTATTACCGCATATTACTCAGGTAATACCATGGTGTCTCTGACATGAAGAGAGGTCTAGAAGTATTTTAAGCATTTATGTTTTGTTCAGCATGTTGTGGTTTAAATAATGTTGGATTATTCTGTAATGAAGGGCAATTTATGAATTTGGTTAAAATAAAAACCAAAACCAACAACAAGCTGTGTTAATAAAAGCCTGACAAGAAAGACATAGAACTAGTGGGTAAAAGTTGTAATTAAGCATCACTACACAAAAGTATCACAAATTCTTCAGTTAGGGCCTAGTTAGCCATGACAATGAGTCAGATTGCCATAATTAACTATGAATATAGCAAAAAGCCAGAACCACAGAGGTGCAAGGAGTATGCAGTTGTATGACAATAAAAATGTCTGAACAGGGAAACCTGTTACTTGCATATTACAATACAAATATTTATTTTTAAAAGTCATATAAGCAAAGAATCCACTAAATATACAGTCTATAACATGGGTAGGCAAACTAAGGCCCAGGGGCCGGATCCGGCCCAATCGCCTTCTAAATCTGGCCCGCGAACGGTCTGGGAATCAGCGTGTTTTTACATGAGTAGAATGTGTGCTTTTATTTAAAATGCATCTCTGGGTTATTTGTGGGGCATAGGAATTCATTCAATTCGTTCATTTCCCCCCTTCAAAATATAGTCCAGCCCCCGACAAGATCTGAGGGACAGTGGACCCGCCCCCCTGCTAAAGTTTGCTGACCCTTGGTCTATAATCACTGTGAAAACCAAACCAAATATTGTGGTTTCTTCCAATAACATCAGTTTATGATTTCTACTAATTCCATGTTCTATTGGCAATCAATTCTGTCTCCATATTAGTATGTGGCTTGTACACCAGCCTGAAAAGATACTGTAGGTGTACTGAAGAATTAATCCAAATGCTTTATTGATCTACGCTCCACTGCTGTTCCATCAAAGGAAAAATTCCAGAAATGTTATTGATCCAATTTGTTTCTACTTGACTCAACAGGGGTTTGAGCAATCTCACACCTGTTTCATACACACAGACTTATTCATGAACATGAGAGAAATCTCATAAAGAACTAACAATGTATGCAAGCAGTGGTGGGGTTGCATTTTGTCTTCCTCAGAGGCTACCATAATTCATTGAGGGTCCTGGCCGTAGACATAATGTTATGGCTTTGCCAGCAATCTTCTTGGCTCTCAGGTGGGGTCCATTAGGTGGGAGCCCCCAGCCTGCATTCTTCTTCGGTCTCAGATATTTTAGCTGACTGTATTTAGCAGGCACAGTGGGAGTGTCTCTCATAGAGTTCTCTCTAGAAGGTTTGCAGGAAAACTCTGCGAGCTTCAGCTCCTATCATGTGCCTATCTAGCAAAACACGAATTGTTAGTTTGACTGCATTTTAAATATCACCCAACTGGGAGTTCTAAGGAGTTGTTATTTAAATAAATAGTGAAAACTTTGGCTTCTTGGGAATATGATACATTCCACATGACAATGCATTGTGTACTATGCTGGAAGGCCACTCCTGATGCCACTTCAACCGTAGGAGCATAGAAGGCTGACTTGTACAGAGTCAGACCATTGATTGTTCTAGCTCAGGCAGTGGCTACAGGACCCAGAGAGTTCCCAGTCTTTCCCAGCCCTACTTGGCAGTGTCAGGAAGTGACCTAGGGATCAGTGGAGGCTGGTCCATTTGAGCAAATGGGGCACTAATGGCCACAAACCTCAGTCTGCCATCAACCATCTTTCACCTGCCCATCTTACGGTTCTCAATCAGTCCAAACTGGTGGCTCTGGCTGTCAGCTTCCTCCTCCTTAGCATCAGTGTTTCCCTTCTAGAACTCAGCAGAGAGGAAGATGGGGACAAAACTTAAAACAGCTGCCTTTGCCTATCATTGGCTCTGGCTCCACTTATAGCTTATCTCTCTTCTTTCTGTCCCACCAGTACCAATGAGCACCAGCTACCACTACCTGAGATCTTCTGTATGCAATGGCTGTATTCGATCACTGAGCTACACATTTCCATGAAGTGGAGTTGCAATGCTAATGCCAAAGCCTGATGCTTAAGGGCAGCTCCCTTCTGTTTTCTGTGTATGATTGCTCGGCCTCATGAGCTACTGCCTGCCTCATGGGGCTAGAAGGAAATGAAATTTTAGTTCTGTCTCCCTTGTATCAATGACCATCATACATGTTGTCTTATGAAGTAACGTACCCTGAGCCTTATGAGGGGCTGGCAGAACTGGGAGACACTAGACTACAGTGGCTTGGTGAAGGAGGATGTACAATTTGGCACCACCACAATAGCATTCAGAAGAAGAAAAAACTGTCAGGCCATGAGGCTTAAGAAATCTAGTACGGGACTTTTAAAATATTCTGCCAAGGGTGTTCAAACACATGACTTATTGCAAAGTGTCATCCCCCCAATAGATGTTGATGAGTTGAAGCTTTGGGCATTCCACGACACCTTTCCTTTTTGGGGTACCATGTGCTGTGTTAGTGTGAATGGAGAGGTGTTTCTCTGGACCAGCGGCTGCCAACTGGCGTCATTGCTGTATATAGTAAACAGCCTCCTTAGAACAGATGCTTTGCACCATTCCACACAATGCCCACAATGCCCTTTGGCTGAGCAGCAACCACATCACATATTATTAGGAACGAAGATTATAGAAGGAGCCCCGTGGCCACATGAGAGGGGGACGGAAGAGTTTCCAGCAGAAAAGGATACTTGCCATAAGGTTGGGAGAAGGGGTCTTGCCTTGTGTGTGTGCTTGTGCATGACAAGTAGCAGGAGAGAGGGGTTGCCATGCCTGTTGCATCTTCTCTTTCAGGCATCACGAACCCATCTTGCTTGTGAAACTTGGGTGGGGATGGGAGAGCTGGCGTAGGTGATGTGAGAGCAGGGATTTAAGTCTCCCCAACCTACGGTGCAGGACCCAGGAGCATTAGCACCTGCAAATTACAGATGGCAAACCTGGCACAGCAAGCCATTGATCCGCCACCTAAGCAAAATCGGTTAGCTTCTTCGGCCCGCCCAGCAATTCAACAGACCCTCGGTTCCAGGTTCTAGTTCTGGCGGCGCTGGCCAAGGTACTGAAATCGGCGGAGCCCGCCTAGAAGCCAGCTTTGCTGCTGTCCAGGGTGCTGAAGCCAGAGCGCTGTTCTTGGTGCTGAAGCCAGCTGCCTGTCTGCTAGCAGCTCGCTCGCTCGCTCTCAATTCTCCGCCAGCAGCAGTGACGTAGTCGAACGTGCAAGCGGCTCAGCCCCAGTGTCCCTGAGACGCCAGCTTCTCGAGGGGGCAGAAACTGAGGAGGAGGAGGAGACAGAGAGAGCCAGAGCGGTTCCTGGAGATCGTGTGTGTGTGTGTCTGTATGCGCGCGCGCTTCCTCCCTCCCCCTAATCTCCCCTCTTCTCTGTGTTGCCAGATCAACCCCACCAGCCAACGGGGGGAAAAAGAGAGAAGTCGCTTCTCCAGCCCACCGCCCGCCTACCAGCTCACAGCCCATGAGGTACTGTGGCAATGTGTGCGGTCTGGAGCAAAGGTTTACTGCCATCCTAAATTGCCCCCGACGATTATGGGCTGTATTGGCTCCAAAACCACCATCGGTAAGATTGCTTCTACCTTGCGGCGGCGGCGGCAGGGGGGGAATGGGGAGGGAGTGTGTGGTTGCACCTCCGATGTGCCAGAACCAGCCGGAGTATGGGGGGATGCAGGTGCCTGGATCGTCCCTGGAGAAGAGATTGGGTGAGGCGGGGGGCGGGGGCTGCAGCGGAAGAGATCGCTTAATCGTTATAGCGTGTTTGTTTTCTGGAAGAAGGGCAGCAGGGAGCATGAGCCTGCCCCCTCGGAGGGGGTAGAGAGGGGTGTGTGCATGTGCGGGGGGGGGGGAGGTGCGTTGAGGCAAGGCAGGCTCCGCTCGCATGCTGCCTTCAGGAAAGGGCGAGCCTGGCGCCTCGGCTTCCTTGGCGTGGAAATCACGGCCGAGGTGTCGAGGCGGATGATCGCTCCGCTGGCTTCCCGGGGGTTGCTTGGCGCCGCAGCCTTCCAGCAGTTTCAGGGTTGTTTTCCCTCCAGAGCTTGGAAACATCCTCCTCTTTCCTCGGCTCTCTCTCTCCCCCCGCCGCCCCCCGCCTCTCCCCGCACCCCGCGCCGACAGCAACGGCCGGAGCCCGGCGCAATTAGCATGCGAGGGCAGACTTGCTGTTGCCAAGGAACCACTCTCCTTAGCAGACCTTCAGCCTCACCGCCCCCCCTCCCGGCCGCCTTCTCGCCCCAATCTCAATTCGCATCCGAGAACCAGGAAGGAGAAGGAGGAAACACACCCAGGATTGGCCTCCTGTGTTAGAAGCCTGGCAGCCGGTTCAGCTTCTCCGGCTTGGGCGCAGTAAAGATGGGGGAAGAGGCGAGCAAAGGCTTCGGTCGACGCTCCTGAGCCGAGTCCGGGTCACAGTCTGGAGCAGGAGCCTCTGGCTTTGCAGAGACACTCGGTGCAAGTTGCGTGGAGGGAGCAGGTCAGTTTCACAACTCGGCAGAGGAAGCTAAGGACTGCCAGGGGGAAGGGGACCCTGTTCTTGAATCATGCTTTAGGGAGGCGGTGTGTGGATCTGGCGAGCAGGACCCCCAGGAAGTAGTGGCAGAGAGGGCTAGCCTGCTGCCTTGGGCAATGCATCCCATATGGCGTTATTTCTGCTTGAAATTTGCTCCTAATCCCTTTTCTCAGGGGCTATATGCCACCCCCGCGCCATACACACACCTAGTTGTGAACAGCAGGTCGCTTCAACCCAGAGTCTTGAGTTCATTCCTGGGAATAAAGTTCTGTTTTAAATCAATGGGATTCCTGCTGGCTATCTTCCCTGACCTCGTGCCCTCCAGGCGTTTTGAGACTACTACAATACACGCCAGCTGCTGCCAGCCCAAAAGTTGTTCTCCAAAATATCTGGAGGACACCAGGTTGGAAAGGCTGGATGAGAGTGTCTAGAGTTCGGATGCTAGATAGAGTCCAGGAAGCAGTAGGAAGAAAGTTTTCAGGAATGGGGAGAAAGAAGACCTGTAACTTAGCACAGCATGTATGCATTATGAGTTTGAGTGCTTCATAGCCTCCTCTTCTGCTCAGAGCAGCTTACAGAAAGATCAAACGTCATATAATAATGAAAATAGAAAGAACTATGAAAAATGACAACAATGCATTTAAAGAAACAAACAGCAGAGGAAGATGCCAGTGCCACACAAAACTGGCAGCTCTAAAGGCCTTTTAACCTGGCCCCAAACAGATATCAGATTTGGTGCCAGCCAAGACCTGCGCATCTCTTCAACTGTGGGGGACCCAGGTCAGAGCTTCTGAGGATTGTCTTAATACGTGGGCAGTTTTGTGCCTTGTATGCTAGAGAAAGTGGGTGATATTAATAGCAGAAACTGACAATGGTCATAACAAGCACACATACCCTGTTCATCTTTTGGGAAACTTCCCCTTCAGGGCATGTGAACATTGACTCCAATGTTCAGACGCCCCCTTCAGTATGTTTAGAGGCCTGTTCCATGTCCTGAGGCATTTCCCCTCTGAATATCTTGGGTGCTGGGTACAAGCAACAGGAGGGAGGGTGTTGTTTTCGTGCCTTGTTCATCAGGCGTTTGGCTGACTGACTGTTGGGAACGTAATGCCTTTCTTTGTCTGCTCCATCAGTTGTAGCATTTGCTTGCATTGCCTGTTTGGGCTAATAGGATGTCATTTTTGTCTCTGGTCCAGGATTCTGTAATGTGCTTGGATGTGTGTCCACCTGTCTGAGCTTCTCCTTTAATACCCGGGTTGAAGGCTCCAGAAAGACCCTCTGTTTGGCAGCACTATGCTTTTTAATATTGATGGCTCCCCACTCAGCAGTGGTTGGCCCTCGGGACTGGTGGGACAAAGTGCAGGGAGGCCAACAGTAGGTGACAGGCAGAGGCATCACTAGTTTTAGTTTCTCCCCCATCCTCCTTCCTGCTGAGTTCTACAAGGGCAAGACTGAGGCTGAAGAGAAGGGGAAAGCTGACAACTAGGTTTGTAAGTAAGAAGGCAGGCAGGTAGGGGGTGTTTGGAGGCAGGTGGAGGTTGGTAAGACAGTCCCCCATTTGCTGTAATGCCCAAATCCCCCTCCTCCTTCTGGATACCACATTCAACAGCAAGTTCCCTACATCTCTGTGTTCTCAGCCAACACACATGCAACCTTCGAAGAGAGGGATCCTACCTGTATATCTCATCATGCTTAAATTTAACACCCCCTGGGCTCCCTTACTGTGGCCAGTCTTTAATATGCTGGTGTGGTGGAAGTAGTTCTGTTCAGTCTGGAAGTCCTGCCCCCCCCACAACCCCCACACTATTATTTAATTACATGTGTATCTGACAGGAGTGAGCCAGCAGTAAATTACACTGGGCAAAGTGTAATAAAACTCTTTATTAGCAAACACAGGATCTGTGCAGCAGTGCCAGGCCTAATAAGCACGGCAACTCATCTCTGGCAGGTCTTGTCCCCATGAAGCAGTTGCTGAGACTGAAGGTCCCTGCCTCCCCACAGATGCCTAAATCCCCTCCTCTCCAGGGTTTTCTCCAAGCAACTTGAGACTGCGCCTGCAGGAAGCTAACTTTTCCCCTGCCCCTTTCATGCCTCTTCTGGTTCTGGGAGACTGGGGGAAAGGGGGCTTGTAGCAGGAGAAGGAAACACACGTGCCTCTTCACCAGCTGGACTCATCTCTGCCTCTTGGCCTCCTTTCTCTCCTGCTCCAGCTTCTGTTTCTGATTCTGGACTGCTCTCTGTCAGAGACTCCCCTCTCTCACTCAGCTCTGTTACCTGTTCAGCTTCTGACTCCTCCTCCTCCTCCTCCTCCTCCTCCTCCCAGTCTTCTCCCTTTTCTCCCTTGGACCACTTACCATAATCTCACCACCACTTCCCGAGTTCTGAGCCTTCTTCTCTTGGGGTATTCCCAGCTGGTTCCTCTTCCCATTCCTCTGCCTCCAACCAGTCAGTGACCGTATCTTACTCTTCCGCTATGGGCTCAGGGCAGTATATATGGCATTTTTATCCTCTGGAGAATATAACATGTAGGCTGAGAGAAAGTGGCTGACCCAAGATCAGCACTTCACAAGGGACAATCTTGACCGCACTCAGTTCATGTTCAACTGAGCTCTGGCATTGAAAACAGCTGTTAGGACCAAGCCTTGGAAGATTCTACATCCTAGCGTTTACAAAAAGTGCAGTTCACCTTATCCCAGGTGTTAGCCCCTAGACCTGCCTGTTCAATCTTTTCTTGAATGCCCTTATATGGGCATACAGTATATACACTGCAAATACATATAGTGTAATTCTAAGCATGCTTATTCAGTAGTAAGTCCTGTTGGCTTCTGTGTGACTTAGTCCCTAGTAAATGAGCAAAGGACTGTTGTCCTAAATTGGTTTTAATACTCATTCCCTCTCTCTGGAATCCTGGAAGCTGCTATAAGTCGGCAATTCCCAAGCAACAGTTACAGGTCCCAGGATTCTTTGAGGGCAGCTATGACTGTTATGCTGGTATAATTATCACATGGAAAGTTGTGCATATGTGCCCTTAATAAAACTCAATGTTCCCTAAACAAGAGTAGGCTTTGCTCACCCAACCCCGATCCTAACAATGTTAATTTGAGAATAAGTACTGTTGGTTTCAAGGGGACTTACTTTCAAGCAAAATCACTTAGGGCTAGGCAGACCTATACACCTTCCATGATAATACTCAGAATTTAAATGGTGCCATAGAATATTGCAAGCACTTGGAAATCATTAGCTCAGTCATCTGCACAAGGTTGTTGTTGTTTAGTCGTTTAGTCGTGTCCGACTCTTCATGATCCCATGGACCAGAGCACGCCAGGCACTCCTGTCTTCCACTGCCTCCCGCAGTTTGGTCAGACTCATGTTTGTAGCTTTGAGAACACTCTCCAACCATCTCATCCTCTGTCATCCCCTTCTCCTTGTGCCCGCAATCTTTCTCAACATCAGGGTATTTTCCAGGGAGTCTTCTCTTCTCATGAGGTGAGCCTCAGCTTCAGGATCTGTCCTTCCAGTGAGCACTCAGGGCTGATTTCCTTCAGAATGGATAGCTTTGATCTTCTTGCAGTCCATGGGACTCTTAAGAGTCTCCTCCAGCACCATAATTCAAAAGCATCAATATTTCGGTGATCAGCCTTCTTTATGGTCCAGCTCTCACTGCACAAGGTAGCTGGTATTATTATCCCCATGTTATGGATCAGACAGGATGCAGTAGTGACTGAAGCAGAAGTGAGGAGGTTGACAAAGGCAACCTATTGAGTGGAAGGCAAAGGCAAGGTTTGAAATGGGGACTTCTTGATTTCGCAGCTCACAGTGTAATCCTATGCATGTTTCAACAGAAGTAAAATCTACTAAGTTCAATGGGGCTTGCTTCCTGGTAAATGCGTTTGCACACTTTATCTAGAAATATTTATCACATGCCCTATGCCACTACATTTTGGGGGAAGGGCATGTAACATATTTAATGCAATAATTACAAAATAACACCCTCAAAATAAGAAATAACCAGCCCTGGCTTTGATGTAAAAATGCTTCCTTGATACCAGGCTGACCTAAGAGGGGAAGGTATTCTGTAACCAAGGTACCATCCAAGAGTGAGAATCACTGAACTCAGTGGGACTTAACTGGGAGTAAACATAGAATTATATGATGTCTCCTAGCCCTCTTGCTATAGTAAATGCAACTGGATTTCCTCCATAAGATTGAAGCATAAGAAATGCTTGGCACGTCCCAAACCAGAATCTTTCCTCACAATATTTCCAGAATCCTTTGTTTAGATTTGCTGGGAAAATGGAATCCCAGACCGTGAGAAAATGAAGCAGTCACCACTAGCACCTCAAACTGGAATGAAGATATCCAGTGAAATGGTCCAATGCAGCAAAAAGCACCAGCAATGCTGACCACGCCATGTTTGAATTTACGTATCTTTGCCACCATGAGACCTAGAAACTTGCTTAATTGTTTTTGAAAACAAACTAGTTTCTTCATTGTTTTTGACCAGTGCCTTGAACTGCCAAAAGAGGGAGCGGAGGAGGAGGATCCATGTAGCCTGTGGGTCCATCTGCCTAGCCCATCTGTAGTGTGAGTATTTTAGTGTAGGAGCTTCAAGGCAGATGGATGGGATGTAGAAACCATGCTAAGCTCACCAGAAAGGTGGGTGGATATGAGGGAGAACCTCCTGCGCACATTTCACAGCCCAGAAGCTATTGGCATTTTGCTGTGGGTGGAATTGTTTGTTTCTTTAAAGAAAGAAAAGAAACATTGTTTTTCCCCTTGGATTTTTATTTAGGAAAAAAAGAATTGAACAAAAAAACCCCTTACCAGTTCTCTCATGATGAATTTCGGCTTCTTGTTGTGAGCTGGTGATTTCCTTAGGGTCCTGGCCAACATTGAGCTTTATAGAAAAGCTAATTTGAGTGGTGAATGGAGGCTGTTGACTTATGAAGCTAATGCCTCCTCCTGAATCAGACCATGGGGGTCTACTTCCTGATATCCTCTTTGACAGGGGATACCAAGGATTGAACCTGAGACCTTCTGCATGTGAAGCATATATCTACCACTCAGCTACATTCTCCCTTGCAATAGGAAGCAGCAACCTTATACCAGGTCAGGTATCCATCTAGCGTAGTATTCTCTGCTCTGACTGGCAGCAGCCCTCTACAGATGCAGGCAGGAGTCTTTCTCAGTCCTCTTTCAAAATGTCAGGGAACGAACCAGGGATCTTCTGCTTGTAACCCATCTCTCTTGATACACTTCATCTGGCTGCCAAAGTTATCGCTTCCTCAATGTACCCCTTCTTTGGAGAAAGGACAGTGAAAATGTCTCAGGGGGAGCCAAGCCAATTGCCCCCACCATTCGATAAGCTAGTTTTTCAGTTTGTGCAGAACGTGCAAGTGGACAAGCAACAGCAATCTCCAAAAGCAGCAGCACACTCTCGCAGCCCCCATAAGGCTGCTTCTTGCCAGCTGGCTTAAAACACACTGTTTGTTTTCCTTCCTTCCCTCACTTTCAGACAGGAGAGCAGGGCATGATAGTTCCTTTCAACACTAACCCAGGCAGGTAGGGAGTTCCATGAGGCACACATACCAGTCATCTAAGAGGGCTCACTGGTCATTCTTTAGATGGAGATATTGTTGTTTGCTCATACAACTTAGTATCAAGTAGTACAAAGACCTGTGTTTGATGGTGGTGGGTACTGCCTCTGTTTTTGGACGGGAGTCGATTACTGGCAAATTCAGGTTGATTTGGAACTCTTGTGCAACAAACAAAATTTGACTTTTTGTGATAAGTTAAAGTGCAGGGAAGATGAACTGACAACTGTGGGATAACACCTGCTTATTCCAGTGTTGTCTAACCTCCCAGGAAACAAATCAGAATGAATGCTCAACAAGTAGCCAATGTTGTCTCATCTCCCTGCAGACAAGTCAGGCGATCAATATCACCTCAATAAACAGGCGATCTGGAAGTGACCTGCAAATATTTAGGAAGAATTCTGAAAAATCAGTAACTAGGAATGTTGGAGAATTCAGTTGGAAATGGGAGCAGAAATTGCTGCAAATCACAGGTCTGCCCGAGGTCAGGAATGCAAAACATTATTAGCTGACTTTTTTTATCCAACAAACGTTTCATAAATAATTACATGGTTTCCCTTCCCTTGAAATACACTGAGGTTAATGACATAACTCATTACGTCCTTTATGGGCATTGTGTGCGTTCTCCTTCTTTATTTCAGCTTCACTTGTTGCATCTTCTGATAAATTATTGACTTCATTGGCCAGTGGGTGGGTGTGTTTTTCTGTCTCTTCCCTGGCAAGAGGAGTCCTTGGTGTGATGGCACCAGAAAGAAAACCCTCTACAAACATGCAGCAAAATCCCACGCTGGAGCAATATACAGTCTCCCCTTTGCACAGAGCAAACATCCTGTGTAACCTTTCCTTTCCACAGAGGGTACAGGAAAATGCACATTCCTGCTTCCCATTGATTTTTTTGATTTTTTTTAGCATCTCCTGTGAAACAGAGGGACCAGTTCTGCTGACTTTCTCTCCTTTTGCCAAGACTTTCTGCTCAGTCTCTCATTTCCCCAGCCTGCCAGAGTATCAGCATGATGGTGTTCAGACATAGCTTTTGTCCCTGAATCTGTTTAGCTGAAACCATAACCGTTTTGCTCAGGAGTGGGTCTGATCTCTTCCCATGCCTTTGTGCTGATGGGAAGCCATTCAGTATAGTGACCTGGCGTCCTCTAGCTCAGTTGGTAGAGCATGAGATCTCAAGGTTGTGGGTTTGAGCCCCACGTTGGGCAAAAGATTCCTGTATTGCAGGGGGTTGGACTAGATGACCCTCGTGGTCCCTTCCAAGTCTATGATTCTAAGGTTCCATCTAAGATATTTTGGACCACAGGTTCCATCAGCCACAGCCAGCATGGATATTCCATAAAGGTACTATCAGGCACCCAGGCCATGTGGGAAGGGCCCAGGATGCAGATTGGGGATAATCAAAGTGATGCCCTGCAAATGCTGTTGGACTTCAGCTCCCATCATCCTACTGGCCTGCTGGCTGGGGCTGATGGGAGTTAGAGGCCAACAACAACTGGAGGGAACTATATTGGCATAGATCCTTTCTATGCTAGTGTGCTCTTGGATGCTGGAAGAGATGCAGCTGGTATGGGAAGGAATCACAGCGTGGGAGTTCCCCACACAATCCAGGCTTGGAAGGAGCTGGGATGTCATAAGGTCCCCAGCATCACTAGCCTGGGGTTAAGCAAGGCTTTCCAGGGGACAGAATGGAGGAAGGGCAAATCACCCACCCTGTCCTTTCAAAGTGAAGAACCTTTTAATTCCCTTCCCTTCCTGTTTGGTGCTCTCTCAGGCCTGATGGATGCATTCCTCTTGGAATGGGGTAGCCTGCCATCAGTTGCCTGTGGTCTGCTCTCCAGCATCTCCAATGCTGTGGGTGCAGAGGAACGGTGTGGGTCAGCCAAATGATGTGGCCAACAGGGCAATACAAGAGTAGGAAGGAACCAGATCATTCTGCCACCCACTCAGGGAGTTCTTGCCAGCCTTTGCTGGAGCTCCATGAGTCAGGAGGACACAGCAGGCAACAACTCCCACACTACTCCTATAACTTATGGACTGGGTCACAGAGAGGACAGGACATAGTTTCAAGGGGATTCAGCGCTTCTTTAATTGAACCCATTTTCGAGGCTTGAAGCTGGAGGTCTTTGCTGGGGCTACCAGGCTTTCATACTGCTAAAGAAATCTTGGTTTGTTGCAAGAGTTTCAGCTGATTGATTTCCCAGGCACATTTGAATAAATGTGTGTACAAGTAAAAACAATAGTTCTGAAGCAGAAAGCATACCTTATTTTTTTTAATGTTGTGTGTGATATGTGTTGTCTTAGCAGGAGCACATCCTTTCTGGATGTAAGAGAATGAGGCATGACTCTTTAAAGATGCTTTTTGCCTTCTGCATTTTCCTATACGTGCCCATAAGTACTCATTTTAATCTGCTGCCTCATTAACCAGGGTAGGGTTGGTTGTTTTTTAAAAAAAAACAATGCGACCTTCTGCTGTGTTACTGGAAGTTAGTCTCCCTGCATTCAAAAGGGGTTGAGCATGCCAGGGGTTGCAGCCCTGGCCAATCAGAAGTTAATAGACTGCAGCACAAGTCTTTTTTTATTATTATTAATCTGCGCCATTGAAATGCAATCCCTGTCATTTCCAGGTAGAATTGGCAATGTGTCCTGCCTGGAGCCCTGGAGAGCAGCTGCTGGTCAGTGTAGTCAGGGGTCAGCAAACTTTTTCAGCAGGGAGCCAGTACACTGTCCCTCAGACCTTGTGGGGGGCCGGACTGTATTTTTTTGGGGGGGGGAATGAATGAATTCCTATGCCCCACAAATAACCCAGAGATGCATTTTAAATAAAAGGACACATTCTACTTATGTAAAAACCGTCCACAGGCCGGATTTAGAAGGCGATTGGGCCGGATCTGGCCCCTGAGCCTTAGTTTGCCTACCCATGGTGTAGATAGTACTGAACTGGATGTACCAATGATCTGACTCAATGTAAGGCAGCTTCCTCTCTTCCTGCCTTAAGCTCCTTTCTGGGCTCTGGGCAGGGCAAGCGTTTTCACTCCCCTTTGCTAGCTCAGGGTACCCTCCCCATTTTGTGTCTCATCTATTTCTGGCAGCGAAAGGTGACATTGACACCCCTGTTTTTTGGCACTGCTGCAGTTTCAGCAGGACCCGGCCCTCCGGACTGTCCTTCTCATTGTTCATCAGAAATCTTTGCCTCCTGTCCCTTGCCAATGCTGACGGCAGCCCCGGGACCGGGACCAGTGATTGCTGCCCCGGCTCTCAATTGATGCTGAGTCCCCGGTTAAAAAAACTTTGACACACATTATTTGATTTGTGTGTGTGTTTAATGTCTCAAAGTGGGAGGGAGAGAATCTGTGCTATTTCTGCGGAAGCTGCTGGCACCCGCCACCCCCCGGCATGATGGCAGCACGCTCGGAAATTAATGGCTCGCCTGTTAGGAACGCAGTGTCCCTTTCATGGAAGGGAGACTCACACTGCCGGATGCAGTCTCTTCTTGGAAGGAAATCCTGGCTAGATTCACACATCCTCCCTTCCTCCTTTTCTGCCCCTCTCTCTCCATCTCTTCCCTCCCCACTGACACAAAGTCTGTTTCAGTCTGTGTGCACATTACCATCCACTCTGGGACCAGTGCGCTCCCAATACTGCTGACTGTAGAATCCGCATTCCCCACAATGCAGAACTGGCTCGTAGTTCCTTGATAAATGCTGTTTGATGCTTTCCCCACTCAATCCAGTTTCCAACTGGTTTGAATCATAAGCTATACTCATTTCACTGTTCAAAGATCCTCCTATTTTCCAGGGACAGTCCCAGATTTACAGAAGCCATCCCGGTTTCGGATTTGATCCCAGAATGCTCCTGTTTTCCTTAGGATGTCCCTATTTTCATTGGATAAATGTTGGAGGGTATGGAATTACCTGACCCCCGAGGCATCTGAAGGCAGCCCTCTATAAGAAAGTTTTAAATGTTTGATGTTTTATTATGTTTTTATATATATTGGAAGCTGTTCGAGTGACTAGAGAAACTCAGTCAGATGAATGGAGTATAAATAGTAAAATGATGATGTTGATGTTGATGATGATGATAGAATGTCCCTATTTTCATCAGAGAAATGTTGGAAGGTATGGGTTCAGCTAAGGTGTGTACACTTGAGAAAGCCATTGCACATGTGCAGATGACTGCTTCATGAATAGGAGTTGTTGGGGGTTTGTAGGTGAAGGAAAAACCAAACTGGTAACGTCCCCACTCCCTTTCTGGAGTATGGGAAATGACCTAGCAACAAATGACCTTTTAAGCCTCTAATGTGTACCTAGCCTTAGTTTCCATAGAATCCCTGAGCCAGAGGGACCAGCCTCCCTTTCCCACGACAGTGACGATGCACAGCAAATGCTGCGTTTTGCAGGAACTTTGCCCCATTTATAGTCAGTAGATATTCAAGGCTGCTTTGCATGTTCCATAGTTTGCATGCTATATTGCAAGAAGTTCTTTGGCCTGCGTTCATTCATGCATTATCTCAGCAGTATGCTTTTCGCATATCCCAGGAACCGAAACCACATGGGAACATCTCTCTGCTTAGTTAACCATGAGCACAAAACAGTATCTATGTGATTTGGGCTGAATTTCACTTGTAAGTTTTATTGACTGGAAGGGAACTGGTTTCCACTATCCCTTGCTTAGGAGCTGAGCAACACTGTGAAGACCCTTGCATGTGTATTATTGGGGGTTGACTGTACCACTTCAGGATGCAAATGTGTGTGTGTGTGTGTGTGTGTGTGTGAGAGAGAGAGAGAGAGAGAGAGAGAGAGAGAGAGAGAGAGAGAATGATTATGTTCATTGATCACACTTCCTACAAAAGTATAGGAATGTAGGAAGTTGCCTTATACCAAATCAGACCACTGGTCCATGTAGCTCAGTATTGCTTACACTGACCGGCAGCATCTCTCCAGGGTTTCAGGAAGAGGCTTTTCTCAGGCCTACTTAGAGATGCTGGAAACTGAACCAGAGATCTTCTTCATGAATAACAGCTGCTCTGTCACTGAGCCACGTCCCTTCTCTCAAAATCAGCAAGGCAGGGGGGGGAAAGCTAGCTTTGAACGTTCCCTTTGACTACTTTTGTATGCATAGTGATCCTTTAAAAAAACAACACCCCATGACAACAACATTTGTGTGTGTGTAAATGTTCATATTCAAGCATTTGTTCCATCTCCCTGGAGGTTGAAGGGATACAATCCATCAAGAGCTGTACCACGTAATTCTGTAGTAGATCATGTACATCAGCAGACAGGCTGGAGACAGACTGTAGTTTGTGAATTTAAAAATCCAGACGAT
Source organism: Podarcis liolepis (assembly GCF_965112155.1). Classification (NCBI taxonomy): domain Eukaryota; kingdom Metazoa; phylum Chordata; class Lepidosauria; order Squamata; family Lacertidae; genus Podarcis; species Podarcis liolepis. The sequence goes on along the minus strand of NC_139556.1, from coordinate 95,939,690 downwards.
GGCAATGCCTTTTATTAGGCCAGCCGGAATGTCACAGAGGAAGTGCGCAAGCCTTCGGGTTCTCCAGAACTCTTCATCAGGCTTGATGCTGCTGCACAGAGCAAGAGGAAGGGCAGAGGAAAAGAGTTGGCGATGCCTCGGAGCCGGTGGCTGGTCAGAGGCTTAAGACGCAGCAAGGAGGAGCCAGCAGCAGACATTGAAAGGAGGATCCGTGAGGTGCTATGCAGGTCTCATTGCACCTAACACTGCAGCAGAGGGAAAAAGGAAAACATACCCTCATGTTTGAAAAAATAAAAACAAAGTATTATATGTTCCTTTCCTACTCCGTGGCAGTGTTAGGTGCATAGAACCTCACAGAGCCCCTTTTCAATGTCTGCAACCTGCTCCCACATCCCATCTAAAGGCTCTGACCAGAGGCAGACCCCAAGCCAACTTCCCTCCCCCCAGCTTTGCTCTGGCCTGATGAAGAGACCCGTGGACCTGAAAGCTTTGCACATTATTCTGGGTTGGCCTAATAAAGGTATTGCCCTCATCAGTGGCAGACATTGGGCTTTCACATTTTGGAGGCACCCTGTCTGATGCCAAAATTCTGCACCCCCCTCCTCCTCACACCTTCCATTCTATATCATTGTTGCATTTCCAGATAATTTTTATTGGTGTTCATGTAAATATAAGGTCCAGTGGTGCATTCTTGCTAAGTTTCATATGCCGTACACCGTATGCAAGCAATATGTTAATTTATGCAATGTTGATTCGAGTATCCTCTCCGACAACCTCTTGGCTCAGTGCCCAGTGTGGGTGAACCCATCATTCTCCCCGAAATCCACCTTTGCCCTCTTTCTGTATTTAGAATTATATCTTATGGGCAGGACTTTACTTTCATTTTTAACAGAGCTTGAAAGTTTGAAGTGATTTGAGAGAGGTTTCTTTTTCATGGGGGTGGGGTGGGGAAGCAGTGCAGACGTTCGCACACACAGTTTATTTTGCCCCGAGGTCACTTTGCGGTGTTTTCAAACAATATGGAAACTGCCTAGAGGCAGGAGTGGCAGGTGTATACACACCACAAGCAACAATCGCCTTTTAAAACAGCCTTCTACGCGCTGAAAAATACTATTCATAGCACTAAAAAAACCCACTATGCTATCTCAAGTATAAATAGGTACGTGTGGGCAAGTATACGCTGGTAGAAGTATTTCGAGTGAGTAACTTTTGTGGCATTAATTTCAATTCTTATTGAAGGGGTCCAGAGGATTCTAAGGATGTTTCCAGATGGGGGCTGAATATTGTTGTTAAAATATTGCAAACAGGTCATTGGCAAAACATAGCTATTCTTTAAATTCTTGCATTTTCCCTGGGGAGAAAATGAATTAAATAGGGGAGGGGGAATATGACTGTCATCTTGATGATGGCAACAGACATTGTGTGGAATCTGCAGAAAAACAACAACAGCCCCCCCCCCCACAACCTTGCATTAAAGAGGAGCAGGGCTCGCACAATGAACTGGAAGCACCATAAATCTCAGCTAGATGGGCAGGGAGAAGTCATTTCTGCATTGGGACTGTGGCAGAAGCAGGCACATGCAGCCCCGTGGAGAGTCACAGATCCTCCTGCTGCACGCAGGGATCTGCAGGAGAGCTGGCATGCAGTGGCTAAGACCGGCCAGAGCCTTGCTCTCAGGCTTGCGATAACAGGTGGACCCAACAGGCAGCTCAAGTGAGGGCCATGAAACAATTATTATTAGTGGAACGAGCTGCAGCCCAGCAGCTACCTAAGCATTTTTGTTATGGGATGCATGCACTGTTCCCATGAATGCTGACTGCTACAGAATTCTAGACAATCTGGGAGCAACAAATCCTAGCCTCTCTTTCTCCATGGGGAGTGTGGCGCACACATACCCACTTGGGTCCTTTAGCGGTATATTCTGCTGTAGTCAGGGACTGTTGTTTTCACGGAGGGGGACGGGCACAGATAGAATGGAATAGCCGGGACCCTGAACAGCAGCCCTCTCCACTGCAACGTTTTGTTGCAGGTACCACTTTTGTGAATCACAGGGCTGGACTGACTCAGCGGTCACTCTGACTTTCTTCGCCAGCTGCCAACCAGGCTGTCTTTGAGACCTTGCCAGAAAGGGTATGCTAGGCACCCGCAACTCCTGTCATTTACCCTCAGCCAGAAGTCCACATTTTCTGAAAGTGGAGGGCTATCGTTTGGAGGAGAACACCACCACCTGATTCTCCTGGAGAGAGAGAGAGAGTGTGTGGCATTGGTGCCCGGGGGAAAACCTGGCAGCGCTCAGAGGCGGGAGGTGTGGATGTGTGTATCCTGTTCCTTTTGCTTGCTTAGGAGAGGCAGGCTGGCAGACACTTTCCCTTGGCTTTATACTCTGCGACTCTACACATCTCCCGACAAGCTCCTTTAGCAGTCCCCGAAGACTGAATGCAGTTCCTGGCACACAGCCCCATGCAGCCAGCCACTGTCTGCAGGGCTCCTTCGGAAAGCCCCAGGAAAGAAATCCGAGCAGCAGCAGAATAATGGAGCAGAGGAGAAACTTAATTTCTGCTTCCCCTGGCAGGTGAAAGCAGCCTAGGGAGCTAGGAGAGGTGTGGGGTCAGCTGGTAGCCCCCCACTCCATTCCTGGCAGGAGCTGCAGAAAACAGAGGAGAGAGGGAGCAGCTTAGTGGTAAAGGATCTGCCTTGCAAGCCAAAAGGTTCCGGGTTCAATCCCCCAGCATCTCCAGAAATCCCAGAGAGCCGGTGTCAGCCAGTGTAGACTATACTGAGCAAGATGCACCAGTGGTTTGACTCAGCGTCAGACAAGTTTGCCCTGGGTCCTGGTAGGATGCAGTTAACCACAATGGGTGGCGTCTGCTGTTGGGCATACTCAGAGCAGACTCATTAAAACCAGAGGACTTTAGGTATGAAGGCTGATTTATCTCTAGCTAGCTTGCTGGTTCATCTAGTTCAGGGCCCCCCAAACTTGGGCCACCAGCTGTTGTTGGACTACAACTCCCATCATCAAGTGGCCATGGATGATGGGAATTGTAGTCCAAAAACAGCTGGAGACCCAAGTTTGAGAAGCCCTGGTCTAGTCTAAATGGTGTTGGACTCCAGCTCCCAATAGCCCTAGTCAGCATGGCCAGCGGTCAGGGATGATGAGCTTTGTAGTCCACCAAAATATCCAGAGGGCTACAGATTCCCCACATGTGCTCTGTTCTATGCTAAATGGCAGAAGCTCTCCAAGGATTCACACAGCGCCATCTTTGAGATACCACGGAGTGGAACTGGGACCTTTTTCTGAGTGCAAAGCAGATACTATACCACTGAGCCACAGTCATTCCCTGCAAGCAACTTGTTGATTTAGTTCCAATGGGTTGACTCTGCATATGACATGCATTTAAAGCACATCAAAAATGTGTTTAAAATACCTTCCTCCCTTCAGAGAATCTTGGGAACTATAGTTCATTAAGGGGGCTGGGAATTGTAGCTCAGCGAGGGGGAAACTGCCATTGCCAGGGTTCTTTGGCAGACGTTGTGAGCTTTAAATGTGCATGGGATGTGCTTTGAATGTGTGATGCGGCTCTAAAACCTTACAGTTATTCCAGTGAGAAAACAGAGGAATTAAATTCTGGTAGCAAAACCTTTCATCTGGAAGCCAACATGCTTTGCTCTAGGCAGTTAATATCTGCTTTTATCCGTTGCTATAACAGATGTATTTTTCCAGTTGTATTTTATTAAATATCAAAAAATTCACATATATATATTCCAATACATAACTTTTTTGTTTTGTTTTGTCTACTTCCCACCCCTTTTTCCATGGTGTTTTTTTACTTCTCCCCCTTGCTTCACCCTATCTTCTGTCTTTTATACCATAACAATGATACAATAACTTCTAATTCCTTCTGTTGCTCATAGTTCAAATCCTGATTGCGAATTCATTGTACTATAACATTTCTTTAGACAGTCCAAAAAAAGAAAAAAGCTTCCATTCTTCCACAAAACAATCGTCTTTAGGTTCTCCTACTTTAGCTGTTACCTTTGGCAATTCCGCATAATAGTCAATCACATTACTTATCCATTCCTTTTTGGTGCGAAGTTGCTATAACACAGGTGAAAATAGATCTAGGATGGGTACGGGGAACTTCAGAGCTGTGGGCCATATGTGGCCCTCCAGGGTGCTCCATGTGGCCCTTGGGTCCCTCTCAAGGTTGTGCCATTTCCTGGCATTGCTTTGCACCTTCCTTGACTGCAGCTTTGCCTGGCTTCAGGGAGTCCTTCCACTCTGACAATGCTACTTGCTTTCTTGAATGGAAAATAGAGAGGGGATTGTGAGTGGAAATCTGCCTATTTCACCGAACTGAAATGTGCATTCCTTCCTTCTCCCAATCTTGTTCTTGGCTCTGCCTGCCACGGCCATGTGGCCCCTGAAAGATTACCCAGAAGCAGAATGTAGCCCTCGAGTTGCAAATGTTTCCCCACCGTTGATACAGAATGTGCCTGTGGATTGCGACTGGGGGAGGGGGGGAGAGAGACAGACTTCACGGTTTGTCCAGGCTTCAAAATTCAGGCTTTTTGTCAGAACTGGAATCAGTGTGGTATGCGCTGTGGTCTAAACCACTGAGCCTCTTGGCCTTGCTGATCAGAAGGTCAGCGGTTCAAATCCGTGTGAAGGGGTGAGCTCTCATTGCTCTGTCCCATCTCCTGCCAACCTAGCAGTTCAAAAGCATACCAGTGCAAGTAGACATATAGGTACCACTGTGGTGGGAAGGTAAATGGTATTTCTGTGCACTCTGGCTTCCATCACAGTGTTCCGTTGTGCCAGAAGCGGTTTAGTCATGCTGGCCACATGACCTGGAAAGCTGTCTGTGGACAAACACAGGCTCCCTTGGCCTGAAAGCGAGATGAGTGCCGCAATCCCATAGTCGCCTTTGACTGGACTCAACCGTCCAGGGGTACTTTACCTTTTCTACCTTTACCTTAAATAAAGACTAGGCATGTGAGAGTTCAGATCCCTCCCCTCAGCTGAGAGCATGATCTGGAGGCAGTCACTGTCTCTCAGGCTAGCCTTCCCACGTAGGGTTATTGTAGGGAAATCCACTTGGAACTCCTTGGGGGAAGCGTGGAATGAAAACGAAGCAGGTGCTTGGAATCCAAAGGCAACCAAATGCCCATGGAAAGCTCACAAGTGGGGCATAGTCATTGCCCTTCTCTTGTTGCCCATCTGCAGCTGGTCTTCAGGGTCAAAGATCCTGGATATGCCATGAAGCCAGCTACCCACCACTAGGGTCACGTCCATACACATAAAGCACTCTTTCCCCACTGTAAACAGTCAAGGCTTCCTCTGGAGAATGCTGGGAACTGTAGTGCCGAGAGACCCCTCACAGAACTGCAACTCCCAGCACCCTCAACAAACTACAGTTCCCAGCATTCTTGGGGGGGGGGCGGGGAGCCACGACTGTGAAAGTGGTATAAGAATGCTTTCAATGTGTGTCGTGTGGATGTGACCACAGTCCTCTGGCCCTCTTTGAAAGCCCATGCCTGCTGCCACAATCTCACAGCCAGGGGGTGGTTCCATGAACGGATGATGTGCTGTGCAATGTGACGAGGCTGCTTTATGGTTGCAAAAGGGAGACCGCCTGCTTTTGCTCACTCCTTCTTGTTCCCCGGAGGTTGACCTCACTCTCTGCTCTCCCCTGCAGTGGCTGTGGACACTACTTTGCACGTGGAGTGGACCGAGGCGAAGTCCCTGCCCGCCCTCTCGCCCCTGGGCCACACCCGGACCTCCCTAGTGCGCAGGCTGGTTCGCCAAAGCTCTGTGGACAGCCAGGATTCTCTCGAGGTGCCCTTTTTCATCACTCTGCTTCTAGGCTGGCAGGACTGCGGGGGGAGATGGATGTTGCTGCAGCAACAGCCTTAAGGTGCATGTAGCTTAAGCTGGCGCATGGTGGGAGCTCCTGCGTGGCACGGGGGCGGGAAAGAAGGGAGACTTGTGTGCTATTGGTCCATTGGTTCTGCGCTTGTCAGCTCCAGCCTCCCCCAACCTGATGTTCTCCACTGGTTTGGGACTACAACTCCCATCAGTGCCAGGGTTGATGGGAGTTGTAGTACATTTCGGTTGCCCTTTTCTGAACATTTTCCAGCTCTACAATATCCCTTCTGAGGTCCTGTGACCTTAACTGTGCTCTGCATTCCAAGTATGGCTGTAGAACTATAGATTTGTATAACATTATTACAATACTGGAGGTTTCGTGTTCACTCCCTTTCGTAACAATCCCTAGCACGTAATTCACCTTTCCCAAAGCCACTGAGTACCAGTATATTATTTAGCATTCGTATTGTACCAGTAATGACCACAGTGTTCCACACTGAAAACAGGTCCCTGCCTTGAGCAGCTTACACTCTCAAGCTTTTCCAAAGGGGAAGCGTCTATCAGAGGGGAGGAAGACAGGATGAGGGTAACAGGGGAAAGATACAGGCTCAGTTCTGTTGTGTTTCATGCACAGCAAAACAGGGTGATGTGTGTGTGAATGCACAAAATAAGGAATGTGACAATTGAACTTGTTGGGATGGATTTGGAGGGTAGGAGAGGCTCTATTATTTATTAATTAGCCTTCCTCTTATTCACTTGAGCAAGATTAGTGTTTAGTTTAGCAGAGTTAAAAATATATCATCCTTTGCGGTATTAACATGGAAACCGGAGACAAAGCTGCATGGCTTTGTATAATTATCCAGGATGCCTTTGGCAGTCTGGATTCTCCCTTTTTTATCCCTCTAAACAAAATAACCACACAGAAGTCCTTAATGTAAGGATATAAAAATATTGTTTACTTACATAAAGCTGCAGACTCAGTTCAAGCAGAAAATAGCAATGAAGTAAGGCAGGCAAGAAAACAGGGCGGAGGTACCAGTGGAAGGAGGCATGTTCAGTTTTGCTTTATACCCAGCAAAACTGTTGTATGCATATGTAAAATAAGGAGGGAGAAGGTTGACTTACCTTGCTTCTGATGGCAAAGCCCTTCAGAATTCATATTTGAGAATCAGGTAGGTAGCCGTGTTGGTCTGATGCAGTCGAAATATATATAAAAATTAAAGAATTGTCCAGTAGCACCTTAGAGACCAACTAAGTTTGTTCTTGGTATAAGCTTTCGTATGCATGCACACTTCTTCAGATATGTGCATGCACATGAAAGCTTATACCAGGGACAAACTTAGTTGGTCTCTAAGGTGCTACTGGACAATTCTTTAATTTTTTAATATATTTTATATTTGAGAAGTCGATGGTTTCAGTAGGATGAGGTTTCTGCCTCTCCCCACCCCCCACTCACCTGCCTAGCTTCTGCATTTTTACCAGAAGCAAATTATGACGGAAATTCAACTGGTGCAGCCTGACCAGGACATGAGATGCATTGATAGGCAAAGGTAAAGCTGTTGAATTCTTAAATTTTACTTTCCTTTCTGTTGCTGGTTTTGTTTGACCTTGATAGGGCAGTTGCTTAAAGGTGCAGAGCATCTGTCAGGAAGAAAAGTCGCCCACCCTGCCCAATGCAGTCAGCTGTTAAAGATCAGGCCATTAAGGCAGTGTTTCCCAACCGGTGTTCCGCGGCACACTAGTGTGCCGTGAGACACCGGCTGGTGTGCCGTGGGAGGGAGGCGGGCGAGTCGGGCAGCGAGAGGCGGCGGCGGCGAGGATCCGCGTCGAGCCGGGGGCGGCTCCGCGGTGCTGGTGCCGAGCGGCGGGGCAGTGCGCGCAAAAGGGAGGAGCGCGAGACAGCGGAGGAGGAGGAGGCCGGCATGTCCGGGCAGCAGCAGCAACAGCAGCAGCAGCAACTCCCGGCGACGGCTCCTCCTCCGCCCGCTATTGCCGCCACCACCACAACAGCCGCCGCCGCCTCAGCTGCCGCCGTCCCTCAGTCCCTCGCTCTGCTGCCTCCTCCCACCCCGGCAAGGGGAAGGGAAAAAACTTTCACTTTTGTGCGTCCCTCCCGGCGTGACGCTGCACGCTGACGTCACGGGGCGGGGCTTTAATGGTGGTGTGCCGCGAGATTTTTTCCCGGTAAACAGGTGTGCCGTTGCCCAAAAACGTTTGGGAAACACTGCATTAAGGAATCTCATCTCTCATCCTGCATTTCCTACTCCCTGGGAGCTGTCCCTGTCTGACTTTAGCAGCTTCAGGGTTTTTTACACACTCCAGGGGGGGCCTTCTTTCAAATGCTGGGATTAATTCAATTACCTCGCCCCGGGTGGTCCCTGCTCCTAGCATTCTAACTAAATGGCTAATAAGTCGAAAGCAGTAGGTCTCTGATTTGGCCTGGCCAGAATTATGACTTTTCCAATGACTTGCTCACAAGGGAGCCAGGAAGCACCAAGGGTTGTCAACTGACCAAAGCAAACCCCTGACTGGCCTGCTCCTACGCCTATTAACAGCAGCTTGGTCTGCAGGCACTGGCAAAGCTTTTCACAGCACGGAGCATGGAAACCTGTAAATACTCACAGCGGGTGGCACTGTGGGTTAAACCACAGAGCCTAGGACTTGCCAATCAGAAGGTTGGCAGTTTGAATCCCCACGATGGGGTGAGCTCCCGTTGTTCGGTCCCTGCTCCTGCCAACCTAGCAGTTCGAAAGCACATTAAGTGCAAGTAGGTAAATAGGTACCGCTCCAGCGGGAAGGTAAACGACGTTTCCGTGTGCTGCTCTGGTTCGCCAGAAGTGGCTTAGTCATACTGGCCACATGACCCGGAAGCTGTATGCCAGCTCCCTTGGCCAATAAAGCGAGATGACTGCTGCAACCCCAGAGTCGGCCATGACCGGACATAATGGTCAGGTCTTCTTACAACCAAGTGCAGCAGGTGGCCCTGGCTGTCCATTTCCTCCTCCCTTGCAGAACTCAGCAGGGAAGAGGATGGGAGAGAAAGCAAGAATTAGCTGGCTTTCTCTGTCTTCCAGCTCCTTGGGTACCAGCTGCCACTGCTGGAGATGCTCAAAGCTGAAGGAGGGATCTGTGCTCTATCCACTGTGTTTTGGTAGTTTGATGGTCCATTGGGTGTGTGTGTGTGTTTCAGATGAATATCCGCAGGGTTGGATTTAAGATTGCTGTTTCAGCAGTGAGAGGGTACTCCTGAATCCTGCAAAACAGGGGTGGCTACCCTGTGACCCTTTATATGTTGTTGGACCCCGCTTTGTCTTTCTGAATGGCTCCGCCCTGCTTCTTAGTGGGGCAGAGCATCCTGTTAGAAAGGAGCCATCCCTTTGCTCCATGTCTCTTGGAGGCCCCAGAGAAAGGGAGCCCCAATCTTGGATTTGCTCCTCGGGTACTATGACAACACCCTCGAACAACAGCGCAGATGCCGTGTGCCTGAAAATGGCAGGTTTTATAAGCCAGCCGGTTTTGTTATTGTTTCCCTGGCAGTGCTGCTCAGAGTGCAGGTGGGGGTGCTTTCCAGAAGGCACCAGGAAAAATAATAATGCAAGAATGGCAAGACCTGTGTGGCTGCTACCGTGCAGCCAAGTCCCACCAAATGCTGCAGAGATGGGCTCTAAGGCTGTGCTGCTAATCGGGTAGCATCCAAGCAGCCTGCTTGGAGAGAGCAACTGCGTCCCCAAGACTGGGTTTCTTTCACCTTTTTCTCTCTCGCCATGCAAATGTCACCCGTTTTCCCACAGAACAGCCCCAAAGCAAGTGACCTGTTCTGAAGGACAAGCCAGCTGTTGGTCTGCAGTCAGGATGACTTTATGGGAAGTGGCTTAAACCTCGTCTAAGTTCTCAGGAGGTGAGAAAACGAGCCCAGGTGCTGGTTGGTGAAAGTGGGGCAAAAGAGCCATGGGGCTTTCTGCCTGGCCCTTAGCCACACACACCCTCGCCCCAGGCCACACCCCTCAACAAGTCCCGCACCACACCATCCCTATTGTTTTTGCCTGGCTGTGTCGTCAAACTGATTATGCCTCTTGCTCATCCGCACAGAGGATGCGTTGCTCTCTCTGTGTGTGGACTCAGCTATACAGCTGCAAATAAAACGTTTTAAATGTGTTGTGAAGTGCAATACACATATGTGACACTAGATGGCAATAGTGAGCTATGCCAAACTCAATGTATTTTTCAAAGTTTTTTTTTTTTAAAAAAATAGTATTTTCACAGCGTTTTTTATATGTGTGTATCCACCTGTGTGTGTGTAGAAACTAATTTCACCAAAGTAAAATTAACATTCATTGCACTGCCAACTTTAGCCTCTGGCTCCAACACCACTGGCATATGGCACTTGCAAGATTGCCCAGAAAGAAATGCAACCCACAGGCTGAAGTAAATGTGTCCGCCCCCTTGTAGAACCTTAGATCACATGGGAAACATGTCTCTGTGCCCATGTAAATACACCCCCAATACCCAAGCAAGTGTATGGTCCCTATAACTGTTCCTTTAAACAACAGTAGGATAGCAACAATGTTCAGGCGATCAAGTTAGTTGCAGCAATGAAAAGCGTCACCTCAGCTGATGATTTCTACATATCAAAGCTCTCTTAATAGCACAGGAGCAGCCTAGGGGTGGATCTACATACAGGGGGAAAGACCCTATAAATCAGTCAGAAATAAATCATAATAACAAAAAAAAGGACTATTGAAAATCTCAAATAATTTATTTTTGCTCTCCATCGCCATCTGGTGTTGCATGTTTGTAACACATTCAAAACGCTGGGTTTTTTTAAACTAATGTAGCTGAGTCCAAGGTTGCTGCTTTTTTTCTAGGTTGCTGGAAATCCTACCAGGCCAGTATCTAGAACTGCCAGCATATTTGGGCGGAGGGTGGTGTGTGTGTGGCTGGGGAAACCCAGCCAGATGGGCGGGGTATAAATAATAAATTGTTGTTGTTGTTGTTGTTGTTGTTGTTATTTGTATGGGAGGAGAGAACCAAGCCCGGTTGCCAGAATGTTTTGTATAAAAGCCAGAATATTGCAATTATTGCCAGAATGTTCTGAACAACAGTGAGAGCTTTTGCATGAAATTTAACTGTAAAATTGGTGGAACTCCTTGCTGCAGGAGGTTGGGCTGTGTCCCCATCCCCCTTGAGGCCCTGTATTTTGACACCTCTTTAACAATGTTGCAGAGGGGGGGGGGTTGGTAGTGGTGGCAGCTATCTGTTGCTTGAGTGGGAAAGCAAGGCTTTCTATTGTGTTAATTTTTCCTCTACTGCTTCATTTTTGTTCCGCTGTAATAATTTTTTATGGTTATTGTTTGGACTGTGTTTTATTAATGACGTGAGTCACCATGAACGCTCCCTTAAGAGCCGAAACGGCTGGATAGAAATAGCTATTTATTTGCTTGTTTGTTTACTTGCAGATCTGATCCTCTGCTCTTTAGTATACGCCCAGCGAAAGAGTGCCGGCGATACTAAAAGGATAAAATAACTTAGAATGTGAACGCCAGATTGCAGTAGAAAAATCTCTTTAGGAAAATTGTTTTTAAATTGGGTGTGCATTTGCTGCCTGCAGGGCACCCCAAGTCGTGTGCCTGAGCTCAGCCCAAGAGCACCATTTCACATGCCCGGCTTTGACAGACTGCAGAGTGCATGGGTTCGGGTTTTCCAGAGACACCCTGCAAATGCGGCAGAAGGCAAATCCTTTGTGGGGAGAAAGTCCTTGGTTCAATTTCTTAAACGTCCAGTTAAACATATTGTGGTATCGATGAAAGTGCCTGAGACTTTGAAGCATGGTTGCAGCTTCAAGTAGACATAAAGGACTCAGTGTTTCTCAAACTTGGGTGGGTCTGTCCTGTTGGACTACAACTCCCATCATCCCTAGCTAGCAGGACCAGTGGTCATGGATGATGGAAGTTGTAGTCCAACAACAGCCAGAGAACCCAGTTTGAGAAACACTGAGCTAGAATCTAGTGAACATGGATAGTTCCTACTGCAGGATGAATGCGCTACACAGGGAAGTTGACGTAAGGCAGGCGTGGGGGACCTTTGATGCCCCCCCCAACATATATTTTTGCCATCAAAACATCCATAATCCTGACCATTTATTTCATGAAGTTTATATACATACTGCATGATTGTAAAAAGAAGCCCTCAAAGCAGTTATGGCTGGGTGAACTGGTCCCAATTGTCCTTGCTGGCTGAGGCTGATGGGAGCAAGACGTCCAGCAACATAATGGAGAACAACAGATTCCCCATCCCTGTGCGGCGTAATGGTTAGAGCAGAGCATTCCAAACTTTTCATGTCGGTGACACATTTCTTAGACCTGCACCATTTTGCGACACAGCAATTTAGTTTTACTAGCAAACCAGAGCTTAAACTAACCCCTTTCCAGTGGGGAGTGTTTGCATGACACACCGACACACTGCAGCTGGCACACTAACGTGTTGCGACACACAGTTTAGAAAGCTCTGGGTTAGAATGTTGGATTGGATCTGGGAGAGCAGGGTTCGAATCCCCACTCAGCCACTGCTCAGTTTACTGGGGTGACCTTGGGCCAACCACCATCTCTTCGCCTAACCTACCTCACAGGGTTGTTGTGAGGATCAGATGGGGAGGAGGAGAACCATATACGCTGCCTTGAGCTCATTGGAAGAAAAAGGTGGGATAGAAATGAAATAAAAAATAAAGAAAGAATTCCTGGCAGACACCTTAAATGCAACAGATGCCTGATTCTTAAATGGGGTTTCTCCCAGGACCAGAGCCTTGGACCCATGACTGGACGCTGCTCTGTAGATGAACATTCCTTGCCCACAGAAAGCTAGCCTGTCGGTGAGCCTTCATCCTGATATGCTAGCTTTCTGTCTGAGAGGATTTTCAAAAAAAGAGTGCTATGGTGCAGCAGCAGAGCATTCAGCCATACACAGGGCGCCCCCAGTTTGCAGCCTAACTGTGGAGAACGAGCCCCAAGCCCCTATCCCCTTGACCCCCTCCCTTCCTCCCCACACAGCCCCGAGCTCCTGCGATGGCCTCTCTCTCTGGCTGGCTCGTTATACTACGTCTCGTGCTGCGCTGACGTCAGTACAAAGCCAGGCCTGTATCCTGGGAGAAATCAGTCCATGGTGACTGGTTGCCATGGAAATGCACCTCGTTGCAAGCTACAAGTCCAGAACCGCTTCGGAAGGAGCCCCTGGCGGTGCCTGCGAGCCGCTGGCGCTGATGCCGGGCCAGGAGGGAGAAGCCGGAAGGGGCAGGTAAGTCCTCTAGGAGGGTCACTCTTCCCTTGCAGAAGGACAGGCCAGGATCTGGCTCCAGGAAGGCTTTTCTTCTGTGCAGGAGGGACTTGGGGAGAAGGGAGGATGGAGCCTGCAAATAAACCTACATGCAGCCATGGGAATAGGGTCCAAAGTGCAGGGCATCCCCCTTGCTTTTCCCTGCTGCGCATATAGGCATGTGCTGTGGGGACGGACAGCCGATTAAACATTTCTCGTAGCAACTTCTGCACACCTTATCAGCTGTCTCCCTGCGCTGCACCTGTTGCCTTGCGCAACCCCTCATCCTGAAGACGTTTCCATGATGTGCTGCTGCTGACCTCCCTGCGGGCTGGGAATGGGCCCTGCGTGCGAACTTTGCCCCATTTGTCGTGCACGAGAAGGCGTTGTGTGCTTGTGCATGTGTGTGCGAGGCCCAGCTTCACAACTCCACAAAGCCATCATTTATGTAGCGTTTGGGGCTTTGCGTCCTACTTCGTAATTAATTTTTTTGAATAGTTAATGTCGTTCTTGTAGCTTTCACTTATTTATCAGACGCTACCGGGAGATCTTTATGTGACGGGGCAGGCGAAAAATGCCTCAGAAGCTAGGTAAATAATAGATTGTGCCGTTTCCTGGGTAAGGGGTTCTTTTTTAAAGATGTGGTGATGGTACAGATGGATGAATAGATCTCCTGTCCGCTTCATTTTTATTTGATCCAGATTGGGTGTGTGTTCTCCAAATGAAAATTCTCCTTGCAGGGACCGTTTTCCTTGTAGACATGTATGGGAGTTTTTTTCCAAATAGAAGAGGGGACAATTTTCATTTGTAAGATGGCACAGCACGAAAGGGTTTAAATCCCTTTAGGAAGAGTTGCGGGTCAGTGGCAGAAAACCAGTCCCTGGTTCAACCCCCAATATCTTCAGGTAAGGCTAGGAGTGTCCCCTGTCTGGAATCCTGGTGAGCCACTGCCTGTCAGTGTATACTGGATCTAGACACATCAAAGAAGTGTTTCAGTTAAAGGCATTGCAAACTTTGTATGAGAAATCGGGTTAGCCAAACCGGAACTCCACATCGCCATCTGGTGCCACAGTGTTAGAATGCATAAACAACGCATATAAAGCGTTCTTTCATTTGCCGGTGTAGCTGAGTCCCACCAGATGTTGCTGAACTACAACTCCCACTGTCCCTGGCCATTGATCACACTTGCAGGGGCTGATGGGAGATGCAGTCCAGCAAAAGCTGGAGGAGCATACTCTGTGTAGACAATATTGAACTAGATGGACCAAAGTTATGACTCGGCCACTGTGAGAACAGGATGCTGACCCAGGTCGGCCATTAGCCTGACCCAGCAGGCTCTTCTGCTCTCATGGTATAAGGCATGGGTAGGCAAACTCAGGCCCGGGGGCCGGATCCAGCCCAATCGCCTTCTAAATCTGGCCCGCGGTCCGGGAATCAGCGTGTTTTTACATGAGTAGAATGTGTGCTTTTATTTAAAATGCATCTCTGGGTTATTTGTGGGGCAGAGGAATTCATTCATTATTATTATTTCAAAATATAGTCCGGCCCCCGACAAGGTCTGAGGGACCGTGAACCGGCCCCCTGCTGAAAAAGTTTGCTGACCTGGTATAAGGAAACTTCCTAGGTTGCTTTCCCCAGCATTCCTGATCTGGATCAACTCTCCCTCTGGCTGCAAAGTTTAATCAGACCTGAAAGCTTTTTATTTATGCATCACAGTTCTCATGTCTAGCTTGTCTCTTACGTTCAAGCACACGGCTGTTGGTTAGAGGAGGAGAACCATCAAGTATTTTGTATGTTGAAAACTGGGAGGAAATGAGTAGTAAGAAATTGTAAGTCAGTTTGTGAGCACTTAGAAAAGGATGCTGTGATTACTAAAACCCAGCATGGGTTTCTCAAAAACAAGTCATGCCAGATAAATCTCGTTTCTTTTCTTGATAGAGTTACAAGCTTGGTGGATCAGGGGAACGCTGTAGGCGTAGTGTATCTCTATTTCAGTAAGGCTTTTGACAAAGCCCCCTCCCCATGATATTCTTGTGGAAGAGCTGGTAAAATGTCGAGTGGACGAGGTAGCTGTTAAGCAGGTTTGTAGTGGATTGACTGACCGAATGCAAAGAGTGCTCACTCACAGTTCCTCATAATCCTGGGGGAAAGTGACAAGAGGGGTGGCTGCAGGGTTCTTCCCTGGCACCGTTGTTGTTCCTCATCTTTATAAGCAACTTGGATGAAGGAATTCAGGGGATGCTCATGAAATTTGCGGATGACACCAAATTGGGAAGGGTAGCTAATGCCGCAGAAGGCAGCTGTCTGTAGCGTTTGCACCCTATTCTGTTCTTTTGCTACAGATTATTAAGGCACTCTTGTCTTATGGGTTTGAGCTGACCCAAACCTTGGTTCCACAAGTTTCAACCCCTGAGCTGTTCTTCCCAGACAGAGGGTGGGCACACAAGAGAGAGATGCACGGCTTAGCTTCATTTTTGCTAAGCCTTCTCTGCACCGCTGCAGACGCTTCTTCCAGGGCCCGTGTGTCAAGATACTTTAATGACTGAAGCATTACCCATTATTGTGCTTTCTGTTTTCCCCTTCCATCATCCTCAATCGTTCTGCCACACACAAAGAGAGAGTAGGTGTCTTGTTTCCGTTGCGGTCCCTGATAAAAATCATCACAGTGCCTTGTGCATTATACCCAGCTGCCTCTCCACCCCAGGGACTGGCAGCTTGGCAGGTACAAACACGGAGCACCTCGGCTCCTTTCCTTGCCACTTTCTGCACATCAAGCTGAGCAGCCACCCACTCCATCTTCTTGGGCTGCTTTGAAACAGCAGGGTGCTTATACGCAGGAAGGGATCCATCCCTAGTTCAGTTCTGTGAACATCATGCTGTAATTTATCCTTCCCTCTCCTCTCCTCTCCTCTCCTCTCCTCTCCTCTCCTCTCCTGGCCCTCCTTCTGTTGTCCTCTCCATTGTCAAAATTTAAATCGTAATCTACCCGGGGTCAGGGACCTGTCATTTTTTTTTTTTAAACTTATGCAACTCTCCAAAGAGACATGTACAGTGATATTATTAAGTTGTGGCAGTGTGGAGTGTTGTTCTCTTGACATCTTCAGCCACTCCATTCCATTCCCCCTTGTCACTGATTTTCCATTCTCTCTCACACCACCCCTCGCAGTCAGGAAGAATTCTGTGCCCTCTGAGCATGCTTAGTCCTAAATGGACTGTTAAGGATCCCCCCTTCCCCTATTTTGGGGTTGGGTGTGAAAGTGTGGGATGGGCACACTGGTGGCGCTGACTCCCATCTACATGAAAATCTTGGATTTTGTCACCGATTGTTACGGACAGTTCTTGCATCGGTGCCTGGAGTAATTTTTTGGGCAGAGGGCAGTCCAGACTCAGAGGCAGGAGAGGAAAGGGGCCAGCTGACACAGATGAGGCAGCCTGCTGAAGAATCCAGGGGATCCGTCTCTCCTGCTGTGACCAGCTCCCCTCTCCCCTGGTCTCCCAGAACACACAGAGAAATGAAGAGGGCAGAGCAAGGAGAGACTAGAGGACAGAGCCTTAGGCTGCTGGGGAAGGAACCGAGGGAGGAGACTTAGGCAGCACTGGGAAGTCAGGGACCTTCAGTCCTATCAACGTCTTCATTGGGGCCAGACCAACTGGGAGGAGCTGCTGTGACCACTAGGCCTGCTTGTGTGCAAGTGTCATTTGCAGCCTGCTGCAACTCATGCATTCTTTACCTGCTGTTGCAAATCATTCATGAAAATGGATCCTTATGTGAGCCTCTTCGAAATCAAGAAGGCGCAAAGGGTCTCATCGTGATCAGGGAGCCAAACCCTGGGTAGATCCAGGCTTCTCTAACTGGGTTGCATAAACCAACAGTGTCAACAAGGGATTTTGCACACTGCGGTGAAATATATGATCAATAGGTGGATAATCATTAATGGGAAGTTGACACATGTGATGAAAAATGTTTTGAACATTGCCCAGGCAATATGCATTGCCCTCAAGCAGAGAATATGCACAGGGACTAATCAGTCTGCACACAGCCAGATTGAGACTCTCCATTTGTGCACATTGCTCTCTGGGGTCACTTGTCCATGGATTAAATGGGCAGTGGGTTAAGTCTCCTGACCGTGCTCTGAGCGCATCCCCATTCTCCCCTCTTGCATGTGAAGGTGTGCTGGTGTCTATTTACCTTTTCCACTCAGCTAAACCATTAAGCCTCTTGGGCTTGCCGATCGGAAGGCTGGCGGTTCGAATCCCTGTGACGGGATGAGCTCCCTTTGCTCTATCCCAGCTTCTGCCAACCTAGCATTTCAAAAGCATACCAGTGCAAGTAGATAAATAGGTTACCTTTACCTTTGCCTAACCATAACACATATTTTGGCTGGCTGGTCAACTTTTGTTAAACTGATCCATGATAAACTTTCAGTGAGTGTGCCTGGAATTAACAGAAGAAACTCAAAGATCCTTAATCACTAGCGAAATCTTTTTCCTGATTGCCTTCAGAAGGAGCAGAGGTTCCCAGAGTGGGTGGTACTGTCCCCTGGTGGGTATTGAGATTATCTAGAGGGTGCTAAGAGGCAAGGGAGCAGCAGGGGGGCAATAAGGGTTTGGATGACTATTGAAATTTGAGAAGCTGCTAACTTTGGATCGAGTTCATCAGTTTACTTGAACTTATTAAACTAAGTAGTTAGCAGTGCAACTGAGTAAGAACAGTAAAGAGCTGTTTAACAGTGGAATGGTCTCCCTCAGGAAGTTGTGGACGTGGACTCTCCATCCTTGGAGAGGTTTTTTAATGTATTTTTAAAAAAGATTTTCTTGATTTACAAAGGTATATGCAATGTCTCTCTCTCGTATTTTTTTCTCCATGTAACCTTTTTTTTTTTTTTACAAATCTGTTTCATTTGTTGAGACATTAGGAAGAATAGGGGGAAAGAGGTGGAGGGGGGGAAGAGATGGGTCGGGTGGAGTTGGGTGGTGATGTTTCTATTTTACTTAATATATGTGGGGTTTTGTGTCAGCGTTGCTTGTGCAGGTTCTCTGCTGTTCACTTGTGTCCCTTTGGTGGTGAGAGAGGTTGGGGCTGGCCTATCGTGTGGTTATTCATTTGTGGTTGGCTGTGGTGGTCTTTGTTTTCATGTCTGAGTGGGGTGGGTGGGTGTTTTGGATCAGGTTAGCCATACTGATTTGTATGCTATTGGTGGATTCTTGTTGTTGTCTTGTTGGGCTGTGTATGTTATAAAGGGAGCCATACTGGGGTGAAGGCGTCTTCTTCTATTTGTCCCATTGTCAGTTTCAGTTTATTGGCTATTTTTTCTAGTAGAGCTGTTTCCTGTACTATTTGGTACCATTGGTCCATGCTTACTCCTGACAGGTCTCTACAGTGTCTGGTTATGGTGTTTCTGGCTGCTGAGAGTAGGTGGGTTATGACTTCCTTGTGGTGTGAGTGGGCATTATTGTCTTGGAAGATGTTTAGTAGAGCCAATTCTGGGGTGATTTCTAATTTCCTTGGAGGTTTTTAAGCAGAGTTTGGATGGCCATCGGTCATGGACGTTTTTAGCTGAGATTCCTGCATTGCAGGGGGTTGGACTAGATGACCCTGGGGTCCCCCCCAGCTCTACAATTCTATGGTTCTGTGATTGTTACTATTTTGAGTTTTAGAATCACAGAATTGGGAGGAACCCCACGGGTCATGTAGTCTAACCCCCTGCAATGCAGGGATCTCAAGACACAGTCCCTCCATCCAATTTGAAATCATGTTTTGTGTATTCTTCCTTAGTGGGTAGTGCAAATAGCTATCTTGAATAATGCCCTTTATCGTGGAGGGCAGGAGGCACTGGGAATGAGTTTATGGAGTTGCGGGGAGGGGGGTGGCTAGAAAAAGTCTGGGAATCACTGCTTCAGAACTTCTTGGCTGGGTTTGAGAGGCAGAGAGAGGGAGCCTAGAGCGCCTAACTTCTGGCTGACCAGCTTAGTGCCCTCTAGATGTTTCAGTTGGACTAAATGACCCTCAGGGACCCCTTCCAATTCTAGGATTCTAATTCCCATCAGCCGCAGCCAATGTGGCCAATGATAAGGAATGATGGGAGATAATAATAAAAAAATAATAATACATTTTTATTTATACCCCACCCTCCCTGGCCAGAGTCAGGCTCAGGACGGCTAACACCAATAAAATTACAATAAAACATAATGGGGGGAGGGAACAAACCAACAAAAAACCCAGTTTATTAAAATATGGGTTAAAAGACAATTTAAAATGCAGCCTCATTTAAATAGTAGCCCATAAATCAAAACCATAAGGGTCAGACTGAGTCCAAACCAAAGGCCAGGTGGAACAGCTCTGTCTTGCAGGCCCTGCGGAAAGATGCCAAGTCCTGCAGTGCCCTAGTCTCTTGTTACAGAGCGTTCCACCAAGTCGGGGCCAGTACTGTAAAGGCCCTGGCCCTAGTTGAGAGCAATCTAACCACCTTGCGACCTGGGACCTCCAAAGGCTTGTCATTTGTGGACCTTAAGGTCCTTCGCGGGGCATGCCAGGAGAGGCAGTCCCGTAGTTCAGAACATCCAGAGAGCAGCATTTAGGCTATCCTTGGTCTAAGCTGGAGTTAGCTGAAACTGGGTGGGCAGCCTTGTGGAGGGGCTGCAACAGCTGTTCCCTGGAGATCTGTTGAGTGTAGGAGCCCGTTCACTTTCAGTAAGCTGCGCGTGTACATCTGTATATTGATATTACAAAAACAGCTTAAGTCTCACAGGGCTCTTCTGATCTAAATGAAACGAAACCCTGTTAACCCTGCCACTGTGGATCGTCTCAGGGAAGTGAAGCGGGCGCAGGACTATATATTCAGATTTATGTATTTTAAACAGGGTTACAACCTTTAAGCAGTTTAATTAATAGATTAATCAATTAAAGCTTCAATTGGTGAATTAATCAAGGCTCTGCTTTGCTTAGCAAAGGCAGTTTTTAATCAATGGAGCCAAGGGTTCACAACATGTTTATTTATTTCTCCTTGTGCTATTCTGGTGCGCCCCTGTAGGAAGTATGGGCGAGGTTTCGGTCCTTAATCTGTTGATCAATCAGCTAAAGTGATTAATCAGCATCTTTCTTTTGTAATTGGTTGGTCCACTTGGTATTGAATGTGGCTCATAAATACAATTAGCAGCTGACCCAAATAAACAAAATCAGGACCAGGTCAAGTTCTGATTTGGGGACTTTTTCTTTGGGGCTGTTGCTGAACCAACATTTCTTTTTTTAAAAAATCCAAAGATGTACACTTTAGGCAAACAGGAAACTTTTGCACTGGACTGCACCCCTACTTCCTGGTACCCTGGATGCGTGTGGTGCTGTGGTCTAAACCACTGAGCCTCTTGGTTTGGCGGTTCAAATCCCAGTGACGGGGTGAGCTCCTGTTGCTCTGTCCCAGCTTCTGCCAACCTAGTAATTCAGAAAGCACACCAGTGCAAGTAGATAAATAGGTGCCGTGGTAGCAGGAAGGTAAATGGCGTTTCCATGCGCTGTGGCTTCTATCATGGTGTTCTGTTGCACCAGATGCGGTTTAGTCCTGCTGGCCACATGACAAAAGCCAGCTCCTTCGGCCTGAAAGCAAGATGAGCACCACAACCCCATAGTCACCTTTGACTAAACTTAACCGTCCAGGGGTCCTTTACTCTTTTTTTTAAAGCCACCCCACCCCCCAGAGTATTCTGGCTCCACCCCCAAGGTCCACCCAGCTACCAGAATTTTTTATTTCCGGAGTTGTTGGTGAGGCTTAGTCCAGTGGTTCTCAAACTACCTCTCTCTGCAGACCAGTCTGAAATTGCTAGTGGTCTTGCCAGGCCACTTAATGGTTTTTCTGCTTGCCATTGATTTTTCTGCAAATTGCAATGCACTGAGCTAGATGCTGCATGATATTTAACTGTATTTTTATTGCTGCTTTTATTTTTTACGCATTGCATTTTGTTGTATAACAGTTTGAATTCCGTAGAATGTCCTCCTTCAGCTCTATGGAAAAACGAACCACGCTATACACAGACGCACAGGGAGGGTCACACACACACACATACCCTACAACTAGACATCTGTCTGAGCCCTTTTTGAGGCAACCTCTGACCTCACTGTCCTTTTCTCTTGAAGGTAAATGTTGAAGACACTGTCGAAATGTTACCCAAGTCCCGGCGAGCGCTCACCATCCAGGAAATCGCGGCCCTTGCCCGGTCCTCATTGCACGGTAAGTGACTAGGAATGGAGTTTGAGGAGAGTGTCTCCATTTCTGGGGGGAACAACAGCACTGGGCCTCATTTCAGTCACTGTATGCTCTGTATTTCTTTCCCAGTGGAAGCTCAGAGCAACTAGCAGCATCCAAGCAACAATAAGGCAAGAGTAAAACTCATTGAATCCTACTGGCTCAACTTTCCTACTTGATGTGCTGCTTCCAGGTGTCTTGTTTACTGAGCACCCATCCTGATTTGTTTACAGGGAGATTACACAACTAAGCAAGCACAATCCTATGCTTTAAAGAGTATTTCCCTGTCACTTTTCTTACTGCAAAAACACTATTTTTTTTGGGGGGGGGGGAGTGGATTTTTAGCGCAAGATGTCCCAATCCACTATAGCTGTGCTAAACTGAATTTGACGGCATGTTATTGAATCCTACTTGAAAATAGAGACATACTGTGGATACACAGTGTACATTTAAAGCACATTTCATTCCCAGAGAATCCTGGAAACTGTAGTGTACAGTTCCCAGCACCCTTAACAGATTAGAGTTCCCAGGGTTCTTGGGGTGGGGTGGAGATGTGCTTTAAATATATGTTGTGTACACTGCCAAAGTCTCAGTTGCAATAATTGGACAGCCAGTACAACCTTGAATTAAGACTGTCTTGTGGCTTGTGAGTAAGAAAGTCCCAGCCCTTTGGCTTTCAAATACAGTGGTACCTTGGTTCTCAAACTTAATCTGTTCCAGAAGTCTGTTCCGAAACCAAAGCGTTCCAAAACCAAGGCGTGCTTTCCCATAGAAAGTAATGCAAAATGGATTCATCCATTCCAGACTTTAAAAAAAACCTCTAAAACAGCAATTTAACATGAATTTTCCTCTCTAACGAGACCATTGATCCATAAAATGAAAGCAATAATCAATGTACTGTACTATAAAATAAATAAGACAGTATTGTAGATGATAAAAATTTAAATTATTATTTTTTACTTACCTGCACTGGTGATAGTCATTGTTTGGATGGGGAGCTTTTATCTATTTCCGCAGTCACAGAATCACTCACTCAATCAATCAATCAATCAATCAGTAGCTGAACTGGGTTCCACACATTCACTAAAAGAAATTAACTGAAAAAGCCTTGAAAACAAAAATACAAAATAAATAGCAAAAACTAAAGTGTCGAACTTAATCCCTTCTGGAAGCTCATTTACTTCCGAAATGTTCGAAAACCAAGGCGCAGCTTCTGATTGGTGCAGGCACCCCGGAAACAATAGCTGACAGCCACATCGGATGGTCAGCTTCCCAAAAACATTCGAAAACCAGAACACTTACTTCCGGGTTTTCGGCATTTGGGACCCAAGGGGTTTGAGAAGCAAGGTACCACTGTAATAAAATACGTTGCCTGCTTTTGATCTGCCTCCCCACAGCAGCCCAAGCTGAAATGAGAGGAGGATTAGCATGAAGGAGTGAGCTGGGGTCTCCTCCAGCATGGCTCCCTTGGGTTATTTTAGAAGTTAACGTGGGCAGAAGCCCTATGCAATAATTAGAATGAAAAGCTCCCTTATCTCACCACAGTAATATGCAGATTAGATCCAAAATTAAATCTGTACTGGATTGCGGGGAATGTTGCCAATATAATTGCCGGCCTCCATGGTGAAATGTACATTGTAGTTGCAACTCCTTGGCTGTACACCCCTCCTTGAAATGACTCTGTGCCACAATTTGTCTTGAAAAGAGACTTCTATGGGCTAAAGAAAGTTTATTTCAAGCCAAGTTTCAGCAGGGGGATGGGCCATGGAAGGCCTCTGCAGACAGACACACGTCAGGAGACCCATGAGATAAGGAGTGAGATTCTCCCACTCCTCCCACCCTGCTCTCCTGCAGGTACTCAAGGCAGGAGGAGTTCTCTGTTTGTCTCCCTTGTCTATTGGATGATCATATATCTTACCTTACATGGTACAGTCCTCAATTTGACGGGCAAAAAGAAAGAATGCTAAGGAGCGAGACTTCCTGAGCATGCAAACAGCTCACATGGTCACCTTCTTCCCCACGATGGTGAGATGCATTGCATTTCTGTTTAAATCAATGTCAGGAACCTATACAAATCTACATCCTATTTTATTTGGTAATGCATTTCCTCTTTTGTTTTGCAATAACCTACTTGTCAATGGTCCTATGTCAATCAAGGCCACAAACACATGGGCCACCATCAATTTGTTACCCTTAAGGTTGCCGCAGGAGATTTTTCCTTGTTTTTGCGGCAACACATTCAAAATGGCTGCCTTCCTAGCTCCCTTCATTTTTCCGGAGTCTGCTTTTGGCTGCGTGATTTCCCCCGGCAGTTATTTTCCTGCCTTGAAGACAGCCCAGAGGCACATTGGCACTTTAATGATATTGTCATTGTTTTTACTAAGAATGCAAATTTTCTTAAAATTGTACCACCCATCTTCTGACCCCCCAGGAAACCCTTTCTGCATAGATTGGTTTGCCATGGATGGATTCATCTGCCAAGACTCCAGAGTCCCTGTACCTTCTTCTTCTTCTTCTTTTTAGCATTCTGGAACATGGTCTAATTTCAGTTAATACTGAATAACTAGTTAATACTGGAGGATAAACAGAGGTGTTAGGCCTACTTGTTTGCCCCCCCCATTTGAGAGGCCTCCTACAATGTGCCCATACTCTCCCATGTGCGAACATTGCAGTGGAACATCTGTAATGGCCTTTTGGGCATCTTGCCCACCATTATTGAGCTTCTGGGCTCTTGATAGGCTTCCGAGAAAACCTAGGATTTCATAGAACACAGTTTGAAAAACACCAAATCAAATCATTCCAAACACATTAGGCCAGCATTTCTCAAAGCGCTTTCCTAGGGGCTGTGCAGACCACTTAATAAACATCTTCTCTTCAATGGTGACAGCAACTCAAAACCAGGGCTGCTTTATGAAAACTGTGGGCCTTGAGTTTCGGAGATAGGCTAGTAGAGTTTATGGAAAAATTAGTACACTCCACAAGTATCCTATTATGAATATCACAGGCCCTATGCCCAGGACCTTAGTGGTGTATTTGGGCAAAATAGTCAGAATCTTTATTGTCAGAGAAGAAAAAAACCCAAATCCAGGGCCATTTATCAATCTTATCAGGTGTTCTGCAGACCCCTTGAACATAGCTGTCAACCTTCCCTTTTTTTTGCGGGAAATTCCATTATTCCCACTGCTTTCCACTGCTATCCCGGATTGTTAGATATCCCATAGGCTGTCCCTGGGACAGGTGAGGCTGGTGATCCCTTATTTTCAAATCTGAAAGTTGACAGCTATGCCCTTGAAACACCTGAGGACCACCAGTGGTCTGTGGATCAGTTTGAGAACCTCTGCATTTACAACCCAACTTCCATCCAAGGAGCTCAAGGTGGCATTGATGTTCACAACTGTGTGTCTCAAGAGACAATGGAGTGCGCCTCCTAAAGTGAAGTCAAGCCACTGCATTAGCAGCAGTGAAGTGACGTCCCCAGGCCACAAGCCTGACCAGTGTGTATGGAGGTCATGGGCTGCCCAGATGACAAGACTCCCCTCTCATCCTCACTGATGTGGTCCAAAGGAAAGCAGAGCAAGATGTTTGGCACCAGCTTGGCTACAGGAGTTGCTGGAAGGAGGCGTACAAGGCGCCACCCAACTGTCTTAGGGACTCCAAATTTGTGTGTGTGATTCAAATTTGCTTCTCCTGAAGATATCCCACAAGGCAGTGGAGGTTTAGGGTCAAAGTTTTCCTTCTCCTAGATGGGCTACCTTCCCAGATTGACAAGCCCCACCTGCCCCTCACTTCCCTCTGCAGCATGTGCAGAAACTGCCTTCTTGACCATAGCTGTTTTTACCCGGGGGTGCAAGGGGTGTGGGGCACCCGGGTGCCAAATTCTGGGGGGCACCACGTGCCTGCCACTGAAGCCACCTAAGCTCTGAACTATCTACCTGTTATGAAATAATAAATAATTTTGATTAAGCTAGAAAAACAAAATACATATATACCTAGGTATTACCGAAATGTATACCTGCTGTTTCACTAAAGGGCTTTCGACTTTGTGCGCTCATTTGCCAATGACGCGCTGCACCAGCTGTGCTTGACTCAACGATGACACTTGTCATTCTCAACGGCGCTGTGCATGCAAAATTAACTCTTACATCATAATAAAAGTTAATTTGGGGGCTAAACTAAATTTGGGGGCGCTATATGGAACTTTGCACCCTTGTGGCGCGTATGCTAAAGACTGCGCTGTTCTTGACTGTTGGACACACTCTTGATCACTGCTTGTTTTATTCTCACAACAACCCTGTAAGGTTGGTTAGGCTGAGAGGTGGTGACTGGCCTCCTTGGCTAAGTGTGGATTCGAACCCTGTTCTCCCAGAGTCCTAGTCTGGCACTATAACCATTATACCATGCTGGCTGTACCACTCTCAGAACTGAAAAGGACAGGCGAGTTCCCAGTCAAATAAGGGCACCCAAGTTAGTTCTGAACGTTATGGGGCCCCTTACAAATGTTGCTGAGAGTTTCAGCTTTGCATAGCTTGATTTCTCTGTTTTTTACGTCAATCAACCAAGGGCAAGTTGCGTGACAAAGAGCCGGTGAATTGTCAATGAGCGGAGTTCTCATGTTACATTATCCCGCCGATCATTACGTCTCAATGGATGTGCGAAGCTGCTATAATCAGTTATTGCAGATCACTGCCTCTTAAATACGCCCAAGATAATTATCCGGCAACGGAGAAGGCAAGCCAGGGAGGTGATACGCCAACTGTAGCTCGTCTGTCACCTATTACATGATAGCTGTCACTGGAACTGAATGTGTGACATCCCAAGTGGCAAACACTTTCAGAAGGGATGCGCACAGGCTATAAATTCCAAAGCGTAGCTCAAAGTCAGATTTTCATGGCTTGGGTTTGCTAAGCAAGGGAGCTGTAATCCTTCTCAGGCCGAATTGTGCAGCTCTGAGAGAGGCTTGGGGTACATGCGCAGCAGAATGAAGTGATCAGGGAGGGAGGCTGAGCTGTTCCCCTTCAGAGTGCATGGCCTGCACCAGGTTTTGCCCTCCAGGTGTTTGGGTCTACAAAATAGTCCGCAGTCAGAGGCAGCATGCCTCTGAATACCAGCAGCTAGAAACTGCAGGAGGCAGAACGGCTCTTGTGCTAAGACCCTTCATGAAGGATTCCCACAGGGATCTGCTTGGTCACTGTTAGAACAGGATGCTGAACTACATGGGCCCCTGGTTCTCCGCAAGTTCTTATGCACAACTCCCATCAAGCCCAGCCAGCACGCTGTTGGGAGTTGGCGCCTTCTTAATTTTATCCAGGTGGATAGCTCAGCTGGTTAGAGTGTGGTGTTGATAACACCAAGGTTGCAGGTTTGATCCTGGTACGGGACAGCTTCGTTTTCCTGCATTGCAGGGGGCTAGATGAACATTGGGGTCCCTTTCAACTCTACAATCCGTGATTCTATCATCTGCAGAGCGCCAGACTGGTGAAGGCTGATGTGGGTGATTGCATTATATTGAAAAGCAAAGACACACAACATAAAATTACAGTCATACCTCATGTTATGTTTGCTTCAGGTTGCACGTTTTCAGGTTGCGTCCCACGGTGACCCGGAAGTACTGGAAAGGGTTACTTCCGGGTTTCGCAGCTTGCGCATGCACAGACATGCAAAATGACGTCACGTGCATGCGCAGAAGCAGCTAATTGCGACCCGCATGTGCACAGACGCGGGTTGCGTTCTTTTCAGGTTGCGAACGGGCCTCTGGAACAGATCCCGTTTGTAACCAGAGGTACCACTGTATTTAGAAATAATAACAATCCCTGAACTCTTCCCAGCTGCTTCTGTTGTTCCTAAAGTCATGGATTGGGAAAGGCTCCTAGGGCTGGAGGGTGGGGCAAGGCAAGTGGAAAAAGCCATTGCCTGATGGACAGCAGAAAGTCTCTCTCTCACACCCACCCACCCCAATGTGGGTTTCCTGCTGAAGGCCATTGCTGCATGTTTTGGGCAGGAGGGGATAGTTGGGATGATTTAACATGTGACGGAGCGTGACATCTAGTTGGCTCTTTTTATAAGGATGCCCTTTCAGCCGTTCCTTATCAGGTGCCTCTTCATTCACGGGGTCTGGCTTCCACCCAAGGAGTGTGTGTCACGGTGTGTGCCAGCATCTCCATTTGCAGAATGGAGAATTTCACCGCAAAGCGGAACCACGGATCACCTCAGCAGCTCCGGGGCATCCCCTCTAACCCTGCTTGCTCCATTGCAGGTATTTCACAGGTGGTGAAGGATCATGTGACCAAGCCCACGGCCATGGCTCAAGGCAGGGTGGCCCACCTCATCGAGTGGAAGGGCTGGTGCAAGCCCATGGACTCTCCGGTGGCTCTGGAAAGCACGTTCAACTCCTATTCGGACCTCAGCGAAGGAGAGCAGGAGGCCAGGTTTGCTGCAGGTAGGAACCATCTGGGAGAGAGGGGAAAGTAGGCGGCGAGGGGTGTGGTGTCAGATTGGGGATTTATCTGCTATATGGACACAGAAATAATGTGCCTTTCTACCCTGAGGCTGCAAGGCAGGGAACACTCATAAAGAGAGCCTGCTGGATCAGGCCAATGGCCCGTCTTCTGTAGCATCTTGTTCTGACAGTGGTCAGCCAGAGGCCCATGGGAGTTGCAAGTAGGACTTGCAACCTATCCTGTACTGTGTAGAGGAGGGTGACCAAGACAATCAAGGGTTTGGAAACCAAGCCTGATGAGGAACGGTTGAGGGAGTTGGGTATGTTTAGCCTGGAAAAGAAGAGACTGGGAAGAGATATGATAGCCACCTTCAAATATCTCAAGGGCTGTCATATGGAGGATGGAGCAAGATGGTTTTCTCCTGCTCCGGAAGGTAGGACCTGAACCAATGGCTTCCAATTACAAGAAAGGAGATTCCAACTTAACTTTCTGACAGTAAGAGCTGTTCAACAGTGGAATGGCCCCCCTCTTGGAAGGTTGTGGACTCCCCTTTGTTTTCTAAGCAGAGGATGGATAGCCATCCGTCAGAGCTGTGATCCTTGCATTGCAGTGGGTTGGGCCAGATAACCCTCAGGGTCCCTTCCAATTAAACAGTTCTGTGGTCAGGGGAAGGCCAGGCAGAGATGCGACTTCCAATGCACAATCTGCAGCCTTAAAGTGCCCTCCTGGTTATGCCTTGCAAGGGAGGCCTGCCATCATCAACTGTCAGTTGATTGGCACTCACTTCATGCCCACTGGGATGGGCTGAGTTGGAGTACAGTGGACTCTTGGGTTGCGAACGTGATGTGTGCAGGATGCACGTTTGCAACCCACAGCATTTGCAACCCGCAGCGGCGCATCTGCCCACGCGCAGGTTGCGATTCAGTGCTTCTGAGCATGCAGAAAGCACAATTTAGCGCTTCTGCGCATGCACGACCACCGAAACCCAGAAGTTACCCATTCCGGTGCTTCCGGGTTTCGGCAGTCCGTAACCTGAAAAAACACAACCTGAAGCGTCTGTAACCCGAGATATGACTGTACTCCGTAGCCAGCCAATCCCAGCAGAAAGCAGAGCTTGAACTTGGCATCTGTCAGCTGGTCAGCACTAACTCCAAGTCCAACTTGACTGGACTTGGCTCTTCCTTTGTGGCCCAGCTTGCTGTTCACCAAAGAAAAAATGAGTCCCCTGAAGCCATAGTGACCTCAGGTCAAAATGGCTTTGCTGGGGAAAGGGCAGGATCTCGCCCACTGGCTGGATCCAGTCCCCACCCCTGGTACATAGGATTATGATGAGCAGGTAATCACAAGGGGGTAGGGGTTAGGGAGAGTGGAGAAAGGCCAGTGTAAGCTTGCTTGTGCAAGTCCTTCTCCGCCCAACCTAAATGCCAATTTGTACACTGCAGACGGGAGATTTTCCTGCTTCTCTGTTGGCCAAACCCCAGGAGCCATGGACACAGCACAATCAAAATGTCTGTCTGCTTTGGAGAGAAATACATAACGCCACATTTTGGCACCAGGCAAAGCTGCTGACTGTGCACCAAAACCCCGCCTCCGTCCGCTCAGAACCCTCAATTCAGTCCGCTGTTTTCCAGATCATTTTCAAAGCAATTTCTCCATGCATGCGTAGGGACATTTCTGCTAGCCTCTCTCAGGGAGCAAAGGTTTTAAAAGTGGGTTGGTGGCGCTACAGGGAGGGGTGCCTCAGGGCCGGCGTTCGACAAGCTGTGCTGGCCCTAGGTGTGACAGCTGCTGTGCCATCCCAGCTGCCCCCTTGATGCCACCTCCTGTGCCAGCAGCGGAGGCCGGCTGTGTCCTTGTAGGAGCTCAGCCGAATGCAAGGCCAGGAGCTGAGTCACCCAAAGGATCCGGGAACCAGGGGGAAAGAGGCGGCGAGAGGGAACGATTAGCTCCCTCTTCATTCACCCTGAGAGCTCTGCCCTTCGAGGGCCTGGCAAAGCAGAGTAATCATCCCAAACAACAGAGCGGTCGTCTTCCTGCCCGCAAAGTCCCGACTTTGGGAACAAAAGGACTGTCACATGACATGACTGTCACCCAAGCGCCTGGCCTGCCTTGGGGGCTGAGCTGTTCACTTTCTGACAGCCAGGGAGAGACAGGCGTGGGGTAGGATAAACAGTGACAGATAAGATTGCTGCCAGAGCAACTCAGCTCCACTGTCCTGCCTTTGAAAGAGCTCGTGTTTTCTAGAGGAGGGTTGACCACAGAACCACCCCTGGGGTAGCTCTTCTCCCTGAATTTGCTCGTCCTTTTGGGAGGCTGCCAGCATGGGCATAATTACCCCTTTGCCATAAGGCCAATATCTCCCTCTGAAGATGAAAGAAACAGCCATGTCATGAATCTCGGTGTCATCCGGTGAACTCCAATGCACCCTGAAACCAAGGAGGGGTTGCAGGATAGTGATGGAGGAAGAATCAAGGCTGCTGACGAGTCAAGGCTGCTGCTGCTGAGTCAAGGAAGCATCTTCTAAGGTGAAACGGTCCTTGCGATCTCCAGTAAAAAGCCACAGGTCAGGAATAGCTCGCAGAGAACATTTTCGCTAATGTACCACTTTTCCTGGGTCGCGTCAAGCCAAGGGCATTCATGTCAGGCCCAGGTTATGTTGGTATGCCAATGGGCCTATGCGGAGTGATGCCAACTCAGACCCATATCACTTCAATTGGATTTGAGCTGGCCAGCTTACAGAGGGGCATGGTGAAACGAACTGGGATGCTCAAAGTTAGTTAGACCCTGGGCTTTGCTGTGATTTATTCTTAGAATCACAGAAGGGACCCCAAGGGTCATGTAGTCCAGCTCCCTGCAATGCAGGAGTCTCTACTAAAGCATCCATGACAGATGGCCATCCAACCTCTGTCGGATTCTCAGGCCGCAGTCAGAGGTAACTGGCCACTCTCCAGGCACTCGGCTTGAGATCCTTGTTGACCTCCCCGTCTGCGTCTCCCGGCAGGATACAGGCAAGGTCACATTCGGCGATCCCACTCAGCGTGAGAGGGACACACCATTCCCCCCTCCTCCCTGCTTCCCTCAGGGAGGGGAAAGAGACAGACAGAAATCTATTTACATGTCTTTATTTCTGTTATTGCAGCAGTACAGAGAAACACGCCTGCACTCTCCAGACTCCAACAGTAGAGTGAGAAACTTCCAGTACAGGTCAGATGACACTCTGAGCTAACATCCGGTGCTCAGCACAGTGAATAGACTGCCCCTTTGTTCCCATGGTACAGTCCCAAACATCAACATCCTGTTTTGCTTTGCAGACACCTGCAGCTCGCTCTTGCATTGCTGCTTTTTCCTGACAACCTCTGCTTTAAAATCTCCAAGGAAGGAGAGCCCACCATCACTGTCGAACAGCCCTTACTGTCAGAAAGTTCTTCCTGATGTTGAGTCGGAATCTCCTTTCTTGTAACTTGAAGCCATTGGTTCTGGTCCTACCCTCCAGAGCAGGAGAACACAAGCTTGCTCCATCTTCCATGCTACAGCCCTTGAGATATTTGAAGATAGCTATCCTGTCTCCTCTCCTTCCTTGGAACTCATGCTCTCTGGTCTTGTGCTGTGCCTTTGTCATTGACAGTGGAAGAGCCCTGCTGGATGAGACCCAAAGCTCACCTAGTCCAATATTCAGTTTCCCACTGTGGCCATCCAAATGCCTCCTGGAAAGACCACAAGCAAGAGATGAAGACAATAGCGCTCTCTACCACCCTGGTGTCCAGAGTCATGTGCCTCTGATCCTGGTGGTGTTGTGACGAGTGGCCACTGATGGACATCTTCTACCACATGCATCTAGTTCAGGGATTCCTGAACTTGGGTCTCCAGCTGCTATTGGACTACAACGCCCATTATCTCCAGCTCCCAGGACCAGTGGTTGGAGAGGATGGGAGTTGTAGTCCAAAAACAGCTGGAAATCCATGTTTTGGAAATCCTGATCTACGGTAATTAATACTACCAGAGAGCCAAGGTGGCCAGCATTCCTGTTCCTCAGGGACATGGGTGGCTCTGTGGTCTAAATAACTGAGCCTCTTGGGCTTGCCAATCAGAAGGTCAGCAATTCAAATCTGTGTGACGGGGTGAGCTCCCATTGCTCTGTCCCAGCTCCTGCCAACCTAGCAGTTCAAAAGCATACCAGTGAAAGTAGATTAAATAGGTACTGCTGTGGCAGGAAGGTAAACAGTGTTTCCATGAACTCTGGCTTCCATCACGGTGTTCCAATGTGCCAGAAGCAGTTTAGTCATGCTGGCCACATGACCTGGAAAGCTGTCTGTGGCCAAAGCCTGAAGCGAGATGAGCGCTGCACGCCATATACGCCTTTGACTGGACTCAACCGTCCAGGGGTCCTTTACCTTTACCTTACTCTATTTCTCACTCATAATAGTTCGATGTTCTTCTTCTCCCTTAGTTTTGCCACAAGCTGCACCTGGTTAGAATCCTGCAAGAATTAAATGCAGGGCAGCCTTCTCCTCCTCTGCATCTGCTGGTCACCTACTTCTGCCTCCATCAGTGGTGAATTGCTGTGTGTCCTTCAGTCACAGCTTGGGCTCTGATTCAATCTGAGCTTCACAGGCAACTCTGAGCTAATTGTAATGGTTGGAGCCCGAAGCTGGGAGTATCTGCCTATCCCCACCCCTCCTCCTTTTTTCCCCCTAGGAGGTGACGCACACAGGCAGCTGCAGCCCCAAATTAGCCACCCCCAGGCCCCCATTTAACAACAAGCGTGGCTGCTTTCTGACAAGTAAAATTAACAGATATCCAGCTCAGTCCAGTTGTGTGCTCCAGACTCTTGAGGGTCCTGCAAATGACTCATGTTTGCAAAAAGAGATGTGCCCAGGTTGTGTGAGCTGACTCTGCACATGTTCCGAGCTGGTGGGGAGAGGGTGGGGCTTGGCTGAGGGATCAATGGCTGCTAGTATTTATAGCTACATACTAACTCCAGGATCAGAGGCAACTCACTTGCACCCCCTGCCTCCTCTGGACACATCAGTCTCTGTCCCTCAAAATCCGTTTATTGGCAGGAAATATCAGACTCAGTTGCTGCCCCCTCTCCTTCCCACCAAGAGTGAGACCCTAATCTAATAAATAAACAAATCTTTTATTTGCAATAAGGCATGTAAATTAGGTAGCGCCATGCTAACTTTCCTGATTTGCACAATTTACCCAGCCGAGATTGGGGCTTTTTTCAGCTGCGCCTTGGGCCATGTGTAATCTAAAACGCGAACATGTTTGAAGGCGATGAATATGTGAAAATCGCTTGGCAAGGTGAACAGGGAGGGTTTCCTCTGAGACTGTTGACAACTTGTCTAAATTAACCTTGGGATAATAATCTCCCTTCTGGGAATTTTCTTGGGAATAGGGTTAGCAGATGGCAACTTGGAGATCCTATCTACTTCCTTAAATATTCAAATATGCAAGAGGATACAAAGGCAGCTCCTTGCATACCTTCCCTCCCTGGACCTGTTCCAGCCCTCCTCCCTTCGCCAGCTGCCTGGAGCACACGAGTCTTGCTTATTAAAGCATAGATGGACGAGGAAGGCCAGGTGAGAGGCCCAAGGAGGGAGCAGGTGTAGGAAGCTGCAAGCTGCCTTCTTCCCTCTTTGCACCACAGAATGTAAAGGTATTTGCAT
This sequence comes from Podarcis liolepis, assembly GCF_965112155.1. Classification (NCBI taxonomy): domain Eukaryota; kingdom Metazoa; phylum Chordata; class Lepidosauria; order Squamata; family Lacertidae; genus Podarcis; species Podarcis liolepis. The sequence continues at coordinate 95,906,176 of NC_139556.1, read as the reverse complement.
GTGATCTGCCCACCACCTGGCAAGTCAAATGGGTGGATGGAGGAGGTGTAAGCCTTTTGGTTTCTGCTGCCACACCATATGGACTAGAACTGTGCTCCGGAATCTTGCATTCGTAATGAATTCATGTTCCTAGAATCATAGAATTGCAGAGTTGGGAGGTACCCCAAAGCCAATCTAGACCAACCCCTTGCAGTGCAGGAATTACAGCTAAATTATGAAACTGTCGTCCAGCCTCTCCAAGGAAGGAGAGTCCACCACCTCCCAGTCCGTTTCACTGTCAAACCGCTCTTACCGTTAGAATGCTCTTCCTAATGTTTCATCGGAATCTCCTTTCTTGTAATTTGAATCCTTGGATTGGGTCCTACCCTCCGGATAGTGATTCTTCCCCACTTTTACAAACAGGGAACAATGAATGTGAGAGGTGTCAGCTTGTCATAAATGTTAGGAAGTGTGCAGTTTCCATGTGCCGTGGTTCCTGCAGTGCAGGGGGTTGGATTTGATGACCCTCATGTTCCCTTCTAACGCGGGTGGCGTTGTGGTCTAAACTACTGAGCCTCAAATCCCCGCAACGGGGTGAGCTCCCGTTGCTCTGTCCCAGCAAGAGATGAAGACAATACCGCTCTCCACCACCCTGGTGTTCAGAGTCATGTGCCTCTGATCCTGGTGGTGTTGTGACTAGTGGCCACTGATAGACATCAGGGATTCCCAAACTTGGGTCTCCAGCTGCTATTGGACTACAACTCCCATCATCCCCAGCTAGCAGGACCAGTGGTCGGAGATGATGGGAGTTGTAGTCCAAAAACAGCTGGAAATCCATGTTTTGGAAATCCCGATCTAATTAATACTACCAGAGAGCCAAGGTGGCCAGTGTTCCTGTTCCTCAGGGACATGGGTGGCTCTGTAGTCTAAACCACTGAGCCTCTTGGGATTGCTGATCAGAAGGTTGGCGGTTCAAATCCGTGTGACGGGGTGAGCTCCTGTTGCTCTGTCCCAGCTCCTGCCAACCTAGCAATTCGAAAGCACACCAGTGCAAGTAGATATATAGGTACCACTGTGGCGAGAAAGGTAAACGGCTTTTCCGTGCGCTCTGGTTTCCATCACGTTCTGTTGTGCCAGAAGTGGTTTAATCATGCTGGCCACATGACCGAGAAGGCTGTCTGTAGACAACTGGCTCCCTTGGCTTGAAAGCGAGATGAGCGCCACAACCCCATAGTCACCTTCGACTGGACGTAACCGTCCAGGGGTCCTTTACCTTTACCTTTTTTACTATGTTCCCTTCCAGCTCTACTGTTCTATGGTTCTTTGATACCACCACCCCTTTTTAGGGCCTTCTCTTTCACACAGAGTCATGGATGCTCTCCAGAATTTGGCACTCCAATGGTTAACAAGGACAATAAAAAAGATAAATCAAAAGTAAATGTTATTGTATCAAAGGGGAATTAGCATACTTATTAAGGAATACACGGAGCAGATGTTAATTGACACAAGCCCTTCCTAAAACAGCGCTCTTAACAATGGGCTAACGAGTTGCAGCTAATCATACAAGCTGTCAGTTCTAAAAGCATGCCTGAAAACAGCAGAAAAAAATTAGGATGCAGTCAAATTGGTCAGAGGAAAGAGGTAAGGGGGGTGGAAGAAGGATTTTGATTGAAACTACAAGAACGAGGTTTGGCTCAACTGGTGAAGGTGGAAATGAATGCTGCTTGCTTTAGAAAAAGAAAGCAGGGGGAAGGAAGTTCGATGGGTGGTTTTCTGAGGTCCTGGCAAACGTTTTAAGGCAAGAATCGGAAAGAAGGCAACTAGAAGAGTATAGGCTTGGGAGCAAAGAATGTGGAATTTTTGGACAAAACAGCTGAGAAAGAAGAGGAAAGCACAATGAAGGGGAGAGAGAGAAGGTCATCCCAAGAAAGAGGCGACTGATTGGGCTTCAAAGCAGAAGATGGAAGATGTGGAGGGAGGGAGAGTTTGACCAGCTGATGGACTTTCCAGAGAGGAAGGGGCAGAGGGAGTTAGTGCCTGTCCTTATTTTGAGGAGGGCAGCTCTTCAACAACAGAAAGTGACAGGGAAGGGAAGATTGGGGCTCATCCACACTTTCCCTTGACATACACTTTTTTATTATTATATAATTTTTATTCTGATCTTACCTGCTGAACTGAGGCTTCCTTAAGCAGAAATCTCCACTCAGATTTTCTACACTTCTTGTAAGGTCCAATTCAGTAGTTCAGATTGGATTTTCTCAAGGCACAGACATGAAATAACAACAAAAGCTTTTGGACCCAGGGAATTAATTGGTACACTATATGATCAAATTATGGGTCAAGCAAAAGTGTGGATGAGCCACGAGAAAACTGTGTGTGAGAGGTGGTGGTGGTGGGGTCAATAGAAGAATTCTTGTGCAGAGGAATGTGGCTTCTAGGGGATCTGAAAGATTCCTCGTTGCTAAGGTGAAAAGAATCGCAAAGAATCTCAAGTGGTGCTTAAAAATTAAGTGGCATTCCACTAAATTTTATTCAAAGTAGACCCATTGAAATTAATGAGCATGACTAAGTACGGTCCATTCATTTCACAAGACCTGCTCTAAGGGGGGGAAATTACTCGAAGGTCACCCAAAGGCTACAAAAACTGCCTTTCCTGGCTCTCAGGGTCCAGAAAGGTGTGATTATAAGAGGTGTGAATCTGAGAATAAACTGCCCTAAAATACCCAGTGATCATGCCTCTTCCTCACGTACCCAGAAGTTAAATATATATATATATATTCGGCTAGAGCAATGCTTCTGGATAAATTCCAGGTGGGAAACTTAAGGCCTGATTTCTCAGCTTAGTAGGTTTTCCAGAGGGGCCCAGTACACCAGGGATTAAGAGAGGCAGTGTGGTGCAGTGGTCTGAGTGTCCGACTAGGGCCCAGGAATTCAAATCCTCACTCTGCCATGAAGCTGCCAAATCTTCCTTTTTTGCCAAAGGCTCCCATGCCTTTAAGAGCTGCACAAAAGGGAAAGAACCAACAGGTGCTTGCTCTATATTTGCAGCTCTGTGAGATTAGAAAGCTGCAATGCTTAAGGTCACCTCCCTCCAGAAAGAAGTTGGCAGCAGTGCCTGGAACGTAGTGGGTTTGGTTGTGGAACATATTCCTAATGTCACTGAGCCTTTTGACAGCTGTTTGGTAGCCTAAGATTCATTGAATCCTAGTAGTAATAGTAATAATTTATTATTACGTTCAGAGACGAGTTCAAGAAGCACAACTGAGACTGCTTTCACAAGAATGAAATAGACATTTAAAACAGTATACAATAACAGCTTATAGATTAAAATTAAAATACAGTGGTACCTCAGATTAAGAACTTAATTCATTCTGGAGGTCCGTTCTTAACCTGAAACTGTTCTTAACTTGAAGCACCACTTTAGCTAATGGGGTCTCCTGCTGCCGCTGTGCCACCGGAGCACAATTTCTGTTCTCATCCTGAAGCAAAGTTCTTAACCCAAGGTACTATTTCTGGGTTAGTGGGGTCTATAACCTGAAGCGTCTGTAACCCGAAGCGTCTGTAACCCAAGGTACCACTGTAGCTGTATGAACACAAAAGGACCTAAGGTTAAACTAACATGCAAATTGCCCCTGGGACTCCCAGGAGGCTGGCTACGGCAGTTTTCATAGCCATCTATTTGTTCCAGGGGTTTTTCTACACCTACAAATCAGCACGCAGAATCTAGCGTCCACCCGGACCATCTTGCGATTTTTGCCTAAGAGGAGAAAATTTAGTTTAGGCTTGTCTGGAAGGTCAGCAAGCCTCACCAGATGGGGGTCGATGGTATCTCTACATGCCTCATCGTAAAAAGGACATCTAAAAAACACGTGTTCAGGGTTTCCTATTTCCCCTAATGGGCAGGCGCAAAGTCTCTGAGCGTACGGGACTTTTCCAAAAGATCCTTCCAGAACCGGTGAGGGCAGAGCCGAACTTCTGGCAAGAGTAAAGGCCCTTCTTGCATTTCTGGATACGAGGAAATGGAGGTATGCTGCCGGGACAGCAACATATCTCTTGTGTTCTGCAATTATTGAACCATAGAATAACTCACAGCAAATTCAAGAGGGGCATTTTATCCCACTCAACACTGTATCCCTATGACTGGGAGAACCTCAAATTTCTGCCTGTCATGCACAGCAGTACCTCTTGCCAAGGATGTTTTGTGGGATACGATGTTACCTTCAGGTTCTTTCTCTCTTCCCCTGACTGACATCTCACCCTCCTTCCTAGGTGTGGCCGAACAATTTGCCATTGCCGAAGCCAAGCTGAGGGCCTGGTCTTCAGTGGATGGCGATGATTCCAACGACGAGTCCTATGATGAAGATTTTGCCACTTCCACTGACACAACACAACCAGCTGGTGAGTGTGTGTGTGTGTGGGGGTGTCATAGCCAGTTGCACCCAGCAGGGCGTGAAGTCCACATGGCAGAGTCCCTTATGGACACTCCAACCCCCCCCCCCTCATATTTCAAGGTGGGCAGGGAGAAGCATATATCACATCCCCCTCAACTGTCCTGATAAAACCGAGAAGTCCTGTTTCTTCGCGTGAGAGCATGGCAGCCATTTTGGGCACTGCGCTCTCATATGGCCTTTCACCAAAAAAACCCATTTTTCCCCCAGAGACCCAAAATGTTCATTTTTAGGCGGTGGCCCCAGAAAAAAAACACCTCTTTTGGGGTCATGATCTCATGTGGGTCACACGACTCACCCCAGAAGATAGCATCCTGGTTGTTCACCACAACATGTCAGAGGGTATGACATCAGGGACTTACAGCATTAAACCTATGGCCCTCTAGATGCTGCTGGACTTCAGCTCCCATCATTCCTGACTGCTGGCCATGCTGGCTGTGGCTGATGGGAGTTGGAGTCCAACAACTTCTGGATCCCAATCCCTGGGGTGGTTGTTGCCCATGGGAGCTGGTAGGGCAGAAGGCAGGGAGCACAACCGTTGGTGGATCCCAAACCGATGATGGTGGAGGCAACCATTTCTTCATTCTCCTCCCTGCTGCTGAGTTGTACAGGAGCAACCCTGAGACTAAGGGGGAGGCAGGGCCGTTTTAAGCATATCTGGCACCGTGGTGCAAAGATCCCTCCAGCACCCCTTCCCTTTCCCAGAATTTAGAACTCAGAGCCCAACTCGCAGACCACCTTGTAGCCCTGGGAGCCACCACCCACAGAAGACGCTGCCAATGTGGTGGATGCTGCGCGGCTGGCCAGACCGCCGGAACCCCACTCTCGCTTGCAAGGCTCCAGAGCGCTCCTCCTCCTCCGCTGCCTGACAGCCCACTTCTGGCACTCTCGCTGCTGCCCAGCGGCCTGAGGGCCTGAGGAGCAGGAGGCGGTTGCCACGCTGTTGCCTGTGCCTCAGGGAGTGGGGGGACAGAGGGCAACAGTGACGTGGAGAAGGCACCTTGGGAGCCACTCCTGCCACTGCCGCTGCTTCCTCAGACGACAATGACAGTGCCTCAGTGGGCAGTGGCTGAGGGGATTCCCACGGTCGAGGGAGAGGAGGTGGTGGCAGAGGAGGAGGCGGCAGAGTCAAGGAGTGGCTCCTCATCTGAAGCAGCCCGTGCCTCTGCCGCCGAGTGCTTGTGAGAGCAGCACAAGCAGCATCAGCAGTGCCAATGTGCCCGCCCGCAGAGGGGGGTGGGCCGAGGAGGGTAGGAAGGAAAGATGGTTGGCAGGGCACAGCTGGCAGCGTGCAGGGAAGGGGAGGCTGCCGGCAAAGCCGCGCAGCTCCCCCACTCACTGGGGTGCCCGTGAGAGGCCGGTGTCCTGGTGCAACGAGCCACTAAGCCCTATGGGAAAGATGGCTCTGGGAGGAGGGGGCAGGCAGGCTGGGACACCCTCTGGACTAGCTCTAAGTAAGAAGGCAGGAAGATGGGGTCTGGCTGAGGGCAGACGGAGATTACTAGGGCAGCATCCTATTTGCCCTAATGCACCAACTGCTGCCTGGTGTGCATGTTGACATGTGGTGCCACACCTTGAATGCTGAGTCAGATCTCCCAGGAAAGTCCCAAATGGCGCAAGCAAAGTAGTTTCTGCCACAACTTGTCTCTCGGCTCTGACACTAGGAAATCAGATGTGTTACTGAACATACAAGCCCCGCGGCCAGCAGTTGTGGCTGATCCCCATGGAAAAGCCCCTCCTGTGGTCTTGGAGCTGCAACCCTCTTCCTCCAGCCTCACCCCTTTAGCACTATCACCTTCCACTTTGGTTAAATCCCTCCTTGGATCAAACAGATATGATGTCTTCTTATTTAATCCAGGAGGAGGGTACCTCTGAGCATTTAAGGAGTACCTTTCCTCTTGTCACAGAGCAAATGCACTTAAAATTAGGGAGCAGGCTTTCCATTCAGTGACAGGAGTTGCAAAAAATGAAGCAAAACCTCCCCACTAGTTAACAGCACTCTGAGGAAACAGCCCCCCATTATTATTATTATTTTTACAATTTCCCATAGGCACTCTGTACTCTGTACTGCTCTTCCCAACTTATCCTCCATGGATCTACATGCATTGCATTGCGTGTGGTGTGATTTTGGGTGTTGGGGGGGGCGCATTCCACCTCCTGGAATTTGCAGAGCAGCTACACTTTGCCCCATGCAATCCAGCACCTCTCCTAACTCTTAAAATAATCTCATTCCAGTGTCAGGGCAGGTGGAGGGATTGTGGCCATTAGTTAGTGAACTGAAAGGTGAGAAAAGATAGGTTGAACAAGAGCGTAAAATTTATTGTGCATCACAGCTAAGGAGCAAATTTAATCAAAAGATACAGGCAGTCACCATGGACAAGAGAGACCCCATTACCGTGGACCTCTGTTTAAGGACTTAGAGAAACCACATGGGAATATGGGGTTAAAGAAAAAAGTCTACTGCACCTCTTCAACATCAGGATAAAGGGAGGGAAGGAAGAAGATGAAGGAAAGAGGGTGGTTTGGAAGTCACCATCCAACATTGGGTAAAAAATATATTTCACTATTGAAAGGACCCTCGAAAGGCTAACAAAGGAAGGCAAGTGTGAACAGATGCTCTCAGGAGAAGTGGAATCTTTTCTTTCCCTTCATTTATTTAGAAACACAACCTGAATTTTCAATAGATTTTATTGCATTAGCCGTGTGGCCATAGCATGATATACATTGAAATATCAACATGAAATGGGGGTGGGGAGGTAAAAGTAGATATCTTCCTGGGCGAATACTTAAAAAAAGAGAAAAAAAAGAAAGAAAAGGGGATAACAAAAGCGACAGGGGATTTAAAACATCGAGCGACAGATAGTACAGAAACAAAAACAAAAAAACAAAAACTGCTGAGGCTGGAGGAGGACCGCTAAAGGGTCCTTCAGCTCCTCAGATTTATCCTAACTCCATTGTCCTTGTACAATAAGGCTACTTGGAACTTCGTTCGATTGTGCGGCGTATCGACTGCAGCTGTGGTGTTAAGGAAGAAGTTAGTGCCGCTTTCCTCTTCATCACACTAAGCAGGAAGTTAGCTGTCATCTCGGTAATCCAACAATCAGAATCCTGCAAAAAGAGGGACACTATCCAAGGCTGGATTGGGAGATGAAGCTTATTCACGAGGGGAGTTAAAAACCGAGATCTTTCATCTGTCCAGTTGGGACAGAAGAGCATTACATGTTCCAAAGTCTCCACAACCTGAATTCAATGTAACTGAGATGAAAACCTTCAACATAATAGCAGTCTAAAAGAATCAAACTCCTTGTGATCTTCCACAAATCTGAGTTCAGGCAGCCTCTTCCATTCTTCCAAGGAAGACATGCACACCCGCTCCCATGTCATCCAAAGCTGTGGTTCCCAGTTAGCTAAGTACTGCAGACACCCGGTTTTTCAAAAGCCAAGCCATGGACCCCCTACTTTTGAACATTTTGATAACTCGATGGTCGTTTTTGTTATGTGAATGGTGCCGTGGACCCCTTGGAGTCCCCACCAGTTGGGAACCACTGCATTAAAGAATGACTTTCAGATGGCCCAACTGCGGTTCTGCAATCAGTTCTTGAGCTATTACAATAGTAAGGAAATGGGTTTTTCGGGTTTAGCAAGATCACTTGGGTGCCACTTGAACTCAGCTGCAAGATTGTGCCGATATTGGGGCACTAGAAGACCAAACTCAAGGTCTTGAAAAATGGTGCTGGGAGGTGCTTCATTTTGTTACATCTTCTAGCAACATTTTCTTCTGCCTTCAACCTGATGCAGAAGCCTAGGCAGGAAATCAATGTGCCCCAAACATCCCATGTCTGGCCTTGCAAGCAGGTGAACCAAAGTGGGCGTCTTCTGTCTCCAAGTGAGGGAGGTTCATAATTAGGTGTAGCAGATAGAAATGGCAGTCTGTAACAGCTCCCTTCTTGCAAAAATGGCAGCCCCAACAGAGAGGGGTTCGCAAAGGTAGCAGGATTACTAGATGATGCTTGTGCCTAAGGTACAGCTGGAGGATGTTTTCAAAAGTCATGACTTTTGGGTGTTTTTAACTGTTACGTTTGTTTTTAGAATGTTGCTATAGAATTCATTTTGCTTAAGTTGTGTGTCTGTTTGTCGCCCTGGGCTCCTTTGGGAAGAAAGACAGGATATACAGCAAAAGTAAAATGTAATAACAAAGAAGAAGCAGCCACTTAATTGCTCAGATATATGAACGTCCCAGTTGGTGTGCTCTGGGCTGTGCCAGCCTCAGCCACCGTGTTTCCATTTGAACACTGGCTAAGATTGAAAGACAAAATTGCCTTTGCAGAAAGGGGGTATATGAGCATCGCTCTCTGTCCCCATATATTGTCTGTTTGGCTACTGGCCTTCCTCACCTGCTGTTTCCTGCTTACCCCTTGGCATGGTGCCACGGGTCACAGGGCCTTCTGCGCCCACGGAGAGCCCGCCAGCTGGCACCCGTGTGTTGGCAGAGTGTGTAATCTGCGTCCTTCTTGCGCAGACAAAAGCTCCCTTTTTCCTACAATTAACTGCCGACGAATCGGGCGCTATTTGCATATCAAAGAAAGTCAGTGGTAATCTGCGGTGCGGCATCTAAAGAAAGTTCTAATTACTCCTCTGTATAATTAGAATGAGTGGGCAATGGAGAGGAGGAGGAGGAGGAGGAGGCATAGATGGAAAAGTTACCTCTCTCCGGTTGCAGGAATGAACGTCACAGGGGTAGCCAAGGCAGAGAGCCACCTGCTCTCCCACGATGGGGAGGGCTACTGTAAGCCCTGCGAAAGTGTATGTGTGTGTTTTTAATGGCGCTGTGGGTTAAACCACAGAGCCTAGGACTTGCCAATCAGAAGGTTGGCAGTTCGAATCCCCGCGATGGGGTGAGCTCCTATTGCTCGGTCCCTGCTCCTGCCAACCTAGCAGTTCGAAAGCACATCAAAGTGCAAGTAGATAAATAGGTACCACTCTGACGGGAAGGTAAACGGCGTTTCCGTGCGCTGCTCTGGTTCGCCAGAAGCGGCTTAGTCATGCTGGCCACATGACCCGAAAGCTGTCTGCGGACAAATGCCGGCTCCCTCGGCCAATAAAGCGAGGTGAGCGCCGCAACACCGGAATCGGTCACGACTGGACCTAATGGTCAGGGGTCCCTTTACCTTTACCTTTAGCTAGCTTGCTGCAAATTTTGGGAAACTGAACGGGCTCAAAAAGTTTTCAGGGTGAACTCTCTCCCCCAAATTCACATTGATGATATGGGCCAGAGCAGCACCATTTGTGTTGGGATATGATTAGATGCTAGGAGACGATATATTTGTTAGATATTATCCTTCCCTCCTCATGTTTGTGAGTTCAGCAGAGTGCCACCCCTTTGCAGCTTAAAAGGGAAGCTTAGATAGGCTAGTTTTAGCCTTTTAGTTTTAATAATCCAGGATGCTTTGAGACAGACTGGATTTTCCTGGTATTTCCTCCTTTCCTCACCCTTAAAACTATAATCACTCACAAAAAAGGTAACAATAACATTCACTCACCAGCAATACATTTTAAAGAGTAACAGACACAGCAGCTTCGTTCCGGCAGGCTGAAAATAGTGATTGAGTTACTAAGGCAGACTTAAATCTAGCTTAAAAATGGAGTCTGAGCTGGAGCTCAGACTTGCAGTCGTTCTCACATTGTAGGCATGTTGGAGTTGAGTTAGGAAGACAATGCGTTCAGGCAGGGAAAAGCATAAACAGCTACGCCTTCTTCCTGCCAGGGCACAAAGGGAAGTGTTCTCACCAAGTTCTCTCTAGCAGTTTTACAGAAAAGGCCAGGCATCTTCACTTGGCCTCAAGTGGCCAATAACCAGGTGCAAAACACGCCTGGCTAATTTCGAACACTGCTTTGGACCTCGGGGCCCGTCCCCTGTGTCCCTTGAATGCCGCGCTGCTCACGCCCTCCCCTTGCTGTGTTGCAGATGCCGCGAGCCAGCTGCCCCCCAGCACGCTGCTGAAGGGTTTCCTGCACAGCCGCTTGTGCCAGCTGAATGCCCGCCAAGCCTCCTGCGACCCAGAGAGCGACTCCTCCCAGACCACCATCTCTCCGGAGACCTTGTGCTCCAGCCTCTGCAGCCTGGAGGACAGCCTCCTCCTCAAGGAGCTGGGCTCGCCCTCAGAACTGGCCGCCAAGCTGCTGGGCTCCATGTCGGGCGAGGAGGAGCTCCTCCTCTCCAAGTTGCCCCCACAGACAGCCGGGGAATGTGCCTTCCGGAGCCTAGCGCAGCTCGAGTGCCTGGACTCAATGTACTCCATGTCCTTCACCGAGTCCTGCCTCTCGCCCACCGAAGACGAGGGCATCCCCTGCAAGGACTACAAGGGTCACGAGGACAGCTGCCAGGTCCGGAGGAAAGTCTCCGATGTGGCCTCTTCAGGCGTGGTCTCCCTGGACGACAACGAAGAGGAGGAGGAAGAGCAAGAGGAAGACACCGGCGAGCAGTGAGACCCGCTCTCGCCGCGGCATGCTTCACCTGCCATTTTTCTGTCCTGCTCCGTGGCATCCGCCCTCGACCATGCTCCGTGGCCCGTCTGTCGTCCTGGAGCGGGGGCTCCCCCTTCCCTCACCGGGTGGCGGCCTGGCTGTCTGCAGGGCAGGGGGAGGCGGGGTGGTAAGCCGACCAGCGCCCCCCTGCCCTGCCCTCCTGCCTTCACCTCCACTGTGCCATCTGATCCAACCATTGAAGCCTGAGGGGGGGGGCCTCTCCCACGCGTGGCTCCGTGGATTTTGCCTGCTGCATTTTCTCTCTCTCTCTCGTGGTCTGTTTCGTTTTCTTTGCATGAGAATGTCTTGAGGGTGGGGGTGGGGGTGGGGGAAGAATCAAGCAAAGCGACAGAACAAAAGCAACAGTGGGGCAGCTGGACAAAACCCCCACCCGCCCACCCCCCAATTCCTGGGCCTGTTGGGAGCATGCTGTGCTCTCCCCGATCTCAGTGCCCCCACCCAGGGTTGGTGCGGGGGGGGGGGAGAGAAAAGGCCCGTCTCATGCTGTCCAAGTGGCATGGCTAAACTGTGATGACGACGACCCTTAAGACAATTTAACTAATATATATATCTATAAATATATATGTATATCTCCGCGCCTGACCCTTCCCCTTCCAACTTCTCTGGCTCGAGGTTGAAGGGCTGAAACAGAATGTGGAATGCAATGGATGCTTGATTTGTTATGCCTTTTTTTATATAAAAAAAGAAAAAAAGAAAAAATCCACACTGGCCCAAATGGACACTTCTCGGCTTTTACTGTCTTGAATTTTATACTATGGACCCGCCAGGGAAAAGAAGGGTTAAGGAGGGAGCAGGGTATTATGAGGTGGGGGGGCAGGGCTTGCTATGCGCTCCTCTCCCCCCCTACTCCCTTCCTTGGGAAGAAGCCGGGAGCATGGCAGGGCGTTGGTGGGAGCAGCCAGTCCTCCCACCCCAGATCTTTTCTATATTTTTGTATGTGTATGTGTGTGTGTGTGTGCGTGTGTGTCTGTGTTGCTGTCATCCTCGCGGGCACTGCTCTTCCTCCTGTGGACGGGTTTTCTAAGGGGTCCGCTGCTCCCTCCACGCTTTCATCCTGGACAGCCCGGGGTGGAAAAATACTGTGATCCTCATCCCACCTCTCCTCTGCCCCTTAGCAGTTCACCCCACTGCACAAGACCCCATGAGGAAGGGATCCGCCGCCCCCAGCTCTAAGCAGCTCCAAATGTGAGGGGGACCCTTACCCTCCAGCAGGGCTCTAAGGTGGTGCCAGGGGGTTAGAATGACTTCAGGTCCACTCATGCCTTGGCTAACGGTGGATTAGGGAACCTTTCATTCTCCCTTTAATTCCCCATTGTCCATGCGGCCGACTACTGCTGTTCCACCCTTTCTCACTCCTAAGCAAAGTTTCCTTGCGCTTAGAAAATCCACACAGGACGGCTGCATCAGCTGCATAAGGACTCTCCAGATTTATTTTATTATTTATTCCAATTTATAACACTCTTCACCCAAAGATACAGTATAAGAAAACAAAACACGTTACACAAAAAAAAATCAAAATAATAAATAACACCCACCCCTCCGCAGACACATTTAAAAGGCAATGGGTTGTTTAATTAGCCAAAGGTCTGGTTCTTAAAGGCATGTAATGAAGGTGCCAGGCAAGCCTCCCTGGGGAGAGCATTCCACAAATGGGAAGCCACTGCAGAAAAGGCCCTGTTTTTGTGTTGCCACCCTCTGGACCTCTTGTGGAGGAGGCACATGAAGAAGGGGCTCGGATGATGATCTCAGGGTCTGGATCAGTTCATGTGGGGAGAGGTGGTCCTTGAGGTATTGCAGTCCTGAGCCGTTTAAGGCTTTATAGGTCAAGACCAGCACTTTTAATCGGGCCTGGAAAGTAATTAGCGGCAAACACAGTTTGGGCCAGGGTAGGTGTAATACGCTTGAACTGTTTCCCCCCGCTGAGCAACCTGGCTGCTGTTTTCTGCACCATAGAATTAGGGATGAGAAAGTGTGGGGCAGCAGTAGTGCGGAGAACACCACATGGACAAGGGGAAGTTAAAGGAGGCACTAGGGATTCAGCAACCACCAGGGTATGGACAGGCCTAAATCTGTATGGTGGGTTAATTAGGCATACAGGCCAGGTTTATCGAGTCTCCAAACTTCTGTCAGTTTTATGCCAGCTCAATTGTTATGGCTGCTTCCCCAGGGACTGCAGAGCCCTTAGGGTTCTGTTAAAGATCCTTAGCACCTCCTCGCACAACTATTGTAGCAAAGTTCCCTGGGGAGGAGAGCTACGAAAAAGCAGTGTTAAGTCTGCAGCGCGTACCTATATGCCCAGAAAAAAGGGGGGACACAGATGCAAGCCTGTGTATCCCCTTAGCGTGCATTGCTCCATAAATCCTGCCACCTGCATGCACACAGGTGTACTGTAGCACAGGTCTGCTCCCTGCCCCCCCCCCACATGCACATGCAGAAGAGACACACACACCTCTTTTAAAGCAGTTAAAAAGCATAAACCCTTTCCCACCCACCAGTAATTCTGGGAATTGTAATTCTTAGGGTTGCCAATGTTTAAGACTGCCCCTTCTCCTAGGTCTATGATATCAGCCTGTTGCAGGTGAAGCTTCACTGTCCGCCACTGTTTCTCTATGCTAAATTGCTCGTCACCTGATAAATTTCAGTGGGTCAGGCAGTTGGTAAAGGCCCCAGGATCAGTAATAAAAGTTGGCAACCCTAATTCTGATAGGTGGCTGGTTCGCTTTAACAAAGATGTTTCAGCAACCCCAGTAGCTATGCTTCCATACACACTTTTGGGGTGAAGCCCTGCTGACTAGTTTTAAACCATTTTGCATTTGGCTCTTTGCCCCCATTTTAATCCCAGCTTTCTACTTGTTTCCTCAGTGCAGATGATCAACTCTAATGGATGTGAGGGCTCCCCCTGGTTTCCTCTAGAGGGAGCAGAACCTCCATGTTCAGAGGCAGTATACCTCTGGTCTAATCCACAGGGCTCATCTTGGGCTCATCTGAAGCAGCAATCGCGCAAGGCCCCCCCCCCCCAATCCCATGACTCTGCAGATTTCATTCTTTGGCACAACTCTTCAAGGCACAGGAGCCCTGCTATCTATTGCACTTGGTCACCCTGCGTTCAGCATGACCATTGAGAAATATCCCTGAAGAATGCACATCAGGAGAGAAGTGCGGTAAATGCAAACACATGCCCCAAAGCACTTGCACACACACACACACACACACACACACACACACACACACACACACACATGCATGAATACAGACCCCAACTCCCCTATCAAGACAATCAGGTCCATCCCTCCTGGTTTGGCTGCCTCTCCTATTTTTTGTTTTTAACCAGGTAATCCACAGAGAGCAGGTTGGGGAGCAGTGAAATGGGACTTCTGAGAGATGCTTCTGTTTAGTGTGTGGAACGGGGAGCAGGGAAAGAACCAAGTTCCTAATATCTCTCATGATCTGGAGGTGAGGGTAGGGGAAAATGGTTTGCAGGGCCACTGGCTTCGCTGGGTATCTCAGACCCCTGCAAACTCCTGACCTTGCTCCTCCTCCTCTCTTTCACCATCTACTCACCTGCTTAGAGCGAGGAAAGAGCAGCATCTTTTGCTTGCCTTGTGCTCTCCACTCTGGGTGGTTGCACTAGCTGGGCTCGGAGGGAGATGGCAAAACGACGGGCAGCAGGAACAGGACACGAGGTGGGCGGGCTCCAAAGTCTGGAGATGAGTGGTTACTGCTAAATGCAGAAATCTGTATGTGTGTGTCCCAGCAGGGTCCCACGCAGGCCCTGGTCTCTGTTCCGCCCCAGGGTTCTCTGTGTTCGTTGGCACCTTCTATGGAAAGTGCAATTTCACAGGCAGCTGCCCATCTTTTAGGAGAAGCAAGGCCTTTGGAAAAAGTAGCTCATTCCTAAGAATTTAAGGGAGCTGCTCTGTGGCAAGGGATAGACCAAGGGATGGACAGAGACCAGGGCATCTCTCACCAGCTATGTGCCATCCTGACTGGAGAGGACAGGTTTGCTGAAGGTGCGATGACGGTCAGGTACCGCAATGGTCCCTTGTAGCTATTTTGAGGCAGCTCTGGCACAGCCTACAAGGATGACAGTGAAAGATGAGGGACGAAGGGCTGAAGGACTGTTCAGGTGATGGGAAGGGGAGGGGAGAGGGAGGAATAAAACCAGGTTCAGTTCAAGGAGATCCCTTCCAGTCAAGGATGCTTGAGTAGTTATCATGGCTTCCTCCCCTCGCCACAACTTTGTGCAAACCCAGTCCAAAGTCGGTGGACCACCCTGCCCCACAACTAGCCTCTGGGCAGCCCTCCCCTTCCTGCCACCCCCTGATGCACCTGCAGAGCTGTGCCCCAAAGCCTATGCACCCCTCCCCCACTTTCCCCCATCCTCTCCAGCCCTTGCACTAAGCTCCCTGCCCCCAAATGCACAATATTGTTTCCGTGTGTCCCTGTTTCTGCCCTGCCCTGCTCCCGATGTATGCCCCTGGCTGGTACGAGTGTCTGTTTTCGTTCTGTTTGTATCTGTAATTCATTAAAAGGCTGGTTCTACCTGACTGTGTCTCTCCATGTGTGTGCGTCTTTCTCTGTCTCTGTGGACTGGCCCTACTAACTTCGCTCACTGCATCCTCCCACAAGTAGGATTGGGAGGGTGGTTTGCAAACGTTCCGCCTCCGGAGCCCTTTTCCCAGAGGGTTCTTGGATGGACAAGCAGAAGGCCTCCTCCTCATTCCCAGACTGAGAGCTTAACCTAGAAAAACACAGGGCAAGCTATCATTCAGGGGAGCCAATCTGCCACCAGTGAGCTTCTCACTGAGGGATCCCTGATGGGTTTCCAAGAAGTCGCAAGGTCATCCAGAGGAATCACTCCCACTATGTTCAAGGTTTGAGTGCTGCTGATTCAGTGGCGTAACGTGGGTTGCCATGGCCCGGGGCTGCACAGAAGGGAGGGAAACAGACAGAGTATGCAAGCACATCCAGTGGTATCTGTGCCACCCAGGAGACTGCACAGATCAGGAGTCTGGAGAGGTCACTTCATGGTTCTCATGGAGAAGCCATTTGCAATGGAAGTGTGCAGATGCATAGAGGCAGCACCAGGTGTTGAAATTTTGCACCCCTAACAATTTTGCGCCCAGGGCCACCCCACGCAACACCACTGTGTTGATTATTTCATTTTTGCTTGATTTATTACATTTCCACCCTACCTTTCCTCTAAGGAGCTCACAGTGGCAGGCATGGTTTTCCCTGCTCTCCATTTTACCCTCACAACAACCCTGTAAGGTAGGTTAGAGATGGAGAGTGGCCCAAGGTCACCGGGTGAGCTTCATGGCTGAGTGAGGATTTTGACTCTAGTCTCTAAGGTCCTAGCCTGAGACTCTAACCAGTACGCCGCACTGCCTCTCATGTGCAGCCACAAGGTAATCACCCACTCCCAAGAGGTGTGTGTTGGTAGGGCTGGGGAAATCTCAAGCTTTTCAGAAGTATAAAAAAGCCATAAGGGGGGAAAGAACCCCAAAGCTTTCAAATAAGGACCAAAATCCCTGTGTGTGTGTGTGTTAGAGAACAGAATGGCATGACTGGACTCCTGAACACGCTGCAAGGTTTTGTTGCAGTTCCACCACCCCAGACTACCGCAGTCTAATCTTTACCAGCTTTCCACACCATCTCTTCTGCAAGATCAGCAGATCTCAGCATATCCCCAGGGAACTGATCAATATGAACAACTGGCTGTGTTCCCATGAGATCTTACTTATAAACTCACTGTCTTCTTTTGTAATCACCACAATCTTCACTTAGTTCAAGAAATGGAGATCTCAACCCAGAGGTTAGATTTTTCTCCTAGGGGAGTTCTCGCTGCTGAAAATTTCTGCTGCCCTTTTCTGCAGTTTTGCAAGATCCTTCTTGAGATGAGATGACCAGGAGTGGGCACAGGGACCCACGTGCGGTCACCCAGAGACTGTGGTCACAATGACTGGGGTAGCACTGCCTTCCATCTTTGACTTGCTCCCATTCTTATCCGAGGATCTCTAGATGGTTTACCTGGGTCTCCTCCTGCCCTTAATTCTTACAACAACCCTGTCAAGGTAGGTCAGGCTGGGAGTTGAAGGCTTGCCCAAGAAGAGCTGTTGCTCGCCAGGCATCATAGGAGGTGGTGTGGAACAACCACAACATCATGTGATGGCAATAGCCAAGCCACCATCTGCCATCCTCTCCTTCTCTCCAAATCTGCAATACAGGAATAATAAAGCACTAGCCTACTCTGTAAGGCTGTTGTGTGAGGTTGTGCACAAAGCACTTTCAGCCCCAATGCTTAATATGGGCATCAGCATCGTGCTTCGTTCATAGGAAGCTGAGCCAGGCCACTGGTCCATCTATCCTAGTAATGTCTACCCTGGCTGGCAGCAGTTCCCTTTAGGGCTCTCTCTTAACCCTGCCAAGGAATGCTGGGGTTTGAACCTGGGACTTTGGCCCTGCATACCTGAAGGAATGTCTCCACCCTCATCGTGCAGCCAGGACCTTGAGATCCAGCTCTGAGGGCCTTCTAGCGGTTCCCAAATTGTGAGGTGGGGTTACAGGGAACTAGGCAGAGGGCCTTCTCAGTAGCGGCACCTGCCTGTGGAACGCCCTCCCAAGGAAACAAACCACTATCTGGCTTTTAGAAGACATCTGAAGGCAGCCCTCTATAAGGAAGCTTTTAATGTTTGATGTTTTACTGTGCTCCATGTTTTAAATTTGTTGGAAGCTGCCCAGAGTGGCTGGGACAATTTAGTCAGATGGCTGGCATATGAAAATAATAATAATAATAATAATAATAATAATAATAATAATAATAATAATAATAATAATTTATTATTTGTACCACTCCCATCTGGCTGGGTTTCCCCAGCCACTCTGGGCGGCTTCCAACAAAGATGAAAAATACACTAAAATGTCACATATTAAAAACTTCCCTGAACAGGGCTGCCTTCAGATGTCTTCTGAATGTCAGGTAGTTGTTTATCGCTTTGACATCTGATGAGAGGGCGTTCCACAGGGCGGGCGCCACTACCGAGAAGGCCCTCTGCCTGGTTCCCTGTAACTTGGCCTCTCGCAGTGAGGGAACCGCCAGAAGGCCCTCGGAGCTGGACCTCAGTGTCCGGGCAGAACGATGGGGGTGGAGACGCTCCTTCAGATATACTGGACCGAGGCCGTTTAGGGCTTTAAAGGTCAGCACCAACACTTTGAATTGTGCTCGGAAACATACTGGGAGCCAATGTAGGTCTTTCAAGACCGGTGTTATATGGTCTCGGCGGCCGCTCCCAGTCACCAGTCTAGCTGCCGCTAGTAGTCTACTACTACTCTAGTAGTAGTAGTAGTAGTAGTAGTAGTAATAGTAATACTGAGCTATGGCCCTTTCCCATAAAATAGGTCCTCTGCTGGACACTGCTCCCATTCCAAATATTGTGAGGTTCGGAGGGGGTGGGGGTGGGCTTCACCCTGCCCCATTGTTCTCATCACCTCTCACTCCCTGTCGCTGAGAATGCAGCCTCCTTATCTCACATTCCAGCACGAGGGCACAGCGACTAGGCCAATTATGGACATCTTGGCTCTGCTGGACCAGGACAAAGCCCTCCCCTCCCCCGTCCATGTAGGCACTGCAGACCCCTTAGTCCCACACTGCACCCAGGAGAGAGCTGCCGCCCCCATCGCCCAGGCCATGTCTTCGGTGAGCTCGTCCTCGTCCTCTTCCACCTTCCGCTCAGAGCACATCAGCACCTACAGCCCTGGGAAGCCTCGCTTCGAACCTCTGCTGGACCCTCCCCATGGGATCTTCGGGGCCGGGAGAGCTCGAGAGTCCTATGGGTACTCAGGTGAGTGAGCCCATCTGGGGGCAGCCAGGGGCACTGATCCCACAGGCTCTGAGCTTGAGCAACAGGAGGCAAGAGTCAGGGTTGGCCCAAGGGAGTGCCAGTGCCAGTGCCAGGCAAATGGACTTTCTGAGTCTTTTGGCTGCCTGACCTTAGGTCAGTGGCTGGGTGTCTTTGTTCAAAGGCCACATTCTGGGGACTGCAGCCAAAGCGGGCAAGGCCATCCTTTCTCTCTCTCTCTCTCTCTCTCTCTCTCTCTCTCTCTCTCTCTGTCAACCTCTTTCTCTCTTTTCTCCTCCCTCCCATCCCTTTCTCTCCATCCCACCCCTCCTCTCTGTCTCTGCCAACCAGTGGCGTAGCGTGGGGGGTGCAGGGGGGGGGCGGCCGCACTGGGCGCAACATCTGGGGGGGGCGCTCGCACTCGCAGCTCTCTGCCCCTAGGGCAGAGGGGGCGCAAATTATGCCTTGCCCCGGGTGCTGACAACCCACGCTACGCCACTGCTGCCAACACCTCTCTCTCTCTCTCTCTCTCTCTCTCTCTCTCTCTCTCTCTCTCTCTCTCTCGCCACATTGCTACCCTTTTTCACCACCCCCTTTCTCTCTCTCTCTCTCTCTTTTTCTGCCACCCCCTTTCTCCCTCCCTCCTTCCCTCTCTCCTTCTGCCATCCCCTTCTGTCTCTCTGTCTCTCTCTTTCCCCTCCTCTCTCTGCACTTCCATCTTTCTTCTGCTGCGACAGGAACAGGTCCTCCTTCTCTGCCAGAACTCTGAAGTGATGGTTTGCCAAGGGCTTTCCCCCCTCCACCTCCCATCACCCCATCCATTTCAGCTTCACCCCTTCCTATCCCCTCTCCGGCCCTCTTTCTCTCCCTCCAGCCTCCTCTTCCCACCCACCCACACCTGTTGTTGCAATGGCCAGACCTGTGTTCCAGGGGCCCACGCTCACCCCTCTGCATCTCCTCTGCCTTTGCTTCCCTCCACCCTGCCACAGGCTCACCCCCCTCAGCACACCCTTCTGCTCTGGGCAGCAGCAACGTGATCGCCAGTGGTGACAAGTACCAGGTCATGGCGGACGTCAGTCAGTTTGAGCCTCACGACATCGTGGTGACCACTTATAACTATTGCATTGTCATCCAGGCAGAGAAGGTGAGATGGCCAATGGCGGTGGGGGTGGGGTGGGGCTGGAATCAAAACTGCAGGAGGCATGGTTGCAGGCTGTTGTATGGGCATAGCCAAGGGGGGACAGATCCACCAAAAAATATTGAAAAGCATTGAAAAGACACACCCACACACCCAGCTCAACAACTTTGGCTGATCCCCTAAGAACAGTTCAATAACTTTGGCTGCCCACCCCCTCTAACAAAAATCCTGGCTACGCCCATGGGCTGATGGGTGGATTTTTGATGAGAAGCAGAGGATATTTTGTTTATTCATTATCCTCTTACTTGTGCAAGAATGCAAACACCTATTTCAGCACAGTTAAAAATCGCCATCCATGTGCAGCTTATATTTAGAAGCTTGGGAGACAAGGTTGTATAACCTTCTAGAAAGAACAATTATGATCTGCAAGGATGCTTAGGCAGATTCAGATCACCTCTCTTCTTATATGTGCAAACCCTCAGACAAAGAAAATCACCCCCAGACTCTTTTAGGCAAAGAAGAAAATATAAGGTTTACTCACTTGTAAGTCTTGCCAGGATTCAACACATACACTATTGAAAATCAAGCAGGCAATAATCCTAAAAGTTACAAAAATCTATAGTCCAGTCTGAAATGGAGTGCACACTTTTGAGGAGAGCTCGCAGAAGGCCGATCCCATTGTAGGTTAGAAGAAGAGAGTGCAGCCACAGGAAGAAAAAGATTAAGTCTTCTATTGTTCCCTTTCTTCCCACAGAAGTTTAGAGGATGTGACACCACATAGTCTCCTGTTTGTGACTCTGTAGCAGTCATGCATTTGTGATTTTGGCTGCAAATTTTCCAGCCCTGGCTATAGCTCGGGGGGGGGGGGTGAGGACAGCTTTGCATGGAAAGACCTTAGCTGGGGAGGGGGTGGGGACATCTGATCTGCATGCAGGAGAGCTAGGAAAATCCTTGGAGAGCCTCTGTCAGTCAGTGTCAACAAGGCACCCCCAAACTGGTGCCTTCCGAATGGTTTGAACGACAACTGCCTTCCACAAAGAACATGGCCGTGCTGGTGCAGATGGGAGTTGAAGCACGAAATTATAGGGGTGGGGGAACCAGATTGGGGAATGCAGGTGCAGACAGTTCTATTACTGAATTGAATGCATGGAAGACCTGGCTTGGGATAAGGCAGTTTCTTACATTTTATCTACTCAAAAGAACCAACAGCTAGAGATTGATGCCTCAGGTTTTCCCTAATTTGCGCACCTTTGAACTTTTTGTCCTGCTTTGGTGCATGATGGTAGGTGCTCCTTTGAAGAACTGAACTTATCTTTTAGCCAGTGTAAGTTTGGTACGTGAGATGTGTAAAATGCAAGAGCTGGTTTGGGGGGGAACGTCTAAGGCAGGGTGTTTTGCTTGCCCCACAGGTGGCCGAAGACGGCACTGTCTCCAACACTTTCACTCACAAGTGCCAGCTCCCGGCAGACATGGATCCTCTGTCCATCAGCTGCTCCCTGAACGATTCCGGCATGTTGGTCATCACTGCCAGGCGACAACTCCTGGCACCACCTCCTGTCTTCCGCACGGAGGTCAAGCTTTAACAGCGGATTTTGTCACAACCTGGGAAGCAGGGATCCTTCATAAAACTACCTTGCCTTGGGTAGATTTGTCTAGTAGTCTTGTTCTTGAATTGTTTGATTGGCACCTCTGAATAGCCCAATGTCCCACCATACACTGCTGCTGCAGAACCTTGGAACTTCTGCCTGAAATCCATGCTGGGACCCATCCCCATGCGCATCTCTTTTGCTGCAGGGATAAAAACTACCTGTAGACTTAGAACAGTGTGTCTATACTGAGTCACACTATCTCAGTACTGCCAAGTGACAGGCAGAAGCTGTCCAGGATTTCAGGCACAGAGTTTTCCCCAGCCCTACCTGGAGATGCCAGGAATTGAACCTGCGACCTTCTGCACGCGAGGCAGATGCTCTACCCCTGAGCTATGGCCCTTCCTTCCTTGGCCCTAGATGCAAACTAGGACTCTGGGGCCCTGCTGTGGGACTGGGAGACCCCTGCTACAATTCTGGAAACCACCACAGGAGCTGAAGAAGAGGCCCTTAATCTTGCTCAAACACCTCCCATTTTTCCATCCTTCAATAAAGATCACTTCCTGCCCTGCAAGGTCTCTTCTCCTGACTAGAATTGTCTCAAGGTCACCTTCTTCTTGGCTTCTTTCCCTATCAATTCCCCTCTTTGATAGAATGGGCAAGGATGAAATGGGACCCAGACCTTTATCTATTGCTGGAAGATTAGCTGTGTTGATATATTTTTTTGCAGCAAAAGCAATAAAAGAGTCTTGTGGCACCTCAAAGACAAATTGGTTAAGTCTCTTCCAAAAATTCTGGAAGGCGTCAGGTTGGGGAGTGCCAAACTTTATCTAACACCCTTGCAGGAAGGGAACTTGGTAACTGGCAGGTCCACCAGGAATGAGCCAGTGGGCCACAAACAGTGCCAGTTACGCCACGTTTTGCAGGACACTTGGGAGAAGATACCCTCAGTCTAGCCCTGCCTGCTCGCCATGGCCTCAGCTGCCCTCTCCTCCTGATCCCAAGCCCCAGACATGTCTTGAAGAAGAGGGCAAGGCACCTGAAGGCTGCCCTCCTGGCCCGCTGGGAGAGAGCAGGAGCAGGTGAAGAGACAGAAGCAATGAAGAGGAAGAGGAGCAGAGCCAGAGGGTTGACAGAGGGGGGGGCAGAGGGTCCCTGCTGGGGTGCTAGCAGAGGACAGGTGCCAGATCACAGCAGAATGTTAGAGTAGATGGGGCATTGCCCCCCAAACCCCTCTGCCAGCATCCTCTTGTCTACCTCCTTACTTACAACCAGTCGAGGGGGTGGCACTGCACACACCTTACATTTGAAGCACATCCAAAGGATATTGCTTCTCCCCAAGAATCCTGGCAGCTGTATTTTCCCCTTTGTTGTTGTTGTTTAGTCGTGTCCAACTCTTCGTGACCCAATTCCCAGCCCTCTCAACAAACTGTGCTTCCCGGGATTCTTTGGAGAAGGTCAACACACTTTACATGTGTGTTGAACAGTCTTCATGGTATGAAACTTGTCCAATTGGCATCACAGTGGTACCTCTGGATGCAAACAGGATCCGTTCCAGAACCCTGTTTGCATCCTGAAGCGAATGCAACCCGTGTCTGCTGCTTCCGCGCATGCACGTGATGTCATTTTTTGCGTCTGCGCATGCCGAGCAGTGAAACCCGGAAGTAACGGGCTCTGTTACTTCCGGGTTGCCGCAGAGCACAACCCGAAAATATTCATCCCGAAGCTACTTCAACCTGAGGTATGACTGTATCATCATCATCATCATTATTTCCCACCATTTTCCCTGTTAGAGACTCAAGTCAGCTTACAGATGCAATAAGAATTTGGCTGGTAGGAGGGTGGAATCAAAAGTAGAATGGTTTGGCTGTGGATCCATCTGCTTGTGGCCTCCCATCCTCAATGGGCAGCAGCAACCACTGTGCCTGCTGATGCTGTTGTCCCACAGCACGCTGCCCATCCCTAGTTCAAGGTGTTGCTTTGGGTGTGTAAGATAAAGAAAAAGGAAGGAAGGAAAGGGTGCAGGAAAGGGTTAAAGCTGAAGACCCCTCTGTGCCAAAACCATCATGGCATAGGAGTTGTATACTGAGTCAGACCATTGGTCCACCAGGCTAATAATAATAATAATAATAATAATAATAATAATAATAATTTATTATTTATACCCCGCCCATCTGGTTGAGTTTCCCCAGCCACTCTGGGCGGCTCCCAATCAGTGTTAAAAACAGTACAGCATTACATATTAAAAACTTCCCTGAACAGGGCTGCCTTAAGATGTCTTCTGAATGTCAGGTAATTATTTATCTCTTTGACATCTGATGGGAGGGCGTTCCACAGGGCGGGCGCCACTACCGAGAAGGCCCTCTGTCTGGTTCCCTGTAGCCTCACTTCTCGCAATGAGGGAACCGCCAGAAGGCCCTCGGTGCTGGATCTCAGTGTCCGGGCTGAACGATGGGGGTGGAGACGCTCCTTCAGGTATACAGGACCGAGGCCGTTTAGGGCTTTAAAGGTCAGCACCAACACTTTGAATCGTGCTCGGAAACGTACTGGGAGCCAATGCAAATCTCTCAGAACCGGTGTTATGTGGTCCCAGCGGCCACTCCCAGTCACCAGTCTAGCTGCCGCATTCTGGATTAATTGCAGTTTCCGGGTCACCTTCAAAGGTAGCCCCACGTAGAGCGCGTTGCAGTAGTCCAAGCGTGAGAAAACTAGAGCATGCACCACTCTGGCGAGACAGTTCGCGGGCAGGTAGGGTCTTAGCCTGCCTACCAGGTGGAGCTGGTAGACAGCTGCCCTGGACACAGAGTTAACCTGCGCCTCCATGGACAGCTGTGAGTCCAAAATGACTCCCAGGCTGTGCACCTGGTCCTTCAGGGGCACAGTTACCCCATTCAAGACCAGGGAATCCCCCACACCAACCCGCTCCCTGTCCCCCAAAAACAGTACTTCTGTCTTGTCAGGATTCAACCTCAATCTGTTAGCCGCCATCCATCCTCCAACACTGCTTATCAACACTGCTTGGCCCTCCAAGGCTGTGAAAGAGCTTTCAGGCAGGAGTCCTTCCCAGACCTACCTGGAGATGCCAGAAATTGAACCCAGGACTTTGTGCACCCAAAGCAAATGCTCTAAAGCTAAGCTAGGCCTTTCCCCAAGAGCTCCAAGTAGAAAGCGGGAGAGCTCAGAGAGGCTAGCTAAAAAAAGAGCTACTTGACCTCTGCGCGGGGCTTTTCAGTGCTTGCCCAGCTCCAAAAGAATTGCCCAGTTTTGACCTTGCTGCACCCACATACATTGCCACAGGGGCAGGCAGCATTTCTACCCCTCCTTCCATTGGCCCCAGTCTAAACCCATGCCAACAAACCCGAAATAGTTTTATTTCTCCGCAGCTGACCAGCCCGCCGCCTCCACCCCACCGAAAGCTCTTTTGAAAGGACCAGCACAACTTTGGCAGAGGAGGAGGAGCTGCTGGCACTCGCTGACTGCCTCGTTCTTTTCTCTCCCTCTTTTTTTTCCGGAGGAGATGCCAGCTGCTCATTACATCTCTATAGCACAGTAGTTTTATTTCCGTTTCCCTCTCTATTCCAAGCCCCAGGATCCCTGGCTCAGCATTCTTCTGCGCAGCTCCCGGAAGGCCAGCTCAGACTCTTTATTGACTAGGCTGTGTGTGTGTGTGTGTGTGTGTGTGTGTGTGTGTGTTTCTGGCAATAACATAAAGGCAGAGGGGGAGAGAGAGCTGCTGGAGTTGGCAGGAGGATATGAGTTCTGCAAGATCTGAGCTCGAGGGCAGAATCCTAGCTTCCCAGAATCCTTCAGTGACGAATGCAGGCCAATTCCTATGTGGCACACTTCCCCACGGAAAACACAGGCCTGGTTCTCTAGCACAGAATCCAGCTGCCAGGGGCAATAGAGGTGGTGGCAGCAATGAGGTTGTGCTTTCACCTTTTAAGAAAAATCCAGGCGAGACAGCAGCCCATAAGAAAATGTTAAAAGTGTGCCAAGGGATGGGGTGAGGACTTCCGTGTGTGCTACTTAGCTCTGTGTCGCATGAAGCTGCCTTCTACCAAGCTGGGATAGCTCACTCGGTAGAGCATGTGACTCTTAATCTCAGGGTCATGGGTTCAAGCCCTGCTTTGGCCAAAAAGATTTCTGCATTGCAAGGGGTTGGACTAAATGACCCTTGCGGGTACCCTCCAGCTTACAATTCACATAGGGCCGGCCTTATTGTTAGACAAAAGGAGGTGGCTGCCTCAGGCAGCAGCGTGGTCAAGTCGCTTGGAGACATTTCAGGCACATTGCCTTTGCCGTGGCTAATCACCTTTGACAGCTGAATTTGTCCTATCCCCTTCTAAACCTAGCCAGCTTGGCAGCCACTGCGACCCGTTGTGGCAGGGAGTTCCGCAGTTCAAGCAGGGTCGCCATTTCTCTGCTGGGCTCCTGTGAATGACCTCAGTTGGGACTGAACTCTGCATGCAAACCATGAAGGATAACCCCTCCCTGCCTTCTCAAAGCATCGCAGAATTGTAGCGTTGCAAAGGGTCATCTAGAGTTGTCCTAACTTTGCAACGCAGAAACCCCAGTTAAAGAATCGCTGACAGCTGGCTATCCAACCTCTCCTTGAAGGAGATTCTATCCCCTTCCTGGGTAGTCCGGTCTGTTTGTTTGCTTTTGCCTGTAGAAGCATCTCCCCTTCGTGCAGCAGCTCTGGGTACCCGCGTACTGGTCCAGGCGCCTCCATCCCTCTGCCTCCCTCGTTTTTCCTCCTCCTGCAACGCGACACTCATCACGCGGCGAAAAACGCCTTTCCGGGGGCCGAGGCGAGCCCTGCGCAACAGCTCCGGAGCGCGCCAGCTGCCGCCGGCGGGCAAAGAGGTCAGAGGGTCGCGGGTCTTGCAGCAGGCTCGGCCCGCTGCAACAGCCACACGGCCGCCCTGGCGCGCCGCCGCCGCCGCCGCGCGTCCTGACGAGCGCGGCTGCAGCCCCAGGGAGAGCGTCTCCTTCGGTGTCAGCGGAGAGAGGCGGCCGGGAGGAGGAGAAGCGGCGGCAGAGCACGGCGATCGGCGGGAAGCAGCTGGAGCCAGGAGGCGGCGCTGGTGGCGGGGTGGGAGAGGAGGTGGAAGGGCAGGCCAATGCAAGGGGGAGGCTGCAGCGAAATTTCATGAACTAGGAACCCCGAAATTTCGAATCCCCTCCAAACTGGCGCCAAGGATTCGTCATGGTTTTGTAGCGCGAGCGTTATGCCAGGCATCCCAAAACTGAGTAATCGAAACGACTACAAAACTTTGGCACAGGTTTGGAGGGGACCCAAAATTTCGGGGTTAAGGAGGCTCTCCGGAGAGACCAGGGTGGGCTTGTTGGCGGAGGAGGGAGGGTAGATGGGCGGGAAAGGGTTAAAACAGGCGGCCAAGCTCCCTTGGTCTGGAAGCGGGTTTCCTCAGGACGTGCTGCAGGAGAGCAAAGGTTTAAACCGCCCCCCCCCCCGCACAAACACACACACTCCACCCCTATTGTGGTCGCAATTCACCATCAGTCCCTTCTCTCTTCCCCCAACCTCTGGTGCCATGTGCATTTCTAAAAACCTGCAGGTTAAATTCAAAGGTGGGTGGGTTTATTGCCAAAATAGCCTACTTAGAATCTTCTTTGCGTGTGGCTAAGTATTAGGGAATTCCAGGTTAAGGCTCCATAAGCCAGAGTTGAGGACACGGATTTCCACATAGGGCAAGTTCTGGGCGTGAAGCGCTGGCATGTGACACCCCCAGACACTATTGGTCTCTTCCATGCAATCTACCAGAGACTGTATTCTCATGCAATGGTGTGCCATATCTAAAATAAGGCAATCAAAACCGACTACTTCTGATTCCTAGAGAACCACACACATGGCGGAAGTTGGATCTCCCAGGGTCTACAGGAAATTCTCCGAGAGCGCCACTCCCATTGTGCCCATCCAGGTAAAGGGGCACAACCTATAGAAGCTGTGCACGTCCCCAGCCTGCTCTCTCTCTGATCCCTGCTATGTGATCTCTTCTCTTCGATGCTTCATCATTGACTAGGGATGCAGGACACGTGCTGAGTCACAGCTCAGACTCCAATCCTAAACTGTCTGTACAGTCGTACCCTGGTTGTTGAACGCCTTGGTACTCGGACGTTTTGGCTCCCGAACGCCACAAACCTGGAAGTGAGTGTTCTGGTTTGCATGAGTTTTTTGGAAGCCGAACATCCGATGCAGCTTCCGATTGAGTGCAGGAAGCTCCTGCAGCCAATCGGAAGCTGCGTCTTGGTTTTCGAACCGTTACGGGAGTCAGACGGACTCCGGGAACGGATTAAGTTCGACAACCAAGGTACAACTGTGGTTCTGTTTTAAGCCTGCCTCAAGACTGCTACTGTGAAACCGGGTGAGTAAACTGATCTTTACTTAACAAGAAGAGTGTTTTGCATGTTTATTGTTTTAAGGGAGAGGAACAGGGGAAATAACAGGAAATCCAGTCTGCAGTAAAGCATCCTGGATTACTTAAATGAAAAGGCTAAAGCTTCCTTGTTTTTGCTGACAAAGGGATGCACCCTGCTGAACTCACAAACGCAAAGAGGGCTAATATCTAAGAAATATATCCTCCTAGTTCCTATACACATCCCTACAAGGGGAAGTCCCTAACTCACGGAGGGCTTGAGACCCATTGTCTGTCTTCACCTAGTTTAGCTAGCCAGTCAAAGCCATTCCTAGGGCAGGGCCGCTGCCGCATGCTGACAGCTGAGTGCAGTGTGGGGACCAAAGGTGGGCAAACTGCCCCAGAAGAAGCACGACATGCCCCTCACCAGAGGTACTACCCCTCCCCTAACGCCCCATAAGTACCATGTGGCTTACACAAGACAACAGACACTCATTAGTTCGTTTTATTTCATAGCTCTATTTGCAATCTCTCTTCTTCTTTTTATTAAATTAATATAAAAAACCCCTCTGTATTTACATGTCAGGTACCAACCCCACTCACCGCTCCTCACCTCTGGATTCAAGAATAGGGTGGGCACCAGAGAGGGGGGTGGGGAAAGTAAAGCAGTTCAGAGTCCTTGTTGGGGGGCAGTGGGGAAGAGAGGGAGGAAGAGGCTCCCAAAGGCTCAGTAGCTTGAGATCCAGTGTGTTCACCCATGTAAAAATCATTAATAAAAGCGAGGGAAAGCCTATCCGTTGTATCAAGGATGGAGAACTCTCCAGCAGCCCCAGGCAGTGTGGCCAATGGTCAGGGGTGGTGGCAGTTGTAGTCCAGCAACTTTGGGGAGGGGGGACACAGCCCCCCCCACTCCTGCATTGTTTTCACATTCGGACGTCCCTAAGCTGGAGACCCAGGACTCACCGACTGGACTGCAAATGGGTGTGGAGTGGCAGTGAGAGAGCAGAGGTAAGCAAAAAAGGAAAAGGCAGGTGATAATGGCCTGGACAACTGGATTTTGGGCCTAGTCCTACTTGCAGGAGTGGCTCCTTCAAGTGTCTTATGCCCCCCACTCCTCAGGTTAAGAGTGACCTGTGCAAAGAAGCAGAGGTGGACCAGGTTGGGTTTGAACACCTCAGCTCACAATTTCCTTGGTCCTATCTGACTGGATCCCATTTTAAGGTAGAGGTGAGGCCAATGGAAAGGTAGGAGGGGGTGTGTTTACTTATTTTGTGTGTGCGCATTTGTAAAACCGATGCCCTCTTACCCACAAACATCTTGAGGAAGCCCTGAGACTAATGGCAACGTGGGAGGGACTGCAGGGGTGTACGAGCGAAAACAGGACCCCAACAGTGGCACAGGTGTGACTTCAACATCAGGCAAGGCGCAGGATGAAGGACTTGCCGTTCTCAGACATCTAGGTCCCACTGACGAGAGGAGCAGGATCCTCTCACTCGGCTCCGAATTTGTTCTGCCGCCTCCTCTCCTCCAGAGCAAGAACGGGTCAGGGACGGGCTTGCGGCTTTGTGCCCGGTGAGGCCTTGAAGCTGCTCTGGTTTTCTGGCCGAGAGGCCTTTTCGCAAGTCTCTCGGGGCAGTAGTGGGTCCCCGGGTTGGAACGCTAAGCGAAGGACCCTGGGAAGACTCTGGCCGGAACTAAACGGCCGTGGAGTGGCGATGCTGGCGTCTCCGCCAACCGGTTAGCAAGACTCCCTCCGCCGTCACTGGCATTTCTCGTCACTCTCCGAAGGGCTAGACTCGCGGGGGATGGAGTGCCTGTTTCGCCGGTCCCACAGCTGGTGGATTTCTGTGGCCTCTGTCTCGCTGCTGCTAGTCGTGCTGTCCCGGAAGCTGGCCAATGGGGGCCGCACCTTCACCCCCTTGGCGGTTACCGAGCCTTCAATGGCTTTTCGCAACTGGAGAAAGAGAGAAAGAGGAGGGAAAGGGAGGGAGAGATTGATTTATTTACTATTTATTTACGACATTTATATCCGACATTTTTTTCTCCAACCAGGTAATAGGAGCGAGCCAGCAATAAATCACACTGAGCAAGCTGGTGTTAACTCTTTATTAGCAGAACCAGGATTTGCACAGGCGTGTCAGGCCTAATGAGCACAGCAACTTGTATCTCCCAGGTTTGGCTTCATGGATCGATTGGCTGCTGAGACTGAAGGTCCCTGCCTCACCACGGCCACCTTTTGCTCCATCCCAGTTATTGCCAACAAACCACTGGGGTGATGCTACCCTCAGGCATCTGGGGTGGATTAGACGGCAGACCCCCTTCCACTGTGTGTGTGTTGGAGGGGGCCCATGCATGTTAGGACTGAAAGGAAGTCCTCTTAAGCTTTCCCACCCCCAGACTGAGTACTCACCTCCTTGAGGGACACCATGCCAATGAGGCGCCCGATGCTGGTGACATAGGCGTGGTCCACCCCCAGGAGAGAGAATATGGTGTGTGTCTGGAAGAGCCAAAAGCAAAATCAGCAGCAATCACTCACATACTCCTTTGCTCCACCATCTCAGTATCTAGGACTGAACCAAAATTCTGTGACTCCTGCACTGACAAACCATCCGGGCTAGGCTACTGCAATGCGCTTCACATGAGACAGCCCTTGAAGAAACTTCAACTGGTACAGAACATAGCCACCTGGAAGCACCTGGAGGTGATTCTCTTGGAAGACATTACATTCTACTTCTGTAGCATTCGGGTCCTGCCTGCAGAATTTCCACAGGCATCCAGTTGTGAGGACAGGATGTTGGACTAAATGGACCTTTGGCATTGGTTACCTGCGTGTTTCTTTCTTTCTTTCTTTCTTTCTTTCTTTCTTTCTTTCTTTCTTTCTTTCTTTCTACTTTTCAAGTTGATACATTTCACTAATTTTACAATCATTTTGACATTTCAAAGCTTGACTTCCTTCCCCCTCTTTCTGCGGTTCCTTAAATTTATTTTTAATATCTTCTGCATATCCAAGTTAACTTAATTTGCTCATCTTCTTTAAATATATACTCTTATGAAACTGCACGTTATTACAATAATCCTGCCAATGTTCTTATCTGTTTACAATTTATCTGTAAATATTCAATAAACCATTTCCATTCTTTTATAAAAAGTTTGTTATCTTGATTTCTTACTCTTCTGGTAAGTTTCAGCAATTACCTGCATGCTTTCGGGCCCAACTACAAGTATTGGTGTTAATTCCCCCCCCCCCTTTACACACACACACACACACACACACACACACAGTTAAAACAGCATTTTCTGATTTACAATCATTTAACTTTGGACTCCCCTCCCCCCAAATCCCTCTATGGTTTCCCTGATTTTCAAAATTACAATGCATATTATTGTATACCTTATCTTCTCCACAGTACTTTCAAACATATATTTTATTGCTGTTCTTACTCTAAAGCCACTTGCATTTTAGCATATTTACAATAGTGGTTTTTTTAAAAAAACTACGAACGTCCTCCAATCCTCCTTGAATTCTGCCTCATCTTGGTTTCTAATTTTGCATATTGGTGTTTACTTTAGAGGCCTAAACTGGGTTTCAGGGCAGGTTATTTGAAAACTGGTCTGCTTCTGTGTGAACCTGTCTGGGCCTTAAAGGCCCTGTTTGTGGCCTGCCCTTAAGAGCAAATCAAGAAACAGTGTCTTCTCAGTGGTGGCTCTAAGTTTGTGCAACTCCTAACGGATATACATTTTGTCATGTCAGTTTTGCCATTCAAAGGGGTTTCCAGTTGCTTCAGCTGCTTTTACATGAGCGCTCTGCTGGGCTGTGAAACGTTTTCAAACTGTTGTTTTGATGGTTTAGTTTTATTGGAGCAATGCGCTTTGGTTTTCCTGTTTTATTTATGCATGCAAGCTGCCTTGGGAAGGCTTTGCCTAGGCAGGCAACACAGAAAAATTTAACAAGCAAATAACCACCAGCACCAGAACAGGGCTCCCCAGCAAGTCATATTTCTGAATCATTGACAAGGACCCATCCCTCCAAGGCTCAGGCATTCCTCACCCCCCCCATCCCAGCCAACTCTTGCCTCTTGAGCCTAGCATCATGAGGAATTTCTCAGCTATACCCTGGATTGTGTCATGTTCTGCACATATGTGTGTGTGTATATCTATCTATCTATCTATCTATCTATCTATCTATCTATCTATCTATCTATCATCTATCTATCTATCTATCTATCATCTATCTATCTATCTATCTATCTATCTATCTATCTATCATCTATCTATCTATCTATCTATCTATCTATCTATCTATCATCTATCTACATATTGCACATCTTTTTCTAGCTGTGCGCCATTTATCACCTGGAGAAAGGAGGTATGTATGGAGCTACACATTCATAGGAGCATTTTGTCGTGCCCCTTCTGAAATCTTATTCAGGCCAAGCCTCCCTGGACCTCAGACACCTTGCAAGGAAATGTTCTAAGCCATTTTCATAGCCACTAGGGCTAGTAACTTTTTTTAAAAAAAGAACAGGAAAAAGGAGGTTTTCAGGATGCTGAATTCGGTAGAGTGAATTCAGCACGAGTGGTATGCTTGCAGAATCAGAGCGCACACACGCAATGTACACACACCTTGTGCAAAGAAGTGCGTTCCACCAACTGGAAGGGTGCTGGGTCAATCTTGCTGTTGTTGAAGTTGACAAACTGCTCTAGCTGCTGCTCCTCCCATTCCAGGATCTGGAAGGCGACAAATCAAGTTAGCGTGTCTGCCAGGAGGAGCCTGTAGCTGCCAGGCTTGTAAGCCAGACCAGATTCTGTTCATTACATTTTATATATACCCCTCCTTTTCATCCAAGGAAACCACCCAGCCCATCTCTCTGCTGCTGTTTGCTAGAGAATGGTGCTCAGTGCTCAGGAGCATTGCAGTTGCTGTTCCTGCAGTCGGCATGCAGCTGCAATGGCCAGCAGCCATGAACAGGAGCATGACTTTTTAAGTCTTGCCACGGTGGGGGTCACCCCCACCTAGAATCATAGAAGTGTAGAGTCGGAAGGGACCCCGAGGGCCGTCTGATCCAACCCCCTGCAATGCATTGACCTTTCATGGGCTAATGGGATGCGTGACCTTTATGGCAAGTGGTGGGCAGAGCCAGAAGCGAAAGTGGGCAGGGCTAGAGACAAAAGAGGCTCTTTTATATAGCAGGTTCACACTTCAGCAGCACAAAAGCCAGGCGTTTCTGCATGCAAACCTGAACACATCTCTCTCTCTCTCTGTCCATCTAGGCAAGCAAGAGGCAGTTTAAGGACACGTTCCAGCCTGGCAAAGGCATTCAAGGAGCATATGGGCTAGGACTGGCAAGGGCTGTGGCCTGGGGAAGAGTTTCGGTGGTCAGACAGAGATGCTTGGGGCCGCATTCAGGGTGTGGACCTGAGGTTCCTCACGCCCTGGCTGCACAGTGAAGAAGCAATTCCTTCTGTGTCTGGCAGGAATCACCTGCTGTTCAACTTCATTTGGGTGGCCCTCAGTTCTGGTATTAGCCCACAAGATCCCAACCACAATGTTGAACAGCGGGGAGCAGGAGAAAGCCAAATGCCAACAGGGTCAGGGGGCTGGCAGGATGCTGATGAGGGTCTGACTCAGGAGAGGGGGGCAGTGATTTGTGGGGACCAGCCAGGAGCCCAGAGTCAGAGCCAAAGGAAGCTTGAGAGCTGGAGGGTGGAGCACTGGAGGAAGACGAGGCTGGGTGCTTCCCCACCCTCTCCCACACCACTGTGTCCCAGAACCAGGAGGGGATCAAAGAGGGAAGAGCAGAGGACGTTTCCAGGCAGGCATAGTCTCTGGCTGCATGCGCACGGCACATCTGGGGAAGATACTTAAGCTGCTGGAGGAGGAGTGACACTGGTTGCTGCAACTGCACCATAGAGCTCAGACCTGAGAATAGCTGCCTAGACACTAGGCTACTGTGCATGGGTATTTGGAGCCATGGAAACTACGGTAAGTGTCCACTTTTAACAATCACATCTGCCATGTGATTTCCTGTGGCTGGGGAGTAAAAACTAGAGCCAGTGACTGACCCAGGTAAATTGAGCCAGCCAAGCTGTATGCTATATGCCATCTTTTGGAATGTTGGGGTTTTGCGGTTATTTTCTCTAGGGGCACAAGGAGTTAGCCCTCCAAGAGGGCAAAAGTCAGGGCGCAGCACAATTTCAACACAGGGGGCCTTCATCATCCACCTGCTCTGTCCTATAGGGAGACTTCTTTGCTTGTCTGGGCCTGTGAATGATGGGTACTCACCTCTGCAGGGGTCATTTCGCCAGCTACTTCATATTCATCCTACAAGGAGGGAGAAAAGGAGCCACATTTGTCAATGCCACCCTGGGAAGGTATTGGGGAGGAGCTGAGCAAGGAAAACAGAGAGATGGAGACGGGGCAGGGAGTGAATTTGACTCCAGAAGAATACATGGCTCTTAACAGTCCAGAATTGGGGCCCAAGATGTGAAAAATTCTGGGCATCCAGGGGTAGCAGGTGGCAAAGAAGAGAGTTGTGCACCCCAGCTTTGCGAGGGCAAGGAAATCAAAGGCTTCTGTGCACATTTCGGTTTAAGTTGAACCCTAGTCATACATTATTTTCTGATGTGGCAATGCCACCACAAAGTGAATTTTGCCCTGCTGGTTTTGCATAGTGAATACATTGCCTGAAGGCACCCTCCTGTGGAAAGAGCTGCTATTTACTATACTGGAACAGAATCTTCTGTGTGGTAAATATCAGTTCTCACCACGCAAAGCCTTCTATGTGGTCATATTCCTACACTTGTAAGTTGGAGACTTGTCTCCCCACAGCAATCTAAGACTGGTGTTGTCCGACAGGTAGGTTTCTGCTTAGGATTTACAAGCCCCTCAGGCTGAATGCTTCCTGTATACTTGGTCAGGGACGCCTGTGGCGCTGTGGTCTAAACCACTGATTATCTTGGGCTTGCTGATTGGAAGGTTAGCGGTTCGAATCCACACGACAGTGGTGACCTCCCGTTGCTCTGTCCCAGCTCCTGCCAACCTAGCAGTTTGAAAGCACGTCTGTGCAAGTAGATAAATAGGTACTGCTGTCGCGGGAAGGTAAACGGCGTTTCTGTGTGCTCTGGCTTACGTCACGGTGTTCTGTTGCACCAGAAGCGGTTTAGTCCTGCAGGCCACATGACCCAGAAAGCTGTCTGTGGACAAACGCCGGCTCCCTCGACCTGAGTGCGAAATGAATGCTGCACCCCATAGTCGCTTTTGACTGAACTTAACCGTCCAGGGGTCCTTTACCTTTTATACTTGATGTGCAGACTGATAGGCCTCAGAGCCACCCCAAATGCTGTGTGTCAGAGAAACCTGGTTTGTCACTGAGGGTAGACTCTACAAGGAGCTGTGACTCCTCTTTCTCAGCTCTCTAGCATGTCAATCCTTGGGGCTGCTTCCTAGCTCCCCATTTCTTTTCTCTTTCCTTTCTGGGGTCCTTCTGCCTGCCCGGCCCCCTCTCTCTAGGAGGAGGGCATTTCTTCAAATGGCAGTCAGAGACTGTTAAGAAAAACCTACCAGAAACCACAGTTCCCTGAGTTCCTTAGGAGAGCGAACGCCTCTTTTAAGTTTGCGTTGCACGGGTCCAGACTTGGGGCCAGGATAATTCAGCCGAGAGGCAGCCCTTCTAGCTATCAGACCTCTGTGACAATCCAGGGAAGTTGAGCAAACCACTGCCAGAGGCTTCCCCACCACCTCAAAAGTCCTTAGCGTGTTACACACTTAGCTGTGTGGTTTGCTGAACCAGCTTCTGGTTTTAACACACATCTTGGCAGCAAAAAGGATTCCTGCTCTTCAATAATAGATCAGGTCAGCCTCTCTTCTGGTGCTTCTCGGTTAAGGTGGGTGGGGAGAGAACAGGCAGCAGAAGCTGAGTCGGTGTAAAAACCGAGGGACTGGTGGCCAAAGCAACATCCCAACAAGATAATTTGAACCCCAACCAAATCATGGTGTTTCTGGAAGCTCACACAGAATCGCTGAAATCATCTCAATGTTGCAGGATTTCACTACAGGAGTTGGAAGAGGCGTGAATTAGCTGGGGAAACAAGTGATTCTGAAGCAAGGATGAAGGCGATGGAGATTTCTGATTGGCTGTTCCAGCAGAGATCACTATATAAATCAGTTAGTTTGTAAAAAAAATGGGAGGGGGGTATGGATTTTTTTTGGGGGGGGATGCGCCACTAAGAGAGAAAAGATGAATCAAAACAAGAGGCCGAACTGTGCTGAAGGCTCTGCCTGTGCCGTTGCCCTGCATTCGCACTGTGGCACTAGATAATTTCACCTGTCAGTCAACCGAGGAAGGAACGGCGGCCTCGGACCATTTCCTATACAGCGTTGGGAGCAATCCTGGGTTCACTCCAGACCAACACTGCACTTGGCTTCCCTTGTACGAATCGCCCACGTGGATCAGACCAAAAAGGTCCAGCCATGCCCAGCATTCTGCTTCCAACAGTATTCATGGATATGCTGTGCTTGAACATGGAGGTTTTATTTAGACTTTAGGACTACCAGGCAGTGATTCGCAAATTCACAGAGAAGAGTTCTTGTTCTCTTTTTAAACTTTTGTGGTTAATTGGGGGGCATTCTTTTCCTTTCCTTTTAAAAACTCACCTAAGGGAGTGGCTGGATCAGGGTTTCTCAAACTTGGGTTTTTTGAACCACAACTCCCACCATCCCTAGTTAGCCGGACCAGTGGTCAGGGATGGTGGGAACTGTAGTCCTCAAACAGCTGGAGACTCAAGTTTGGGAAACCCTGAGCTAGATCTTCGGGGAGGCGGGAAGGGAGATTTTGTCTGTTTTGGACCTGTTTCTCCCCAAGAGTCATTGGGTCCCAAGTCATAGGGAATCAGGACTTTTCTTGTGCAAATCACATTTATTTCAAATGATGGTTGTACGGGATCATTGTTTGACCTTAGTGGAACAGCGCCCACACACACACAGATGGGGAGTGGTGATGGAAGGGAGGAATCATTATACTCTCTGCCTCCAACTTCAGCCTGGAGTGGGGAGTGCTCTTGTGTTCGAATCCTGCTTTCTGGTTTCCCACAGGCATTGGGTTGGCCACTGTGAGAACAGGATGCTGGACTGGGTGGGCCACTGGCCTGATCTAACAGGAATCTTATTATTCTCAGTATCTTGGGCAGGCCCCAGTTGTTGGAGGGCCTGGCACTACAAAACAGGGGGGGGGGGAACCTTCAGCACAGTCCCAGGCCTTGATGGACACATTTGGGGGAGGAAAAGGCTTCCTGCCCTGTGATTGTCTGGGTGGGAGCTGCATGGACGTGGCGTGGCCCACACTTACCGCCACGGAAATGCGGACACGCTTCGACTTGCGCTTTTCAGGCAGGCCCGAATTCTCATCCTTATTTTACCAAGAGGGGAGAAAATAAGGAAGAGAGAGAGGAATTATGGGAGTGGGACGGCTAGCACATAATTCCCAGGGGAAGAGAAGAGCCTCTGCCCAGAAACAGACCCAAACGCGGCACATGGTGGGGTGGAGGGCGGGGAGGAAAGAGGCCTCACCTCAGCTGGCTCTGCTGTCGTGTTGTTAGCACAAAAAAGGCTCCTCAGAGCGATGCCTGGGGGGTCCACAGTCCCAGCTGCCCAGAGAGAGAGAGAGAGAGAGAGAGAGAGAGAGAGAGAGAGTCAAACATCAGAGGGGCCTCACTGGAAAGGGACACTGTAAGGCATGGGTCAGCAAACTAAGGCCTGGGGGCCAGATAAGGCCCACCAGGGTCATAAATCCAGCCTGCGGAGCCTGCCACCCGCTCGGTCAGTCGCCGCGCTGCGCCGGTTTTAGTTCCAGTTTAGCTCTGCAGAGAGGCGCTTTCTCGGGACTACATATCCCAGCATGCTCTCAGTTTGCTCAGACTTCTGTGACACTGGCCAATCCGAAGCCTTAGCAACCTCAGGCCTTCCCTCCATTGGCCAGTTTGACGTGAGCTGGCGGTCAGTGGCGACCCTTCCTGAGGCTCGCTTTTCCAATCGGGGCGAGGCACAGGGCAGGGCGCCTTGTTGAAGTCTAGCTCCAAGAAGGGAGGAGAAGTGAAGGGGCAGGAAGAAGCGGGAGTGGAGGAGGGAGGAGGAAGAGGAGGAGGACTCCTCTGTGCTGCTCGGCACATTAGCAGCACGGCCATGGACACCCTGGAGTAGGGGCCCTTCCCAGAGGGGTGGCTGCTGCCCCTCCACGCAAACTGAGACCCAGCACCAGTGGGGTGCCCCCTCCCCAGCCGAAGGGAAGGCGTGTGCATGCGTGCGGTCCGTCCCACTGCAAGTTCTGAGGGACAGTGAACCGGCCCCCTGCAGAAAAAGTTTGCTGACCCCTGCCATAGGGCGAAAGGGGGACAAAGGACTCACTGGAGACACTCTCGGATAAAGTGCTGGAGGCTCGCTTCAGTGCCGGCTTCAAGGGCTTACGGGACTCACTTCGCGGCGGGACAAACGAGGATTCTTCGGTGATGATCTGAGTGTTCAGGGAGAAAAAGGGACGGCATTTCAAAAGGGATCAAGACTTGGACCCTATCGCTTTGGCACCTCAAGGCAACACGGACTGCTTCTTCTGTTGACACCACATTCCTTAGTTACGTCTGCTCTTTGCCTCTCCAAATCAACGTAGGCCCTCAACGATGAGCATATTTGCCAAAATGCTAACAGCAACAACACCACCACTCTCCTAGGTCTTTGCCCACCTGAAAGCGCACGCCCGTGTCAGGTGTCTGGTGCTCCTCCTCGCCTTCTGGAACCTTCTCGGTGGCTCGGCGGTCGGCCTGGGCCTTCTCGCGCATGTAGTGGAGCCGGCGTGCGTAGCTCAGCTGCTCGCTCAGGAGGGTCACGATCTGCGTCCGCTCGATGGAGCCCAGAAGGATCATGGACTCTGCAGAGGCAAGGGGAACCAGGCTGAGCTTATTTCTGGGCCGAGAAGCCATTTTTTTGCTAACAGACCAGGCGTGTGCTTTGATGGCAAGGTGGCAAGCTTTTAAAAATAATTCAGAGATAGGGGACAAGACCGGGGAGAGGCAGAAGGACATCAAGGACAGTTTGAGATGTTGTGGGTTGAAGAGGAAACCCGAATGCTTCCTGTTCCCAGGGCACCGCCAGCTTGTCTGAAGCACAACTTTGGTACCTTCTCCACCTGAGATACGGGCAACATGCCTCCACAAGGAGAAATGACAAGGCCAAATTTTGCACAGGACTGTGTTGGGGGAGGCACCTGAAATGTGACATTGGGTGCTTCCCATCTGCAACACCATCATCTCCAAAGATGCTCATGCTAGCCAGGTGTCAGGGGCTGGACTGAGGAGGAATGTGGTGGGAGCCACCTGCCCTCTATCTGCACCTTCCAGAGAGAGAAGTGGAGGACAATATAGATTTAGAACAGTGGTTTGCAGAAGGGCATAGTTCAGAGGAAGCAGAGGGGGAAAGCTGGGAAATATTGGGGGAGCATCAGGAAGAAGCAGCACCGGGGGAGAGACAGCTAACAGACTCAGTGTCTCTTGAAAACATTCCTAATCCCCCTTCTCCCATAACCAGGAGTGCCATGAGAGTAGCAGATCAGAAATCTCAGAGGCAGAAAGCACAGACGCAGGGCTGATGTAGAATAGGAATGACTGAAGGGGTGGGACTTCACTTGGAGCAACACCATTATCCAAGAGAGACCACATTCCTTCATTTCTCTCTGTGAATACTGAATAAACTACTTGGTAAGAACTCTTCTTGTTTTTTCTGCTTCTTGGCATCCCATCGTGGGAGGGATAGGATTCCCTGAAGCCTTGACACCAGGTTCAAATGTTTGGGAAAGTGCCCTATGCAGGCATCACTGAACCTTGCCACTTCAGAATGCAGGCATTTCATAGAACCATAGAATTGGAAGGGATCCCAGCGGACATCTAGCCCAACCCCCCACAATGCAGGAATCTTTTCCCCAATGTGAGGCTTGAACTCACACCTTGAAATCAAGTCTCATGCTCTACCGACAGGGCTAATTTGTGTGGGAGGGCGGAGGTGCTCCATGCTGAAGGGAAATCCTCAGACCCACACACAGAATAACACCCCTGTGTGTAGAAAGGTATGGGCCATCTGGGAGAATTTATGAGTGCCCTTCTCCTGAAAGGGGCTAGCTGTCCAAATGCAATGTTTTCTTGGTAACAGGAGCAAGTATTCAAACATGATCCTCGCTTTGCTACGCTGGTAGTTTCTGATGAACCACAATACCTCAGAAATGCCTCTGAGACAGCAAGTATTTTGATGCAGAAGCTATGACTGGAAGTTGCTGGTTGCTACTGCGCCTTTGCGTATGTGCTGCCTTGTTGCAAATGGATTCTGGGAGTGAACCACGAGGCGGCTGTAATGCACAGCTGGGGTCTTGCTTCTTGGTGTGGCAAGTCCGCGCAACTTCTAGGTCTTTACATGGAGGACAGAAGACATGTGCATTCCCTGCCAGTTTATCTTGCTTATCAGGGCCTGGCTCCAATCAGTCAGCGTTGACTCCCTCCCCATCAAACTTTGCAAATTGCCATGACAACACGGCATTGTCCCTGTTGCTGCGGTAGCCCCGTAAATGATAGCTGTGGCTAGCAGGAAGATATCGATGTCGCAGCAGGGGAGCTGCGTGGCATGAAGCTGGGAGGAGAAGGGAGGAGAGGATCAAGCCCCAGGCAGGCAGGATGACAATGGAATCTCCCAGGGAGCAACAGGTGGCAGGCAGGAGGGATGAAAGGGGGGCAGAGAGAGGCTGCTGCTGCTGCATAGTCACTTCGTCAAGATGGTTTTTGGAGGCAAGTCTGAAAAAGGCCCCCAGAATGCACAAATTGGAAGAGGAGGTTCTGCAATCCTAGTCAGGTTCAAAACTACTTGTGCAAATTAATACACCGGTCAAAAACTGCAACCATGAGGCTAAATAAACCAGGACAGAGAAAAGAAAGCCCCTCTTCACACAGCTCAGAGTTAA
This sequence comes from Podarcis liolepis, assembly GCF_965112155.1. NCBI lineage: Eukaryota > Metazoa > Chordata > Lepidosauria > Squamata > Lacertidae > Podarcis > Podarcis liolepis. The sequence goes on along the minus strand of NC_139556.1, from coordinate 95,865,275 downwards.
ACTGTGAAACTCACTCCCACAGGAGGCAGTGATGATCACCAAATTCCTGATGGTTATGCTCTGCCTCCGAGTTTGCCCAGTAGCAGATGATCAGCCAGTGCAGATCCCACGGACAAAGTTCTATGTTGGCAGTGGCTTTCTCTTGCAAACAGCCTAGGTGCTGGCTCTACACAAGCTGCAGCCTCTGGACCAACCTCGAGGGTAGGCTCCATCATGGGAAGTAATTGTACCACTCTATTCTGCCTTGGTCACACCACACCTGGAATGCTGTGTCCATGTTCTGGGCGCCACAATTTAAGAAGGATATTGACAAGCTGGAACAGAGCTTGCACAGGAAGGCAACCAAGATGATAAAAGGTCTGGAAACTAAGCCTTACGAGGAGCGCTTGAAGGAACTGGGTATGTTTAGCTTGGAAAAGAGGAGCCTGAGAGGAGATATGATAGCCGTCTTCAAACATCTCAAGGGCTGTCACATGGAAGATGGAGCAAGCTTGTTTTCTCCTGCTCTGGAGGGTAGGACTCAAACCAACGACTCCAAGTTACAAGAAAGGAGATTCCGACTAAACATCAGGAAGAACTTTCAGACAGTCAGAGCTCGAACGGACTCCCTGGGGAGGTGGTGGGCTCTCCTTCCTTGGATGTTTTTAAGCAGAGGTTGGTTGGCCATCTGTCATGGATGCTTTAGCTGAGATTCCTGATCTGAAGGGGGTTGGACTAAATGACCTCTGGGGTCCCTTCCAGCTCTATAATTTTACAATTCTGTGATTCCACATAGCAGGATGAGTGGCCACAGACATTTCCAGAGTCCCTCCAAAGAGGTGTCTGCAGCTGAGGGTACCAAGAGCCCAGCAAGTAATGGAGGAAATGTGTATACGGAAGTCCTGTTTGCTCAAGGTGTACGATGGATGGAGGCAGTGCCTGAGGGTGCAAAAACCCACTGGAGCTTCATCCATGTGAAAACAAAAGCAAAACAAACAAACAAACAAACTTGAGAGGGATTTGAAAAGGCAGCTGCGTTACTGACAGTGATTGGATTAGCAAACGTTTCTGGTCCAGTTATGTTTCCAGCCCTGAATGCTCTGATTTTGTTATCATTTTGGCCAAATTACAGTGGTACCTCGCAAGACGAATGCCTCGCAAGACGAAAAACACGCAAGACGAAAGAGTTTTCCGTTTTTTGAGTCGTTCCGCAAGACGAATTTCCCTATGGGCTTGCTTCGCAAGACGAAACGTCTTGCGAGTTCTTGCGAGTTTGTTTCCTTTTTCTTAAAGCCGCTAAGCCGTTAATAGCCGCTAAGCTGCTAAGCCGTTAATAGCCGCTAAGCCGTTAATAGCCGCTAATCCGCTAATGGGCTTGCTTCGCAAGACGAAAAAACCGCAAGACGAAGAGACTCGCGGAACGGATTAATTTCGTCTTGCGAGGCACCACTGTATTATGGTAACTATTCCACCGACTCACTAAATCGATACGTGTAGGAAAATAGCCTATTACATCAGCTGCCTTGGAAGAGGCGTCAGGAGAAGTTGGAGGATCTAAATTTGTCACCATGAAAGAGGCCTTCAATTAAATAATCGATGAAAACACTCAATTGTAGATGTGCAACGCTTATTATTTGCCTGCATTATGTGAGCATTGCAGAGGCAGAGACAAGCACGAGGAACTCAACAAAGCTAATAAAAAAAGGGAGGCTTGGCTGTACTTGTCTGGCTTCTGCAGCAGAGGTGGAGACTTGGAGACTCACTCTGTGCTCTCCCCTGCCCATCGTTCAGCAGAATTTCTGTTCCAATTGGACGTGAAATTGGCAGGTTCCAGAATGAGAAGAATGGCATCTATTTAATGCAATGGTGGGAAATCTCCCAACAATTACTCAATCAGGCCTGTTAGGTCTCCACATTTGGCCTGCGAGGCACTATGTCAGGTAGCTGACAGGTGGGCAAACCTTTCTGCTGAGGGTGGGGGAAAGAAGGATCTCACCCACTACTTACAACCCCTCCCAGCAGCTATGTATTCATGCATCTGAGGATAACACTCCCTGTACCCGATGAAGTGGGCTGTACTCTAGGAAAGAATACCAGAATCACAGAATTTTAGAGTTGGAAGGGACCCAAGGGGTCATCTAGTCCAACCCCCTGCAATGCAGGAATCTTAGCTGAAGCATCCATGACAGATGGCCACACAACCTCTGCTTAAAAACCTCCAAGGAAGGAGGGTCGATCACCTCCCGAGGGAGTCTGTCCCACTATTAAACACCTCTTACTGTCAGAAATTCATTGGTTCAGGTCCTACCCTCTGGAGCAACAGAAATAATAATAATAATAATAATAATAATAATAATAATAATAATAATAATAATAATAATGTTATTTATACCCCACCCATCTGGCTGGCTTTCCATCTTGTTTCCCCAGCCACTCGAGGCAGCTCACAGCACATAAAAAAAATGTAAAACATTAGACATTTAAAATTTCCTGAAACAAGCTTGCTCCACTCTTCATGTAATAACTCCTCAGATAGTTGAATATGGCTCTCATGTCACCTCAGTCTCCTCTTTTCCAGGATAAATATACCCAAGTACAGTGGTACCTCGGGTTACAAACGCTTCAGGTTACAGACTGCGCTAACCCAGAAGTAATACCTTGGGTTACGAACTTCACCCAAGGATGAGAACAGAAATCGGGCTCCGGCGGCACGGCGGCAGCAGGAGGTCCCATTAGCTAAAGTGGTACCTCAGGTTAAGAACAGTTTCAGGTTCAGAACAGACCTCCGGAATAAATTAAGTTCGTAACCAGAGGTACCACTGTATCTATTTGTTAGTATTTGAGGTGCCAGAAGACTATTTTTTTTGCTGCAAAAGACCAACACAGAGGCTACTCCTCTGGAAAGACATATTCATGAGGATCTGCCTTGCCTCTCTCTTACCAGCTGATTCCACCAAAGCCAAGCTCTTCATTTTGGTTCCATGCAGCACATCCTGAAGATCGCGGTAGCGGCAGTTCAGGGTTATGTAGCGCACGTCGCGCACCATGATGTCCTCCACGCGCACATTGTACTTCCTGCAATACACAAGAGGCGCTGAAGGAAGCCTGACCCATCTCTGCACTTCTCTCTGCCACCGAATCTCCCAGCTCACTAAGCCCTGTTGCCTCTTTCACTCCCAACACCTCCTCCTCCCAGGCTTCTCCCTCTGACCGCTCACCGTCAACCCACCACCACTTCCCAGCTGGTTCCTCCCACAATTCCTCTGTGTCCCTGACAGCCACCAGGCCAACACACAGAGGCACACTTACTCCTGATGTCCCCAACCCAGCTCTGGCAAGTAGGGCAACTTCTTGATGCGGATGATGCTGTCGTAAAGAGAGGGCTGTAAGCTCTGGGCCACGGCGTTGGCCAGGATCACTGCGATCATGACCGGCAGGATGTGGGAGATCTGGCCTGTCAGCTCAAAGACGATGACCGCCGTGGACACGGTGTGAGTGACGGCTCCAGACAGCGCAGCTGCACCTGGTGGGGGTTAAGCACGGGAGTGAGCTGTGTGAAGGGCACTGTCCGCTCAGGTGCCTCGGAAACTGTCAGGGACTGGGCAGAGGAGGAGGAGAAATGGTGGAGGCCACCTCCCCTCATCCTGACCCTTCCAGGGAGGAGGAAGAGGAAGCCAGTATAGATTTACAACAGGGGTTTTCGGGAGGTCCCAGCTCAGAGGCAGATGAGGGGGAAAGTTGGGAAATAATGGGAGAGGACGAGGCAGAACCGGAGCGGAAGCTGGCTGACACAGTGTCTTTAGATAGCATTTCAGACCCCCCATCTCCCAGAACCTGGCGAGCCTTAAAAGTAGGAGAGCAAAGAGCTCAAAGACAGAGGGCACGTAGCAGCACCCGTAGAGGAGACGAATGAGGAAGTGGGAGAGACGGGGGTGGAGATTCACTCGGGACGACACTACCCAAGAGGCTGGGTTCTATAGCCTCTCTCTGTAACACTGAAATAAAAAAGGACGGTAAGAAACTTTCCCTTGTCTTTAAACTTTCCTGGGAAACCAGCCGGGAGCCACTGACAGCATCCTGACAGAAATGAAGGGAGGTCTTAGAGCCAGCAGGGGAGAGAGGCAAGCAAGGGCCTGAGAAAGCTCCCAGCCACCCCAAAAGACCAGGCAGGGGTCGGCTGCAGTATGCCAAGCCCAGCCCAGCTCTCACGATGGGTCTTGGGAGCCTAGAGGCACCCCCAGCGGAAATGCCAGACCTCAAGGCCTCATGCATTCTAGGGGGGAAAGGGAGGAAATACTTTTTGGTGACCCATGCCCCCCTCTCTTCTGGGGCCACATGTCAGTGGTGGGTGGGGCCAAGGGCAAAAGTGGGCAGGGCAACCCATGCAAATTTTGCCTTTGCACAGCAAGCTGCTTTACACACACACACACACCCCTCCTCTCTGTTCTTAATCCAGGCAACCAATATGAATTATTAGAGCGTCAGCTGGGAGGCGAGACACTCTAGGAAAGAGTGAAGCAGGGCTGATGGAGGGCATGGCTTGCAGAGAGACTTGAGCGACTGAGGGCCCTGGAGGCCCACATCTGGCCCCTGCGTCTGAGCTTCCACACACTCTGCTCAAAGGCCCCACTCCCAACCTCTGGACTCCTGCAGTTCATAGAAAGGTCCATGGTAACAGAGGGAGAGGCAGAGGCGTGGGCTGCATTCACATTATACACACATTATACCAGGCATAGGCAAACTCGGCCCTCCAGATATTTTGGGGCTACAGCTCCCATCATCCTTAGCTAACACGACCAGTGGTCAAGGATGATGGGCGTTGTAGTCCCAAAACATCTGGAGGGCCGAGTTTGCCTATGCCTGCATTATACTATGATGACACCGCCTTAAACAGCCATGACTTCTCCCAAAGGATTCTGGGAGTGGTAGTTCTGCTAAGGGTGCCATCTTCCCCCTCACAGAGCTACCATTCCCAGTCGTTCCTTCTTCACCAGGAAGTGCCCAGGCCCTAACCACTATGCCACCCTGTTCTTGGCAGAGGTGGTGGTGGAGGAAGGGGCCCGTGTCTGAAAATCCACAGTTTGAATGAGACACTCAGAGAGGATCCAGAAGCAATGTTTCAGCTCCTATCACTCTCAAAGGCTCCTGGGCCAAAGAGGTCATGGAGTGTCAAAATTCACCTTGGATAAGGCTATCAGTAGCTCTCAGCTGTGACTGGCATAATTATTTATTTATTTATATCCCGCCCTCCCCAGCTGAAGCCGGGCTCAGAGCAGCTAACAACAGTAAAAATAACACAGTTTACATAAAATCACAATCAGTTAATTGAAATACATTCTAAAATCAATTCAATTCTAAAATCAATTCAGAGTCAAATTAATGGCAACCATTGGGCTAGAGTTCTATGAGGATTACAGAAGGAGACACGCACTCTCTCCAAGGTCAGAAGCAGTGCAGCTCTGAATACCACTTGCTAGGGAACGAAAAGCAGCCCAAGAGGGTTATTCCTCTCAAGCCCTCCTGGTGGGCTGCCCACAAGGTTGGTCAACGTGGGAAAAGAAGGTGGACTTTGGTCTGATCCATCTGGGCTCCTGTCACCGCGCCCTGACCCTCTTTTGATGAGGGAGTGCCCACCCCCAGCTGAACATCCCAGTTTTTGGAAATGGTACAAGAGAAGCTGCCTCTTACCCACCACTGCGTAGCCGCCGGGAACAATGCGGTAGATGTTGCTGTCGGTGTGGATGCCGTCCGGGAACCACGCCGCCATGCTCTCGCCCACCAGCCGCCCAAAGGCCGCACCTGCCCAGAGAGACAGGGGCAGAGTCCAAAGGTGGATTTGGGTAGGTATGGTTGGAAGAAGAGCAGAGGAACACTCTGAACCCACCCGGACTCTGCAATCATCATCTGAGGCCTATCTTTGCGTGCCTCCTCCGTGTCAGGTCCAGAGAGTGGCAGCACAGGAAAGGGCCTTCTCCCCCCAAAAAACACACCCCCAGAGTCCTTTTTGTTGGGGGTAATTCAGACTGAAATTCCCAGGTGTCAGAAAAGGTTACTTATGTATGCAACAACTGCGGCCCGTGTTTCGTTAGCCGCCAAATGGAAAATGAGCAAGGTCCCAACTAAAGAAGATTGGCAGGTTAAGTTGACAGAACATGCACAACTTGCAGACTTAACACAAAATAAGAGAACAAGAATGACATACGTTTAAAGAAGATTGGAAAACGTTTACTGAATATACGGGAAATAATTGTGTGCAAGCTGAAAACGCTGGCAGCATTAAGATAAATTCAACAGCGTAAATAATTTCTGATGGATGTAATAATGGAAAACTGATTCATATAGTTTTTGTGAAATATGCAGAGATATGCAATATGCAAAATGAACCATGGAAAGAGAAGAGGGGAAGTCAGTGATATCTTAAGTAAGTAAAATGTTTATCTGAAATTGTAAAACAGAAAATTTAATAAAAATCATATTGAAAAAAAGAAAAAGAAAGAAAGGGCCTTTTCTGCAGTGGCTCCCCATTTGGGGAACAGTCTCCCCAAGGAGGTTTGGCTGGCGCCTTAATTGCACACCTTTAAGTGCCAGGCAAAAATATTCCTCTTTAACCAGGCCTTTGGCTGATTAATCTTCTACGCTACGGCTTTTTAAATGTGTTTGTGCGGGGGGGGCGGGTATTGTGACGTGGCTTCTGGTTAAACTATTTATTTGCACTTTTATCTTGTGAACTGCCCTGAGATCTTTTGGCAGAAGGCGGTATATAAATATAATATGTATAGAAAACAATAAAAAATGTGCAAAAATCCAGGCACCAAGAGGTCACAGGCAACTTGAGTTCTTGCAGAAGTTAGGATGCCCATGTCCCTGCCAGCAAATCTTCCTGGCTCTTTAAGTTTGGCCCCCAAATTTTTTTTTTAAGTAAAATAAAACCCCATATGTGGTTTGTTTGTTTTTTTAACCCACAGAGGAGATGGCAGCAGGGGGATATAGGGCTTGGGACCAGGACAAACAAGAGCAGTAACGGCTATTCAGCATGCACAAAGGAATTCTGGGTAATCTTGTCACCACAAATAGCTTTAGTCAAAAGTGGTCACTAGGGTGGGTGAATATTTGCCAATTTTGGTTACTCTCAGTCTATCAGTTTTCCAAACTTAGGAAACTCAGTTAGCTTATTTTTTTGTTTAAACAAAGTTCATATGAAAATTTCCATGCATTGTCTATATGTAATTTTGTGCCATTTATCCCAGAATATGGAATTTTGTGTGCAAAACGTGAATCATTTTCACTGCTATATGCACCTTTCACACGCAAACACTGGTTGCAGAACTGCAGCTTCCGAAGGAAGGCTGCGTTTCAGTTTGCTTATTGGTCTGGCAAGTGTGAATTAGGCCGGATCACTTTTAAAATGCAAACGGCACGAATTTCTGTCCCGTTCCCATTGGCCACCAAGGGAGGCTGCTTGATCCTCTCTGGGCAGAGTTAAGGGTCATTGCACAGAAGCACAGAGAAAGTTCTAGGGTCTCCTACTCACCAATGACAAAGACAGGCATGAAAGCTCCACAGGGCACTGGGATGGTAGTGGCCAAGGCTGACATCCAGAACTGGGGAGAGGACAAAGAGACAGGAGCCCGTTATCAGGAGGGGAGAACCAGGAATGCCCTATCAGCAGAAGCCAAGTGTCCTCTTTGTGCTGAAGCGCTGCGGAAGCGGGAGAGAAGAAAGGAGAAGGGCCCAAACCCCAGGACACAGTGGCATAGCGTGGGTTGTCAGCGCCCGGGGCAAGGCAAGTAATTTGTGCCCCCTAACCCGTGGATTTGCGCCCCCTAACCCGTGGATTTGCGCCCCCTAACCTGTGGATTTGCGCCCCCTAAGCCTAACCCCCAGATGTTGCGCCCGGTGCGGCCGGCCCCCCCTGCACCCCCCACGCTACGCCACTGCCAGGACAGAAAAAGAGACTGAAGATTACAATTCCCACAGCAGACAGGAAAACCTCTGCAATTTTCCAGCGGTCCCTGTTGGGGGAAGTTTGGGAACCAGCAAACGAGACCCGAGTGCCTGGGGACTAATCTGCAGCAGCGCGGTTGAAGGAACCAGCTGCAGTCTGAAATGGAGAAGTCCTCAGAATTCCCTACTGGTAGGTTTTATCTGGAAAGGGAGAAGAGGCTGTTTTGACTCCAGCACTTAAGCAATCAGCTAGTACAGGGGGAAGGGAGAGAGGAAGGAGAGGAGAGGGTGGGCAGGAAACGGAAGATAGGCTTGCATTTTCTAGACCCCTCAGCAACGTCTTGTGTACCACAGCCCTGAAGACCCAGGGGCAAGTGTTTGGTGACTCAGCCCAGCTGAGTCCTGGGAAGGTAACCAGCAAAGTTCTTGTTCACGGATGTTACAGACAGCATGGACCCTGCAGCTGGCAACTGCTTCAGTGGCACAATGGGTCAAGCGCACCTTGCAGTTGAGCGGAAGGTTGGCAGTTCAATCCCAGCCAGGGACGGCTGTAGGGGCAGGATTCCTGCATTGATGGGGGGTTGGACTGGATAGCCCTTGGGGGTCCCTTTCCACTCTACAATCATATGATTCGACCGGAAGAAAGGGGTGACGGGGAAGGGTGACGCACCTTCATGAGGATGAAGACCACCAGGGTGACAAAGACGTTGGAGCGTGGGTGCTTCCAGGCCTCGGAGGGGCCCACGTACTCGAACTCTTCAGCCAGGCCCTGCTTGGCCCACGTGCGGTTATCGAACAGGGTCACGAGTGTCTCCTTCTGGGTGAGCTGAGAGGCGAAGAAGGGGAAGAAATCAGGGGGCGAGAAGGGAGCCATGCCTGCCCGCAAGTGTAAGCTCTGGCTGTGTGTTTACAGAACTGAACAGGCTAACACCGCAGTCTTCCTTAGGGACAGTGGTAATGTTGTAGCAGTTGTGTGAAACGAAGTGACACCGGGCGAACGGCGGCATGTACCATACTTCTCCGTGTACAGTGGTACCTCCAGTTGCGAACAGGATGCGTTCCGGAGCTCCGGTCAAATCCTGAGGTTTCCGCAACCAGAGGTGTCTGTTCTGCGCATGCGCGCAGCACGATACGAGTGCTTTTGCACATGCGCGAGTGGCCAAACCCAGAAAAAATACTTCCGGGTTTGCTGCTTTCGCAACCCAAAGTTTACATTACCTGAGGGTAACATAAGCTGAGGTTCTACTGTATAAGACTATATTTTTAAATCAAAAAATCATGTTCAAAATTAGGTGCCGTCTTATACATCGTGGGGCCGTGTTAGTGGTTGCTGCCACGAGTTGGAGATTGTTATTGGTGGCTGCAGCAAGGGCTGTTGTTGATTCGCTGTTCACTGTGGCAGTTGGGCGGGCTATTTGCTGCTTTATTTGGCGATGGGACAGAGGATAGGTTGCTTTGTCGGTCTGGCAGGTGAGCTCAATAACTCTGCCCCCCCTCAGCATAACAACTTCAGGGAATCTCCCCCCCCCATTTTCTTAATGTTGAGTCCCCCAAAATAGGGGGCGTGTTATACACGGGGGCATGTTATACACGGAAAAGTACGGTATGTTGCATGGCTTGAAATCTTACCTTATACAGTGGTACTTTGGGATGTGAACGGGAACCGTTGCGGAGCACCGTTTGCATCCTGAACAGAACGTAAGATGCGACGGTGCATCTGCGTGAGCGCAGGTTGCATTTCGCCGCTTCTGCGCGTGCATGCAACGTCTTTTGAGCGTCTGTGCATGCGCGAGCGGTGAAACACGGAAGTAACGCACTCCATTACTTACGGGTTGCCACGGAGCGCAACCCAAAAGCGCTCAACCTGAAGCACATTCAACCCGAGGTATGACTGTACTGCCCGGTAGTTCTCCCTGGTTTTATTTATGTTACGTTATGCTTATGGATACGATTTATGCATTTTGCCACCCACATCATTTGATGCGGATGTTTATTTCCCCCCCCCCCCCCGCCCCCCGGTACTTATTAAACTATCTTACAGATAGTTAAGTGGCCTATAAGTGGATCATTGCAATAAATAAACAGGGTACCGTCAACCCAGAATTGCAAGTTACTCTTCTTAGACGAGCCAAGGGAGGGGGAGAGACCGTCATAATTATTTTTTTATGACCATATTTTTTATTATTGATGCTACATGAAGTGTTCTTAATGTTGTACACTACCCTGGGATCTCTTGATAAAGGGTGGTATATACAATTAACAAATACTACTACTACTACTAATAATAATAATAATAAATGTTCAAGAGCTACAAATTACCTGCCCAGCCATGAACTGCCCAAAGCCAGGTGGGAAGGTCAGCGTTGCTATGAGAAGCGTGACGAGAGCGGGGAACAGCAGGCGCCTGGAAGGTCACAGACAGCATTGGTTAAAAAAAAGAGAGTGGCCCCACTACACGTCCCCCCCAACAGAGGCAGCGTGGTGTAGTGGTTAGAGCATTGGACTATGGCCGGGTTCAAATCCCCACTCAGCCACGAAGCTCTCCCTGGGTGTGACCCTGGGCCAGTCACTGCCTCTCAGCCAACTCTACCTCACAGGGTTGTTGTGAGCCTAAAATAAGGAGCGGGAGAACCAAGAATGCCACCTCAAGCTCCTCGGGAAGAAAAGGCGGGATGTAAATGCGACAGGTGATAATAATAAACAAACAGGCAAACAGTGGGCACAACTATGCTCCCCAAGGCTGGCAAACCCTCGGAGGCTCAGAAGGTCATTGCCGCTTGCTTGGGGAAACAGCTGCCCCTGGGCGGATTAGAAGGCTTCCGTCTTAAGGGCCAGGGGAGGTCAGTATTCTGCGACTGTTCGTGCATAGAAAGTGGATTCAGGCACTTGCTAGTGGGGGGAGAGGCAGGAAAGGGACCCCCCCCCCGAGCCACAATTTCCCCGCAGCTGGGTGGAAGCGGTATTAGAACAGTGTGCTCTCTGCAGCATTTCATACAGGGCTGCATTCACCACTTGAAATAAAATGCGCCCAACACTCACCCACATAGGAACCTCCCTAGTTTATCAGACTACTTCTGAGCCAGGGTCCCCAGAGGTTTTGGGCTAGAATTCCCATAAGCACCAGCCAGCACGATGGAAATTGTAGTCCAAAACATGCAAATATCAACTCAGAAGTAGGTACGAAAAGGGCCTCGGACCTCCATCTCCAGCCTGACCCCAAATGTTACACAGCTGGACTAAGCCACCCTTGGGCCTCCATTGCCCTCTCTGGGGCCCCACTCATGCTCAGGACAAGGCACCCATGTGTCCGGCGGCCGTCGTGTCTTACTTTTTCATGAGGAACCGGTTAATGGCCTTCTGCTTGCGCATGAACTGGACAATCTTCCGGTTGAAGTACACGAAGAGTGCACCGCCAAAACCACTGGCAATCCTGAAGAGGAGAGAAGAAGAAGAAGAGTTTTGATTTGATATCCCACTTTATCACTACCCGAAGGCGTCTCAAAGCAGCTAACATTCTCCTTTCCCTTCCTCCCCCACAACAAACACTCTGTGAGTTGAGTGGGGCTGAGAGACTTCAGAGAAGTGTGACTAGCCCAAGGTCACCCAGCAGCTGCATGTGGAGGAGCGGAGACGCGAACCCGGTTCACCAGATTACGAGTCTACCACTCTTAACCACTACACCGAAGGCCTCAGTGTGGGGAGGAGGGGTCCTGCCGGGAGGGAGGGAAGTGTGGGGGTGGCACCAGAGAAACCCCACGAGACTCACCCAATGACAGCAAAGGCCGGCAGCTCCTGCAGGTCAAAAGGGAAGTCCAGTCGGAAGCGGGTTTTGAAGAGAGCTGTGATGGTTTCTAAGGGAAAGAGAAGGGTTTGGGGTGACCAATCTCAGGTCTCTAGGACAAGAGGTGGGGGGAATGTGGCCCCTAGGCTTCTCTACCTGGCCCTAGGAACCCACAATGTTTCCCCCCCCCCTTTTTAAACAGCCATTATGGATTTTGTTACAAACGGATCTAGAATGGACAATGTTGGTCTGCCTCATGCATCACAACAAACCATGGTTTGACTTACATCATGGTTTATTTGCAAACGTGCCTTCGGCCTGCTGCCCAGCTCACACAAACCATACAATGGCTTGTTGTGTCAGATGAACCCAGACCATAGTTTGCTTTCCCCACCCCCAAAAAACAAACAAACCATGGCCCGTAAGACAGAAATCAGCCAAGGTTTGCACTTGTCTTATTTCTGGCTCAACACTCACAGTTTGCATGAAATGAACAAAACGGTGGCCAGGGTTCAGATGACACAGCAAGCTTTAGGTGGGGAGTAGGGGAGCCATGCCCACAATTAAACCATGGTTTAAGACAAACCATGGTTTCTCTCTTTTAATCCCCAATTATATTGTATTAAGTTTCAACATTTTTAACATATACAGTCAACAGAATTCCATCTTTTCCCTTATTTTTTCCAATGAGTTTTCCCCCTGCTCCCCTTCTGGTGCACCCTATCTTCTATCTAGCATATCATAACCACAATATTATAATCTAATTACTTCTGTTGCTCATAGCTCAAATTCTGTTCCTTAATTTGTCCGACAAAGGCATCCACTCTTCAGTAAAACACTCGTCATTAGATTCTCTTAATTTTGCTGTCAATCTGCCACTTTTGCATAGTTTGCTAGAACTATGCAAAACAAACTATGGCTTCTCATGATGTGCAAGCCTGGACATTGTTGTATTTGATTGGATTTGTCTTCTGACAGTTCTTGTTCTGTATTTTTAGAATGACAGTTTGCTGTCTTGATTTTAGGCAGGCAGGCAGGCAGGCAGGCATAAAGCACTTATTATTACTTTTTTCTTTTTAATGCAAGTTGAATGAGTTATTCTGATTCCTGATTTTTGGGCTGCATTGATTCAAGAGTTCTGCAGAGGGGTCATCATGATTGGTCAAGAGAGATGTCCACTTCTGAATGGACTCCAGCACTCCCTGGTGCCAGCCCCGGCCTCACCACCAAAGTAGACAAGTTCGGAAGCAAACACTGGAGATGTTCCTCTCTGGGAAGGAAGACAAGGGCCATACCTTCATCCTTGTTCCACACAGCGAGAACCCGGAAGATGAAAGCACTGAAGGTAGCAGCAAAGAAGCCACGCCAATAGTTGCGGACGGCGAAGAAGGTTGACGTGACTTCGATGCTGAAGAGGACACCTGGTGGACACAAAGAAGAGGGAAGAGTCTGGGAGCCACCAGAGGGTTCTAAACTCAATGCACATGAGGCCCCTAAACCACTACCAGGGTTATCCTCTTAGGACTGAGTTTGCCAAACTCATAGAGTTAGGGAATGCAGTACACGTCCAGGACTGAATGGAAAACAGAGGCTGCATCGACCCGGTGCTGGCAGCCTGGCTCAACTACTGATCCAACGGCAGGTCCAGTCCCAGCTCCCTTAAGCTGGGAATTACTGAGCTGGGAATAGACAGCTGTGCTGTGGAAAATCTGGCAGACTTTTCAGACTCCAGAGCAGCTAGTCAAGGCCAAACAACACATTACGCTGCTCATGCTTTTTAAGAAAGTGCGCATAAAGTTATCTGCTGTTACTTTGAAGGAAAAGTGGCAGTAGGCACCAATCCTGATAGGGACGCACGTCAGTTTCCTTCCCTGCATTTGTAGTAAACAACACCTTTGAAGGCAAAGAGCAGCTGGGGGGGGGCACTTTTGGGCAATAAATTGGTGTGGGGTTCTGATCAGAGATCCTGCTGACTGCTTTCCTTTCAAATGAAAGTGTCCAAATTTTGCACTTTTTTCTTTAAAAAAAGTATCATTTAGCAGTTGAGCTTCCTTCCTTTCTTTAAGTAACACCCCATACTTGAAGTATAGCAATGCTGTTCAAAGGTTTAAAGTAAATATTTGTGTGTGTGTGTGCCTATCTTTCAAAATAGGTTTGCTCAGTTCCGTGCTTTGCTTCCTCAGATGCCAGTGTGTTCAAGCTACAGGTCTAAATATTATGACAGTTCCAAAGTGCAAGCAACATTCTGAGATTTCTTACCGAGGACACAGTTTCCTCGCCAGTTAAGTGAACACGGGCAAGAAATTATTTCTTGACAAACATCACATTGCCGAAACCAAAACACACAACACGCACAAGTCGCCATGCCACAACTGTCGGCAAATGCCCTTCTGCGAGGATGGATTTCAAAGCTTCATCTCTAATCAGCCATCAGATGGTAAGATTAATCCCCCATTTCTCCAATGAATGCCCTTCCCTGTTTGCTAAGGAATCCCAAACCAGAAAACTGGGCTGTGCTTCTAGAGCTTTGGATAGTTAGTCCCTGGCTCAGAAGTCCAATTTGCCTCCCGAAGAAAATTCTTCTGTCCCTCTGTGAGATCCCAATGGTAAAAAGAAATATATATATACACGAGGTGGATACAGAGAAGTTTAAGCTTCTTTGCTCAGCCCAGCACCCGATGGGGATATAAATGACCCCTTTCCAATTCGCACAGATCAGATGAAGAGGGGGTGGTGGTTACGGCTGGGCGATATCTGGTTTTTAATATCATGATATATCACCAGCTAAACATCGTGATATACTGATATATCACGGTGTCTGGAATAAGGAGCTATGTAGAGGTACTGGCTGGCCTCAGGGTTTTCCCTGCATCATGGCTTTTGCTGGCACCTGCTTCTGTGATTTGCTGCCTGCTGCAGGAGGCAGGAGAGAGCTGAGCCGGTTGACTTAACAGGGGCTGCAGGAATCGAGAGAAGCAACAGCTGGCTTCACGGTTTTCCTCACATGGTGTTTTTTGCATACCACACATAAACAAACACACATCATGATTCGCAATATATCGCCAGGTCGGAAATTATGAAACCGATATCACGATATGGACAGTTTTGGGTGATATATTGATATGTTGCCCAGTAATGGTGTCTCTGTACATGTTGTGCACATGAACATGCATGAGAGTGCAAGCAGGGTGGCCCAAGGACAACTGATATGCAGCAATCAAGAGGGGTGGTCAAGGATGAAGCTTGGGCTAAGTAGAGGCAGCCCCCCGTGATCAGCATGGGGCACTATACATAGTACCGCTTCCTGTCCCCTGCCTTCTCTCCCCTCAATAATCTCCATTTTTGAACCCTTGTCCTGCACTAGTGAGACCCCACCCAACCACATTCCCCCTTCCCTTGTCCCGCATCACCACGACTGTTGCTTGGAAGCAGGAGACCACAAAAATGGTGCCAGCCTGAGGGTGGAAGGAGATGTTACAAGAGACAGGAGTTAGCAGCACTCGGTCCCTCTTTCCACTGGCTTTCCGGGAACATGCCAATACAACCCAACTCAGGCTGTGTTCTTCCCTGCCTCTACTGCTAGAAGTCAGCAAAATGAAATGAGGGAGGAGAAAGTTGAGGTATGAGGGACTGAACCCTCATGCATAGCAGGAATTCTTCCATGGCGCTAGAATCCCTCTTTCTGGAAAAAGCGCTTGATTGCAACTATTAATTTCGTTGTGTTAGAATCTGGAATTTGCTTCCGCAAGATGGAGTGGATTGCTTCAAAACAGAATTAGGGGGAAAAACCTCATGCTCTTGGCAATGATAATAATAATAATAATAATAATAATAATAATAATAATAATAATAATAATAATTTATTATTTATACCCAGCTCATCTGGCTGAGTTTCCCCAGCCACTCTGGGCAGCTCCCAATCAAGTGTTAAAAACAGTACAGCATTAAATATTAAAAACTTCCCTAAACAGGGCTGCCTTCAGATGTCTTTTAAAGATAGGATAGCTGCTTATTTCCTTCACATCTGAAGGGAGGGTGTTCCACAGGGCAGGCACCACTACCGAGAAGGCCCTCTGTCTGGTTCCCTGTAACCTCACTTCTCGCAATGAGGGAACCGCCAGAAGGCCCTCGGCGCTGGATCTCAGTGTCTGGGCTGAACGATGGGGGTGGAGACGCTCCTTCAGGTATACAGGACCTGAATATATTGGAGATGGCATATATTGGAGATGGCATTTCCTCTGAATATTGGTTCCTTGGGAATGCAAGCAAGGAGAGGCCTCTTGCTCTCAGGTCCTCCTTGCTAGAGACGTCCGGATAGCTGCTGTGAAAAGAGTATGTTGGACGAGATGGCCCACTGGCCTGATTCAGGCTCTTCATGCAATGAGTGGCTGTGTGCCTTTGCAGATTTAACCGCTGCCGTGCAATGCCCTGCCTGGAAGCCTCTCTCTTTATTTGCTCTCACCAGCAAATTCAATCCCTTCCTTCCTGCAACTGCTGCAGATTGAATTCCTCTTAAAGAGAGAGGCAGCCTGGATGGAGGGCCACTTAGTCACTTAGAAGCTCCCTGCGGTGGGGCATTCCCCCCCCCATCCGCTGGTTTCGCTTGGCTTTTGAACTCCTACATCTGCACACGCCAACAGGAAACTCCCATTCATGTATGCAGCTGTTATCTGGGCAAATGAGAAAGGGCCTCCCTCCCCTGATTTCTTTTGGGAAAGCTGGCAGAAAGGGAAAGACACACACAGATACACAGACCAAGCCTTTGCTCACAACAGAAACCAACACGGAAAGGGAGACAGACACCAGTCACCAACCTAGAAGGGCAAAAGCAGCGGCGAAGAGGATGCACGGGAAGGACTGCCTGGGAGGAGCCCGCAGCAAAAGGGGGGAAGGAGGAAACAAAGTTATGCCTGCAGTTGGAGAGAGGGTTCACCCCGACCCCAAACCCCACCCAAGGCTCACATCAGCTGCACGGTGCACTGAGTAATTGCACTTATTCTTATCCAAGGAGCGCAAGGTACTATACAACAGCTCTCCCTCGCCTCCCTCTTTATATCCTCAGAACAACCCTGTGAGGTGGGCGGGGCCTAGAGAGATGGGGACGGGCCCAGGGTCAGCCAGTGAGACTCATGGCTGACCGCAGGTTTGAGCGCCGGTCTCCTGGGTCCAAGTCCAACTCTCTAAGCTCTGGCTCAGCGTATAGCCTGAAAACCCAAAATACTCAGGGATCAAATGATGGAGAACCCTTTGCTCAGCCCAGTTAAGGAGGATACAAATTGCTCCTTTCCAGTCCTTATGGATCAGGGGGCTTGTTTTGAGGCTAGGCTTCCCAGCTCTCAATAATAATAATAATAATAATAATAATAATAATAATAATAATAATAATAATAATAATAATTTATTACTTATACCCTGACCATCTGGCTGGGTTTCCCCAGCCACTCTGGGTATTGCTTAGGCCCCAGACTCCATTTTTTGGCATTACCGAAGAAGAGACTGCACTTAGGTGCGCGCAGAGTGCTATTTCTCTCTGTCCTTAAGCACAGCCAGCTCCCACATAACTAGGACTAGGGTGCAATAACTTTTAGGCTTCATTTCTGCACTGAGCAGAAGCAAAGACATATTTTGGGAGAGGGGTGTGACCCTGTGGACATTGTCCGCCAGGGTTCACCTCCCCAACCAGAGGGGGTCCAGCTGAGAGAGCTGTCCCTACTCTTCTCACTCCTCAGACCCTGTAAAGCAGACCCTTCCCAAACAGCTCCTGCTCTTTGCTCCCTCTGTAGAGATATGGGAAGCAGGAGAGGTTGGTGGAGGGTGTCAGCTGGGGGCCACTCCTTCCTCAGAAAACTCCTCCCACTAATCCATTTGCAACTGGCCACAGCACTTAGGCAGATGGAGCTGAATGCTCTGGGCAGGAGCTCTCACAGGCTGGTGTTCATTGTGCCTGGTAGGGTGGGATACAAGGAGACAAACAGTAGGTGGCGCCAGAGCCAATGACAGGCAGAGGAGCCAGCTCAACACTGTCCTCCTCCCTGCTGTTCTATGAGGGTGACACTGAGACTGAGAAGGAAGCTGGCAGCCAGGCAATTAATCAGAATTTCACTCTAAAATTCTCCTACCTATTTTTGTATGTGATTTAACCTAACACACACATTTTTGCAAAAAAATAATCCCCTATATAATGAATTTGTGCACATTATTTTCACTAGTGTGTGCATTTTTATGCGCACGTTTCCCTAGCATGTGTGTGCATAAAAATGCATATATCAGTAATAAGATTTGGAAACTGTTTTCTCTAGGTTTTTCTCCACACATCTCTCAGGGCCATTCGATGTGGATACACTTTCATTCAGGTTTTGGGTGTGTGTGTGTTTTTGTAGCCAGCCCAAAATCACAACATAAATCACAAAAAGCAAACAAGGCAATCCTAGAGTGCAAGTTAAAATATCACTTTCAGCCTTGTAAATTCTCAAAATTTGAAATTGTGAAGTTCACCAGATCATTTTGATTGCCGGTGGGAAGGGGAATCCCCTTGTCAGGCCACACTGTTTTAAGTTTAAACCCCCCCCCCCCAAAAAAAAGCCCATACATAACTTTCTCACTTCTAGCTTGTTGCCCTCCAGGCAACAAACTTGTCTATACTGGCCAGCAACCATCTGATTTTGAAATAGCCTAATTGACCTTCTTAAAAAATTCTGGAACAAGCAGAGGAATGTATTCCAGGTGACTTCTGATCTGTCACAAGGTGGGTTGCGATTCAGAACATAATGCACAATGTAATTCAGTCTGGCTTGATCTGCTTATGCATAAAGTCAGTCACTTCTTGGCCCATTAAAGAATTTACCCACCAGACTTGAGGTGGGGTTGGCTTGAAATCTGAGTAGATGCATGTTTAAGGGGGGGTTGTTAATAAATTACTAGGCGATCCTCAAGGTACCTTCCACTTCTACAACTCTGTGATTCTAAAACCAAACCATTTGTGGTTGGATTTAATTTTAATATACAAAACTAGGGACCTGGAACTCTTTGTATACTCAGAGACCATTTTGGTATCCTTACCTCCAATCGGAGCAGCAAAGCAACAACCAACACCCACAGCACAGGCAGCTGCCAGCATCTCAATATTGCGGGATTCGTTCTGCAAAAGAAGCCCAAAGGGCACAGAATCCATGAGGAGCTGCACAAAGAGAAGCGGTCTGAAGGGATGGGCAACTTCCACTTGTCTACTTCAGAGAAGGAGCTCTTTAAGAATCAGGTTAACTTGAAGCAATGGGCACCCATTCTGAATTGGCGCCGTGGCGCCCCTGAAAACTAGCCCCACAAAATTGATGTGTTTCATCAGAGAAAAGCCATTGTTAGCATTTGTTAAAGCTTGGAAATCTCTTGTGGACTTTGTGCGCAAAAAAGAAATGATACCTGGATTTGAGGATTGAAGACAACATTTGTTTATAGAATGGCTTTGTTAGGAGTTATGTTAGATTGGATGAAGAAAATATCAGATGATGAATTGGAAGTTCTTTCTTTTATTTTTCTGTCTTTCTCTTTTAACCAAATTCCTAATCTTTTTAAAAATTTCTTTCTTATTCTTTCTCTGTTTCTTTCTCCCCACTCTCCTCCCTTTTGTGTTTTTTTACTGTATCTAGATAAAAGTTTTGGTTTGGTTAAGAAAAGAGAAAAGATATAAAGTTTTGTATTTTTCTCGATAAACCTTAATAAATTTAAAATGAAATGAAATGAAAAACTTGCCCCACCATCTGAAAGCTCTTGCTTGATACGTCTCCTGTGCTTCTTGACTCTTGCAGCAAGAACCTCTGCCCAGAAGTTCTCCAAACTGGTTCTCTCACCCCCTCAGCACCTTGCAACCCTAATACTAATAATACTAATACGAATGTTATTATTTATACCCTGCCCATCTGGCTGGGTTTTCCCCAACCACTCTGGGTGGCATCCAGCAAATATAAAAACATACTAAAACATCAAATGTTAAAATCTTCCAGGTACAGAAGATTTTGAAAGTTTTTTGGAAGTCTGTAGTTCTTTATCTCCTTGACATCTGATGGGAGAGCGTTGTCGGGTTACGGGAAATCGGATCCCTGCCCCGGTGACAGTGATTAAGAAGATCAAACAAAAGGAGCGTTCTTACCAGAGTGGCTGGGGAAACCCGGCCAGATGGGCGGGGTATAAATAATAAATTATTATTATTATTATTATTATTATTATTATTATTATTATTATTTACATACCAGAGTTTCTTTCATAATCACAGCAAGAGAAAAAGGAATGCCTATCTCTCTAAAAAAAATGGCGTTGCTCCCAGTAAAAGTTTACCCCCTCCGTCCCCATTAATCTACGTCACTCCTACATCGGGGGTAATCTGAGCTAGCTGTTGCTGCGCTTTCTGCTCTATCACTCTCAGAGCCTGTCTAGTCCTAGGCGAAGGGGGGGTCAGGAATGCTGTCCAAAGACAGTGAATCTGCCAGCTGTCTCACTCCTGGTGTTTGCGCTTCTAGCACCAGGACTTCCCAGCTTTTCCCCTTTGGACTATATCCCTCTGCAAACCACTGTTCTAAACCAATACTGTCCTCCTGCCCTTGGGAAGCGGCTCCCACCATTCCTTTCTTAGTCCAGTCCCTGACAGGCATTCCACAGGGAGGGCGCCTCCACTGAGAAGGCCCTCTGCGGTCAGAGGGCCTTTCACGAGATCCTCACACCTCAGCACTTTGCAACCCCATGCGTCTCACCTCATAGATGCCACCGAACAGTGAGAGGAACTTGCTGAGGAGGGCGGCACACATGCTGGCGATGTGGACAAACGGTCCCTGTGTGGGGGAGGGAAAGAGGAGTCAGCAAGGTGGCCGTACCTGCCCCACGACTTACAGATCCTTTGAGAATCAAGCAGCAGCAGCAGGTTGAAGGAGGGAGACCATCTCCCATTGCCCCCAAACCCCCAGAACTCTTTCTCAAGAAGTCCTCAATCTGGTCAGTCTTGCCCCCATCCTGTGTGCCCCACCTGGCTGTGTCTCAACAGCACCACTGGACCCTACCCCCCTCACCTCTTTGCCCAAGGGCATCCCACTGCCCAGGGCACACGTCAGGCCAATCACTTTGGCCACAAAGGTCTTGAGGGTAAGGTACTCTTTCAGCACCACGCCCCGCAGAATTGTCTTCATTTCGGGGATGCCAGAGCCTGGGGAGAAAGAGAGAGACAAAGGGATGGAGGGAGACAAGTAGAGGGAGCTGTATACAGAGAAATAAATGGAAAGCTGTGGTCCTCCGGGTGTTGATGAGCTGCAGTATCCATCATCCCTGGCCACTGGCCATGTTGGCTCAGAATGATGGGAGTTGGAAGCCCATAAACAGCTGAAGAACCACAGGCTTCCCACCCCCTGCTCTTGCAACTGCAAAGTAAGTGACCTCTGCTCTGCTCTGCCTCTCTGGTTAGAGACAGGGCACGCTGTGTGCAAGTAAATCAGATTCAGCCAGTTCACACGGAAATGAAAGTCTAATACGGAAATTTCCAAGGTCTGGAGCACTGAAGCTTTTTGCAGAGATAATGTTGGTGCCCCTCCAGACCTGAGCACAAAATGAATTGGGTGTGGGGCGAGGAAAACTCTGGCAGAAAAGGTTGCTTTCATAAGCCCCTTGGAAATGATACCTTTTGTCCCCACAGGAATCCGCTATCCCTGGACTCACCTACAGCTTGCGGAGCCAAGATCTGAGTGAAGCCGGCTGAAAAGGTGATGAGGACCACGGGGTAAGTGACCCAGGCCATGTACTGCAGGAAGATGTTGGCATCCAAACCCCCATACATCCACTTCTGGGCTGCACAGAGACAGAAAAGGGGAGGGTACTTTTGTAAAGTGTGCAAGGGGGACGTTCTTGCCTAGTAAGTCCGGGGTGAGAATCCTTTCCCTCTCCTGAAGGCAGCTATAGCATCAAAAGGGCCCCCCTTTTCAGGAGGCCAAAGGAAAAAGCAGGTGGGATTTTTGCAGGTGATGCTCACTCTCCACTCCAGCTGCATCAACTAAGGACCAAGCCTAATATCTTGGCTTCCTAGTGGTGCAGCAATAAAACTGCTAGCATATTTGCAAAGCTAAGCTGGGGCCAGTAGGTTTTCAAATTGAATGGGGGACTGCATGTTGAGATCAGAAGGTTGAATTAAATGACCCTTGGGGTCCTTTTAAAAGAGAAAGGATGAGGGTAAATATTCAGGGGATAATAAAGATGCTCCACTGAAGTCAGTAGAAAAGGGGTATGCAGGCCAAACTTCTATATCTTTATGCCCTTGTTTCCCAATCTCTCTCTCTTTGCCCAGGACTTTTGTTCCTCCAGTTCTACCATTTGCTATCTGGTCCCCTAGTCTCCTCCTTCCTTAAAATGACTCCAACTTTCCTCCCTTTCATGCCAAGGGCCTTGGACTCCATGGTGAACAGCCGATTCACAGCCCTGTGGGCTGGGGCAGCCGGCCGGCCCATCCAGTTGACAGTGGGGAGCACCAGCCTTCCTCTCGATGTCACCGTGTGTCAGCACTTTCCTTACCTTGCAGGCAGGTGGCGATGGCAAAATCCATGGCCCAGCTCACCAGGGCCATAAGCAACCCCAAGAGGATCAGGAAGATCCAGTCCTCGCCCACCTTGGAGATGAGGAACTTTTGGCACCGCACAGTGCAGACTGCAGGAAGAGAAAGAGAGAGAGGATGTATTAGGGATGGAAATCAAGGGCCATGAATGTACAGTCATACCTTGGGTTGAATATGCTTCATGTTGAGCGCGTTCGAGTTGCGCTCCGCAGCAACCAGGAAGTAACGGAGCATGTTACTTCCGGGTTTCGCCGCTCGCGCATACGCTCAAAATGACGTCATGCACATGCGCAGAAGCGGCAAAAAGCGACGTGCGCGTGCGCAGACGTGCCATCGCTAGTTACGTTTGCTTCTGGATGTGAACGGGGCTCCAGAACGGATCCCGTTCGCATCCCAAGGTACCACTGTATAAATAAATAAATGAAATGCTTTCTGTATATATTGGGGCTACCAACATGGCGTCAGCGGGTGCAGGGGGGGGCCTTGCGCACCCTCTCCCAAGCACTCCCCCCTTGGTCATGAGGCACAGAGAGACCTTTCCCCACCTTGATTCTTGTGGTAAGGTTCAAGCTTACTGGGAAATGATATATAATGAATTGAAAAAGATGTTCAAAATAACTTTTATTTTTAAAAAACCCCTAAAGCTTTTCTTTTGGGAATCATAGAGACAGAACCACCTAAATTGGATAGAAATTTATTCATGTATGCTACTACAGCAGAAAAAAATGCTACTTGCTCAAAAATGGAAAGGAAGCAGAAGTCATAGCAAAGGGAAAAACTTGTGGAATATGCAGAAATGGCAAAACTTACCATAAGAATAAGAAATCAAGATAACAGACTCTTTATAAAAGAATGGAAATGGTGTATTGAATATTTACAGATAAATCGTAAACAGATTAAAACATTAGCAGGATTATTGTAATAACCTACAGTTTTATAAGAGTATATCTTTACAGAAGGTAATTAAATGAGTAAACTAAATTACCGTATTTTTTGCACCATAACACTCACTTTTTTCCTCCTAGAAAGTAAGGGGAAATGTCTGTGCGTGTTATGGAGGAAATGCCTACGAGTGGCATGCCTACGGATTTTCCTCCTCTAAAAACTACGTGCGTGTTATGGTCGGGTGCGTGTTATAGAGCGAAAAATACGGTAATTTGGATATGCAGAAGTTATGAAAAAATGAATTTAAGGAACCGGAGAAAGAGGGGGAAGGAAGTCAAATTTTGAAATGTTAGATGGGTTGTAAAATTAATGAAATGTATAAATTTGAAAAGTATAAATAAAAAACTTTTTTAAAACAAGATTCTCAGTAAAACCAATCCACTGTACACGTTAAGTGGCTTTCAAACATTAATCCCAGCACACGTGTTCAGCTACTGATCTTTGCCACATGTACAATTCGTGAACACACAGTGACGGAGACGTGCCAAGCCTCTGCAAACACGACGGTGTATACCACAAATAAGCACGTTGTTCGCTCCTAATCCTTAGATTGCAGCTTGCTGGGGTGTTGTGCAAACTCAGCAGCCCAAAGCTGGCTCCCTTTACTTTCCTTACTCTTTTAAAATCTCCAGTTACTTTTCAAGCTGGTGGGCGGGGGGAGGGAGGGGAAACATTTATATTTTTAGACGTTTCCGTGAAACTAAATTGCTTTGATTCGAGTAACGACACACATTCAAGATCTGAAAAGGGACCTCTTGTCTCAGCAGAGGCAGCAGAGCCAACAGCCCGTACGGGGGGTGGGGGGTGGAATCCATGAATGAGTTTGAATAAGGAGTTGCATTTTAAGAACTGCAAATAAAAGCTTTGGGTCAGCCTGAACAATGATTGGCAAACTTGCCTCGGCCAACTGGAACACAAGACTCTGTCGCCAATTTGGAACTCTACGCGAAAGCTTGTTACATAACCACACAAACATGCACCCATGTGTCTCCTAACGCTCACATAAAGAGCTTCATCAATACATTACTTTTGGAGTCAGCCACAGTGCTTGCTTTCTCTAGAAGCAATCACAATTAGCATCAGTGCGGACCGGTAGCTCCCTCCAGTGGAGACTTGAGAGCTGTCCTAAATGCAGTTCCTTGCCCACCCCCCCCCGCCAATATTCTCTTTTTTTGCTTTGCTAAAAGAAACAGCTTGTTCCTCCACACCCAAAACCCATAACATTACACCCCCCCCAAACAAGACATCTGTCCCCATTTGTACAAACAAACAGCAAAATAACAGCTTCCTTGTAAAAAAACACACAAAACAGACAAGTTAGCAAAGGCATTAGAGCACACATAGCCAAAAACTGATAATAAAACACAATTACTATTTTAACCCAACAACAGAACGGTAACAGCTTCTTCCTTTCAGGCAAGTTCCAGTCCAACAGGATCTCTTCAAGCCTTCTTCTTTCTCCTTGTTGCACAGTCCCTGTCCCAGTTCTGCATCCCAGAGCAGCTTACAGTCTCCCACATTTGGCAGCCTCAAATAGGGAGTTCTGACATGTTGAACCCAGGATGCTAGCCTCAGTACCAGAACTTAGTACAGTGGCACCTTGGTTCTCGAACTTAATTCATTCCGAGAGTCCATTCAACTTCCAAAACTGTTCGAAAACCAAGGCACGGCTTCCGATTGGCTGCTGAAGCTTCCCGCACTCAAGTGGAAACCGCATCGGGCGTTCGGCTTCCGAAAAACGTTTGAAAACTGGAACACTTCCAGGTTTGCAGCATTCGGGAGCCGATTTGTTCTGCAACTAAGCCATTCACGAACCAAGGCATGACTGTACCCCAAAACCTTGCTCATCCTTTGCCTTGGGCTACTGCAGCGCAAAGCAGTTATCTGGGTGCACGCACAGCTATCGAAACAATTCCTTAAAATCTTCAAAGAGTTCCCATCGTTGCAGACATGCAAAAAGCAACAGCAATTTTTTTTAGGAAGGATCACTATTGGGTTGCCTGCATGACTCTTTGGCTTGGGATTTCACAAACTTCTCAGTCCATGCAGATCAACAGCTAATTTGGGGCTCTAATCACAGGCTCAGTCTTCTGGAGCCGATTTCTCCTTGGCCTCTCCTCTGGTTGTGGATCAGACCCCCAAATTCACACTCTAGTCCCAAAACAGTTTCAGTAGCCACACGCTACTGGGTTTCCACCAGCCACTTTGGGCAGCTTACAACACATAAAAAATATAGTGAAATGTCAGACATTAAAAACTTCCCATTTGCTGCCCCTGGGTTGGTCTACTTTATCCCCTGCCCAAACTGTAAATCAAAGTCCTACCACAAGTCTCTATCAAAGGGCAGCTTCTTCAGGATCAGCCGACCCAGTCCATGCAAGTCCGTTGCCAAGAATGCCCCTCTCTGCTTACTCCCAACCTCTCCTCATGGGCAGGTAGCCATCCCAGTGGCTCTTGCCCACCAAACTCACCGGACCCTGGGTGTCCCTTCCTGCTGGGGCCTGCTTAAGGGCTGCACCCAGTATACAGACTGGTCCCCACTGCACAAGGCCATCTTGGGGAACTCAAAGGGCTAAATCATTGGGGGGGGTGTTGTTGTTGTTTAGTCGTTTAGTCTTGTCCGACTCTTCATGACCCCATGGACCAGAGCACGCCAGGCACTCCTGTCTTCCACTGCCTCCCACAGTTTGGTCAAACTCATGCTGGTAGCTTCGAGAACACTATCCAACCATCTCGTCCTCTGTTGTCCCCTTCTCCTTGTGCCCTCCATCTTTCCCAACATCAGGGTCTTTTCCAGGAAGTCTTCTCTTCTCATGAGGTGGCCAAAGTATTGGAGCCTCAGCTTCAGGATCTGTCCTTCCAGTGAGCACTCCGGGCTGATTTCCTTAAGAATGGATAGGTTTGCTCTTCTTGCAGTCCATGGGATTCTCAAGAGTCTCCTCCAGCACCAGAATTCAAAAGCATCAATTCTTCGGCGATCAGCCTTCTTTATGGTCCAGCTCTCACTTCCATACATCACTACTGGGAAAACCATAGCTTTTACTATACGGACCTTTGTTGGCAAGGTGATGTCTCTACTTTTTAAGATGCTGTCATTGGTTTGTCATTGGGGGGGTTAATCTCACCCAGTTCAGCATGAGCTCCTCAGACACATGCACACAGGCCTCCAGCTTCTTCTGTGTGTTTTCCTCTGCTGCACATTCATGCACATCTCCATTCCTCCTGCTCACGCATGAGCGCCTCTTGCATCTCCTCCTGCACCAAGTCAGGAGGAAAAAAAAAAGATTTAAGTTTTAAGCTCTAAGGTTGTCTCTATAAGATAAAATGAGAATAGAGTAAGGTAACGTAATGATAAATTATTATGAATTATGGAAAGGATTTGCTGCGACAATTATTAATCAAGATACAAGAGATGGGAGGAGGAGGAAGTCATGGAAAGCAGGTAATGGAATTTGGAGAATTTGATAAGGATGGTTTTATCTTTTCTTTTTTTCATGTTTTTCTTTTTTTTCTTTTTTGTAATCTTGTCTTTTTTCTGTGTGTATTTTTTAAAAAATTGTTTTGTTTCAATAAATATCATTTAAAAATATAAAATAAAAAAATAAAATAAAAGGAGCTCATATACAACCCTCAATGAGAGAAATGAAGTTATAGGGAACCAGGCAGAGGGCCTTCTTGGCAGTGGCACTCACCCCATGGAACGCCCTCCCGTCAGATGTCAAGGAGATAAATAACTACACAACTTTTAGAAGACATCTGAAGTTGGGAAGCTTTTTATGTTTGATGTTTTATTACGTGTTTTATTATGTGTTGGAAGCCACCCAGAGTGGCTGGGGCACCCCAGCCAGATGGGCGGGGCATAAATAATAAAATTATTATTGTAATTATTTTTACTCCCCCACCCCAAAAGCCCCTAACAAGCTTTTAATAGCAGGGCAGACTTTGAAGCGTTAAGGAAGTGTTTTAAGTTCCTTTCAACACAAAAACTGTAGTCATAATACCGAATAAGTCACAGCTCACTAAAACTAATCGGAACAGCTGCTTGACCCATCTGCTGTAAAATGGCTGTAGGCTTTAAACTCATTCAACATTTCCCCAGTTGGGAATTAAGGGGAGCCTCACACTGAACATCTTACTGAGTAGGTGCTGGCTCTCTTGGTCTCTGTGCCTAGCACAGCTCAACAAGGTTGTTGGAACAATAAAGGAGACAAGAACCATTAAGAATTATGTACCTTCAGGACATGGTTAGGACTCCCCATCAACACCCCCCCTTGCTTTCAGTCTTATCTTCAGATAAAGGAGCAGGTTGTTTCTCAATGCATCATTCAGATTTCACTGCTCTCAAACCAAGAGGTTGAGGGGGAAGAGAGCTATGAAAAAAGGGGTTGAAACCAAGGGTACGTAATTTGCACCACAGACTTAGGCTTGGACCACAATACCTCAAGGACTGCCTCTTTCCATATGAATCTACCAGGACCCTGAGATCAGGCCCTCCTTTGGGTGCCTCCTCCTCAAGAGGTCCAGAAGGTGGCAACACGAGAACAGGGCCTTCTCTGCAGTGGCTCCCTGTCTGTGGAATGCTTTCCCCAGGGAAGTCTGCCAAGTGCCTTCATTATACACCTTTAGGCACCAGGCAAAAACGTTCCTCTTTAACCATGCTTTTGGTTGATCTGATTTACGTCCTATGCCCTTTTAAAAAATTTTTGGGGGGTGTTATTGGATTGTTTTTAGTTTTAATAGGTATTTTGTGGTTTTATATCTTGATTTTATTCTGTAAACCGCCCTGAGACCCCCGGGTATAGGGCGGTATATAAATAATAATAATAATAATAATAATAATAATAATAATAATAATAATGTGTTGAGCATGCTGCTTTATGGTAGTGAGTCGTGGGCAACTTATACCCGCCAGGAGTGCAAGAAGCTCCAGCAGATCTCTCCCAAGTTGTTGTTGTTTAGTTGTTTAGCCGTGTCCGACTCTTCGTGACCCCATGGACCAGAGCACGCCAGGCACTCCTGTCTTCCACTGCCTCCCGCAGTTTGGTCAGACTCATGTTTGTAGCTTCGAGAACACTGTCCAACCATCTCGTGCTCTGCCGTCCCCTTCTCCTTGTGCCCTCCCATCTTTCCCAACATCAGGGTCTTTTCCAGGGAGTCTTCTCTTCTCATGAGGTGGCCAAAGTATTGGAGCCTTGGCTTCACAATCTGTCCTTCTAGTGAGCACTCAGGGCTGATTTCCTTAAGAATGGATAGGTTTGATCTTCTTGCAGTCCATGGGACTCTCAAGAGTCTCCTCCAGCACCATAATTCAAAAGCATCTATTCTTCGGCGATCAGCCTTCTTTATGGTCCAGCTCTCATTTCCATACATCACTACTGGGAAAACCATGGCTTTAACTATACGGACCTTTGTTGGCAAGGTGATGTCTCTGCTTTTTAAGATGCTGTCTAGGTTTGCCATCGCCTTTCTCCCAAGGAGCAGGCGTCTTTTAATTTCGTGACTGCTGTCACTCTCCCAAATGAGTGACACCAATTTACCACCTCTATCGCTTCTGTATCACGGTCAAGGGATAGAAGCCAAACGTAGTGCCGTTATCAGCTTGCTAATGAAAGCTGATCCCAAACCTCTGGCTGATTTCTCCCCTTAGGCTCAGGTCACTGCTGGAGGCAAGAAATAACTTGGTGGCCCTCAGCCAATATTTTGGCAGTAGATGTCCAACATGGAGGACCAATGAGACCATGGAAGGGGTGAGGGCCGGCAGGCTCTAACCCACAAGAAGTGACCTAAACCCAGCTGAGCAGTATAAAATGACAGACCCTTCGTGGGAGCAGAAAGAGATAGAAAGAGAATCAGGGATAGAACCAAGAGGCAGCACCATGATTGGCATGCTAAAATGACAGACTCTTATTTATTAAGATACCAGAATCATTTTTACTTGGCATTGTAGGAGATGATATTAATAGACAGGATTGTAAGTTGTTTTTATATGCAATGACAGCAGCAAGAATATTATTGGCACAAAAATGGAAGAAAGAAGAATTACCGATGAAAGAAGAATGGCAGATGAAATTGATGCACGATGCAGAATTAGATAAAATTAACAGGAAGGATTCGAAACCTGCGGGACCAGAGATTCTTAGAAGACAGGAGTAAATGTATGAACTATTTGAAAAGTAACTGTAATGAACAGATTACGCTAGTAGGACTGCAGTAAGTTTTGTAAGGAGGACTATTTGAAATATTGCAAGAAAGAACGACTATGAGGAGAATTATTAGTTAACAATAGTTAAGAGTAACAGAGAAATTGAGAAATGCAGAATAAGTGGTAAAGAATGAAAAATCATCAGAGGTGTTGACAGAAGTCTAAAACATTGTATAAGATAAGAAGTTATGTTATATGATTGTTGGAAATGATATGTTTAAAAAGCCACTAAAAATGTATATATATAAAAATGACAGACTCTTTGTGGGACCAGAGAGAGAAAGAGAGATAGAAGATATTTTGCCAAGCCAGCATGACAAGCACTAGGCCAACCCCAGAACTTCTGGGCAACCAATGAAGCTGAACGCTGGAAGATTCAGGACAGCCCAAAGAAAATAATGCTTCACGGAGCGCGTTGTTAACCTATGGCACTCTCTGCCAGGAGACGCAATGATGGCCCCCCACCTAGTTGGCTTCGAAAGAGGATTTGGCCAATTCATGGAGGAGGAGAGGGCTATTGACGGCTACGAGCCACAATGGCTACCCTCTGCCTTCCACGGTTGGAGGCAGCCATGCTTCTGAATACCGTAGATTCTGGCGTATTAGGCGACTGGGCATATATGACGACCCCCCAAATTGGCAGCTGCCAATTGGGGAGGTCAACTTATATGCCCAGTCTTATACACGGCAGCTTCTCTGGGCAACAGCAGTGGGCGGCAGGCTCCGCTCCACACTGGGAGGAAGCCGCCCAGTGAAGCCGGCATAGCATTGCTGGGCAGCTTTGCCAGGCAGCTTCCTCCCAGCGCGGAGCCTGCCACCCACTGCCGCTGCCCAGCGAACCCATACCCGGCATATAAGACGACCCCCGACTTTTTAGAGGATTTCCCGAGGTTAAAAAGTCGTCTTATATGCTGGAATCTACGGTACTAGTTTCTGGAAACTGTCGGAGGGGAGAGCTGCTTTGTGCTCACATCCTTCTTGTGGGTTTCCCTCAGGAATCTGGTTGGCTGCTGTGGGAACAGGATGCTGGACCAAATGGGCCACTGGCCTGATCCTGCAGGCTCTTCATACATGCTTAAGCCAGCTTCCGCCGCTGTGGCTCTACCACGGACATTTCTTCATTGCGTAACGGGATCGACTGAGCTGCTCCACCGAGCACCGGAATCATAAAAACATGCCAAGAAGATATTTCCGCTGAGTTTCCAAGTTGGGGTTGTTTTGGGGTGGGCAAAAGAGAGATGTTTCCAGGCACAAGCCAGCTCACTTGTTTTGCGACACTCGCGCAGCTGTAAGAACAAGGCTGCTGCCGCCACCCCACCGGCGCACCCCGCCTGCGCCACAGCCCCCTTGCCCACGAAAACCTGGGGCTTGCAGAGGGGACAGCCTTCCCCCTCTGGCTTTGTGAGGGGGGCCTGGGGTCTGCCACCCCCCAACTCGGTTGCTATGCTAGCCACAGGCAGCCGGCAGATGGGCCCAGAGGGTGGCAAGGATGGAGGAGCCCCACGCCGAGTTAGCAAAACATGCCGTCACGCTAGAGCAACACAACGCATCGGTCAACACAACGCGGCAACTGGGAGCGGGGTGGGGAAAGGGCGGCCACGCCCGGGGCCATGCCGGGACAGGCCGGCTCTGAGCAGCTCTCTGGCTCGCGCTGCGGCCCCAGGGAGCCGGCGACATTTAACAAGAGAATTTGCCTCAAGAACAATGCAGGCCTCGGCCTCAGCAGTTGCTAAGGGAACTATTTTAAGGCAGCGGGAACAAGCAGATCCCAGTAATGACGACGGGAGATCTTTGGCCAGGGTATCCGGGCCCTGGGGTGGAAAGAGGGAGGGAAAGAGGGTCTGGATTATCCAGGGGTCTTAGGATTTTAGAGCTGGAAGGAAGGCTGTTTAAAAGTTGCTCCTCATCTGCTGGTGCTTTGCAATATATAATATATATATATAGCCAAGAAGTAAAGGAAGAGAGCAGGGGTCAGCAAACCTTTTCAGCAGGGGGCCAGTCCACTGTCCCTCAGACCTTGTGGGGGGGGGGCAGACTATATTTTTTTGGGGGGGGGGATGAACGAATTCCTATGCCCCACAAATAATCCAGAGATGCATTTTAAATAGAAGTACGCTGATTCCCGGACCATCCGCGGGCCAGATTTAGAAGGCGATTGGGCTGGATCCGCCCCTTGGGCCTTAATTTGCCTACCCATGGAAGAGAGCAATAGGTAAAGGTAAAGGACCCCTGACCATTAGGTCCAGTCGTGACCGACTCCGGGGTTGTGGCGCTCATCTCGCTTTATTGGCCAAGGGAGCCGGCGTACAGCTTCCGGGTCATGTGGCCAGCATGACTAAACCGCTTCTGGCAAACCAGAGCAGCGCACGGAAACGCCGTTTACCTTCCCGCCGGAGCAGTACCAATTTATCTCCTTGCGCTTTTGATGTGCTTTCGAACTGCTAGGTTGGCAGGAGCAGGGACATCAAAAGTGCTACTTATTTATTTAGTTGAAAGAATGTTCTCTGTCTTTTTCCTCCATCCCCTCACTCTAAGCTTTTGTGAACCTGGTATCAAAGAGAGTGTTGGACTAAGATCCCGCAAGGGACCAGGGTTCAAATCCCCGCTCGGCCACGAACTTGCTGGGTGACCTTGCAGGAGATGGGGGGAAGCAGCCCTTCAATTTTGCTGGGGAAGCTTACAACACAGGAGATGTTGTGAAAGCTCTCTGACCCTGTTCCTCCGAGAGCCCAACAAATAGTCGTGCGAAATTGTATCTCCCGCTGGCTCAGTGCACTCGCATGCCCGGTTTATGCCAAGGATTCATCCGGAGGCCTGTCAGGCTGAGGTCATGAATACTCTGCCTATTGTTAGAGTATGCTGAGAGCGCTCAGTCCGAGAAGACAGACAGAGACAGGCTGAGCAAGAAAGGAAGGCGGAAGCAAGAGAAGCGACAGAAAGGAGAAGTCAGCCGGTAGCAAGAGGACTCCCTGCACAGTTGCATGTGCAAAGAAAGCCTGGGATGCCTAAGTACAACTTTCCTGAAGCCCAAGAAACTGTGCACAGGAGCAGGTGTACTAGAACTGTCAAGTACACAGCGATTCATGAATACAGAGAGTGATGTATGCAACAGGTAAAGTCTAGCCTGGTTCACACGAAATAAAGACTGAAAGCAAAGTTCCATGCCGATTCTTTAAAAGTATGCATGTACCATTTACGCACAGGCACGAGAAAAGGCTCAGGATGTACCAAGTGGCTGCAGTAAGGGATTGTCCAAGAGATGAACCCTCTACTACTTGTTCAGTGCTGTGGTAAACAAGCGGGAGCATGGGAAATGAAGGGGGAGCATGGGGAGTGACCTGGGGAAAGGCCAATACATCTTTTCCCAGGACCACCACCCTCAACCCCCAGGTGAACGCCTGGAGGCAGAAGCAGAGTTTACACTGTTCCCAGCCAATTTCATGCTGCTGAGACGTTCTCCATCTTCGGATGGAGACAACTGCAAAGAGAGAAAAGAACAATGCGTCCCAAGGCCTCCCAAAATCTGATGTGGCCTGCTTGCATTTACAGAATGAAATAATACGTAAAAGCACAGCAAGGCAGAAGTTTTATCAGCATGTAACAAAAAACACTAGCTAGTGACCTCCAAGGGAGCATGGTAGGCCAAGAGCCCAATAGTGCAAAGCCAAGCGAGCCTCTGAACATAGGTTTTGGACTACGTACACCAATTCTGACAGGGGCTGTATCTACACTGATCTGTAAAAACGCTATTAAAAGAGTTATATACCTCTCAATGTGATTTTCCATTGCTCTGCAGAGCCCTCTGGTGTCACATTTGTGACGAGCTGAATGGCAGGCCCAGGATGCCCCTCCCCTTCCTCTCCCCCCACCAGAGGCTGCAAGGACTTATAAAGACGCATTTCCACCCCCAGTTCTCTCCCCGCTCCCCAGGACACGGCAGGCTCCTTACTGCGGCATCGGGCGCATCGGCTCTGGTCATACTCCAGCAGCTCAGAGGGGCGCAGACGGTCCTTTGGGGATGGCTTCCAGCGCTCTTGCTGCAGGCGGATGCGGGCTGCTTCATCCTTGGCGTAGGCTCCCAGGTCCTGCGTGTAGCGGCCATACATCTGGGGACGGAACACACAGCGATGGGTCAAGGGCACAGCCGGGCATGTGAAGGAGAAGACGGAGCAATTTGGGTGATCAGGAGGAAGGCACCTCCCTGTCCTTGGAGGTCAAGGGTCAATCTCCCATGGATGGAGGAGGCCTTCCTGCTATGCATACAAGTTGCCCAAAGTACTGACCCTGCAATGCTCAGGAGAATAACACATAATGCAAGGGGAAGGAGAGAGACCGGAAACTATGGAATTTCTCCCTTTATCCCAGAGGACTGTGGTTATTTGGAGGTACACAAAATGCCCTCAGCACATGTTCGGTGGTGCTCTCCTCCTTTCCTTGAGAATGTAAGAAGAGTCCTCCTGAATCAGGCCATAACATCGATCAAATTCTGCATTTTGTTCCCACAGACGCACATGCAGGGTATTTAATGCAGCAGCACTCTCTGGCTCTTGTCTCTCAGGGACTGGAGTTCGGATCCTGGAGGCAGCATATAGCCATAATGATGTCCAGAAGCTGCTGCCCAGCCTCGTCCTCCCTCCCCAGCAGTAAATTCCTCAAGTTAGCTATGCACTGTGCGAAGCACTAGCTTATCTCGTCTAAAATGTTCCAGGGTTGAGGAGATCTTGGAACGAAAAACAAATCTCAAGGTTAAGCCCTCAAACAACCCTTAACTTGTTTCTAAAGAGAGGTGTCCGGGCTCCATCCTGTCTCTCTGACCTGCATCCCCCGACTGCTACTCCAGGTGTAGGGCTGTAGCTCAGTGGTGGAGCCAGGCTCACAGGCAAGGCTGTGTGAAAGCTCAGAGGGCTTCTGCCTTTCAGCCTAGACAAAACTGGGCTAGATAGCCATCTGTCATGGATGCTTTGGTCAAGATTCCTGCACTGCTGGGGGTTGGACAAGATGACCCTGTATTCTATGATTCCATGCTCTTATGTCCTAGGAGTTGAGCTGGCACTGTGGCCACTTGATAACATCACCTCTTACAGACCCTACACTTCCAGGAGC
Source organism: Podarcis liolepis (assembly GCF_965112155.1). Lineage (NCBI taxonomy): Eukaryota > Metazoa > Chordata > Lepidosauria > Squamata > Lacertidae > Podarcis > Podarcis liolepis. Next base: position 95,830,742 of record NC_139556.1, on the reverse strand, counting down.
AGCTCCTTCATCTTGTCCTAGGAGCCTAGAATAGGCTCGGCCCCGCTCTCTCTGCTGACACAACATACACAAAGTCCTTTGTTCTGAGCAAAGCTGGCCAGGCTCTCTGCACCTCTCCTGTCTGGCCTAGAGACCCAGAAACAATAAGCTGACATCACTACCCTTTTTTAAAGGTAAAGGGACCCCCGACCATTAGGTCCAGTTGTGACAGACGCTGGGGTTGTGGCGCTCATCTCACTTTATTGGCCGAGGGAGACGGCGTACAGCTTCCAGGTCATGTGGCCAGCATGACTCTGTCGCTTCTGGCGCACCAGAGCAGCGCACAGAAACGCCATTTACCTTCCCACCAGAGCGGTACCTATTTATCTACTTGCACTTTTGACGTGCTTTCAAACTGCCAGGTTGGCAGGAGCAGGGACTGAGCAACGGGAGCTCACCCCATCATGGGGTTTCAAATCGCCGACCTTCTGATCAGCAAGTCCTAGGCTCTGTGGTTTAACCCACAGCGCCACCCACGTCCCTACCCTTTGGTACTATAGCCAAAAGTCTTGTGAGGGTGGAAAGAGCAGAATCCCTTAATATCCTGCTTGGGGGGGGGCATGGCTCCCAGGGTAAAACATCTGCCTTGCATGTGGCAGTTCCCTGGTTCATTCCCCAGCACCTCTGTCTCTTTTTAAAACAAATCACCATTATCATAATCTCCAGCTAGGGCTGGGAGAGCATCCTGCCTGAAACCCTGGGAAGCTGCTGCCAGTCAGTGTAGACAGTACTGAACTAGATGCACCAATGGCCTGATTCAGTATAAGGCACCTTCCTATGCCCCTATGTGTGTGAGCATGTTTGCTATCATGCAATCAATGACCAGGAAAATAGTAATTCACCACCACTGCTCCAAAGTAGCAGCCCGCGAGGTGGAAAGTTATTCAAAACTTGTTTGGCATTTCTAGTGGTTTTTCACTTGCTGGGGAGACATCAGAAGGTGGGAACAAACTTCCTTCTTGCTCAGTGGGGTGGACTATTGCTTGCGCATTTCTCCTTATCTCAGCATAAATAGAAGCTTCCAGCTTTGATTCAGAAAATAAAACAAACAGCGTTCTGCAGAAAAGGCCATGAACATCTCAGCACAGCCCCTTCCTAGCTGAAGGTTTGCCTCTCGCTGGAACACAGGAAGGTCCATCAACACTGGCTGGCAGCAGCTCTCCAAGGTTTTCAGATAGAGCCAGCCTTCTGCATACAAAACAGATGCTTCTACCCCTGACCTATATTGTGCTTCCCCTTCCTCTCCGTTTCCCATCCTCTTGGCTCGCTGGCAGCCCAGCAGTTCTGCCAATGGTGTGGACCAGGCAGAGAGAAGGGTCTAGGCAAAGCAAACACAGAGGCCTCTTCCCTCTCCAAGGAGGCCGCTTCCAGAACAATGGCAGGCAGATAAGGAGGCTGCCCTGCGGATCAATAGCCATTGTTCCCCAGTGCAATGCTACTCCCAGCACTGAGGCCGGAAATGGGCTGGTGTTCCCAGCTGGCACTGGCGAACAGCACCGCCCAGCCAGCCCGATTTCACGAATAGCCACGTGGGCCTGGGCAAGGGCAGTGGGGGGTCAGGCCAGGGCAGGCCAGACTGAGCACCGGCAAAGAGGTAGCTACAACCCAATCTAGTTAGCCTGAAGGAAGCCCCCTGCTCTCTCGGCCTCAGCTCTGCCACCTGTAACATGGGCACGAAAATATGGTTGTGTACAGAGAAACCATTCACGGACAGGGGGTGGCTCTGCTGAGCTCTAGAAGTCCCTTCCCAGCTTCTAGGATCACCCAGCAGGAGTCTTCCAACCAGGAAATTATCATTGAGGGGTCAGTGGTTGCATTCAGCTTGTCCGTTCAGGCCCTGCCAAGGATTTAACTGCCTGGCTTCCCTCTCCTCTGCCCTAAGCCAGGAATACCAAAGAGCCAGGATAAGTTAGCAGGGCAGGCAGGCTGGATGACTGCTTCAGCTAGAAGAGAGAGAGATGTAGGGCCCTTCCAAAAAGTCATTTTTATTGCACACTCCTGATTATTGGTGCACACAAGGGCAGTTACACACGAGCCCACTTTCAACACGACTTTGCTTCTACAAATAAAACACGCTTAGACTTGCAGAATTTTGCACATCGTGAATCACAGAATTGCAGAGTTGGGAGGGACCCCAGGGTCATCTACTCCAACCCCCTGCAATGCAGGGATCTCAACTAAAGCATCCATGATGGCCATCCAACCTCTGCTTAAAAACCTCCAAGGAAGGAGAGTCCACAACCTTCCAAGGGGGTCTGTTCCACTGCCGAACAGCTCTTAGTGTCAGAAAGTTTTTCCTGGTGTGTAGCTGGAATCTCCTTTCTCATAAATTGAAGGCATTGGTTGGGGTCTTACCCTCCAGAGCAAGAGAGAACAAGCTTGCTCCATCTTCCATGTGACAGCCCTTGAAATATTTGAAGATGGCTATCCTATCTCCTCTCACTCTCCTCTTTTCCAAGCTAAACATATCCAGCTCCTTCAACCGTTCCTCATCAGGCTTGGTTTCCAGGCCCTTGATCATTTTGGTCGCCCTCCTCTGCACACCTTCCAGTTTGTCAGCATCCTTCAGAGTTGGACACAGCATTCCAGGTGTGGTCTGACCAAGGCAGAACAGAGTGGTACCATGACTTCCCTTGATCAGGACATTAAAATTCTGTTGATGAAGCCTAGAATAGAGTTACCGTATTTTTCACTCTATAAGACGCACCAGACCACAAGACGCACCTAATTTTTGGAGGAGGAAAACAAGAAAAAAAATATTCTGAATCTCAGAAGCCAGAACAGCAAGAGGGATCACTGCGCAGTGAAAGCAGCAATCCCTCTTGCTGTTCTGGCTTCTGGGATAGCTGCGCAGCCTGCATTCGCTCCATAAGACGCACACACATTTCCCCTTACTTTTTAGGAGGGAAAAAGTGAGTCTTATAGAGCAAAAAATACGGTAGCTTTTTTTTGCTGCTGCATCACACTGCTGACTCACGTTAACAGATTGCAGAGTTGTGAGCACATCCATCATGTGGGCATCATTACAAATGTCGAGGAGGGGAACCCTGAAGGAGGAAGTGATAGAACTGGGTCCTTCCAGACAGGTGTTTCTCCCTGCGCCCACTGGGCTCTTCCCTGTCCCGTGCAGAACAAGTCATTGCTCCCTGTGCAGCAGCCCCACAGAGGACCACCAGCTCAGGCCAGCAGCCCCAGACAAAGCTGGCTGTGCCCTGATCTCCCTGTCTTGACATACATTAATTGGTTTGGGATTCTGTCCTGCCATCCACCTTCCCTAAAAAGGACTTGCAGGCCTTTTTATATGCCGCTTCCAACTACTACTTGCTAAAACATTTCCTGCATGCACCCAATTTCCACAGGAATTATATATTCTGCTTCACTACCTGTGTACTGATTTGTAATCAAACATCCTCTAATGAAAAGATGGTTTTTCTGGAGTCACTTCCAGGTGACCCTGTTTGCTGAGCAACCCCCTTGATTGGTTTTCACACTGGTGGGCAGGAAGGGGAATGACCATTTACTGAACCTTCACTCTGATTTGTCTGCAGGTCATATGATATTGCATCCAGAACTATCCAGTGCATTTTCTGCCCCTTACTGCAAAAAAAAGGGGGGGGAGTCCAGTTTGGGGAAGAAATGAGTTCCTTGCAAGAGCTTTAATTATACAACCTGAATTTGCCAGTATGTGACTCAATCACATCAGAAAATGATGCTTATCTGGGAATGCCATCAACCTGCTTATTGAAGACTCTGGTTTATTTGCAGAGGGATTAGATGACGTGGGCTATTTAATGAGTGCTTATTGTGATTTGTTTGCGGAGATTTTAGATGACATTGCATCAAAGCAAGGGTTATGCCACACTTTCCCCTGCATTTTCCTGGCACCCTTCTTTATCTTCTGTGGAAGCAGGTTTGTTGCACAAGACTCCCAGACCGACTATAACACCACAATCTGAATTTGCCAGCGTGTGATGGAAATCCACTTGGGGGGAAAACCAACTGAAATCGCCCTGGGGCTCCCTTTGCCTTTGGAACAATGCGCAAAAATTAACAGCGAGATCATGACACACCCTGAAAACAGCTACATCCATAGAACTCAAAAGCTTCTAGGGTACATAGAGAGGCCGTGCTCCGCATTTTTGGAATTCCTGCCTGCTCATTGTTTAGGTAACAATGGTAAAGTTTGTTCTAGATTTAAGACTGAAAGCATACTTAGTCAATATTATGTCCATTTCTCTTGCATTTCTTGCACCTATATTGGCTGCCAGGTAAAGACCTTTTCGTTTTCCCAGACTCACAAGATCAGTTACCATTCCTGGGCAGCATGCAGCTAAAACAGTTCTGCTAGCACAATAACTTTTAGCTGTGCGGTTCCTTCCACCCTCTGGAGCACATTTAGGGGTCGTGTCGGGGGGGCACGCAGAGAGAGGACAAGGCAATGAATTTCCACTTCATAGCTAAAAGTTACTGTACTAGCAGAACTGTTTAGCTGAGCACCACCCATGGCTATTTTCCCTGCTGCTGGTTTTATTCTGATTGCAGATCACCTGTTTTAATTGTTGTGTTATTATTTGACATTCTGCTTTCACAGTTCATGGGTTTTAACCTCTTGTCTGTGGACTGCCAAGAAATTTGGGCTGCTGTTAAGAACGGGTGGTGAAGAAACACTGTCAATAAAATGAGGTGAGTAATTTCTTTGTGTTCCACCATCCGACACATCAAATTGTCCAGTGATTTCTGGGAGACTGCAATGCTTCCAGGACCCCTCCACTTTTGTGGGCTGCAGCCCAGCCTGAGACAAGGAATCCTGGTGCACCCTTACTCCCTCTGTCAGAAAATGGGTGGCTGTGGGCGTTTAATGCTGTACAGAACCTTTACAAGTAGCTCAAATGCACCTAACATGGCAGCAGTGTAGCGTGGGTTACCAGTGCCCAGGGCAGGCAAGTCAATGATGCCACGGGAGTGCCTCTCCCCAAAAAAACAAATCCTTTAAAACAAAACAAATGCAAAACCCATTCAACTTGGTGGTCGTCATTACGTCTTCTGGGTGTGAATTCCACAGTTCAGCTATGCACTGTGTAAAAAAGTACATTCTTTTGCCTGCACTCAATCTTATTTCAATGTTCAGCTTCTGTCTGTGAGGTCTAATGTTGTGAGATGGAGGGAAACTTCCTCTCCTCTCTCTTTTCCCCCCACCACCCCACAACATGACACTTAGGTAAAGGAACTCTAATGCTAAGAAGGGAAACTCCAGAATACTCCAGAGACAATTCCAGCCCAGGAGGAGGGCAGAGTTGAAGAGGCTCAATTGTGGATTGAATCGTCAGCAAGCTCGGTTTCAAAAAGATATAATGTTCAGGAACGTTGAGGGGAAGGTGGCTGACCTCTTTCCATGTCACTAGATTCAACCGCTCACTAAGAAAGAAAGAAAGAAAGAAAGAAAGAAAGAAAGAAAGAAAGAAAGAAAGAAAGAAAGAAGAGAAAACCTGCCAGCCTTTATTCTCTCTGGCACAATTTCCTGGTCTGCCCCTGCCACAGAGTGCCAAGAGCGCTGGATACAAAGGGAACAGCGGCTGAAAATCTGTGTCATGCTGAATTTATTCAGCAAATCTCTCCCAGGCCGCTCTAATCAGTCCCGATCGGCTGCACGCGGAACAACGGGAGCTTGTGAAGTTTAATCCCAAAGGACCCTCTGCCCTGCTGGGCCCAGGGACGGCTAAGGTGGAGGCAATTCTTGCTCAGAAGAATTTTCTCCACACAGAAGCCTGCGGTTTCCCCCAACACACACAACTTTTGCTTCTTGTGGCAAAGTTCCCATGCCAAAGTGACTCGCCGGCGAACCTGCCTGCCAGCTATGGAACCCTGGCACACTGCAAAGGACTCTGGGAGGTTTCCTAAGGTGTACAACTCAGGACTGGGCTGCAGAGTCATTTCAAGACCACAAATGCATTCAATGCACCTGTTTCATTCCTTTGGAAAGATACAGTTCCCAGCACCCTTAACCAAACCTCTTCTTCCTATCTATCTATCAGTTGATCGATCTTTCCTCTCGCTAGGGCTGTGGTGAAAACACACAGAGACACCAAGCATGCCACCTTGACTAGAGGAAGAGCAGGATAAAAAGTTAACCAAAAAATAATCATTAATTTCCAAACAGGAGTCCGGAGCAAGGCCTCTGTCCCCAAGCACACAGCGCTAAGCGAATGCTAAGCAGCAGCTGCAGTATCCATCAATTGCATCTTTGCATCAGTCAGATTCAGGGAGACAATATGCAAATCAAATTCTTGACAGATCTTAAAATAACTGGGGCTTTTTCATGTTTCCAACTCTGCCAAGAATTAAGCTGTCTTTAGGTACAGCATGGTTTTATGTCGCTTTAGCATTTGGCCCCATTTTTGTGGGCCATCACACAAAGGCTTCACTCATAGAGTCTCGGGCAGACGCTGGAACAGGACGAGACGTCCAGAGAAGGAACAGTACAAAGAAGCACATCCTTGGTTTGAATCTCTCCCGCGACACAAACTTTCTAGGTGGCAAGATAAGTATAATGGTTGGGAGTTACTCGTGCGTAATCCTGCTCCGTTTGAGCATTAGATTGCCTGGTTAAACCCTCCGGACTGCACAGCCCATCTCAGCGTGGCTGCCCTTAGTCACTCGTAGAATCTGTCTGTGGGCGTTTCTTAAAGCGCTGCCAACATAAGAGTTGTTTGACGCCCAATCGTCTCCGCCTCTCACTGCGCGGGAGTCTCCTGCGCAGGGTGGGCGTGGGCAGTGGGGTGCTGGGGCTCTCCTCACTAACTTCCAACGAAGAGTCCTGGAGCCCCTGCACCTCCCTGTCCCGTTGCTCTCCTGGATCCCTGGTGTTACACTCATTCTCTTCCCCTTCTTCCCAGCTTAGTCTCCCCCTAGCGCTGGGACCTTCTCCTGCAGAATCAGAGACCCTCTCCTTCTCCCGTGCCTCTGATGGCAGTTCCCTAACAATAAGTGTTCAAACTCAGTGTGTGGGCACCCACCCACAAACTAGCCATCTGCTACGCAGGGATAATAATATTAATTCCCCATTATGGAATTCTTGCATTGGTTCACACAGCACATAGTTTATCTGTGGAACTTGCTGCCGCAGGAGACTGTGACGGCCACCAACTTGAGTAGCTTTAAAAGAGGACTGGGCAAATTCATAGATGGCAACTAGCTGGAGGCAGGAGGGGAGAGTGCTCCTGCCCCTGGGTCCTGCTTGTGGGTTTCCCAAAGGCATCCTGCTGGCCACTGTGAGAACAGGATGCTGGACTGATGGACAGCTGGCCTGATCCAGCAGGCTCTAATCATGTTACTTATTCAATGGAGAGGCGTTCCATTTACTGAAAGAGCTGTGGGACCACTCCACTAACACTGCTCCTAACATCATCACATGGAAAGTGAAGGAAACTTGTTTTCTCCTGCTCTGGAGGATAGGACCCGGACCAATGGATTCCAAATTACAATAAATCAGATTCTGACTAAACATCAGGAAGAACTTTCTGAGAGTAAGGGCTGTTTGACAGTGGAACTGACTCCCTTCCTTGGAGGTTTTTAAGCAGAGGTTGGATGGCCATCTGCCATAGATGGTTTAGCTGAGATTCTTGCACTGATTCTATGATTATCACTATCTCCATCCTGGGGCCTGGGCTAGTTGCGCTGTCAGGAGAGGGGCTAGAGGCACAGCCCCATCAATGCATGGAGCCCTGCTCAACTGAAGGTAGATTTCTTAACACATGAAGGGATTGTTGAGCTTGGACATCTGCTAGAGGGAAGCTGATATATAGAATCATCTCATCCAGCCCCCTGCAATGCAGGAATATCAGCTACAGCATCCATGACAGATGGCCATCCAACCTCTGCTTAAAAACCTTCAAGGAAGGAGTGTCCACTACCTCTTGTGGGAATCTGTCCCACTGTTGAACAGCTCTTACTGTCAGAAAGTTTTTCCTGAAGTTTAGTCGGAATCTCCTTTCTTGTAGCATGAAGCCATTGCCTCAAGCCCAACCCTCCAGAGCAGGAGAAAACAAGCACGTTCCCTTTTCCACGTAACAGTCCTTAAGATATGTGAAGATGGCTATCACACACAGAGAAGGAAGGAGGGCAGCTCAGCCATAGACCACCAGCTTTGTAAGGTCAATCCTCATCATGACCAGGTGGGGCTGAGTGTGTTCCTTCTCTGAAATCTGGAGAGCAACCCCTAGCCAGTGTAGACCAGATCTGCAGAACTCAGGTCTTCCAGATGTTGCAGACTACTACTGCTTTATGGAAGTGAGTCATGGGCAACTGCCAGGAAGGGCGGCTCAATGCCTTCCACATGCGCTGTGTCAGAACAAAATGCCATGGTGCATCTGCAGTAGTACAATCGGGCACCTTCCTCTGCCCCAGCTGCAACAAAACATGTCTCTCCTGTATTGGTCTCTACAGCCACAGCAGGCACTGTAACCATCAACAGTTTGACTTCACCTGCAAAAGGCGCACTCCTCCATTGTCTCCCAAGACAGACGGGTGCCAGCAACAACTTCTGTCAGCCCCAGCAAACATGGCCCCTCTGGGCCCTCAAATGCAGAGGGCTCAATAAAGTGTGGAAGTAGATGAATGTCCATGCTCAATGGTTGCTTGGCATGCAGTGATGCCAGGACAGAGCCAGCCACCATTGCCCCTTCACCTGAGTAGCACATGGAAAGCCCATTCCCAGCATTCCACAGGGACCTCTGGAGTGACCAAGAAACAGACCCTGGTGCAGAGAAAGGCCCAAGGCTAGGCTATGCACTGGGAGCCAACTTGATTCTTAACAAACCTTGGTCACCAAGGACAGGAAGCAACATTCCTGCACTGGAGGTCAGCATGTGCTAAATTTCTGATAAGTGGATTCATAGGCACTGCTTCAGGAAGTTACCAGACAACAGATTCAGGGCAAGTAGTAGCTTGGGGTTGGGGAAAGAAGGCATTTAGACTGGGAAAATGGCAGCAGAGATGTTACTGCTATCACAGAAACAGCAAACCAGGAGACCCACAATGCAGATCTTCTGCCATGGCTTGGCCATCAGCTTTGAATGTTCCAAATCAGGGATGGGCAGAAGACAGAATGGAATCACCTGGTAGACAGTGGGTGATTTTGCAGTAGATCAGCATGGCTTTCCACATTCCCTCTGTTTAGCAGTATTAGCAACAGTAGGACTCTTCCCCACCCCAGAATTAGGCTGATAAAAGGAATAACCCTTCAGGATGACCAGACATAGGATCTATGTGTGGAAGGATTGGGAGCTCAGCTCCATTCTGGCACTCAAAACAAACCCCTCTCGGCTTCCAGATAACCCGTCGCTCGAGCTTTCACCCAGAACTTTATTTATTTTTTTGCGCAAAGTTTGCAGGGAGCTTAAACCACATTGGCTATTTACTGAACATTCGTCCTGATTTCTTTGCGGGCAGATTATACAGCGCTGTGCCAAGCCGTTCTTTTCCCACGCTTTTCAGTGCATTTTCTCTTATAGCAAGAAGTCCAATTGTTGCATAAGAGCGCTAACCAACTTCAATTCTGCAACCTGAATTTTTCGGCATGTGATTGAATGTCATGCCCAAATTGTGACAGTGTGGATGAAGCACCCCTGGGTTTAGCAGCTGCTCAGAGATTTTAATTTATTTATTAGCTCAAAATGTGTCTTTTACACCTAGATCCAGTTGTGGTTCCTACAAGCCTGAAGGCTGTCTGCTGCTGTTATAAATGCAAACTGTTCCAAATGTTAAAGCTTGTACCCCCCACCCAAAAGGGGTCCACTCTATGTTTCTCTACATCCGTCATTGAGAATTCTTCCCAACTGTTTCATGTAATTCACTTCCATGAGTTATGGTGATGTGCCAGTAGCTCAGAAAGTTTTGAAACGAGGTTAGACAAATGGATGGAAGAGGTCTCTCAATGGCCACTAGTCGTGTCAGACTGGGGAGACACAGGTTCAAATCCACCCTGCTGGGCCATGAAACTCAAAAATCAGCCTTAGGCCAGTAGTCATCAATCTTCAACCTGGCCTAACCCACAGGGTTGTTGTGATAATGAAAAGGAGAAGGTTGCACACATTCATTTGCTCTCTGGAAGAAAGGCAGGCCAGAAATGTAATAAATGAATGTATGGAACGGAATGGAATGGAACCTCCAGGTTCAGAGGCTGGAAGTCACAGAATCATGGAATTGTAGAGTTGGAAGGGACCACCAAGGGTCATCTAGTCCAGCCCCTTGCAATGCAGGAAACTCAACTAAAGCATCCATGGCAGATGGTCATCCAGACTCTGCTTGCAAACCTGAAAGGAAGGAGAGTCCACCGCCTCTACTGGGAGTCTATTTCCACTCTCAAACAGCTCTCAGTGTCTGGAAGTTTTTCCTGATGTTGGGTCAGAATCCCCATTCTTGTACCTTGAATTCAGTATGGGGAGGTGCTAACAAGTCAGAGACCACTACAGGGGCCTGGCAAGCACGATTTTTAGCTGGGCTACCAAGGCCAGCCATCAATGATGAACCCGTGGATTGGAACCCCAAATAAGCAGGCAAGTCAGAAGGAAACTGCAAAGGCATTGCATTGCTGGCCACAGTCCATTATGCCCCATGCAGCGTTTGATTCTCAGAATGTCCAACACAGACTTCTTTATCTGTACCGTGTAAAAATTGCTGGCAAAGGAATTGGCATGAAACGTCCTGGATAGATAGCACCAGTCATTCTCATACTGTGCTTTAGAAGGTTCAAAGTGATTCACACATATTTTATCTCAATAATCTTTGCAACCATTCAGGATTATTATCAATCCCTTATTGCCGGGGGGGGGGGATTGGGGGGGGGGGAGGAAAAGCCAAGGCTGAGAGATAGTGCCTTGCCTATGGCCACCAAGTGTGTTTGTGGACAAAAAAAGATTTCAGCCCTTGCCCCCTGCCCTCCCCCAGTGCCCTCCAGACACTTTGGACTCCAGCTGGCTATGGTTAATGGGAAGGCAGCAAGACCCACACACCATCAGATGTCAAGGAAATAAACAACTATTTGACTTTTAGAAGACATCTGAAGGCAGCCCTGCTTAGGGAAGATTTTAATGTTTGATGTTTTATTGCATTATTATTATTATTATTATTATTATTCTGTTGGGAGCCACCTAGAGTGACTGGGGAAACACAGTCAGATGGGCGGAGTTTTATTATTATTATTATTATGCTGCAAAATGTGCAAACCCGTGGGTTTCACTCTCATTCCTACAGATCCCTCCTCCACCCCACCCCAAAAAACCCTCACTTTTTCCATTAAGCCTTTGGCAACTGAAATACTCATTTTCTTTCCCTGTTTGCTCCCACAGCCCCACCTCCCCTTCCTCCCCTTCTTCTGCCATAGACTGCAAGATCTGATCTTAGTTGGTAGAGCATGAGATTCTTAATCTTGGGGTCATGGGTTTGAGCCCCACGTTAGGGGAAAGATTCCTGCATTGCAGCGGGTTTGACTAGATGACCCTCATGGTCCCTTCCAACTCTACAATTCTAGGATTGATTCTACCTCTTTAGGAGGAGAAAGGACCTGTTCACATGCTGCAAAATGCCAGGTGCATCGATGGCACAGCGTAATTGCTCTCTTTCCTTTCTTCTGCAATCAGCAACGCTTGTGGATCCAAAGCAGTAATACACAAGGGAGACGTCAGCACTTTGCGGGGAAGGGAACCCCAAGACTTGCAGAAGTACAATAAATAAATATATGAGCATGATCGGTGTTCTGAGGAATGCAGACTGGCTGTTTGGGCAGGGAATGGAAAACCAGAAGGGAGGGAGGAGGGATGAAATGGAGTTTCCTGGAGGCGGGCATGGGCTGTGCGGCTGGAACAGTGAACAGGAGCTGTCTACGCTGCGTTTGTTGCAGGTCCCACTTACTGGAACTGCTTTAGACAACAACAACAAGAGCTTTTGCTTACTGAAACGGTAAAAACAGATATGCTAATAGCACCCACGTTAGTAAGGGTCAAGCCTACTTTGACCCCAAGTTGCTGTCAGACTATCCGTCCCTTGTTCTCTTCTTAACGAAATGAACAGCAGCTAAAAGAACAGATCCGTTTGTCTCCTTTGAATGTAGGTTGCCATGAAAGCTGATCACAGCCACGCAGGCTTTGCAAACTGAAGGCAGAAACCCCCAAACATGCCCAGGACCGGGCTACTTAGTGCTTTGATGGCCATACACACCAACAATGCCTATTTGGCAGAGGGAATGCCTGTTTTCTAACTCACTCTCCCTGGGATAGCCAACATGCCATCCTCCCATCAGCCTCAGCAAGCAAGGCCAAAAGCCTGGGGTGATGGGAGCTGGAGTTCAGAAACATCTGGAGGGCCCTAGTTTACACAGCCCTACATTAGAGGGAGAGCTATCCAGGTGCCATTGCAAAAATTAGTCTGTATGTGTACACAGGTGCAGAAAGAAGAGGGGGGGGTATTGCTTTGTTTTGTTTTTGTTCCTCTTTTTATTATGTATCTTGTGTTTTTGTCTTGTATTTTTATGCTGTGATCTTCCCTGAGCTACACAAATGAATAAAATCACCGTCATCATCATTTATACTTCATTCCCCCCACCCCACCCTGTGCATTTGAGAATGCTGATGTAAAGTGCTTCCTGACCCTCTTGTGCCTAAGCATGCATATGAAGAACAACAAAAGAATAAAATAGATCCCTGCTTCCATTCCATTCCCCTCTACCCCCAGAAAAAACATCCAATCCAGCTATTCTGCAATAAGCACAGCTGGCTGCACTAGGAGATAAATCAGTATATTAAACACTGTTGGAGAGAGAGAGAGAGAGAGAGAGAAGGAATGAATGTTGGAAGGTACGCTATGGCAAAAATCAGGGCAGAGCAAAACCTTAAGGCAGCCTTCCCCAAACCTGCTGCCCTCCAGATGTTTTGTGCTATGATTCCCATTCGCCCCCAATTACTGCTAGCAGGGCTCAGTCAGCAGAGGATGAGACTCAGGGTCAGGGGTTCAAGCCCCACGTTGGGCAAAAGATTCCTGCATTGCGAGGGGTTGAACTAGATGACGCTACTCTATGATTCTATGAACATCTGGAAGGCACCAGACTGGGGAAAGGGAGTGTTGAGCAGCACACAATCCTTAATATGAGGATAGGTGTTGCAAAACGCCCTGCATTCAGTGTTAGATAGCCACTGTTTTGCCACTCTGCCTCACAGGAAAAGGGGATCCTGCCTTTACACTGAGCCAGACCACGGATCCATCAACCGATGTGATTGGTCAGTTAGTTAAGTATTTCTATGTATTGTTTTACTGGATGGGGGGGCAGCTGCCCCTCTTGACTACACCCATGACTTCCACTCTGTGTTATCCTTGCCCGACAGGAAGCAAGGCAGGAGAAGATGAGCTGCAGGGACGGAAGAGAGAGAGGAAGAGAACTCCGTATCACCATTCCCTGGAAAAAGTTGTGCAACGTTTGCGCTGGCAATTGGGGCAAGTGTATTGACTAGGGAGAGCATAAAAGCCCGTCATAAAATGGGATTAGGCGGCAGATAGCTCGTGGGCGATAAGGCAGCCACCAGGGGAAAGATCAAGGTCAGCAAGAAGCAAAACTGGAATGGCCAAAGAGAGTCGGGCAAACTTTTGCGGGGTGGGTGAAGGAAGCGGGGAGGGGAGAAAGAAGGAGAGAGGAGAGCACCCCAGCTCAGAAAACCAAACACTGCACAAAACAAGGGAGCTGAAGCTTGTGGTTAGAAAGGGAGAGAGGGCCTGTTGATTAGGGTTTTCTTTATCCTTCTCAACAAAAAAAGGCAGCACGTGCATTTCTTTATTTAGGATTGTCTCCAACCAAGCTGTCCCATTGGCGCAAGATTATCGCTGGAAGTATATGAAGTATATACTTTCATGCTACACGAGGGCCAGGAGAGTAAAGGCAGGGGGGCTGCCAAACTGAGCCCCAACTTCCAAGGACGCTCCTAGTGTTGAACACTTCGTCCACTTTCTCTTCTCCCCACCCTACATCCAGATATGGGCCAAAAGTTCTTTTAAGCTGCTCCCCACGGCAACAACAGCAACACAGTCCCCATCTGGAGCTTGCAAAGAGCGCGTTGATGTCTTCCAATGTGTTCCAGCCCATCCAAAGGTCAGGTTACAATGGTTTAAAAAACAAACTTACTTGTAAATATCAGGGCTATCTGCCACTCAACAAATTTTTAATTGATTAAATGCCTGGCTTTTTAATAGCTAGTTACTCAGTGAGAGTGTAAATACGCTTTTCGAAACTGTGCCTCTAAAGGAAGGGAACGGCATCTCTTAAGGCGTGAAACAACAAGAAATCTTAAGGACGTAAGAGGATCCTGCTGGATGAGGCGAAGGCCTCATCTAGTCCAGCATCCTGGACAATTAAGACTTTTCTGAAAGAGCACTGTCTCCTCCTGCCATTTCCAGCAAGGAGAATTCAGAGCCTCTGAACATAGGAGCCCTCCGGGATTTAGATACATATCAGCGTTGCAGGCTCTGCCCTGTGAATTAACTCTCTATTAATACTACTACTACTACTAATAATAATAATACTAATAGTAATTTTATTATTTATATGCTGCCCACCTGACTAAGTTGCCCCAGCCATTCTGGGCGGCTACCAGCACAATATAAAAAATCAAACATTAAAAACTTCTCTATATAGGGCTGCCTTCAGATGTCTTCCAAAAGTCAGATAGTTGTTTATTTCCTTGACATCTGATGGGAGGGCGTTCCGCAGGCAGGGTGCTACTACCGAGAAGGCCCTCTGCCTGGTTCCCTGTAACCTCACTTCTCGCAGGGAGGGAACCGCCAGAAGGCCCTCGGAGCAGTATCTCAATGTCTGGGATAAATGATGGGGGTGGAGATGCCATTTAGGGCTTTAAAGGTCCAACACTTTGAATTATGCTCAGAAATGTTTTGGGAGCCAGTGAAGATCCTTTATGGCTGGTGTAATATGGTCCCGGCAGCCACTCCCAGTCCCCAGTCTGGCAGCCACATTCTGGATCAGTTGTCATTTCCGAGTCACCTTCATAGAGCGCATTGCAGTAGTCCAAGTGGGAGATGACCAGTGCATGGACCACTCTGGTGAGACATTGTGCTGGCAGGTAGGGTCTCAGCCATCGTGACCTGCACCTCCATGGATAGCTGTGAGCCCAGAGTGACTCCCAGGCTGTGAACCTGGTCCTTCAGGGGCACAGTTGCCCCATTCGGGAACAGGGAATCCCCCACATCTGCCCTCCCCCTGTCCACCCAAACAGTACCTCTGCCTTGTCAGGATTCAACCTCAATCCTACCTTTGGAGATTCACCAGGAACTGTCCCTGCCTTCTTTTGGGTGCTTCTTGAAAGATGTACTTTTTAGACAATACATATTGCCTTCACAATATGGATTTCTCCTTTTAGCCAACCAGGACTTATTGCTGTTTGTTTGCTGTTTTCAATTATGCTTTATAGATATTTACAAATTGATTTTGTTGTATTTTATGATGTGAGCTGCCTTGATTTATCGTATGCATGTGCATAATCATAAATGTTCAAAGAATCAAATAAGCCTGTTCTCACACTGAGCTATTTGTCCACCAGCCACCCCCCAGGGAGAATACGATGCATCCAATTGACTACAAAGGAGCAAGGAAGTGGGGCGAGGGGCGGGGAGATCAGTTCCCACTGGCTCTCTGCTCAAACCAGCTTGATCAAGCTCCATCAAGGCATCATCTCTGCAAGACAGACTAGTGTGGGACGGGGAACACACTGGGCAGTATGTGGTCTCCTTTCCATCCCCAGCCCTGTCTAGATAACCATCACAAATGCCTATCCGCTGGTCCACTTTGAAGTTTTCCAAAGCCAGACACCATGACTGATGGACAGGAGAGAGGCAACTGCAGAGGTTGCAAATCCAGTCACTGGGCAGCAGGGGCAGATCAGAGAGGGAGAGAGGGAGAGAGAAAGAAGTTTCACAACAGCTGGCAAAATGTGTCGCCCGCAGCCATCTAAGCAACAGTTCCATTTCCCAATATCTTTGTCTGCCAAGAACCCCAGACAGGAAAGGTGGTTCCATCATATTACAAGCAGATACAAGACAGATAGACAGATAGGAGATATTGCAAAAGGGCAATGGAAATTCTTGGAAAGATGGAGTGTTTCATAAGGAATATATTTATAACAGGGATGGGCAAAACAGAAATCAAGACCTGTTCTGGCACATCTCAAGGTGATCTGTAGTAGATCAAACAAAATAAAAAGATTCCTTCCAGTAGCACCTTAGAGACCAACTAAGTTTGTTATTGGAATGAGCTTTCGTGTGCATGCACACTTCTTCAGATACACTGAAACAGAAGTCACCAGACCCTTATATATAGTGAGAGGGTGGGGAGGGTCATTACTCAGAAGGATGGTGGGAATGGCTGATGGGCTGAGATTGGCTTGCAAACGTACAGAGATGTGTGTACAACCCCTCAAACATCTGGTCCCACAAAAACCTATGCCACGATCAATCTGTTAAGTCTTTAATCTGCCCTGAGATTCCTTCTTGCTTCTGTGACAGCACTGCAAGAGTCCTGGCAAAAGAGAGACTCCACTTTCATCCCTGGCTGAGATCCACCTAATGCAAAATCAGGTGCCCAACAACAAATGCCCTGGGTTTTTTGGAACCGCAGAGGCCAAGGAACATAAACAGATGAAGATGTCCTACACAGAGACAAACCATTTGTGGGGCTGCGGCTGGCAGTGACTCTCTGCAGTCTCAAGGGGGTTTCTCCCCCCACAACCCCCTACCCCAATGCAAGCCACTGCCTCTGCTCTTCACCTGGAGATACCAGGAAAGGAACTCAGATCAGATGCTCTACCCCTGAGCTACGACTCCTCTCCAGTTACACATTTCTGAATGGTGCAAGTGTGATATAGCCGGAGACTCTGTTTTTCCCAGAAGGCTGGAAGTGGCACCATTGTCAGCTCACAACTTTGTTAAAAATGCAAAAGGAACACAGGCAAGGCCAGAGGGAGGAGAGGAAGAATATTTAGGGAACGGCTTGAACTCAGTGGCAGAGCATCTGCTTTGGCTAGAGAAGGTCCCTGGGAGTGTTCCCCATCTGAAACCTTTGGAGAGCTGCTGCCAGTCAGTGCAGGCATTATTGAGCTAGATCAGCGTTTCCCAAACTAGGGCTCCAGCTGCTTTGGAACTACAATCCCCATCATCCCTGACCACTGGTCCTGCTAGCTAAGGAAGATGGGAGTTGTAGTCCAAAAACAGCTAGAGACCCAAGTTTGGAAAACAATGTGCTAGATGGAGCAATGTATAAGGAAGATTCCTATGTTTCTGAAGTGGCACTTCAACCATTGTTTCTGACCATCTTTCCTAGGAAAAGACAACAGAGGCAGGCTGAACTTTTTCTTCTCCATCATAGACTTTGGCCTAGACAGGTACATTTTTATCAGTAAGTACCTCTGCAGATTCTAAGAATCTGAAATACTTCCCTAGCTTTAGACCTTCAGGAACAGCAAACAGAGACTATGCAACAAGTTTAAAGAGAGATTTTCGCAGACCTGGATGAGGACCCCGGACTTTTGCCTCCCTTCTGCAGCTCCTCAGTCCCAGAAGTTTCAGTTAAACAAGGTTTCATAAGAAGAGATCTGCTAGATCAGGCCAAATGACCATTAGTCAAGCATTCTCCGCTCACAGCGGCCAATCAGATGCCTGCGGGAACCCGCAAGCAGAATCTGGGCGCCACCGCAGTATCCCAACTTGTGACTCCCAGGAACTCGCATTCAGAGGCACATTTCCTCCGACAGTGGAGGCATGACAATGCCAGGAGGGCTAGCAGCCCATGACAGTCCACGAACTTGCCTAATCCTCTTTCTGGAGGCATCCAAGCTGGTGATCACCGCTGACTCTCGGAGGAGCAAACGGAATAGTTTTGTCTCCGTTTAAATGTTTTTATTGATTTTCATTTTTCACGCCACGCATAAAAAAAGGCACAACTCACAACACATCAACCGCTTTGCTTAAAAATATCAGTTCAAATTCTCTCAGGGGACTCCAAAAAACCTTTACGCATAAGCAGAGTTTGGAATGGCCGTCTGTCATGGATGCTTTAGCTGGGATTCCTGCATTGCAGGGGGTTGGACTAGATGACCCTTAGGGTCCCCTCCAACTCTACAATTCTAGGATATTACCATGAAATCTCAGGGGGTTATAAACACAATTTTCTTGAGGCATATAATCCAAAAACAAACTGCATAGTGTATGTTTTGTGTGGTGTGCTTTCTTTTGCCAGTCCTAAGATGCCAAAATTCAGTCATTGGATGCCCATGGGAGAGAATATTATGAGGGAGGGAGGAAAATGTCTTCCTGCCCACTTTCTCCACATGCATATCTAGACTTTCAGGTAGCCAACAGAAAGATTGCAAAAGCGGTCTACAGCATCTATACTTGGCCCTGCGTGCATACTCTTGTAACTCACTCTACATGGGGCTGCCCTTGAGACTGACCCAGAAACTCCAGCGGGTGCAGAATGCCGTGGCAAGACTCCGTATGGGGTTCTTGCCATGGGATCACATTCACCCAGTGCTATGCCAACTGAACTGGCTCCCAGTGGAGTACAGGATCAGGTTTAGGGTGCTGGTTTTAACCTTTCAAGCCCTATACAGCCTAGGATCCTCGTACCTATGGGACTGCCTCTCCTAGTATGTCCCACAGAGGACCTTACGGTCTTCAAACAAAAACATCTTGGAGGTCCTGGGCCACAGGGAGGTTAGGCTGGCCTCAATCAGAGCCAGGGCTTTTCGGCTGTGGCCCCGATCTGGTGGAACGCTCTGTCACAAGAGACTAGGGCCCTGCGGGACTTGACATCTTTCCAGAGGGCCTGTAAGACAGCTGTTCCACCAGGCCTTTGGCCAAGGCACAGTCTGACCCCCTCCTTTGGTAATCCTCACAGAACTCTAGCCCAATGGTTGCCATTAATTTGATTTTGAATTGATTTTAGAATGAATTGATTTTAGAATGCTGTGTTACTTTTATTGTCTGAGCCCAGCTTCAGCTGGGGAGGGCGGAATATAAATAAATTATTATTATTATTATTATTATTATTATTATTATTATTATTATTATACATGTATTTACCTTTACCATTTTTATATTCATACATATGTATGTAACAGACACCTTATGACAAAGGCCATTGTGACCAGGGACAGATGACTGAACAGGCTAACAAGGCCGGTGATTAATTTCCCCATGGGACAGGGTCATCACAGAGAATGCAACATCCACAGAACACTCGCCTGCGCGTGATGTTTCATACGTAACACTTCACAGGGAAGTCAATTTGGTTGCAAGTTGCAGCGTGCATGGTAACTGAAGGCTTATGAATGAGGCTCTGGCAGCTGAATGGATGGTTGAAAAGTCTTGAATTTCAGCTGGCGTGGGAAGACGTATGTAGCTTTGACACACCGGCAGGTTTGTCTCCTGATGGTGATGTAGTCATCAAACAACAACTATTCATAGGGTGAACCAAACTTAAGCGTTCAGAAAATGAGATGCATGAAGGAACTGTTTCTGTTCCTGAAGTCTCCTTTTCCCAGTACCTAAGGCCGATTCACCCAGTCAAGCAACAGCTTGCATCTGTGGATGGACTCAAGTGCTCAGCCTAACCTTCCTCCCAGAATACAAGTTTTTAACAGGCAGTCTTCTACAAGACTCACAATCATTGGCTGCCTTTAACCAGAAATCCAAGGTTGTGTATACTTTATCATGGTTCAACTCTCCCCGAAATCCTGTGAGGCAGACCAGGTGACTGGAGCTTTGAACCTGGGCCTCGCCAGCCCTGGTGCAACATTCTCACCACTACACCAGGTGTGGGAAACCTGCAAGCCTACAGACGCTGAATTCCAACTCCCACCAACTATAGCAAACATGCCCAATGGCCAGGGGTGAGGGGAACTTAGTCCAGCCATTTGGGACAGCGCAGAGGAAGGTCCCTTATGCCAAACTGTGTTCGAAATTAGCCAGGTGCATTTTGTAACTGGCCATCAAACACTTGCAACGAAGTGTAGATGCCTAGGTGCCATCGGGAGGTACAGGATCATTGGATCCTGACAGTTTTTACACACCAATACCCTATCCTGTATTATTCTATCAGTTACATTTTATCTGCACAATCAGAATGAATTTCAGGAACCAAAATGCTTTTTCTGTGAAGCCTGAGCAGGAGCAGTCACAGTTAAGAAAAAGAGGTCAGAATAGGCCAATATATATGTGGACTGTCCTTTAAGTTCTCAAAACTCTTAACCTAGCTCAAGGTTGTCATATGAACCAGTCCAATTTTTAACTAAGAATCAATCACAGTCAGTCCATTGTTTGAAAAATAAGTCTTGCAACTACACATTCCGTTTTGGCGACTGTAACCTTGGTTTAAGGAGCCATTTTGCACCTAGGTTATATATCTGAGTTTCTAACATTGATACCAAGTCAGGCCATTGGTCTGTGTAAAAAGGTAAAGGTAAATGACCCCTGGATGGTTAAGTCCGGTCAAAGGCGACTATGGGGTTGTGGCGCTCACCTCGCTTTCAGGCCAAGGGAGCCGGCGTTTGTCCACAGACAGCTTTTCCGGGTCATGTGGCCAGCATGACTAAATCGCTTCTGGTGCAACAGAACACCATGGCGGAAACCAGAGCGCATGGAAATGCTGTTTACCTTCCCACTGCAACAGTACCTATTCATCTACTTGCACTGGTGTGCTCTCAAACTGCTAGGTTGGCAGGAGCTGGGACAGAGCAACGGGAGCTCACTCTGTTGTGGGGATTCGAACTGGTGACCTTCCAATCAGCAAGCCCAATAAGCTCAGTGGTTTAGACCACCCGTGTCTAGGTAGCTAAGTACTGACTGGCAGTATCACTTCAGGACTTCAAGGCAGGATTCCTTTCCCAGCCTCACCTGGAGATGCCAGCAACTGAACCTGTGACCTTCTGCAACTGAGCTAAGGCCCCTCCCCGATCATGTGGTGGGCCACAGGTTCCCCACCCTTGTGGTATACCATGCAGGCTCCCCATCCAGCCCTGAAGTAAGGGCAGCTTTACAACCTGATCAAAGGGACCCATAGAAAACTGGCTGCAATGACTTGATGGCAATGATTATTAGGCAATAAGTAGTGGAAGCCAGGAAATGAGCGGAGATGCAAAAGCCAAAATCAGTGGTCGTCATGCCCTGCTGAGGCTGTATGTGTGCGTGTGTGTGTGTGTGATACATGGAAGAACAGAGGATGAAGGCATGACAGCAAGAAATTGAACATGCCCACAGCTACACAATTACGGAGCTGGAAGAGCCGACTACAAGGGAAGATTAAAGGAGCTAAATAAGTCTAGCCAGGGGCCGGTGCCAGTGGCAAGCATTTGAGTGGTGTTAACATGAGATTAGGCGGAAAGGCGATGGGAGCAGAAAGTAGAAAGGGGGCGGGGGGGCCGCACAGATCAGTAAGCAATTTGGAAAGTTTCGTTTGTGGTCAACAGCACATGTCAGATGCAGCGGCAGAAGGAGGAACCCCAGCTGGAGGATCAAGGCCCATGTAAAAAGATGCCAGGAATCTGTTTTGGTCCCAGCGGAAAGATGGATTCAACAGCCGCTCTATGGAGGAGGCATAATGAGGTGGTAGAATTTGGGGCAGTGTGACGTTCAGTTGAAAGTATGAATGTCTACCCATCACTAACTTTTTTAATATTCCCCACATCAACAACAACAGCAATTTGCTCTTAACCAGCAGGTCCCAGGGTGGGTTACGACAACTGAAAATTCAGTTGTAGAATCACAGAATTGTAGATTGGATGGGTCCCAAGGGTCATCCATTCCAACCCCCTGGAAAAGCCAGTGCAGGACTGAAAACAGTTAAAACAGATTACAGTTGCAGGAATAGGGTGAGTCCTGAAAACACCGTCTCAGGGGTCAAAGGCCAGAGCAAAGAGGCAAGTATTCAGCATTTGCTAGGTGCACTCTGTAGGGAGGGAATTCCACAACTTAGGGGCCGCCACAGAGAAGGCCTTCTTCTGGAAAGCCTATTGATGTATATCCTTTTTTCTGGACCACTCAACTCATGCAAAATAGTTTGCAGAAGTTATTTGAATAACCTAAGTGTTTGGCCACTTTAATAAATCTTTTTTTTAATGTTTTAGTTTTCATCTCAGAGGTGGAGTAGTATTTCACTACTGTCCTGGATAGGTCATCTAAAGGTTGTTGGGAGCCCGTCTTTTCTAGCAATATCCCAGGGACCTTCCTTGAAAATTCAGCACGCTCTCTGTCTCCTTCCTCACAAGCTGCCTCTAGAACAAGCTGCTTAGGGCCTTTGTATTTACGGGACCGCCTCTCCTGGTCTGCCCCGCAGAGGACCTTAAGGTCCATGAATAACCATAGTTTAGAGGTCCCGGGCCCTAAGGAAGTCAGATTATCCTCCACCAGGACCAGGGCCTTTTCAGTGATGGCTCCGACCTGGTGGAATGCTCTGTCCCATGAGACCAGGGCCCTGCAGGATCTGATTTCTTTGCACAGGGCCTGTAAGACAGAGCTATTCCACCTGGCTTTCAATTTGAACTTATCCTGATCTTTTATTCCCCTTCCTTCCCTCCCCCTCCCCTTTTATGAAGATTAGCTGCTCTGGGATCCCACAGCTAATTCTCCCCTGGTCTCCTCGCTGGCCCAAATAGGACTACCGTACTTTAGCCAGCTAGCCCTGGTGATCACCTAATGTTTATTGGATGGATTTCCCCCTAAATTGATTTTAGAGCTTTGAATTTATTGTTATTCACGCTTTTATACTGTACTTTATGCTGTTTTTTGTTGTATCACCATTAAGTGTTTTAAATCTGTTGTTAGCTGCCCTGAGCCCAGTTTTCTGAACCGGGAAGGGCAGGGTATAAATAAATTATTATTATTATTAGCCATTTTGTACATAAAGCTACGAAGACTCCAGGTCTTAATGGCCTACAACTCCCATCATCCCGGATCATTGGCTAGGCTGGCTGGGGCTGATGGGAGTTGGAGTCCAACATCTGGAGGGCTCCAGATGTGAAAGCAGAACACGTATAGGCATTTGTCTTCCCCACAGCTTCAAGAAGAAGCTAACCTGATAGCAAGCCTATTCAAACACATAATTTAGAAACGAACCATGGTTTTTACTATTTTCTGGTTTTTATTTGTTATTGGTTTTATATTGTTTGAGGTAGATTCCTTTGGGTTTTTTAAGTGCTCTATTTTTCCCCTTAAAAGAAGAAACAAACACAAGTCATCTTCATAGCACGTATTCAAGTAAGACTCCCTTCCCTCGAGACAGAAAGCTGAAGCTTTCTTTGCATGACTGCGCTGCCACCTCCCCTGCCAGCGGCAGACAGTCTTGACTCTTTCCAAACTGGCACTAGCAAATGTCCAAGTCCCTGACAGAGGGCTCTCATGGACACCTCTGCTCCAGGAATTGTCCCCCGATACACTCGACTGCAGCTTTGCCTTCCTCAGTTCCCCATGGCAAAACCACGCTTTACTCCAGGCAATTTTCCCCATGCCAATATGAAACCAGTTCCCAAATGCTCCTCTCTTGCAGAAAGTCCTGCCGGCTGCAACTGATCCTTCCAGGACGAGAAATCCCCCTGTCTGCTCTCACCCCACGCTCCTGTGATACCCATCTTTTTTTTTCTTTCGAAACAAACCAAGACCATATATATATAAAAAAAAGAATTTTATTTTCAACCTGTCTCACATGTTCTTCTACTGCAAGGATACTTTTCTGAGAAGGAAACTAAAGCCAAACTCAGGCAGGCAGGCAGGCAGGCATGTTTTTTTTTTAAATAATAAAAAAAGTTTAATAAAAAAAATTTGCAAGACCAAATTTGAAACGACCTCTTTCCAAACCCCATACAACACCTGTGATATTAGGGGAAAGACGCCAGCCCCCCTCCCAACTGAGATATCCATCTTATTGCTTATTTTGTTTAATATATTTAATCCCAAACAGGATTCATATGCTCCCTCCCTAAACACAAGTCCTGGTCAAACATCTTAAGGCAGCTTGAATGTACATTGCTAGATCCCCTTTAGGGGATGTGGGTGGCGCTGTGGTCTAAACCACAGAGCCTAGGGCTTGTCAATCAGAAGGTCGGCGGTTCAAATCCCCGCGGCGGGGTGGGCTCCCGTTGCTCAGTCCCAGCTCCTGCCAACCTAGCAGTTCGAAAGCACATCAAAGTGCAAGTAGATAAATAGATACCACTCCAGTGGGAAGGTAAACGGTGTTTCCGTGCGCTGCTCTGGTTCGCCAGAAGCGACTTAGTCATGCTGGCCACATGATCCAGAAGCTGTTTGCGGACAAATGCCAGCTCCCTCGGCCTATAGAGCGAGATGAGCGTCGAAACCCCAGAGTCGGCCACGACTGGACCTAATGGTCAGGTGTCCCTTTACCTTTTTAGATCCCCTTTGGCAATGCCCGTTCAAGATGCCCTGCTACCCACCTCTAACCAGGGACCCGCAAGTGGCCTTATTCATCCCTCCCCCCCCCCCCGCCTTCGAAGCATCGTCTTCTGTGTCCCTCTTGCCACCCTGATCTGCACCAACCCCTGGTGGTGCCCACCACCTTAAAATCCCTTGGAAAATGGCTTTCTCCCCACATTTAGCATCCTGTTGAGAAGGAAGCCCAGGGCATTAACCAACAGCCCCACAACCATGCCATTCCTGTTGGGGTCTTTTGAGGGTGGGGGTGATTTGCAGCTCATGAATGCCTTTGAGCCATGCCCCATAAACCCAGATGCCCCATAAATCCAGGGCTTGGAGCAACAGGGATGGGAACTCGGAGAGAAAGGGCAACAACTAAGCAGCAGAACACATGCTCCGCATGCAGAACGTCCTGGGTTCAACGCACAGGTAGAACTGGGGACGATCCCTTTGAAGAGCAGCTGCCTATCAGTGCAGACATCACTGAACATGAATGGGCTAGTGGCCTGGCTTTCCACAAGACAGCTCATTCCTGCCGCTAACTCCACGGTGCAAACCTAAGCGTATCTTTGGAGGAAGCAAGTCCGGCTGAGTTCAATGGGACTTGCTCCCAGGGAACAGCGCACAAGGGCGCAAGCTTCTTAGCGCCCGGTCCGCCAAGCGGCACTAACGTGGTGGTCTTTTGAGGCGCCACGCGACACTCCCCGCATGCTCAGAAGCACTCTTCTTTTTTTTGGCAAACCGGTCCCGCGATTCCCCTCCTCTGAATGCAGCAGCCCTGTTTTCCTCCGCCTCTTCCCCCAAATTCCCAGGACTTGACCGTGAAAAGGTCCTGGCTTGAAGGCAGCCTTGGGAACCCGCGCGCAGCGAACGGCGCTCTGCACGCGCTCAAAGGCACTCTCTCCCCTCTCCTGCGGTGCAAAGAAACCCCGAGGCTGAGCGCCGAGGCAGAGCCCCCCGCCCAGAGCCCGCCCCACTCACCAAGGTCTGCTCGTACTGCAGCGCCCGCTGCTCCAGGCCGCTGTCCGCCGCCATGGTGGCCGGCTCCGGGCGCCCCTCTCCCGCCAGCAGGCTCCTACGAGCAGCCCCGGCAGCACTCGCTGCGCCCTGCGCCCGGACGCCTGGCTCCTCTCCTCGCTTCTCCCCACGCCCCCAGCACGGGGCGGGACCGGACTGGCTGGCAGGGGCAGGCCCGAGGGAGGTCCCGGGGCAGCCGCTCCGCCTCCACCGGGAAAGGCGCCGTCGCTGCGGAGGAGGAGGAGGAGAGGAGGAGGCGGACCGGCGGGACGCTTGGGGAGGGGCCGCAAGAGGCGCGTCGTGGCGGGGCAACCCGACGCCCACCAGCCCGGGATGGAACGAAGGGGCGAAGACCTGCAAGCCGGGAGCGCGCGTAGGTGGGACGGTCCCATCCCGGGCTCGTTTACACGGGACAAAGCCTCGCTTGAGGTCCGAGATGGCACTTCCTCTCGGGTTAGGCGCGCGGAAGTTCGCAGCCGGGCGGTATTACTCGCGAGGAAGCCACTTTGAATCAGCAGAGGTTACCTCCTAAGGAGAAAGGCAGAGGACTGCGCAGCCATCGAGGTTGCAGCGGGGAGGATTGAGCAGTGGGACCCTATCCTCTCTCTCCCCCCACGCACCATGTCGTCTTTATTCTCAGTATAACGCTGCGGGGGGTGGGGAGGACCAAGCTGACCCTCCTCCCCACGCGCGCACCCGATCCTGTTGCAGCAGGTTCCAGTGGCTTCCTGCAGTAATCACTTTTCTCTGGCCTTTCGTGCCCCCACCCCTCCCAGCCGATGCCGGAAGGAGCTGAGGTTAATTGCATAAAGGGGGGGGGTCGCCGGGAGAGTCGTTGATTTTATTTCTATGCCGCTTTTCACTCACACGAGTCACGGAGCTGGTTACAAACAATAAATAACAATAACAGAATAGAATATCACAACTGCAACATACAGGATGGTTTAAGGCATCATCAGTAAAACAATTGCAAATTATCAGTAAAATTACCTCCTCATATAAAACACTAACAAAGCAACTAAAAAAATTAGGCACAGCCGCAACAAAAGTCATTTTATAAGATTCACAAAGCTTCACAGTGCTCAATCCACAAAACAATATTAGCAACGAAACAATTATTAGCAACAATGTTGGCAACTAGCAACCAAAACACACACTTTTACTTCTGGCCTGTCTGCCAGTGGCCTGTGGCCCCTTGGAAGGTTGCTTGCAAGGGAATGCGGCCCTTAGGTTGGAAAAAGGCCCTCCCCATTAAAAAAAATATATTCTAATTTGCATGTTGCGCCTCTCCATCTTCTGCACGTGTGGTGTACATTGTGAATGGGTTGCCCCTTCCTAACCCATATTGTTGAAAATATTGTTTCAGAACTTGGGTGCCTACCCGTCCCACTCTGCTGGAGCAGTGGCAAGAACCCATGGGGTCCCAGGCGCTCACCCAAGGTCTGTGGTCCTTTGGAGAACCGAGACACGGCAGAGACTGCCGTTGCTTTAAGAAACGTGGTTTATTCGCCTATTTGCATGGAGGGAGTCCAGATCTTACAGCATGGTCATGCGTTAATTTCTAGGGCTTAGGAAGGGGGCCCCCTCCCAAATCTACAACACTATCAAATGCAATAAATATATAAATAATATCTTAAACGTTTATTATGAAAGGGTAAGACGTAAAAACATAAGAAGAGCATCTGCTGGATCAGGCCAATGGTCTGATCCTGTCCAGCATCCTGTTCTCACACTGGCCAACCAGATAGATGCCTGTGGGAAGCCAGCGGGGCAGGATCTGAGCAGAAGAGCAACTCTCCCTGTGGTTTCCAGAAGCATCACTGCCTCCAACTGTGGAGACAGAGAATAATAATAATAATAATAATAATAATAATAATAATAATAATAATAATTTATCATTTATACCCTGCCCAATTGGGCGGCTTCCAGCCGAATATTAAAAACAATACAGCGTCAGACATTCAAAACTTCCCTAAACAGGGCCGCCTCCAGTTGTCTTTTAAAAGTAAAATAGTTGTTTATTGCCTTGACATCTGGTGGGAGGGCGTTCCACAGGGCAGGCGCCACCACCGAGAAGGCCCTCTGCCTGGTTCCCTGTAACCTCACTTCTCACAGGGAGGGAACCGGAAGAAGGCCCTCAGCACTGGACCTCAATGTCCAGGCTGGATGATGGGGATGGAGACGCTCCTTCAGGTATACAGGACCGAGGCCATTTGGGGCTTTCAAGGTCAGCACCAACACTTTGAATTGTGCTTGGAAACGTAGTGGGAGCCAATGAAGATCTTTCAGGACCGGTGTTATATGGTCTCGGCGGCCACTCCCAGTCACCAGTCTAGCTGCCGCATTCCGTATTCTGGATTCATAGCTATCAGGGTCTAGTAGCCATTGGCAGCCATCTCCCCCATGAATATTTCCAATCCTCTATCAAAGCCATCTAAGCTGGTAGCTGGCGCTGCCTCTCGCGAGAGCAAGTTCCATAGCTTAACTGTGTGGGCAAATTATGGAGGGCGGCAGTAGATCCCTCACACTGGGTTGGTGCACCCATGCTGACTCCCTCCTCTGCTCTTGCTTACTGGGACGCAGCACATCGTGGCACCGGTTTGGAGCCACTCGGGTAAAGTGGAAATGTCAACAATGGCTGCCAGCCTTTGCAAGAGGCGTAATTCCTGGAAATGGGCACAGCTGCTTGGCAGGAGGTGCCCTGCAGAACAAGCAAGGATGTGTCTTCCTTATTCACAGCCTTTCTCAGTTACAGGCTACATTACAGAAGCAGAGGGCAGCGTGGGGGGGGGGGTTGCAGCAGCCCCCAGAGAGATGTTTTCTGTTCTTGCATGTGCCACTGGGTGGAAGCATGATGGATCTCTAAGGAGCTGCCACATGCCTGCTTTAATCTGACCTTAATCGCCAGAGACTATTTCAGAAGCAGGTCTACCCGGTTGCTCCTGGAACGTGACCTGTCTTTGGTGGAACTCCTTAGTTCAGTGAGGTAGGCTTGGTAAATTGCAGCTTTCTATTGTCACACAATTCCCTGGAGATTATTATTATTATTGCTGGGTTTCCCCAGCCACTCTGGAGAAATGACCAAGGTCATTTTCTAACCCCTGTGAAAAAGGCTGCAGTGTTTGGATCTCTTAAATATAGAGAAAAGGCAAGTCATAAGTTTATAGTGTTATGTACGGCACAGAGAGAGCGAATAGAGAAATGTTTTTTCTCC
Source organism: Podarcis liolepis (assembly GCF_965112155.1). Lineage (NCBI taxonomy): Eukaryota > Metazoa > Chordata > Lepidosauria > Squamata > Lacertidae > Podarcis > Podarcis liolepis. The sequence goes on along the minus strand of NC_139556.1, from coordinate 95,802,004 downwards.
GTCACTGGAACACTGGAACTCGTAGACATCCAGTGAAGCTGAATGTTGGAAGATTTGGGAACAGAGAAAGGAAAGTTGGGGGCAGAAATGCTTCCGAATCCCAGTTACTGAAAATCATGGGAGGGGAGAGGGCTCTTGTTTCCCACAGGCATCTGTCTGGCTGGCCACTGTGAGAATAGGATGCCATTGGCCTGTTCCTGCAGGTTCATCTCCTGTCCTTTTTCTACATGGAGGTTTAGGGGGAGAGCTACAAATTGATGCCCTGGGAATGTTTCCCCTCCCTTCAAAAGTTGTTGAACCTTCAAGCTCTTCTAGGCCAGGAATGGTCAAATTCTGAATTTGGGGATTCAGGCAGCAGTACAGGATCTGGAGAATGGTCAGATCTTTAATAGAATTGGCACTGCCCCCTTTTGGGGTTTTTTAGGGGGTTTTGTTTTGTTTTTTGCAAATGGCTGCTTATTTCTTGACTCTTTACAAAACAAAATAATTTATCCTTCCCTGCATTGCTTGTGAAATATACTCGGAGTCGAGAGTGGATTTCATGCTCTTTATTCATCTCATAGTGGTGAGGAGGAATGGAAGTTCCCCCAGAATGTCTGCTTTAAATACATTATTTCCACAATGGGCCCCACGTGATTGGCTAATTCCTGGATTCACCTGTAGGCCAATCAGGTTGCGGATTCACTTCTACCTGGAGCTGGATTGGGTGGCTCCTGTGGACCAATCAGACTGCTGCATTCTGAATCCTATTGTTCTAGAGCCAATCAGACTGCTGCATTCTGAATCCTATTGTTCTAGGACCAATCATACTGCTGCCTTTTGGATCCTATTCAACTCAGTACATAACACCTTGCAACCAGGCATGTTATGTTTTCTGACCTTACTAATGTCCCACTTTGCCGCTAACATATTCGGTGCATGAAATAAAATAAAATAAAATACAGCAAACCAAAACAAATTGTGATGAGGGTCATATTTGGAGGGGCTTCTGGCACGGGCATCACCCTTGCCTACACCCATGGTTTCAGGGAATCTGCCAAGTTGTAGGTTTCTGACAATCCAGCATGTTTTGGATCCTGCCCATCCCACTACGTTTCACCTTCTGTCTCTGCCTTACTTGACTCTGCTTCCACACATAGCTCCAGTATTTTGGAAATGACTTTGTCAGCAATTTGCACTGGTGGCAGACAGATGGCTGGGCTGTTAATGTGTAAAAGGGGGAAGTCAGGTCTGTTGGCATTCCGAGAAACTCCCCAAATTTGTTCCCTTGACTTCTCGCCTGCCTGACTCCTTAAGGGTGTTGCTCGCTCTTCCCGAGAACACAATAAAACCATAAACTTCAAAACGCAAAGCCAGTCAAGGCAATTTCAGCCGTGGCCTGTAAGGCAGGAGCAATAGTCAATAAAAGCACACCAGAAGATGCAGCTCGGACTACCTGCTCATTAAAACAGAAAGATGACTATGCCCAAAGGCTAGAAGAGCCTAAAGGAAAGTACTTCCTCACATAAGGTAAAGGGACCCCTGACCATTAGGTCCAGTTGTGGCCAACTCTGGGATTGCGGCGCTCGTCTCATTTTATTGGCTGAGGGAGCCGGCGTACAGCTTCCGGGTCATGTGGCCAACATGACTAAGCCACTTCTGGCGAACCAGAGCAGCACATGGAAACACCGTTTACCTTCCTGCTGGAGCGGTACCTATTTATCTACTTGCACTTTGACATGCTTTCGAACTGCTAGGTTGGCAGGAGCAGGGACCGAGCAACGGGAGCTCACTCCTATTAGCCCATCCTGGCTAATAATCAAGGAGTCTCTTAAGATGGCACCTTGTCACCTCCTTCCAGCAACTCCTGCAGCCAAGCTGGTGCCAGATGTATTTCTCTGCTTTCCTTTGGACCCCATCAGTGTGGTTGACAGGGAGATCTTATTGTCTGGGCAGCCCAGGACTTCCACACGCACTGCCCAGGCTCACGTCCCAGGGAGGTTACTAATGCAGCAACTCAGAAGGAAGGTGAAAGCTGATCCTTTGGCGAGAAAACAGCCCCGTATCTGCCCTGTGAATGGCATGCAATTCACAAAGCTAACAAAGTATGGTTGTAGGTGGGACAATTGAGAACAATAACATAAAGAAACAAAATGTTCTATTGCAGGAGCCTGGCCGTGAACCATGGCCTACTTGCGAGGTGTCCATTGTACATGCTGGTTGCTTATGCCTCATCTGAGCAAGCAGAAGGGAAAGGGGTGTGCCTTTGCTTGCAGCCTCGAGGCCCAGAGAAACCCCAGACTCATGAGCTTTACACTGCCCTCCTATTGATTCAAAACCCTAAAATGTATTTTATATACAGGTAATTCACTTTTTATTTCTACTCTTTGTATATCGTATTGTTGTTTTATTGCTATGGCCGATGGCTGACGCAAATAAAGATTTATTCATTCATTCTTATACTGCCTTCCTGCTTGGCTACAGGTCTGGTGGTACCAGGTGGTGTAAAATTATGCCCGCCTTGCAACGTGAGCCTCATATCCCTATCATGAATGAAAAATAAAGAAAGGGAAAAGAGAGGGTAAATTTCCATTGAGGAAAATAGTGTGGAGAAAGGGTTAACCCTTCCGCAATAGCTGTCTTTAAAAAAGAAAAAGAAAATAAGGTGTCAGGAGATGCTGTGGCCGATGGCCTGAAGTTACGTTGGAGTCATGACTGAACCAGAAATTGCAGTCAAGAAATCTGCTTTATTGCATTTCCTCAATTAAAACCATATGAATATTTGCAGCATATGACAACAGCAATAGGAGCCAAGCCCAAAGCAAGTGCTGGTATAGCTGAACAGAGAGCATGGATGCTTTTATAGCTCTTCTCCCCCCTCTCTACAGGATTAAAGCTGCTCCAGTCCTAACCCCCTTACTTCTGAGTAGACAGGGTTAGGATTTCACCTTCAGTTGTCTCTGATTTGTTTCTGTGTACACATGGGGGGGGGGAGTTATTGATGGCCAGGAATGTATTTACCCCATGCAAAGGCGTCCATACTTTTGGTCTCTCACACACCGTATATCTAAAAGAGCATTTAAAGCACATGGGAGAATCCCAGGAACTGTGGCTTGTTAAGGGTGCTGGGGATCCCTAGCCATATGTTTGTAATGTGTGGCTGAATGCTACCTTGTTCTAGAGGTGAATTGAAAACAGCACAATCCATGTGAGGACAGTTTGAGAAACGACGCATCAAGCAGTGCTATTTTATTACAATAGAAAGTACAAGATACATGCGCATTTGGGATAATGTCGTGTGAACACGGGTTTAAAAACCCAGCACTGGAAGTGCAAAGAGGGCACAGGAAATAGGAGTGTGAGGACACAGCCTTAGTCTCTTCCTCCTCTCAGCTGCTATGGCTTCCAGGGAGGCAATAACCACTTCCTGGATAACACAGAGATGTGTGTTTCAGCAGCAAGTCAGTCAGCCTCTTGCCAGCCTCTTCCCCTGATAAGAGCCAGCTCTGCAGGGTCACACTGATCCTTAATAGCTCCCACATGTACTTTGGCCCTGAGGCTGGAGCCTAGCCTAGTCAGCTACTCAAGACCGTGGGCCAAACTGATGTTAATGAAGTGGATGTAATTTTTTTAAAAAAATAATATTTATTACTTTCCAACAATTTAGACATTACGTAGAAAAAAAGATAAACAATACAATACAAAAACAATACCTAACACTAAACTAACAAAAACAATTTAAACTAAGAAAACAAAACAAAAGCAATTTAAAACACGTCAAATAGTTTCAATCTTTCATTCACTTATTTCCATGACCTCCTCACACCTCCCTTTTCGTATTCCACTTCTATTAGTTGTTTCAGCAATTCCTTTCCATCTTCCTCTGTTTTCTATCCTATAATTATCTTAACACATTTTAACCTTATTTTTCCCTTTAATTCTCTATTAATCTATTTATACTTAATTCCTTATAACATTTCTACTATAGCCATATAACTTCATTCCAACATTTTTCTAACATTCATTAATTTTACAATATTTCTGTAAATTGTCTTTAAACTTTTTCCAATCTTCTTCCACCGACTCTTCTCCCTGGTCTCGGATTCTGCCAGTCATTTCCGTCAATTCCATATAGTCCATCAACTTCATCTGCCATTCTTCCCAGGTGGGTAAATCTTGTGTCTTCCAATACTTCGCGATGAGTATTCTTGCTGCTGTAGTTGCATACATAAAAAAAGTTCTATCCTTCTTTGGCACCAATTGGCCGACCATGCCCAGGAGAAAGGCCTCTGGTTTCTTCAGGAAGGTATATTTAAATACCTTTTTCATTTTATTATAGATCATCTCCTAGAATGTCTTAATCCTTGGGCATGTCCACCAAAGGTGAAAGAAAGTACCTTCAGTCTCATTACATTTCCAACATTTATTGTCGGGCAAATGATAAATTTTTGCAAGCTTGACTGGTGTCATGTACCAGTCAAGTACATTTTCATTAAATTTTCATTTTCATTAAATTTTCTCTTAAGGCATTACATGCCGTGAATTTCATACCTGTGGTCCATAACTGTTCCCAGTCAGCCATCATGTTATGTCCAACATCTTGTGCCCATTTAATCATAGATGATTTCACCATTTCATCCTGAGTGTTCCATTTCAACAGCAAGTTATACATTCTTGACAAATTCTTAATTTTTGGTTCTAACAATTCTGTTTCCAATTTTGATTTTCCCACCTGGAAACCAACTTTTTTATCCAAATTGTATGTCTCCATTATTTGATAATAATGGAGCCAATCTCACACTCTATTTTTCAATTTTTTCAAAACTCTGCAATTTTAATCTGTCTCCATCTTGTTCCAGAATCTCCCAATATTTCGGCCATTTGGCCTCCATATTGAGTTTTTTCTGTGCCTTCGTTTCCATTGGTGACAACCATCTTGGGGTTTTCCTTTCCAACAAGTGCTTATATCTTATCCAGACATTAAACAATGCTTTTCTAACAATATGATTTTTAAACGCTTTGTGTGTTTTTACCTTATCGTACCACAAGTATGCGTGCCAACCGAATACTTTATTGAAACCTTCTAGGTCCAACACATCAGTGTTTTCAAGAAGCAGCCATTCTCTCAGCCAGCAAAAAGCACCTGACTCATAGTAGAGTTTAAGGTCTGGCAGGGCAAATCCACCTCTTTCTTTGGCATCAGTTAGTATCTTAAATTTTATTCGAGGCTTCTTGCCCTGCCAGACAAATCTGGAAATATCTTTCTGCCACTTCTTGAAGCAATCCATCTTATCCAAAATGTGAAATGTTTGAAACAGAAACAGCATCCTTGGCAGCACATTCATTTTTATCACAGCAATTCGGCCTAACAAAGATAACTTCAAATTTGTCCATATTTCTAAATCCTTTTTCACTTCAATCCAACATTTTTCATAATTATCCTTAAATAAATTCACATTTTTAGCAGTCATGTTAGCCCCCAGTATTTCACTTTCTTAACCAGTGTTAGACCTGTCTCCTCCTGAAACTTCTCTCTCTCATACACAGTTAATTTTTTCTCTAAAACCTTAGTTTTCATCTTGTTCAACTTAAAACCTGCTACCTGTCCAAATTCTTGAATCAGTTCCAAAACCCTTTTAGTACTAGATTCTGGCTCCTGTAAAGTCAATACTAAATCATCAGCGAATGCTTTCAGTTTGTACTGTTTAGCTCCCACTTGTATACCTTTAACCTCTTGGTCCTTTCTAATCATATTTAACAAAACCTCAAGGACCGATATAAAGAGTAATGTGGATGTAATTAACACACACATCTTTGTTATGGTTTTGTTTGTGGAATCCATACCTCCCCCTCCCTTCTTTTTTGACTGAGGGTGGATCTACACACATAAGTCAGAAATTAAATCGTTATAACAAAAGGAGAGGAAAAACGCTATGTAAAAATCACATAGAGAATTTGTTTGCTCTCTGGCGCCATGTGGTGCTGCATGTTTATAACAAATTCAAAATGTTGCTTTTTAACTAATGTAGCTGAGCCCCAAGTTTGCAGGCGGCACCAATCACCTGATCTCAAGCACAACCTTTCACCAGCACCATCCACTTGCATATGTGCTGGGTTTCACCAGGTGGCTGCAAACCTGGTGGGAGCTACATCTTTACCTGCCCCACACTTGGCATCAAACATGACATCTGGGGTGAGACAGGTGGGAGCAGCTTGGGGGAGGGCTGCAGGGCAGTGGCAGACTTTGGTACTATGGCGCCCTGTGTGAGGCCACAATTTGTCTGCCTCCAGCTCTTGTGCAGCCTTTCCAAAGGTGGCTAAGGAGGCCCTGAGCTTTGGGAAGGAGGTGGGGGGCCTCCGGTAGGGTCCTATAGCCCTCTCACCTCCTAGGCAAAGCTGGGAAAGCACTAAGTAGGCTTTGGGGGAGAGGCAGGGTGTGATGGCCTGGGACTCGGGCTCAGACTTGGAACCAGAGGAGTCTCAGTCTGCACTGGATCCTTTGCCTCAGGCATCATCTGAACCAAGTCTGGGGCCTGATCCTGAAGAGTCCCAGTCTGCACAGGTTCCCCTGCAACAAACACCAGCTGGGCCAAGTCAGGGGCCTGAGCCTGCCTTGGCTCGAGATGTGGGGATTACCTCGTTGCCTTCAGCTGGGCCTTCACTTACAGCTGCTCCACTACCGGTTTGGTCAGGGGAGGCTGAGGCGGCCCCTGGGTCTAGTAACCCACCGACGTCTCCTGAGCTGCAGAGACTAAGGTTTGAGAGAAGGAGAGACCTGAGTATTCGCAGGAGGAGTGCTCGCCTTCAGGCGAAACGGGGGTGAGTCACCGGGGGATCAGGACCGGCCATTACCCCGACAAAGATAAAAGACTGCTGGACCCCGCCCCAGGTTGTGGGAGCAACATTGCTGTATGCCAAATCCCGTCTGAGTTCCTGTCCCTGTCCTTGCCTGGCTTCCTGCCTTGACCCTGTCAGACTGGCTTCTAGTGGAACCTTCGGATTCTGGACTGGACCTGGACCGCGGTTCTCGGGTTACCCCCATGCCCAGCACACAGGGAGACTCTAGGACCCTGTCAGAGTCTAATGTCTCCTTCCCAGAGTCCAGTGCCTTGCTTACCTGGCTTTGAGATGGCGCCTCATCAGCTTAGTGTCCATGAGACCTACAGGTACTCCACTGTTGTGTCACTGATATGGAGAAGCTGGGCAGCATTCCTAGAGGAGGAGGAGGACGACCATGGTGTCGGCAGGGTGGAAGCATTTAATTCTTTTTCTCTAGAACAGTTGACCCTCCAGACACCATCATTCCTGACCACTGGCCATCCTGGCTGGAGCTGATGGGATTTGGAGTCCCACAAAATCCCAGGAGACATCTGTCAAGGATGCTTGACCTGAGATTCCTTTGTGTCCGTTCCAGCTCTACAATTCTATCACAGGGCTGTTGTACGAGGGAGGTGGAGAACCTTGGGGCCCTTAGAGAAAAAGGTAGGATAGGAACGCAATAAATAAACATAGCGCACATCTTGCTGAAAGTAACATACCCAAAAAAGACATTGGAAATTTGTATAGGAGGCAAAGTGTTTGTGCGAAGATGTGCTTGGTGGGAGAGATTCACATCAAAATGCTGGTGAACTTTCATGAGAAGTTTTGAAATTGTCACCATCATAAGCATAACAAAACCAAGCATGAGGAAATGTGGAGAACTGAATGTAAGAGTTGCAAAAATGAGAAACTGTGATTGACATTCTTGCCCATCCCTAGTCCAGCATATGCAAGTGAAGGGAGGGAGGGGGGAAGATGGGCAGGGCGGATGCAGTTATGGGATGTGCTTTAGCCTCTTACCCCAGGTGACAATGAGACGCAGGCTAATCCCTGGAGAAAGGACACATTTGGGCCTTGGGAGTCTCTGGGGAGAGGCAAAATAAACCTCATGCATAGACTAGACTAGACTTTTCAAGCCCACATCAATAAAGCAGAAGTTTAAAGAGATTTGTTTGCTTTTCCAGCTTTTGTTTCTAGATGAAACCTACGCAGTATGTCTTAACAGCTTCTTACTTAAATTCAGGTCTCGCCAGTTCCTGTTTTCTTTGTAAATAAGCTCTGCTTTATGACACATCTAGTGTGTCTGTTTCCATGGATTTCCACCTCGAGCCAAGGTCATGGCAGCCGTCTTGGTTGGTACGAAAGGGTGGGGCTGGGTTCTATCTGTCCCCTTTTTCTTCCATCGATAAGGAAGCCATCGCTCTGACTGCAGCCGGGGAGCCTGGGATCCTACAACCAGGGAAAGGCATATGTACTTGAGCTGTGTAATCTGAATTATGAAATACCAGGATATTTTGCAAAAGCTGGCCTTGACGTAGATAGCTTCCTGCTTCTTGAATTTCTCCCTGTGAACATAGGTGGAACCATCCCTACCATTAGGTAGCGTGAAGCAACGACTTCAGGCTGCAGATTATGAGGGGCAGCAGTAGCAGTCCCTCAACTGTTGCCCCTGAGGCTGGCGCCTCGAAACAAAACAAATGGCAATTTGGAAAGAAGGAGAAAGCGTACCCCCTTGTAGCATTTGGTGGAAAGGAAGGCGGGTTGTCACTGAAAAACAAAATTGGGGCTTTTGAAATTTCCTTTATGGCTATTATGAACAACCCAAAAGTGCAGTAGGAGGGTATTACATCATAACTTATACCAAGCAAACCTGGCTTTTTTCTCAATTTGATTCTTTTACACAGTTTTGTACATCCGGTGGTATTTTACGCATTGTGTCTTGCTGTCATTTTTATTGATTATAGTTTAGCAATCATATGTTGCCATTGTTAGGAGTGAATTTCTCTTTAATTGCTGTTTGCTGGTATTTAATTTTATTATGTACTATTAAATGCTAATGGATTATTGAATATTACTTTCTTTGATATAAGTTGTTTGTTTTAAAGTTATGTTTTTATTATGGCTTCTTCTTCTTCTTCTTTTGCATCAGTTCAAAGTGAAATGAAAATCCCATCAGATGACAGACAAGTGACCTGGATCCCTCCACCCCCTTGAAACATGGGCAGTTTATGTGTTGTTGTTTTTTCCACCATAGCCCTAGTCCTTAAGTTCCTATACTGCAAAGACAAATGTATGTTTTCCAAGGTTTTCCACTGCTGGGCTGTCGAAATCCTAGCTGCAGCTAACATGCATATAAAAAGCTCTTTAGAGAGAAAAACTTTCATGTCCATCTAAATATGTATTCAGTTTTATTTTTAATTTTTAAAAATGTGAGCCATTTGGCCCAGTAGTGGAGAGGTAGCTTAGTGCACGTGGATGCCTTGATTTTCAAGCCTGTCTTACTTTCCCTCCCTCCCTCCCTCCCTCCCTCCCTCCCTCTCTCTCTCTCTCTCTCTCTCTCTCTCTCACACACACACACACACACACACACACACACACACAGTGGACCCGTGTCCTGCCTGTTGCTGGCTGGGACCTGAAATGCACCACCCCATTCTTCATGTGGACTTTACCTCTTCCCACTATAGCATCACAAATATAATGGATTTATGGTAGAGAAGCAACATCCAGCCTGTATCCGACTTGCTGAATCTGGTTCTTGTCTCTTTCCTACAAACCTTGACCCACCTTGGTAACCTTCCTCTCCCCCTTCCCTTTAATGATACTCGGTGGTTTCTCAACTGGGACAAAGAATGTGTCTCAAAGGTGCAAGACGTACACACCTCTCTGAAGCTAAGCAGATCTCAGCCTGGACAGCACCTGGAATTCAGGTCCTCCTGGATGCAAGGCAGCCTGAGAAGCCCATATATGCCACCTTGAGGTTCACCAAGGAAGAAAGGGAATTTGCAAACGGAATACACCAGTACAGCCAGAGACCTGCGATCTCAGGGCTGAGAATAAGGCTTAATTTTTATAGCACTTTTACATGCTCTAAAGTGCATCAAATATACTGCTTCAGTAATCCCTCCTCCTTGTCAGAGTATTTCAGCACAATCCCTGATCTGGAGCTTTGTGTAAAAAGGAATTCTCTCCACCACAAGAATGTGCTTCAAAGCTTTTCTTAAATACTAGCTACAATAAGATAAATGTTGCAAAATAACAAAGTAACACATAGCAAACAAGCAATACGTTTCAGTCCTTTATGCAGTTGATTAACTTTCCTCTCTCTGGTCCCAGAACTAGAGCCTAAGCTTGTTCATCATCACAGAACTTGCAGCCACCAGCCATCTACAAAAGGCACAAGCTGCCTTCTCAAGTTTCACCTCCCTGCTGTGAGAACTCTGCAGCTTGTGTTTCCAGAAATGAGTCATCAAAAGTAGTTTATCTCAATCTAATGGGAAAATTCCAGCCTTCTCCGACGCTTTTGCCAGAGTGGAACCTTTTTACCCAAGGCAAACTTTCCATTACAACTTTTTAAAGACAATGCATTTGAGCACATCATTTTATGTATATTAAATTTATAACACTAACACGGCTCAATCCCATCACTGTCCTTGTGGAATTCAGGAGGGAAAAGGATGGGGACAAAAGTAGAATTTGCCAGTTCAAAAGCAGAATTTCCCAGTTCCGTCTGGTCTGGCCTTGGCTCCGGCTCCTGTCCTTTCACCCTATCACTCCCAATGGGTACCAGCTACCATTGTTTGTGGAGAGGTTATATGATGGCTGTGGACACAGTCTTGTTTACTCCACATCCAGTGTGTTCCCACCACTGGTTTGGGAAGCAGAGCTCACACAAGGTTAACCACATCTAGTCTGCTGTTTCTTAGGAAGTGCTGTGTTTCCCTTGCAACCCAGTTTTGATCCTAATTGAGAAAAAGAATGACCTCGTTGCATTTTAAGGCAGTAATGTATACAGAGCTGGTGTTTCATCAAGCAGTTGTTATCTCCTGCTTCCCAGTGCATTTGCCTGTCACTTTCATTCCTTATTGCAAAGCCTGATCTTTTTTTTGGGGGGGGGGGAGGCGAAACAGGCTTGTTGCACAAGAGACCAAATCTGCCTGCTTTGTTTTCTTGTTTGTTTATTTAAAGGCAACTGCAAAGTGCTTAATATTTTAAAAATATATTAATACAAAATTACAAAATAAAAACAAGCAGATCAGTATCACAAAACGGTTCCTAAATAAAAACAAGCCGTATTATTAAAAATAGGAATTCCTCAACAATATGATCAAGTTTCAAATGATATGTCTTCACAAGATATCTGAAGCAACTGATGGATGATGTTTGGCAGAGGAACGTGTATTCCAGAGTGCAGGGGAAATGGCAGAAAATGCCCGTTTTCAGATCACCACCCTGTGATACTCTGTAGGGCAGGGGTCCCCAAACTAAGGTCCATGGGCTGGATAAGGCCCAAGGGACTTGTTTATCCGGCCCACGGTGACTGCCGCATGCTGCCACTGTCCACTCTTACCGGCACTGCGCTACGCGGCTGCCCACTTCCTGGTCAGAGGAACAATGGAAATAGCTTGTGTGCATGTGCAAGCGTTATTTTCGGTGCACATCTGGGTCGGAGGAGGCCCATGCACATGAGCACAAGCTATTTCCAGTGCTCCTCCGACCCGGAAGTGTGCCGGAAATAGCGTGTGTGCACACGTATGGGCACGCGCTCCCCACCCTCCGCCCGCCACGTGATTGGCACTGGAGACACTGGCCCGAGGCGCGGTAAGTTTGTTGACCCCTGCTGTAAGGTATGGTGTCACAAGTAAAAATTTCCCCAGATAATCTCTTACACTACTTTAACAGCCAGGGCTTCCCTCCAAAAGATCCTAGAACTGTAGTTTGCTAAAGGGGGGGAGAGGAATTGTGGTTGTTGTTGTTTAGTCGTTGTTGTCTGACTCTTTGTGACCCCATGGACCAGAGCACGACAGGCACTCCTGTCTTCCACTGCCTCCCACAGTTTGGTCAGGCTCATGTTTGTAGCTTCGAGAACACTATCCAACCATCTCGTCCTCTGTCGTTCCCATCTCCTTGTGCCCTCAATCTTTCCTAACACCAGGGTCTTTTCCAGGGAGTCTTCTCTTCTCATGAGGTGGCCAAAGTATTGGAGTCTCAGCTTCAGGATCTGTCCTTCTAGTGAGCACTCTGGGCTGATTTCCTTCAGAATGGAGAGGTTTGATCTTGCAGTCCATGGTACTCTCAAGAGTCTCCTCCAGCACCATAATTCAAAAGCATCAATTCTTCGGCAATCAGCCTTCTTTATGGTCCAGCTCTCACTTCCATACATCACTACTGGGAAAAGCATAACCTTAACTATACAGACCTTTGTAGGCAAGGTGACAAGGTGTCAAGGTGACAAGGTGTTGGCAAGATAGTTATTAGGAGGTCTCTATTTCCATCACAGAACCACCTGTTCCCAGCACACTTAAGAACTTAACAAGCACTTAACAAGCACACTTAACAAGCTAGTTACTTGATATGCATTTGAAAACTCTCCCCTTGGTCAGGCTATCCATCCCTTTTCCTCTCTGCACATGCCTCAGGTGAATGAAATAGGAAGCAATAATTGTGATCAATGTCATTGTACAGGTGTGGATACACAACATTGCTGGGACTGCCTATGCCTGTTTCCATCTGTTTTCAAATGGGCACACTGAGAGTCAATGCATAATCAATCTGAGCCAATTGCTTGAGCCAATTGCTCAAGAAGCGCTTATGGGAGCTAAAAAATAAATTACACAGTAGATCTAGCTTGTGTGAGGACTCTGTAGAAAGAACAAGAACTGAGGGCTCTGTTGATTCTGGAATAAAATCTCATGTGTATGCAGCCAGAGCGTTGTAGTACTTTAAACACCTGCAGATTTAGAAGGGGTTAGCCTTTAAAATTTCTTAGTTTTGTTTCCACCAGTATGGATTCTTGAACTGCAGCTGTTTGAAATGCCCCCTTCCTTGACTTGCCAACTGTGGACACTCCCAACTCCCAGCTATTGTTTGACCAGGCCAGATCTGTTCAGCATGTGACCCAAAGCCCTTAGTGGTTTGGCTTGTCCTTTTTTTAACCTCTCAGGATCAATTTTTATCGAGATCTTTCTTAACCTAATGTGCCCAGGTCGTGTCTACATGCAGAGCTTTCTCCTGCCCTTGTAAGATCTTACACAACTGCCAGCCCCATCCATGTCAATGCACACAAGAATAAATGCTGCTGAAGAACTTGCATTCTTGGCACAGCTTGTGGCATGAGGAAGGGAGAGAGAGTGTGAAGGCCTCCTGCTGCTTTTGTGAATGGGCCGTTCCCTAGATTGCTCTCCTGGGGACCTGGATGTGTAAAGTGACACCTTCATTCATGCGTCATGGACACCACTGCTCTCAATGGGCCCTGGCATTAACTGGTGGAGATATCTAGATATATCTGAGAGAACAGCAGGACTTCCAAAATATGCCTTTGTCAGGGCTGATTGCAGGCTAATAGGAGCGAGTGGGTGGCTGATGCTTCATCAACAGGAGCTAAATGCCAAGAGATGGCCTTGTGATAGCTGGGGATCTCCCTGAATGTTTTGAGAGATGCCCATCAGAATTTGGAGAAGATGCATTTCCAGCTGAAAGGGAGGAGGCAGAGGGGAAGTGACAACACCCCCACCCCCCTTGGAGATTGGCAAAGGGAAAGGCAGACTGAATGTTGAATTCTTCCAGGCAGAGTTAATTTATTAGGGAAGATTTTAGTGTTTGATGTTGTATTGTATTTTTACTATTTTTGTTGGGAGCCACCCAGAGTGGGGCAACCCAGTCAGATGAGTATCATCATCATCATCATTGTTGCATTCAGTGCTTTTCTGGAGGAACATAGGGGTATGCATACCCCTAAACTTTTTGTGAATCTTTGTACTTTTGTCCATTTACTGTATTTATTTCCTCCGATTTGAACTATAAAATGGTGATTTTCTTGAGTCAAAATGAGCGTACCCCTAAACATATATTTTTTAAGGGGAAAAAAGCACTGGTTGCATTTACACTCCAAGGAGCTCAAGGGGGTGTACACTGTTCCCCTTTCCTCCTTTAACCCTCACAGCAGCTGTGTGGAAGTTTAGGCTGAGAGGCAGTGACTGCCCCAAGGTGAGCCTCACGGCCAAGTGGGGATTAGAACCCAGGACTCCCAGGCCCTAGCCCAACACTCTAACCACTATACCACACTTATCAATGTCCTATCTAGTCTGGCATTCTGTTCTCACAGGAGCTAACCAGATGCCTATGGACACTCTGAAAGCAGGACCTGAGCACAGCAGCAGTGGCGTAGCGTGGGGGGTGCAAGGGGGGCCGGCCGCACCGGGCGCAACATCTGGGGGGGCATGCTCGCTGCCTCCGGAGTCGCCGGAGAGCCTCGGGCGCAGGCTGTAGCAGAGCCGCATGTCTCGCGGCGCCCGGCTGAAGGCGCCCGGCAGGCAGCGGCTCTCAGTGCTCGCCGCGGAGGACGCGCCAGGCAGCCCCTCCTCACAGCCCCGCCTCTGCCGCTGCTGCTGCAGCTGCTGGGCCGTTGCATTTTCCTCGCCTCTCTGCCCCCCTCCTCCTCCGGGCAAGCGGCGTCGTTTGGGCAGCAGCGCCAGCGGCAACTCGCAGGTTAGGGGTTGGGGGGCGCAAATTACGTGCCTTGCCCCGGGTTAGGGGGCGCAAATTACTTGCGTTGCCCCGGGTGCTGACAACTCACGCTACGCCGCTGCACAGCAGTCCTCTCGCCCTGCAGCAACTGGTATTCAGAGGCATAGGTAAAGGTAAAGAGACCCCTGACCATTAGGTCCAGTCGTGGCCGACTCTGGGGTTGTGGCGCTGATCTCGCTTTATTGGCTGAGGGAGCCGGCGTACAGCTTCTGGGTCATGTGGCCAGCATGATTAAGCCACTTCTGGCAAACCAGAGCAGCGCATGGAAACACCGTTTACCTTCCCGCTGGAGCGGTACCTATTTATCTACTTGCACTTTGACGTGCTTTTGAACTGCTAGGTTGGAAGGAGCAGGGACCGAGGAACGGGAGCTCACACCGTCACAGGGATTCGAACAGCCGACCAGATCAGCAAGTCCTAGGCTCTGTGGTTTAACCCACAGCGCTACCCACGTCCCACCATTCAGAGGCATAGTATGCCATTATCACTGGTGGATTTGTCTAAACTCCTTTTAAATACCATCCAGCTTGGTGGCCATCATTTGTTGTAAACTGGGGTGCAGCCTTGCAGGAAGCAGCTGCACAAATGGTTCCCTGGCAATCTGATGCAGAGGACAGGAAATACGCTGCCTGTTGGCCTCGGCTATTGCCCGGCTTGTTTATTTGTACATAAAGCCAATATTACAAGGATGGCAAAGTCTCTAGCACTAAACTCTAGAAACTAAACCCCCGGGGGGGGGTGTCCAGTTGCTGCAACTGCTCCATATAGCTCAGACCTAGGAATAGATGCCTAGACCAGGGGTCAGCAACCTTTTCCAGCCATGGGCCGGTCCACCGTCCCTCAGACCATGTGGGGGGCCGGACTGTATTTTGAAGGAAAAAATGAACAAATTCCTATGCCCCACAAATAACCCAGAGACGCATTTTAAATAAAAGCACACATTCTACTCATGTCAAAACACGCTGATTCCTGGACCGTCCGTGGGCTGGATTGAGAAGGCAATTGGGCCACATCCAGCCCCCGAGCCTTAGTTTGCCTACCCCTGGCCTAGACCCTCAATTTGTGTGCATAGGTCTCCAGAGATGGAGAAGCAGGGCTTTTCCCCCAGCCTGAACTCAGTTCCAGCACCTCTCAGGTGGGCGCCATTGCCATTATAAGAGAACAAGGGAGGTATTAATAGTGAATTCTTCTGGCACCTCTTTTTCCAGAAAAACAGCACTGTGCTGAAGCAACTGTGTCACCTAAGACAAGGAAGCGTTAACTCTCTGCCATGTGCATTCAATTGACTGGGAAGATTCCTGGACAGAAGTCGAGAGAAAGCCCAGGGCAGCATATAAAAAAATTAACCTTGGGTGCTTCCGGACAGGGACATTAGATCTGAAACAAGCCACACAGATCCAGCTTTTCTGTGTGTGGGTTTGGCATGTTAAGCGTCCACACATTCCTGTTTTTCCACCCATGGGTGTTCATTGTTATTCCACCGCTTGTTGTCTGTACTTGTGGGCAGAGTTTGACAGGACCTGTCCCCTCCCCTCTCAGTCACAGGAACACAGGAAGTTGCCTTAGATAGAGAAAGACCATTGGTCCACTTAGCGTAAAATCATCAATGCTGAAACCATTTCGGGGTTTCAGAAGGGACATTCCCAGCACTTCCTGCAGATGCCAGGGATTGAACAGGGAACTTTTAGGCATGCAAAGCTGATGCTCTACCCACTGAGCTACAGGCCTCCCCCCCCCCCTATTAGTCTTCTTTTCTCTCCACTCATCGTGGCCAAGCATGTGGGTATCTCTACCTGACGTACACCGGATAAATAAACTAATCAATATAGTTACTGTTTGGTACTGGAATTTTAGCATCAGGATTAGAATGGCCAAGTTTTCTTCTGGAAGGGTTCCTATGTCTTTAATATCCACCCAGCTGGCATTAATTCCAAAGTTTTCACCATCAGAGTGGGCTCCTTCAGGCTTCCGTTTCATTGATGACTTGTGCTCATGAGGTCATCAGGGCAGTCCACGCAATCCTGCTTTCCATACTTTTTGTGCCGGCATAAATTTTTTTTGGGGGGGGGGGCCTTCAGTGCATAACCTGTCACTTCCCACTGAAATCTTGCAGATTTTCATACCACGGGCTTTCTTTGTTTCCACTTTGGTCGTCTGGGCAGCAATAATGTGGCATAACACGGGGTGAAATGCCACGGAACAACCAATAAAATGGAATAAATGCAGGGTGAATGCTCAATAAACAGACTGTCTAGCTGAGACAAACCAACCAACGACTTGAGAGAAACCTCAGTGGACAGATCCATCCGTCTCTTGCTGCTTTCAGCTTGGTGACTTGCAGCAGGACCAGTGCTTTTCTTCTGGGGGGGACGTAGGGATACACATACCCCTAAACAGCTTGTGAATCTAATGGGAGAAGAAACTTAAAATTTTAATTTTTTAAGTTTCTTCTCTAGCACGGTGAATCATCAGTTCTATTACTACCCCGATGGCAGCCTTTTGTCCTACTGTATTTAATTCTCCCAATTTGAACTATAAAATGGTGGTTTTCTTGAGTCAAAATGAGAGTACCCCTAAAAAATTTTAGGTTCGATCCTAACCACCTCCAAGGCTGGGAGAGATTTCCTGTCTGAAATGCTGGAGAGCAGCTACTAGTCAGCGTTGCCAAGACTGAACTAGATGGGTGAATGCTCTCAGAGTTGTAGAGTTGGAAGGGACCCTGAGGGTCATCTAGTCCAACCCCCTGCAATGCAGGAATCTCAGCTAAATCATCCATGACAGATGGCCATCCCAGCTGTGCCCCCACCCTGCTGGCAACTTCGCCTCCCCCACTGGAGCTTTGTTGTTGTTGTTGTTCTTCTTCTCCCTGCACCCTCCCCTCCACCCCTGGAAGCAGCTGAGGCCAGCAGAATCCAAATGGCCTCCCACAGGAGCCTGGAATTTTTTCCTGACTCCTCCACAGGCCTGCCTTGGCCCATTCCTGCTGCCACCTCTGCATCTCCCTCCCTTTGCACAAACAGCCTCTGTGTTCATGGCCCTTATCTCTGGGAGCATCTCTCATCCACAGCGCTCCACAGCTCAGCATCCTACAAAGAGGGGGCTTGTGATTCAGGCATCAAAGGCGATCACCAGTCATGCTTGCATCACAGAAAACTCCGGTCAAGGTCGAGGCATCCTGACAAATGCTGGAGGCAAAGGGGTGGGTGGTATAAAAATTTAATAAGTAAGAAATAACAAGAAACAAAAATCTCTTACATGTACACTTGGGTTTTCCCAGACACAGAAGCATACCCTTTGCCGAGGGGCTAATGGCAACTTCCATGGTAAGCAGGGGAATGGGATGGGGATGGTTGAGCGTCAACCCTTCCACTTCCAACCATCCTGTCTGTTTGGCAGGCAATCTTGCCTTATCAAGAATCCTTTCCCTGGGTTAGTAGCATCCGTGCTGCTGTTGTCACATACATAAAAAGTTTTTTTCAGTTCCTGTGGAATGTTGGTACCATGGACTACACAGAATTGGATAAAATGACAGGAAGGATTCGAAACCTGCAGGACCAGAGATTTACAGAAGATTGGAAGACATATATGAACTATTTGAAGAGCAACTGTAATCAACAAATTACACTAGTAGGATTGCAAGAAGTTTCGTAAAGAGAAATATATGAAATATTGCAAAGAAGAGAAAGATGAGATATATTAGTTATGAGATTTAAATGTAATAGTGAAAATAAGAAATATTAAGTGAAAAGATTGGAAAATTTTCAGATGTGATTGATGGAAGTAAAAAAAATTGTATAAGATATAAAAGTATGTTTAATAATTGTTGGAAATGATATGTTAAAACCTAATAAAATATTTAAAAAATAAAAAAGGAATGTCGGTACCTATAATTCCTAATAAAAAGGCTTCTGCCTTTCTTTTCTTTTTTTACAAAAGTTGTAAAAAAAAAATTGTTCCCTTCGTGTCCAAGCAAAACAGCATAAGCAAAAGCTATATACAACTGAAGTTCCCAGCAGACTGTGCTGGAAGTAAACAGATATGTGACATACAACAACTCCACATGCCTGTTCTAATGGTGGAACATATCCTAGAATCCTAGAATCATAGAGTTGGAATAGACCACAAGGGCCATCGAGTCCAACCCCCTGCCAAGCAGGAAACACCATCAGAGCACTCCTGACATATGGTTGTCAAGCCTCTGCTTAAAGACCTCCAAAGTAGGAGACTCCACCACACTCCTTGGCAGCAAATTCCACTGTCGAACAGCTCTTACTGTCAGGAAGTTCTTCCTAATGTTTAGGTGGAATCTTCTTTCTTGTAGTTTGGATCCATTGCTCCGTGTCCGCTTCTCTGGAGCAGCAGAAAACAACCTTTCTCCCTCCTCTATGTGACATCCTTTTATATATTTGAACATGGCTATCATATCACCCCTTAACCTCCTCTTCTCCAGGCTAAACATGCCCAGCATCTGGTTGGCCATCCTAACATCTGGTTGGCCACTGTGAGAACAGAATGCCGGATTGGGTGGGCGCTTGGTAAGCAGGGGAATGGGATGGGGATCCAGGAAGCCCTCCTTATGTTCTTATCCTCATCTTTGACAGTTAAGGAATTTTGTTTTCCTCACCAGTTTTATTGATAGACAAATGTTTATAAACCGCAAATTCATTAAAAATATCAAATGGCTTACAGCAGAAATACATAAAACCATGCAGTAGAAACCGCATTAAAATGTCAAAAACAGAAACCAATTAACCATTGTGGAAATACTATGTGTTGTTATTTAAATATAATTTTTATTAAATTTTCTGTTTTACGATTTAAAATACTCATTTTACATCCTTAAGATATCTGTGACTTCCCTTCTGCTCTTTCCATGGTTCATTTTACATATCATAAATTCCTGCATATTTTACAAAAACTATACCATTCAGTATTCTATTATTGCATCCATCAAAACTCCTTTACACTGTTGAATTTATGCTGCCAGTGTTAAGATGACGTGTTCTTAATGGCCTGCCTAGGTGTGGTGGGAATCAGTTCAGGATCAACATTCTTGCTCCAAACTTGCACTGAGAGGCTGATTAGCTGAGAGGCATCATCTGAACTGGCCTGTCATGAAGACAGCCTCAGTCTCTGAATTGCTCATCTCCCTAAAAGGCACCGCCCTTTGGACCACACAAGAGGAGGAAGAAAAACTCATGCATGGGGTGTGCTCTAAGTAACTCTCAGATACATGCAGTCATGAGAGATGAAAGGGAAGGAGTTGTGTGGGTGGATGTTGGCACCCCCCCCTCTGCCAAGCTAATTGGAATAATTAATCCCCATCATGCAAGCAATCAGCACCCAATGAAGTACGTTGGATGAAAGGAGGTAAAAGAGGTGGGCTTGATGACCTCATGTGTTTTGAAGACGAAAGCTGGTTCCCTGTACCTTAGAAAGTGCAGTCATTTCTCTGCCAGAATTGCAGGTGGCAGCCTGGTGCCAAGGAGATCAGATTGGCACGGGCAAAAGTACACGTTGTACAACGAATAATAGGTGCATCCAGGGGCTTAATACTGCTAATGGGCCATTTCGGTATCGCAAACGGAAACCTCTCATTGGCAACAGGTCAAAAAAAATAGATGATCCGGTTTTTCATTGAAATGGGGAATAAAATGGGGTGAGGGGTATGGAATGGCATTTCAATGTCCGAAATGCACTCATGGGAAAATTTACATGCAGTACCCATCCCCTGTCTGGAAGCACCCAAGAGGCCCCCCTGTCAGGGCTGAGCCTCAAGGTACTTCCTGACTGTTCCTGTTTTCAGGTGGGATTCAGTCAAAAACTGTTCAGTTTGGGTTGTGCATTTAAAGTTGATTGCCCCAAACGAAACCCAATTTTCTATAAGGACGGTGATGGGACAATTCGCTGGGAATGTAGCGCTTGCTCGAATCAACATAATCAAATTTCCCTGCAGACAAACCAGAATAAATGCTTGCTAAATAGCCAACACAGAGCAGATCCTCACATACATTTAAAACACATCCAGTGCACATTTTAAGAATCCTGGGAGCTGTGGTCCCCCGTCTCCCCATCACAGAGCTATGAACTCCCAGCAGCCTTAACAAAGCACAGCCCTGACTTTCCTGGGGCATCTATCCCTGTCAGTGAAGATGCTGAGCTTCCCAGCTTCCGCAGCAGGTCTTCGCTGTCTCGTCTTGTATGCCTTGGAGAGCAGCCTGAGATGAAGAAATCTAGCAGCGGAGGCTTTCCCTGCCTTGGCCCAGTCTCAAGGAAAAGCTTTGCTTGCATAATTTCTCCACATCTCTGATGGCATCCATCTGTCTTGAGGGACAATGGAGTGCGCCTCCGAGGGTGAAGTCAAACCGCTGCATCAGTGACCTCCTTGGGGCATGAGCCTCTGGGCATGGAGGTCCCGGGCTTCCTAGATGACAATACCTCCTTCTGGTGCTCGCTGATGTGGTCCAAAGAAATCAGAGCAATGTGTTTGGCACCAGCAGGGCTGCAGGAGTTGCTGGAAGGAAGCATACAAGACTAGTTTCCTGCCATGTGCTATTGATGAAATAATAGGGCATCGGTGGTGGATACATACTGGGCTGTCCACACATCATTTGGCTTCCGCAGTGCTTTCCTGGCATAACTGCCTTATATTGCCATCTGGAAGAACACTTGTGTGCTGCAGTGCAACCACAGCAGGACAACAGAAAGAAAGAAACTGGAATATTAGAGTTGTGAGAAGCTAC
Organism: Podarcis liolepis; assembly: GCF_965112155.1. Taxonomy (NCBI): domain Eukaryota; kingdom Metazoa; phylum Chordata; class Lepidosauria; order Squamata; family Lacertidae; genus Podarcis; species Podarcis liolepis. The sequence goes on along the minus strand of NC_139556.1, from coordinate 95,780,717 downwards.
AGGATTTTAGCAGGAAGCTACAGCACAGGCTGATCGCCGAAGAATTGATGCTTTTGAATTATGGTGCTGGAGGAGACTCTTGAGAGTCCCATGGACTGCAAGAAGATCAAACCTATCCATTCTGAAGGAAATCAGCCCTGAGTGCTCACTGGAAGGACAGATCCTGAAGCTGAGGCTCCAATACTTTGGCCACCTCATGAGAAGAGAAGACTCCCTGGAAAAGACCCTGATGTTGGGAAAGATGGAGGGCACAAGGAGAAGGGGACAACAGAGGACGAGATGGTTGGATAGTGTTCTCGAAGCTACCAGCATGAGTTTGACCAAACTGCGGGAGGCAGCGGAATACAGGAGGGCCTAGCGTGCTCTGGTCCATGGGGTCACAAAAAGTCGGATACGACTAAATGACTAAACAACAACAACAGCACATGAACTGATTGGAAACAAAGACGCATGTCTTTCCCAAAACTTTTCTCAGGCGCAAACAGCATCGGGCCAACAGAGGGATGGTGTATAACTGCTCCAATACCACCGTGAGGCAAATCACCATGAGTGCGCAATAAAAACCCTTGCCTGCAAATCCTGCCTCCTTAGCAAGACCCCTGGCCTCCAGAACACGCCTGAGGCCTCTCTGCAACCTCTGCTTGTCCGCTGACTCAAGCCAAGCATGATACGCTCAGTGTTTGGAAATTGCAATGTAAATTTACCCTGCTATATAAAGGACCCATTAATGATTGCGATAAGAATTGTTATGCCAAGCCCAGCAGCCACCCAGATGGGCTTCACTTTGAAGATTTTGTTCTTGTTGAAGATTAGCAATGCATGCCACGGCAACCCCACCGCCTTCTTCCTTCCTCTCCTTTTAAGCATGAAAAGGAGCTGATCACGGATCTCCCATGTGCAATTAGGAGCAGAGGAAACTGCTGGTCGCTCTGGCTCTCAGTTGACTGGCAGCTGCTCACCATGGTTTCAGAGGGAAGACATTCCCAGCCCTATTTTGAAATGCAAGCAATTTGAACCTGGCACCTTATGTGAATGTATTTTAGGCAAAATTTCACAAGAAGAATGTATTTTAGGCAAAATTTCACAAGAAGACCAGGACCTGCCTGCAGCTGCTGCCCCAGGAGACCTCCATCTCCTGCTGTGGCCACCACTGAAGCTCCAGACCTGGATCTGTCGGCAGCTGTGCAAGCAGGGAGGGGAGCAGGACCCTGAGCAGGCACTGGCAGGCAGAATTGGAAACACCTGCTGCCCCAGGACGATGGCATTCTGTTGCAGAGCTGACTCACACAGTCAACCTTATGTGATTGAAATGGTGCAGATTAATTGCATGCTCTCAAGAACATCCTAGAGGTGCTTTGAAGTTGGAAGGGGAGGGTGGTCATGAGCAAGGTGGTGCAGGTTCAGGGATACATGTTGTTGCTTATAGGTGGCACCTCTGGAATGTACAGAAGTCAGAGGAATCACTGGAAGATTCTAACACACACCCAAAATCCTTTACAGCCTGGGGCTGCGTCTCCCCTCTGGGATGTGCTGGTTTTTGCCTCCCTCTAGTGGCGAAAAGGAAGAGAGTCACAAAGGAAGGAGTGCTTGGCTAGCGAGAAAAATGATTTGTTCATGCTTTAGCTGCAGGGGTCGGCAACCTAAGGCCCATGGGCTGGAAGCGGCCCACAGAGGCCTTTTAACCAGCCCATGAGCTGCCCCCGAACTGAGCCGCCCACTTGGCGAATCCCCACACACTGTGCTAAACTGGCACAGCGCAGCGTGGGGACTCTCTTCCGCGGCTCCGGAAATCGCTTCTGCACATGCCCAGATGCCGGAAATCGGGTCTGTGCATGTCTGCGGTGCTGGAAATTGCTTCTGTGCATGCCCAGACACCAAAAATTGCTTCTGTGCAGGCACGATTTTCGGCATCTGGGCATGCTCAGAAGCGATTTCCAGCGCCGCAGACATGCACAGATGCAATTTCTGGCACCATGCTGTGCTGGCCCGGCCCACGGAAGATCTCTGCAGGAGTGATCCAGCCCATGGCTTGCTGACCCCTGCTTTAGCTGGACTCTTTGCGGGCAGGATTTCTTGCTTGCTCCCCATTCATGTGAGACTTCCTCATGCTCCAGACTTGCAGTGTGGGTGGCATTTGCCAAGGCATTCAGCTGCAGCCTTGGCATCAGTCTGTGCCAGGGAAGGAGGTGGCGGACGAGGACTGAGCTATGAAATCTCACAACAGTAGATTGTGTAGTGTCCAAGTCAGGGGAAGGAATAGCCCTGCTCTGTTCTGCCTTGGTCCGATCACACCTAGACCAGAACTGTGTCCTGTTCTGGGCATCACAATTTAAGAAGGATATTGACAAGCTGGAACTTGTGCAGAGGAGGACAACCAAGATGATTAAGGGTCTGAAAACCAAGCCTTATGAGGAACGGTTGAAGGAGCTGGAAATGTTTAGCCTGGAAAAGAGGAGACTGAGAGGAAATATGATAGCCATCTTCAAATATCTCAAGGGCTGTGACATGGAAGATGGAGCAAGCTTGTTTTCTCGTGTTCCAGAGTGCAGCACTTGAAACTATGAATTCAAGAAAGGAAATTCCGACTCAACATCAGGAATAACTTTCTGACACTAAGAGCTGCTTGACAGTGAGACGGACTCCCTCAGAAGGAGGTGGACTCTCCTTCATTGAAGGTTTTTAAAAGCTGTGATGGCCATCTTTCAGGGATTATTTAGCTGATTCTTGCATTGCAGGGGTTGGACTAGATGACCCTTGGGGTCCCTTCCGGCTCTGCATTTCTGTTATTCTATGTACATTCTCCGTGAAAGATCCAATCCCCTGCTTTGTACATCACCTGTTAACAGGGCTGGTAGCTGTTATATTCTTTCTGCTTTTTTTATTTGGGCTCCTGAAATACTTGCCTAATTGGCAGACCCTTAGCAGACAGTGAGTTCCAAACTATCCCTGGAGAAAAGGTTTCGGGGAGCAAATTTCTTCAAAGGGTGCAGGAATTCTGCAGTGGTGGATTGGTGCATCTGGAAGTTCAGGAGCTCATCATGACGGCTGCCCCAGTCACAGATCTAAACATGGCACAGTGCATAATAATACACCCCCCCCCTTTAGGGCCATAAATTCAATTTTACATGTAGCTTTTCTGGGAGTGGTTCTTACTTCTGACCACATGTTGGGCTTTAACAAAAGCTCTTCAGTCAGATGAAAAGCAACCTTATCGTAGCCATTGGCAGCCTTATCTCCATGAATTTGTTTGATTCCTCTTTTAAAGCTGTCCAAGTTGGTGGCCATTGCTTCCTCTTGTGGAAGTGAGTTCCATAATTTAACCAGGCACTGTGCAAAGATGTGCTTTCTTTCATCTCTCCTAAACCTTCAAAGAATTTCCCTTGGCTGTTCTAGAGTTCGAGAAAAACTCTTCTTTCCCCACACTATTCATAATTTTACATGCCTCTATCATGTCTCCTTGTTCTTGTCTTTTCTCTAAGGAAGTCTGTTATGTACTGAGTTGAATAGGATCCAAAATGCAGCAGTCTGATTGTTCCTAGAACAATAGGATTCAGAATGCAGCAGTCTGATTAGTCTGCAGAAGCCACCCAATCCAGCTCCAGGTGGAAGTGAATCCACAACCTGATTGGCCTAGAGGTGAATCCCGGAATTAGCCAATCACGTGGGGCCCATTGTGTAAATAATGTATATAAAGCAGATATTTGGGGGGAACTTTCATCCCTTCTCACCACTATGAGCTGAATTAAGAGCATGAAATCCACTCTCGACTCAGAGTATATTTCAAAGTCCCAAATGTTGCAACCGTTGCTCATTGGGAAGTTGCTCCATCCCACTGCTCATTTTGGTTGTCCGTTTCTGAACCTTTTCTAGCTCTGCAGCATCTTTCCTCAGGTGATGTAACCAGACTTGCACGCAGTACAGTGGTACCTCGGGTTACATACGCTTCAGGTTACATACACTTCAGGTTACAGCCTCCTCTAACCCAGAAATAGTGCTTCAGGTTAAGAACTTTGCTTCAGGATGAGAACAGAAATCGTGCTCTGGCAGCGCGGCGGCAGCAGCAGGAGGCCCCATTAGCTAAAGTGGTGCTTCAGGTTAAGAACAGTTTCAGGTTAAGAACAGACCTCCGGAACGAATTAAGTACTTAACCCGAGGTAACACTGTATTCCAAGTGCCGTCACAACAGAGATTTGTACATTTCATTTCTTGTTTCTGCAAGAAGGAAGGCACCCAGCCCCTCGCTCGCAGTCCAAAGTCGCGCAGTCCACACCAGCCTTCCCTCAACCTCGTGCCCTCCTGTGTTGGTGGAGGAATTCATCCTTGGCTGGTGGAATTCATCTTCCAAAACATCTGCTGGGCATCTGGTAGGGAGACAGCTTGTTTCACACTACAGCTGTTTGTCTAGAGAGGGCGTCATCGGTTTGAAAAGGTTCCTGAAAGCATTCAGCCACAGAGGGTTCCTTCCCCCCTTTTTTACTACTTCTTTTTTTAAAAAAATGTGTCTCTGTGAGTGCAACAAATTTTGAAACCAATTGAACTGTCAGTTTTTATGTCTCTAGAGCTGTATGACTTGCCACCTTGTTGCTCTGGAAACAAAGGCTGTTGTGTGATAAAAGAAAATTGATTCTGTGACTTTTCCCCCTATGGTAATAACACGGCAATGATCTTCAGGTCTGCCATGGTGGATTAGGATTTCTGCTATTGATGCAGGAACTTCACAACAAGAGCGGGCAGGGGAACACATGTGCACAAAAATATCATTTAAAAAAGCCTGTATATAGGGATGAAGGAACCTGTTAATTTCAGTTTCTCCTTCGTTTTTCCAATCTGTAGTTCTTCACATCAATTTGTTATTTTTAAAGAAAAAGTTGACATTAGAATTCCCAGTATTTTAGTGGGCATTTCTCCCAATAGAGACATTTTTGTATGCTAATTTGTTCTTCCACTACTTAACAAGTTTGTCCTAAACAGGGGCGAAGCAAGGTGGGTGTGGACCACCCTGGGTGTCATCTCCAATGGGGGTCATCTCATGTGGCGCGCTGCCCACCTGCGACTCCTGTCTACCCCATCCGTCAGGGGAAGGGACAGAGCTGCGCTGCTTTGCTGGTGGCCTTCCCCCCTCCCCACTTTGTTTTGACAGCCCCACGCTCCTGGGATGCTGAAGGAGGCAGGCAGAGAGAGGACGGGAAGGAGGCAGGCGAGCAAAGAAGCAGAGGGTAGAGGGAAGGAGAGAAGCAGAAGCTCCCTCAAGTCAGGACCCAAACCCTGTAAACCCCCCCCCCCAAAGAAAAAGGTCAACAACTTTGGTCAAACCCTCCCTTTAAAAAGCTGAACAACTCCTGGCAATGCCAATAGGTAGATCACAGCCAGTCTTTTTAAACTGTGAGTAGATCGCAATCTTTTGGGAGTCCAATTAGATTTCAATGTGGGGGGGGGGCGGTGACAAGAAATTTTCTGTTTCGGGTACCACCTGACCTTGCTACACCACTGGTCCTAAAGATTTGGTGTACTTCTGAACACCTTGCCACCACCTGAGCCTGGAGACATCCCCCCTTCTGCGTGCTGCTTTGGCTACCTAAGAATCCATATTCTGAGTTTGCTGCCACTGTATTGGATTCTCAACATACATGTGCTTTGCAAAGCATTCTCTTGATCTCCATAACTATTGCAGAGAAAATGCTGCGACTGTCTGGGCCTTTGGTCTGATGCACCAAGACCAGGCCCTCCAAGCACCCCTATTTTCCAGGGACAGTCCCGGATTTACAGAAGCCGCCCAGGTTTCTGATTTGATCCCGGAATGTCCCACTTTTCCTTAAGATGTCCCTATTTTTATTGGAGAAATGTTGCAGACCATGGAGCTATGCGATCCCCAAGCCAAGGAGATAAGTAACCATACAGCATTTAGAAGACTTCTGAAGGCAGCCATGTATAGGGAAGGTTTTTTTAACGTTTAATGTTTTGTTATGTTTTTATATACGTTGGAAGCTGTTCAGACTGTTAAGATGGGCAGGGAAGAAGAAGAAGAAGAAGAAGAAGAAGAAGAAGAAGAAGAAGAAGAAGAAGAAGAAAATAGGACACCCCTATTTTCATCAGAGAAATGTTGGAGAGTATGCATGACTCCCTATGTTCTTATTGCAAATCTTTTGGCAGGCCTTGGTACCCAACCCTATGCAAGTAGCTCACTGCTTTGGCTTGTTATAGTCACCATCCTTAGTCACTGAACATTAAACATGTGCCCCATGTCCCTACACCACATGTTGCATGGGAAACAGGGAGAAAGTGGTACGGGCAAATTTGAACTCATCCCTTCCACCAGGGGGAGTAGCAACTCCATAATTACTAGACCTACCAAATGACTGCAAAAGAATGGTCCCGTTTAAGTCAGTGCTTCTCGCAGGGTGGGAAGATTCAAGGACCACCAAAGAAACGTTTAAACATTTCAGTGTAATATAGAACAGTATCAAAATATTATTTTTTTTATTTGCAGAATATGGATAGATATCTTTTCAAAATGAGAGCAAACGCATCAACTGATATCAAGGACAATCTTAGTTGTGATTTCCAATGTTTTGGCCACATGACCCGGAAAACCTGTCTGCAGACAAACGCCGGCTCCCTTGGCCTGAAAATGGAGATGAGCGCCGCACCCCATAGCCAAATTCGACTGGACTTAACCATCCAGGGGTCCTTTACCTTTACCCTCTACCTTGTCAATAATCATTCGTTTTTATTATGAAAGTGTGGCCCAGAGGAAAAAAGTTGGAGAAGCACTGTGTTAAGTTGAGCTAGCGCAACTCAGGACGAGGGATCAGGGAGCTGCCAAAGCAACTGAGGGTGGCACACAGCTTGGCTTGCTGCTACGGAATTGCAAGCTATCATTGTCCACAACAGATGTAGATTAAAAAAACCCATTGCAGAGCTGGGAAAGGGTCAGCAAAGGGCCACCCAAATGATGATTGCAGCACTTAGGACTTTTTAGTTCAAGAAAAAGATGAGGACTTTCCACACTCCTGTTTGTCCTGTAATTTCTAGGCATGGGTTTGAGAGGTTCAGCACCGCTGGAGTGACACCAGCCCTGAGCTGTGAGGCTGGGATCTGGTCAGGCTTGGGGAAGGCGGCATGAGAAGGGCACAACAGCCACACGCTCTTCAATCCCAGCCCCTCGAGGGTGAGGCTGGAATTGAAGGGTGCAGGAAGTCCTTCTCAGACCATACTCTCCAACTCTGATCAAATCCCAGCCTCATAAAGCAGTGCAGGGCTGGCTCGGGGAGGATGGAGTGAGTGGTGCATCCCCCGGAAAATGCTCCCAGGGCGATTGCTCCAGCAGTTCCCCCCCCCCCTACACACACATTATGGCCCAACCCATCACTGTCCTTGGGAAAACCCATTGTATACTGCTGAATCAGGATACAGCCATACCTCGGGTTGAAGTAGCTTCAAGTTAAGTATTTTCGGGTTGCGCTCCATGGCAACCCGGAAGTAACGGGGCGTGTTACTTCCGGGTTTCACCGCTCGCGCATGCGCAGACGTTCAAAATGATGTCACGCGCATGCGCGAAAGCGACAAAACGCGACCCGCACATGCGCAGATGTGCAGTCGCATCTTATGCTTACTTCAGAATGCGAACAGGGCTCTGGAACGGATCCCGTTCATATCGAGAGGTACCACTGTAAAGGTTGATCTGCAGAAAACCCAGGTGACGTAAACAGTGCCCTTCAGTGGTAAACAGCAGGGGGGTTCCAGAGGGAAGTGGTGGGACAAAAGGAAAACCTCTCAGTCCTGTTCCTGGAAATTATGGATAAGCCCTGAGAGGCGACATGATAGGAGTTTATAGCATTTTAAGCGGGAAGAGTTTTTCTCCCTTTCTCATAACGCTAGAACTCATGGACATTCAATGAAGCCAAACGTCGGGAGATTCAAGACAGATAAAAGAAAGAACTTATTCATACAGCACAGAACCTTTGGAACTCCCTTCCACAGGAGGCAGGCTTGGCCACCAACTTGAATGGCTTCCAAAGTCAAATTCATGGTGCTAAAAGCTATCAGTGGCTACTAGTCATCCTGACTCTCTGCCTCTATGGCCAGAGGCAGCAAATGCTTATGAATACCAGTTCCTAGAAACGACAGCGAGAAAGAGAACTCTTGAACTCGGGTCCTGTTTGCGGGTTTCCCACAAGCGTCTGGTTAGTTACCATGAGAACAAGATGCTTGACTAGATGGACCAATGGCCTGATCCGACAGGTTCTTCTTGGAAGGGCAGCGCTCTACTCTGACTGTGCCCAAGAGTGCAATATGAAGAATCATATGGAATTATAGTGTTGGAAGGGACCCAAGGGGTCATCTAGTCCAACCCCCTGCATTGCAAGAATCTCAGCTAAAGCGGGGCTTCCGGGTTGGTGCCTCCGGCAATGGCTGAATTCCTCTGATCGGGAGGAATTTGCCCCGTGGGAATTTGGGTCTGTACCGCCACGGCGAAGGCGGAGACCCGTAAAAATCACAGGCGGGAGAAACCTGTGAACGTGGGATTCGGCGGGCACCTTTTGCGCCTCCCCTACTCGCGGGGAAACCCAGTTTCGGGGATCCGGAGCGATGTGGGGTGAGTGGCGCGGTGCTTCGAATCGTCTGCTTTTTCCACGGAGCGAAGCCACATAGCTGTTGTCGGAGAGCACTGACTTTTTCCTGTGGACAATTTGACTCTAAAGTAATTACCTGTAAGTAGAGCTGAATTGGGAAGAATTGGATATTTAAACGTTTAATTTGGCATCGAAACGGGGAGGTTCAATACAGGAAGTCCACCTCCCCCTTTTGTAGATAAACTGAAGCAAGGAGGCTGCAAGCTAAAGTCTTGGAAAGCCTTTTGTAAAAGACTAAATTTCCATCAGTAAAGAACTAAACCCCCCCCCCCTTTTGGAGACAGGAGAAGAGGGGGGGAAGTGGTGGACTGAATATGCCTGTAGGAGAGAGTTAAAATACCGCCTCTCTGACCCTGGAAACGGGCTGCTAGCAGGATCGATGTCTTTTGGAATGTTCATTGACAGCATTTAGAACGTTCATTGACAGGTAGCTAAACAAGAGAATACAGTTTCTACTGTCTCCGGTTGTTTTCAAAAAAAGGAGGAAAGTAACTGAAAATTGAAACTAACTTTGGATTATTGAAACTGTGTTTAAAAGAGGACATACTGACCAATACAAATAGAAACTGTTTTCCCCTAGTGGAAGCTTTTGAAATTGGTTACTTTGCAGGAGTTGGGCTAGGGGAATTTCCAGCTGCAAGATAAAAAAGTGTGAGACTTTGGAATTGACCTTGAATCTCTTAAGTGTTATGGCAAACGGAAAGGAAAAAACAGACGGGATGTCGACAGAAGAGGCCTTAGCGGCTGCATTATTAAAAATAAACGATTTGCTGGAACAACTTCACAAGAAAACAGACGTGATAAATGTGAAAATGAATGCTGCAAATATTGAAATTGACTTAATCGTAGAAAGTTTAAATAACTTGGGACAAAAGGTGAATACCAATTCAGAAACCACCCAGAAACTGACACAGGAATCTACTCTGATACAGCAAACTGCAGATGAAGTCAGGGAAAAAACCCTTGCTGCTGAATCTAAAGCAATACAACTGGAGAGGAGAGTCCCATCCATACAAACTGATGAACATAAGCTGACATTCGTTATGATTGAACTTAAAGAACAGATGAATTTGAGGACCAGAGCCCTATGTGAACTGGAAAAGGAAAGCTTGACAGAGTTTCAGGAGGTGACAGGACTAACATCGGTTGAGAAAGAGACGTATTTGGGGGTTAGTATGACCGCCAAAAATGTGAATCTGTTTAAGGATAACTGTGAAGGATGTTGGATTGAAGAGAAGGGGGATTTGGAAATATGGACAAATCAGAAGTTGTTACTGTTGGGCCGAGTTACTGTGGTGGGGATGAGGGCTGCTGTGTTGCTGGGGATGTTGCTTTTGTTTCAAACATTGCAAGCTTTGGATGGGATGGATTGTTTCAGGAGGTGGCAGAGGGATGTTTTTAGAGTTGTTTGGCAGGGCAGGAAGCCTCGAGTAAAACTTAAGATATTGATGGATGCCAAAGAAGGAGGTGGACCTGCCTTGCCAGACCTTTAAATTTCGTTGTGAACCATCTGCTTTTTGCTGGTTGAGAGAATGGCTGCTTCTTGAAAACACTGAAGTGTTGGACAATGGCAGACGAAGTTGATGGACTATATGGAATTGGCGGAAATGACTGGCAAGATCTGAGACCAGGGAGAAGAGTCGATGGAAGAGGATTGGAAAAAGTTTAAAGACTATTTATAGAAATATTGTAAAATTAAGGAATGTTAGAAAAATGTTGGAATGAAGTTATATGGCTTTAGTAGAAATGTCATAAGGAATTAAGTATAAATAGATTAATAGAAAATTAAAGGAAAAATAAGGCAAGAATGTGTTAAGATAATTAGAGGATAGAAAACAGAGTAAGATGGAAAGGAATTGCTGAAACAATTAATAGAAGTGGAATACAAAAAGGGAGGTGTGAGGAGGTCGCTGGAAATAAGTGAATGAAATATAAGATATTGAAAATGTTTGAGGTGTTTTTAAATTGTTTTTGTTGGTTTTTGCTTTGTTTTGTTAGTCCATGTAGCGTTTTTGTATTGTATTGGTATTGTTTTTTCTCTTTTCTTTTTTGTTTGTAGTGTTGTGTTGAAAATGTTAAAAAAGTAATAAATATCATTTTTTTTAAAAAAGGGATCTCAGCTAAAGCCTCCATGACAGACAGCCATCCAACCTCTGATTTAAAACCTCCAAGGAAGGAGAGTCCATCACCTCCCAAGGGGGTCTGTTCCCTTGTTGAACAGCTCTTACTGCCAGAAAGTTCTTCCTGATGTTGAGTTAGAATCTCCTTCATTGTAACTTGAAGCCATCAATCTGAGTCAACGGAAACACCTTTGGGATAGGGTGGGAAATTGCAAAAAACACTTGCCAAAGCTAACTAGCTTTTCTCCGCTGGTTCTTTTTTCTTTTTTCTTTAATAAATACATCATCTCCCGTAACAATCCTCCCGCATTGAGATGAGCGGGGAGCAAACAGAAACTTGCCCGTGGAAACCATAAATTACACCAGTCCTTCCCAACAACAAACCCCAAAGAGATGCAGCAGAGGGTGGCAATTTTACACCATATACAGGCTGGTCTGGGGGTGAGCCACGTAAGCTGTACTGGAGACATGAGGCCGTCTGAAACAGTTGGATGGAGGCACAGCACTCTTGAATTTGTCACAGTCCTATACAAGAGTTCCCAGCTGCGCTCCAAGACCTCACCCTGAGAAGGGGGCTAACAGCTTTACCTAGCACGACAGATGATGCCCCACACACCTCTCCTCGCTTGATATCCACCTGCAGTCCCCAAGAGGCTTGCGGATCCCCCATCTCCTTTCGCGGATGCCGGTCCAAAATATATACGACAGCCAGGCTGGTGCCAGGGAGCAGAGAGCCAAGAGCGTGCCAGGCACTCAAAAGGATGGCTGCTCATTCTGTGGCAAGAGCAGAAGTCGCCCCCTCTCCTCTGTTGACTTAGGAAGCCAACACAACGTGGAGGGGTATGGGGAGGTCTTGCAAAGCACCAGCTGCAAAATGCCCTGTTCTTCAGCTCTACCAGCACTTGGCAGTGCCCGCCGTGACATCTGGGCTCCCTGGTCCAGCCAGCCAGCTAGTGTCTCCAGGAATCCTTAGCCTCATCTCGTGGCATCTCCTGAGTGTCATCTGGTGCTGCAAGGCAATGGGGGGGGGGGTTTAAGTAAACAAGAGAGCAGGACCCAAAGCAAAGGAAGGCAATAGACTCTGCACCATCTTGTTGGTTGTAATCCTTGTAGCAGTCAAATACAGTGGTGCCTCGCAAGACGAAAAGACTCCGTTCTGTGATTCTCTTCGTCTAGCGGTTTTTTCGTCTTGCGAAGCAAGCCCATTGAAGGATTAGCGGATTAGCGCTATTAGCGGCTTTTAGAGGCTTTTAGCGTCTTATCTGCTGATCGGATCAGCTGACAAGCGGCTTAGCGCTATTAGCGCCTTTTAGCGCCTTTTAGCGGCTTATCTGCTGATCTGATCAGCTGATAAGCGGCTTAGCGGCTTTTAGCTGCTTTTAGCGGCTTATCTGCTGATCGGATCAGCTGATAAGCGGCTTAGCGGCTTAGAAAAAAGGGGGGGAGGAAAAAAAAACCAGCAGGAACTCGCAAAACATTGTCGTCTTGCGAAGCAAGCCCATAAGAGATTCATTTTGCGAAGCACCTCCAAAACGGAAAACTCTTTCGTCTAGCGAGTTTTCCGTCTTGCGAGGCATTCATCTTGCGGGGCACCACTGTACAACATTCCTTGTTTGCCTGGCGTTGACACAGACAGGGGGATGTTGATCCAGCCAGTTGAAGTTCCTGTTACACCTGGTCTGGAGCATCCTCTCCCTGCATGTGACCAGGTAGGTGTTGGTTTTTCTTTATCTTAAAGTGGTCAATGATGCTATGCAGGAACAGCGTTGGATAATTAAAGCTCACAGGTACATGTTTGCAGTTTGACCTACTTAGCTGTACACCTGTTTAATTAAAAGGGGAGTTTACTTTCTGCACTGGATGCAGGAAGGAATGTGATAGGATAATTGATGATTTGAAAACTGTATTTAAGTTGATTAAATGTTTTTTATGCTGCTGGTGAGGAGTGATGGGCTTGCAGCTTTTGACTGTCACGTTTTTGAAAACAAAAATAAGCAAAGATATTGCGGGCAGTCTTGTATTTCTCTGCTCCAGTTGCTGCGCATACTCTGTGTTGGCAAAGAAGTCCAACAGTAGGTGGGCATGACCCTTGCAGACCCCACAAAAAGGGCCAGTCACGTAGCCATCTTCCTCTCTTGATGCCTGTTTCCTGGTGCTGTTTGCTGGCTCTCTGCCAGCAGCACATGGGATGAATCCCCTTATGGGATGAATCCACACCTTCTTCTGTAACTACAAGCTAAAGCCTGCCTTCAGGGATCATACTGTGAACTGAACGTAAGTAAACTTCTTGTTACTGTTTAAGGAAGACTGCTGTGTTTTTATTTCTTTTTAAGAGGGGTCAAAAAGGGTCTTACCAGGAATAATCCAATCTGGGCATGCCAGGCTGGATTTTTTAACTAAAGAGATTGAAATGAATCTGCAAACTAGCTTCCTGCTGTATAGGGAGGGAATATGCTCTGCTAAATGGCTCACTAGCATGAGTAAGGAAGGATAATATTTAAGCAATATATCCTCTCCTACTATCCACAACATTCCCACACTTCTCTAGGTGTAGTCTAGGTGAAAAGGCAGGCTTCACAAATCATGTGTGTGTGTGTGTGTGCAGGGGGAACTGGAAACACAATCTTAGGGGCACACGTGTTGCTTAGTGGGAGCTGCAACTTGGAAACCTCCAAGTTGTGTTTTCAGCAGCAGATTCAGCTGAGGCCCCATGAAATCACTCGTCCTGCAGTTTGGAAAAGGAGGCTAGTCATTTGCAGTCTAACCCTCTTCTGTTGAGCAAGGCCTTCCACCTGACAGCTGTCCTCATCAGTTCATTATTATAGATAGCTCAGTGAGCAGAGCATGAGCCTATTAATCTCAGGGTCGTGGGTTCGATCCCCACATTGGACAAAAAATTCCTGCAGTGCAGCAGGGTGGCTGGGTGTGGACCTCGTGGTCCCTTCCAGCTCTACAATTCTACAATTATTAGCTCAACTTTTATAAAACAGAAAGGAACACAGAACTAAAGCTAAGAGCACATTCATACTGATAAAAAGGCAGGACTAAAATATTCTGCCCACTGAAGAAGTCCATAGATAATAATAATTATCATAATAACATTATATTTATATTACACAGAACTACACTCCTACTGACCGTGGCATTTGGAGCAGCAGCTGTCCTCCGTTTTCTCCCCTCCAGAGCAAGAGGCAGGAGAGCATTCTTGGCGCTGGCAGTGAGTCTCCCCAGACTGAAAAAGGAGAGGCATTTACACTACAGTCAAAACTTGGGGGTGGCATATCCTTCAACATCCCGCTGATGATCAAAACCGGGATGCTCATGTTTTGATCCCCAGCTCTTGCTGGAGCTGGCTGACTAGTGCGAGACAAAAGCAACAACAACCCGAGTGTTTCTGGTGTGAGCCAGCTGACTCCCACCAGAGTACTGGATCAAAAAACAGGACATTCCAGGATCCAATCGGAAACAGGGATGGAGTCTGCAATTCCGGGATGCTTTGCTCACTTCGGGACAGTTGAGTGGTATGAGGTGGTGCTGGTGGTCAGGGCAAGTCTACAGAAAGTGCACTGAAGCCAGGCTCCCAAAATCCACCTTGACCTGGGGCCTGGGGCTGTCCTACCCCTGCAGCTCAACTCCCTCCTCTTCTGCCACCTTCTGCCCCTCACTCACCAGACACCAGCAGGTGATGCATTTCATCTCCCCAAAGGGGGGCACGGTGGGGTGCCAGCTCTCGTTGTGCATGTACCACTGCCGCCCAAACTTGCAGGCCCTGGGCCCGTCCGCTTGCATCATGTCAGAGAGGGCAGAGGGACTCCTCTCTGGGGCTGTGGAAAGAACACAGAGAGAACATTTGGAAGGGCGAGGAAGATGCGGCCATGAGCCCCAGAACACTCCCTGGTGGAAAAAAACATCCCGAAATGCCTAAATCATGAGGTCACCAAGAACAAAACGCACACAGAATTCAAAGGAAAGATTTAGGCTTCCTTCCCAATACTGACTTGGTCGACTCCCATGACAGTGGCGTTTAAGGACACACCTATGACTGGTTTAAAAGGTCTCAGAGGCAGAGGAGTCTATGTCTGGGCTGAACCACTTCAGAATCTGTAAGCTTCCCCCACTGCAAAAACCAAATATACCTTCTAGCATGTCCTTCTCCCTGACATGCTAGTTTCAGTGACCCTAGGTGCAGTGATGATTCTTTGCATGTGTATAGAGGAATATTCATTTGTGTGAGCCGCCCACTGCCATCCAAAGTGGCACAGTCTAGGCACAGCTCTGCTCCATCAAGGAAAATAGAACAATTTAATTTATGTTTATTTCATTAAATTATATCCCAGCCTTCCTCGCAAAGGAGCCCAGGGCAGTGAACACGCCAGTGATACATCACAATAAAATAAAATTAAAAACACATTTAAGATGGTTAAATTAAATTAAAAGGATCTAAAAAAAAAGTTAAGAACAATGAACAGTAGAACATTTTTTTAAAAATTGAAAAACACAAATGCAGCCAAATCTTGCCTCCGAATAGACCCACTGAAACTGAAAAGTTTCCAGCAGTATGATGAAGGCGCCTGCTTGCTGTCACTAGGCAGGGAGTTCCAGAGCACGCTAAATGAGTGACTCATCGCAAAGGCAGGCAGGAGGACTGCTGTTGCTGGCAGCTGCTTTTTCAGGCTTCTGTGGTCTTGCTTGCAACTTCAGCAAGAGTCTCTTGCAAGAGGCCGGGCAGCTATTTGTTGGGAATGCTCTGAACTGAAGGCCTCCAACAACTCCTGAGTTTCTGAGCTGTCATGGCAGAGGCAGAAGCTCAGCGGCTGAATAGGGGGACCAGCAAGCTGTCGTTTGTTGGACCAATGTCTTATCTTGCACTTAGCTATGCATCAATGACTCTTATTGTAACCTGCACCTTGCCTCTATGGCGACTGGATTTGTGCCCTTGGCAGAAACTGAGCTGGGAGTTGGAGTCCTGCAATATCTGCAGGGCCACAGGTTTCCCTACCTCTTCTTTCCTGCTGGGAAAAAGCACTGGGGCAGTCGCTTCCTTTATCCCACCCCATGTGAACAACCAGAGTTGTGGCAGCCAAAGGACTTGTGGCTGGTGGAGTACTGCTTGGTTCCGCTTGCTGTCCCAGAATGCTTGGCTCACCTGGGCATTGCTTGCAGCAGTCCGATGGGTTGGCCCGAATGGGGTTGCTGCAGGTCAGGGGAGGGCACTGGACCTTCTCGCAGTGAACTTCCCCCGTGGCTCCCTGTGCAAAGAGTGTGGGCAGGTACAGACTGTGAGCCTTAGGGTCATAGCACCATGCGCAAACCAACCTTAAGGTATACACATGCACACATGTGCATGCGTACACAAAGTACGTTTCCGAGCACAATCCCAGTATGTTTCCAAGCACAATTCAAAGTGTTGGTGCTGACCTTTAAAGCCCTAAACAGCCTTGGCCCAGTATACCTGAAGGAGCGGCTCCACCCCCATCATTCTGCCCGGACACTGAGGTCCAACTCCAAGGGCCTTCTGGCAGTTCCCTCACTGCGAGAAGTGAGGTTACGTGGAACCAGGCAGAGGGCCTTCTCAGTAATAGCACCCGCCCTGTAGAACACCCTCCCATCAGATGTCAAGGAAATAAAAAGCTATCTGACTTTTAGAAGACATCTGAAGGCAGCCCTGCTTAGGGAAGTTTTTAATGTTTGATGTTTTATTGTGTTTTTAATATTCTGTTGGGAGCCGCCCAGAATGGCTGGGGAAACCCAGCCAGATGGACAGGGTATAAATAAAAAAATATTATTATTATTATAAAGACAGATTTAGAAAAGGACAACTAGAATGATCAAGGGGCTGGAGAGGCACCCCTATGAAGAAAGTCTGTGGCGCTGGGGACTTTTAGTTTAAAGAAAATGACTAGTAAAGAAGTTTATAAAATTATACATGGCATGGAGAAAACAAACAGAGAAAAGTTTTTCTTTCTCCTTCTCTCAAAACACTACTACGGAAGTGAGATCCATAGTTTAACCACACTACATGAAAAAGTACTTTATTTTATCCATCCAGAATTCAGCTTCGTTTGGAATTCCATGAGTAAGTGATGGCAACCAAGCTTTAAAAGAAGTTTGAACAGAAGCCCACAGACCAGCTTCTTGTTTACCCCAGCATAAACAAAGCATTTGAGAAGCAAAGGAGAGGAGGAGGAGGGTTTTCTTTGGTTGTGAGCTTTGGCTTCCTCTGAACGCGTCTCTCAAGGGCCTGGCTGATGAGCCCACCTTGCAGGTGCAGATGGCGCATTTAATGAGGCCGAAGGGAGGGACCACGGGGTGCCAGTGGGTGCCTGCTCCTCGCCACGTCTTGTCGCCCTCAAAGTAACAGCCTGCAGTGGGAGAAGGAAGGTCAGAGTGCATCTCCCCCAGTCTTGAAAGGGGCTTGTGCATTGCTCTTCGAGCTGAAGGACACGTTGTACTGAACAGGGATGCTCTAAGAGGGTGGATTATGGAGACTTGTTTACTGAGCATTCCTTACAATCAGTTTGCAAGGAGATGGTGTGGCTTTTTAATGACAATTCATTCCATGCCGATTTGGGGTGAGATCCCACCCAAAATTGCATGAGACCTTGAGCAGTCTGCAAGATCTCACGTGATTTCGGGCTAGATCTCACCCAAAATGGACACGACCTGGCTCAAAATTGGCACCGATGCCGCTTCTCCACTGGTGGAGGTGAATTACAGAATTATAGAGTTGTGGATTTGGAAGGGACCACAAGGGTCATCTAGTCCAACCCCCTGCAATGCAGGAATATTTCGCCCAACATGGGACTTGAACTCGCGACCCTGAGATTAAGAGGCTCATGCTCTACTGACTGAGCTATGTCAGAGCACTGTGCTGCCAGGGTGGGGGGTGGGAGGTCTTCTGCCACTTGAGGAAGTGGCCTCACCCTGACTAATGGCTGGTTCGGTTCTGGCAGAAAACTGGTAACCCAAATAGGGGTTGGCACCACAGCTAATCTCAGGCAGAGCCAACGCCTTCTAGTTTTGTCCCCATTCTCCTCCTCAAACTGAGACACTGAGACTAAGGAGGATAATCAGGAACTCCCCCCGCCCCCTGGGACTGGCTATAAGTAAGAAAGTAGGGAATATGGGGCTGGCTCAAGGCAGGCTTTGGTTGGAGGGGCAGTGCCCCACTCTCCTTAGTGGACCAGCCGTCCCCACTGATGCAACGCCTCACTTGCACCTCTCATTCAGAGGCTGCAGGGCAGAGTTGAAGAAGGAGCAAAAAGGGTTTTCTAGCGGCGCGCGCAGTTATACCCATCTTTTAGATTTAGGGGAGCTAGTCTCAAACGTTTGTTGGGGGAGACCTAGGTGTTTTTGTGTGTGTGTGTGTGTGTGGAGGGGAAGTTATTTGTCCTGTCCTCAAGCTTTTTATGATGGAGGACCTCTGTAGCCACCCCCAACGACACGTTCTCAAGATGGAAGGGGAGGGAACAGCTGCACTCGCCTGCGATTCCTGCGCAATGTTTGCCATCTTGCCAAAGGTTGCAGGCAGCTTTACCTGCAGCAATTGCATGTTGATTGCCCTTTTAAAAGACAAAGTCCAGCAACTGGAGGAACGTGTAGCTACGCTTCAAAGAATTAGAGAGCTGGAGCTCTTCTTGGAAGCAACAGAGCACACCGTCTCCACCAGAGAGGAGACAGGGGACTCCCCTGAGAAGGAGGATAGTTCAGCAACACAGGAGCCAGATATATGGAGAAACGTGACTCAAAGAAGTAGGAGGCCCAGGGTTCACTCTGATTGTTTAGAAATACACAATCGCTTTGAGGTCCTCTCCCCTAGCATGGAAGACGAAGAGCAGACTCCATTTGAGGATCTCTCCCTCATTACAGTCGATCAGGTATATGAAGACGAGCAGCAAAGTCAGTCCTCAGGGAATGTGCAGGCGACCTTGGAACAGACAGCTCACAGAAGAACCCCGACCAAACCCAAGAGGAGGCGTGTAGTGGTGATAGGGGATTCCCTACTGAGGGGAACAGAAGCAGTGATCTGTGGGCCTGACAAGATGTCTCGGGAAGTGTGCTGTCTCCCCGGGGCTAAGATCCAAGATGTAACTGAACGACTGCAAAAAATCATAAAACCCACTGACGAATACCCCTTCCTCTTGGTTCATGTGGGAACCAATGACACTGCAAACAATAGCCTCCAGAAGATCAAAAGAGACTACGAGGCTCTCGGCAGGAAATTGAAGCAACTAAATGCACAAATTGTCATCTCGTCTGTCCTCCCAGTTGAACGACGTGGCCCAGGGAGAGAGGGGAAAATAGTGGAAGTGAACAGCTGGCTTCGCAAATGGTGTAAACAGGAACGGTTTGGATTCTTAGATCACGGACTGCAGTTTCTTGAAGATGGACTTCTGGCAAGTGATGGGCTGCACCTCACAACGGTTGGGAGAAATGTTTTTGCCAAAAATCTCAGAAACCTCATCAGGAGGGCTTTAAACTGACTAATGTGGGGGAGGGAGACAGTGCTCCTGAAGGTAGGAGTCTATCAATTAATGAAGATGATCATCCAAATGTCATAGACCAAATGGAGCAAACAGCACGCGGACCTAGTGGAGGGAGGAAAAAATCCTTAAATAAGAGACACGGGGGAATGATTAATGGACTTCAATGTCTGTACACTAATGCGCAAAGCATGGGAAATAAACAAGATGAGCTTGAGCTCTTGGTACAGCAAACTAAATATGACATAATAGGCATCACTGAAACCTGGTGGGATAAGTCCCACGATTGGAATGTAATAATGGGGGGATACAATCTATTTCAGAGAAACAGACCAGACAAGAAAGGAGGAGGAGTGGCGTTATATGTCAGGGATGTGTATACCTGTGAAGAGATCCAAGATTTAGAACCTCAAAGCCAAAGTGAGAGCATTTGGGTCAAAATTAAGGGAGAGAAGAATAACAGAGACCTCATTGTGGGAGTTTACTATAGATCCCCAAGCCAAACGGAGGACATAGATGCTGCCTTCCTGGAACAGATGGCCAAGTATGCAAAAGGAAGGGAGATAGTAGTAATGGGGGACTTCAATTACCCGGATATTTGTTGGACGTCAAACTCAGCCAAGAGCATAAGGTCAAACAGATTCCTCACTGGCCTTGCAGACAACTTCATTGTCCAGAAAGTGGGAGAAGCAACAAGAGGAACAGCCATTTTAGATCTGGTCCTAACCAATGTTGATGACCTGGTTAGTGGGGTAGATGTGGAAGGATCATTAGGCGCGAGTGATCATGCTCTTCTGAAGTTTACTATACAGCGGAAAGTAGCAGCCAAGCATACTAGGACTCAATTTCTTGACTTTAAGAAAGCCGACTTCATAAAACTTAGGGAAGTGCTGGGTGAGATCCCATGGACAGCAATACTAAAAGGAAAGGGAGTTCATGATGGCTGGGAGTTTGTTAAGAGGGAGATAGTAAAAGCACAACGTCAGGCAATACCAATG
Source organism: Podarcis liolepis (assembly GCF_965112155.1). Taxonomy (NCBI): domain Eukaryota; kingdom Metazoa; phylum Chordata; class Lepidosauria; order Squamata; family Lacertidae; genus Podarcis; species Podarcis liolepis. The sequence continues at coordinate 95,760,483 of NC_139556.1, read as the reverse complement.
AGACGGAAACATGGAAGGTGCCTAAAGAAGCCAGGGTGGCTATCTAAAGAACTTTTAACTGAATTAAGATTAAAAAAGGATGTGTACAAAAAATGGAAAAGGGGGGAAACCACCAAAGAGGAATTCAAACAAATAGCCAGCACGTGTAGACACAAAGTCAGAAAAGCTAAAGCACAGAATGAACTCAGGCTTGCTAGAGAGGTTAAAAGCAACAAAAAAGGTTTTTATGGGTATGTTCGTAGCAAAAGGAAGAACAAAGAAACAGTGGGGTCACTCAGAGGAGAAGATGGTGAAATGCAAACAGGGGACACAGAAAGGGCTGAACTCCTCAATGCCTTCTTTGCCTCAGTCTTCTCCGATAAAGAAAACAATGCCCGACCTGAAGAATTTGGAGCAAATGATTCAGCAAAGGAAACACAGCCCAGAATAACTAAGGAGATAGTACAAGAATATTTGGCTAGATTAGATGTATTCAAGTCTCCAGGGCCAGATGAACTGCATCCAAGAGTATTAAAAGAACTGGCAGATGTGATCTCAGAACCACTGGCAGTCATCTTTGAGAATTCCTGGAGAACAGGCGAAGTCCCGGCAGACTGGAGGAGGGCAAATGTTGTCCCTATTTTCAAAAAGGGGAAAAGAGAGGACCCAAATAATTACCGCCCAGTCAGTCTGACATCAATAGCAGGGAAGATTCTGGAACAGATCATTAAGCAAACAGTCTGTGAGCACCTAGAAAGGAATGCTGTGATCACCAATAGTCAGCATGGATTTCTGAAAAATAAGTCATGTCAGACTAACCTGATCTCGTTTTTTGACAGAATTACAAGCCTGGTAGATGAAGGGAACGCAGTGGATGTAGCCTACCTTGATTTCAGCAAGGCATTTGACAAGGTGCCCCATGATATTCTTGTAAAGAAGCTGGTAAAATGCGGTCTTGACTATGCTACCACTCAGTGGATTTGTAACTGGCTGACTGACCGAACCCAAAGGGTGCTCATCAATGGTTCCTCTTCATCCTGGAGAAGAGTGACTAGTGGGGTGCCACAGGGTTCTGTCTTGGGCCCGGTCTTATTCAACATCTTTATCAACGACTTGGATGATGGACTCAAGGGCATCCTGATCAAATTTGCAGATGACACCAAACTGGGAGGGGTGGCTAACACCCCAGAGGACAGGATCACACTTCAAAACGACCTTGACAGATTAGAGAACTGGGCAAAAACAAACAAGATGAATTTTAACAGGGAGAAATGTAAAGTATTGCACTTGGGCAAAAAAAATGAGAGGCACAAATACAAGATGGGTGACACCTGGCTTGAGAGCAGTTCATGTGAAAAGGATCTAGGAGTCTTGGTTGACCACAAACTTGACATGAGCCAACAGTGTGACGCGGCAGCTAAAAAAGCCAATGCAATTCTGGGCTGCATCAATAGGAGTATAGCATCTAGATCAAGGGAAGTAATAGTGCCACTGTATTCTGCTCTGGTCAGACCACACCTGGAGTACTGTGTCCAGTTCTGGGCACCACAATTCAAGAAGGACACTGACAAACTGGAACGTGTCCAGAGGAGGGCAACCAAAATGGTCAAAGGCCTGGAAACGATGCCTTATGAGGAACGGCTAAGGGAGCTGGGCATGTTTAGCCTGGAGAAGAGGAGGTTAAGGGGTGATATGATAGCCATGTTCAAATATATAAAAGGATGTCACATAGAGGAGGGAGAAAGGTTGTTTTCTGCTGCTCCAGAGAAGCGGACACGGAGCAATGGATCCAAACTACAAGAAAGAAGATTCCACCTAAACATTAGGAAGAACTTCCTGACAGTAAGAGCTGTTCGACAGTGGAATTTGCTGCCAAGGAATGTGGTGGAGTCTCCTACTTTGGAGGTCTTTAAGCAGAGGCTTGACAACCATATGTCAGGAGTGCTCTGATGGTGTTTCCTGCTTGGCAGGGGGTTGGACTCGATGGCCCTTGTGGTCTCTTCCAACTCTATGATTCTATGATTCTATGATTCTCCGTGGGTGAAAAGGTTTGGAGGCTATCAGGTTTGCAGCAGGTTTGCAGCAGTGGCAGACATTGGGCTTTCAAATTTCAGTGGCACCCTCTGCTAGGACACAATTTGGCACCCCCTCTGCCTCTTGCCTTCCATTCTGCTCAATTCACTAAGTCTGTAGTTCCTAATTAGCTAAGTATTGTGGATCCCCATTTTTCAAAAGCCAAGCCATGGACTCCCTGCTTTTGGAGATTCTGATACCTCTATGGTAGTTATTGCTATGTGAATGGGGCCACAGACCCCCTGGGTGGGTCTCACAGACCCTCTGGGGTCCACGGACCTCCAACTGGGAGCCACTGCTGGCTAGTTGTGACACTGTGGCACCCCTAGGCCTGGCGCCCAGGGTGGTGGAACTGGTCATTCTGCCTTAAATCCACCTCTGCTTGCAGAAATTCTTCTCCTCCCTTCCCCTTACCTTCGCTGCTGTCTTGGGCTCGCTCAGCAGCTCTTGGTCCTCCTGGAGTTTCCTTCTCCTCTGTTCAGGAAGATATGATAGGAGACATGAAGACATGAAAGGCTCATGGGGAACAGATAGGGGCAGGGGCAGCAACGGTCGCTGTGTCTGGAACTGCTAAGTCCTCTTACCACAGGAGTGAGAAACCTGTGGCAATCTAGGCCAGGGGTGGAGGGCAAATGAGTGTAAGTTATGTAAAGGAAACCTTAGATAGTTACTTGAATAGTGGAACCAAGGCAAATAACTTAGGATTTGGCAGAAACAGAACTGCAGTGGAATGGAAACAGTGCTGACTGATGAATATGTCAGAATGGAAACTGCTGCCTTTTTACATATCTAATCCAGGAGTAAGACTTCAGTCTTGCTCTGCATCATGTTCCCTACCTCTGGATCCCTCTAGATATTTGCAATGTATAAGACTAAGAACCCCCTCCTCCCAACTCCCTTCTCCTTCTGCAACTTTCTAACCCGGCCCCGCTCAACCCCATGTTACCTTCGCACACAGGACAGCAACGATCTCTCAGGTGCACTAGCCGGGAGCAGTTGAGCGTCGGGCACAGTACAGGGTCACAGATAACAGTGCGCTTCTATGGTGCAGGATAGGGGAGGGGAGGCAACAAGAAGAGAAGAGTCATTCCACCTCGGAAGCCTGACTTGAAAAGCAGCGTGCAGAGAAAGGAAGGTGTCAAATCCCATTCACACAGCTCTGGAGAATCTGCTTCTTTCCAACCCGGGTTCTGATCCTGCATGCCCATCCTTACACCCTTACCTTCTTAGAAGTGATACACTTTGAGGAGCGGCTGTGATTTTGCACCCCCCCCCCGATGCTATTCAGACAACAGCAGCTCTGAATGAGCATGTGGGTGTTAGCATTAATCTCCTTTCACAACAGAGCAACGGTCCAGAGAAGGACCATTGTAGCTCGGTAGAAAGTCCAGTCCTTGACATATCCAGATGTTACTGAACTATAACTCCCATCAGGGCTGGTGTGTCCCATTTCGCCACTTTAATCAAATCAGGAAGTGCCAGTCCAGCCTTCCATTGCCACGTCCGTCGAAGCATCCCTTCCCTAGGCTGTACTGTGGTGGCATGAAGTATTGGCAATGCCAGCAGGTTCCGGTGAGATCTTGTGAAATCTTCCCAGAAATCAGTGCCAATGCCAGCACTGCAGGTGTGAGGACAGGTGGGGCACCCATGAGGGTGCTGCCCGAGGTGGCTGCTTCTCCCACCTTACGGGAAGGCTGGCCCTGACCCCAATCACCCCTCACCCTTGGCCATTCAGGCTGGGGCTGATGTTAGGATATAGTTCCGTTCCACCTTTAAAACAGGCACGTGGAGTTGTTGTATATCACATGTCTGTTTACTTCCAGCACAGTCTGCTGGGAACTTCCATTGTATATAGCTTTTGCCTTTGCTGTTTGCTTGGACACGAAGGGAAGCAGACATGTTTTTCCTTTCTTCTAATGCTGAATAAAAGCTTGCAAATGCCTCTGCCCGCCACTTCTGTTGCAAAGAGTTCTTATCTCTGCTGGCTTGCGTGCTCAGTCTCTAAAGGTCTCTGAGGCTTGAGTCACAGTTTTGATGCTGTTCCGAGAACCGGAGTTCACCCAGCTGCTGCCCGGTGGGCTGGAGCCAGCAGGGGGTCTGCCAGATGCCCCCATCTCCCTGGACACATCCTAACAGGCTGGCCCTGACCCCAATCACCCCTCACCCTTGGCCATTCAGGCTGGGGCTGATGAAAATCATAGAATTGTAGAGTTGGAAAGTCGAACCCCCTGCAGTGCAGGAATCTCAGCTAAAGCATCCATGACAAATGGAGTCCAGCTATCTCTGGGGAGCTCCAAGTTGGCAAAGGCTGCTGTAGTGGGATTTTGGGGGGGACAAACACCTTCCTGTTTGTACAAAACTTGCACCCTAATTATTATTATTTTTGGGATGCTTACAGTCTGCCGGGAGGTGGCCCCGCCTTTCCGCTCACCTGGCAGCTGCATACGGAGCATTTCTTGTCATACTCTGGGGCCCAGCGGGCGCCATGGGGCCGGTGCTGCCCTTCAAAGTAGCAGGAGCTGGGGTCTTTCTTCAGCTCTTCGGGGTCCCTGGGGTTTGGGTCCCCTGGAAGCTCATCCTCGGGGTCCTCTGGAGCCAGCCGAATGCCGCCCGCCTCGCAGCGGTTGGGAATGTGCACCTAAGGGAACAGCGACTGTCAGAGATGGCGCATCGGATTTGGAAATGGATAGCAGTGCAGTCAACGTTATGCAAATTATTTATTTATATCCCACTTCTTCCTCCAGAACCGGGACTCAAGGCGGCTCACAAGAATCAATACAAACACAAACAAAACACACATAACTCATACAAACACAGACATAGCTAAGAAGAAACGACAGTTCCCAGGATTCTTTGGGGGACCCCATGTGCTTTAAACATATGGTGCGGTTCCGCAGTAGTTTTAAATAGGGTTTAGTAGTTATCTGTGAAGGTCACTGACTTAAAAAAAAAAAAAGTACAGCCACCTCAACATTAACTGCACATCTAAAAATGAAATTTAAAATGTAGGCAGCCCAATTGAAGTATGAGAGGAGTTTCAAGATCGCTGACGGATATTAGCATCCGATTTGCAGAATGCTGTGCTTGGCATTAAGGAAGATGGGCTCACTCTGACACGGGTGCACAGGGGAGGGGAGAAGGCACAGCAGCTTCTGTTTGCAAAAAAATCTGGATGCACTCTTGCATGCCACGCTAATGAACTCTCTCCCCCCACGCTGCAATTTTTGCATCCATCTCATGAATGCAAAGCAGCCACCCTTGAATCCAAGCCCAGTTGACCTGCCTTGTTGACGTGTGCAGAAGATGCACTGCAAAACCCCTGCAGGGCAGGTGACCCTCAACACATTTCCACCCGGGAAGAAGCCCCAGCAAGGCTCAGAAGGCAATTGGAGGGAAGTACATGTTCCTGACACCAAAACAGCCAGCAGGCTCCCAGCCAAGCATGGCTTCTGGGAATCCATCGTCAATGCTGGCCACCAGCCCAGAAGAGGCAAGCTGAGGCAGATGAGAGTCTGTCAAACATCTCCCTAACCAATTTCCCCGGTGAAGGCATCAGGGGAGTTAGCACTGAAAAACGGCTGGCAAGTAACTGCAGGTCAGTTCAGCCCTGCCTTCACGCCACAGTGAGGGGAAGCGATGGTGGCAAGGTCTTCCTGGCAATGCAGCTGACTTCACCACCAGGGTCACACGACAAATGTAAAACCAGGTTGAGACCTGTTTACATTTTCATGTACGGTACCAGGAGTACTTGCACACCGGGTTTCAGCAAGATCAACCAAGATCACCATTTCAGCAAGATCAACATTCTCCATCATTTCACCGCCATGTCAAGAAAAGCTTCACCTGCTGAATTTCTGCCTGCCACGCTGGAGTTGAAAGCAGCAAGCCTCTTTCAGAGAAGAAACCCTGCAGCGAGCAGTTGCTAAGAATGCAAAAATCCTTATGTTAAGTGTAGAATTTAAGATCTTGGCAAGCATCAGGGTCTGGCACCTAGCCACACTTCTAAATTTCTCCACCAGCTAAGGGACAGAGAATAATTTTGGAAACTCTCTCTCTGTGTGACCTCAGCCACTGTCAGTTTAGAAGGCCTTCTGCAGCTCTGGTCTTTCAAACCATTATCCAAAATGTCCTTGGGAGGGAGGGAGAGTTTCAAGAATCTATCCTGGCAAGGAATATCCGCAAATTCAGCTCGGCCTCAAGTGGATCAGGTCAGGCAGATGATCTTCTACTTTATTTATAGCGCTACACATAGATAAGAAAGGTTCGGCTGGCGCCATTTTGTGACAGGATCGACCAGCCCCACCCTGCTGCTACAACTTCACAAAAATGCGAGTATCTGCTCTCACTCTCCCGTGGGGGGAAAAAATTACATGGGCAGTTGCCATCTTTGGAGAAAGCAGAGAACAGTTTGTAAAAACTGAAATGAGAAACAATAACCTGCTTTGCCTCAAGATGCCGCTGAATTTGTCTAAAAGGGCCAATTTATAAGATATTTATTAAAGTTTTACAAATTTTATCAAACACAACAATACAAACAAACACAAACAAAAAAAGAACAAGTATAATTTCAGAACCTTATTTTCTTAAAACGTACTTCACCGACCTCCTCATACCTCCCCTTTCTGCATTCCCATTTCAAATATTATGTTCAGCAAATCCTCACCCTTAATTTTATCTAATTGTCAACCTTTCTTTTCTTTTAACTTAATCTTTACAGCTGTACTCCACTTAATTTCTAAAGCCACATCATTCTAGCACTCATTAATTTTGCAATGTTTCTTAAGATAATTCTTGAATTTCTTCTAATCTTCTTCTGCCGTCTCTTTTCCCTGGTCTCGGATTCTGCCAGTCATTTCTGCCAGTCCCATATAGTCTACTAAAAGGGCCAATTTGGAGCTCCTGAGGTATTTCAAGTTTCAGAACTAAAAGCACTTTGACAAGGTTTTCTGGGGCACGCCTCACACCTCTATGAACCTACCTGAGGCAATTTGGAGGTTCCTGGTAGGGACAAACCTCTGAGCAATTTTTGTGGAGAGTTAAAGGACTCTGGGGATAGTTTACAGCTCCCCAGGTGATGATGTTTGAGGGTGAAACAGGGGCAGCCATGTTTGCCATTCAAGGGTGCAGACTTATTCATATACAAAGGAACTGTCGGCTCTTTAAAAATTATTGTTGTAGTTGCTGCCAAATGATATTTAATAGTTTTTCGAATTTTTAACAAATCAGTGCCAAATTACATCAAATGTAATACAAATTTCCCATTAAAATTATTATTACTGACAGCAAGAGTGAGAGAAGCCAAACCCTCCCTCTTCCCGTCCCCCTTTTTTACCTCAGCTTGGCTCTGATACTGGAAAGGAGCCAAGCTGAGGAAAAAACTGTCTGCAGCGATGGAGTCTGGGGAGAGGTTTGGGCCTGAGGTTTTAACCACTACAAACACTGAACAGTTGTACAAAGGTCAGCATACGAGGAAAGATGAGAGTATTTTGTTCTGCTAGAGTATTTTTGTAGTGCATTCTAAATGTGCAAAATGATCTGCATACATAATCTCAGCAATCCTTGTGGCACCCCAGTGATATTATCAACTTATTGCGCATGTGGCAACTTGAGGGTGCAAAAACAGTTGGAAGGCTTCTGTGTACCTGCAGTGGCTAATTTGTAATGGGCAGTGAGACTCAGGCCTCCCTGGAAATTTGATTTTGAAAATTCTCTTAATTCCAAATATTGTTGGAGGCTGCTTGTGAGTCAGAACTTAGCAGAGTAGAAAAAGCACTCTTCACATGCTCAAAGGTTTGCATGATCCCTGGAAAAGCAGAGCCTACAGGCAGATGCATTGAAAAGTGTGTGATTTAATGGGTAGTTGTGGAACCACTGCACAAGAAGATCAGGATGAATTCAGGATGGAGGCTTATTATTGTGTAACCTCCCTGCAAAAGAAAAACAGAGCAACTCTGCAGTAAAGGCAGGACATAGTTTAACCTCCGCATAAGCTTTGTGCAAGCAAACCAGGATAAATGCTCAAGAAGCAGGCTGTCTGGAGGAACCCAAGAAAATCCCGAGAGAAATAGCAGTGACCACGACTGACCTTGCCCCGCATCTCCCCTCGTGGGTTCGCTTTAGTGCTGACTTGCAGGAAGGCTGTGCCCTGAGCCAAATGGCGGAGGAGCTCCTCATCCAGGTCTTTCACTACTCCTTGAGCCTAGGTGAGAAGGAGAACCCCATCAGGCAAAGGCATCGGTCCCAATCCTAGTCTCTTAGGCCCCTTCTTGCCACTCCCCTTGGGCTAGTTTTGTGTCCACACCCAGGCAGGCAAACTCTGGCCTCCGTCACTGGCCAGGCAGCTAAGGGCCTTTGGGAGAATGCACCCTTTGCCTCCCAAGAAGAATATTATGGCAAGCAAAAAAGGGAAGAGGCCAAACTGGCCCAGGCCACATATTTGGAAGAAGAAAAGGCTTAGGAGCCAACTCTGTACAAATCGGGAGAGGAGACCCTAAGAGGGTTGGATGGTGCCTTGCATGCCTCTTTCTGGCAACTGCTGCAGCCAAGCTGGTGCCAAACGTCTTGCTTTCCTTTCCTTTGGACCACATCAGCAAGGCCAAGGAGGGGGTCTTGTCAGCTGGGCAGCCCAGGACCTCCAGACACACTGCCAAGGCTTGCACCCCCAGGGAGCTCGCTTCTGTGCTGCTAACACAGCATACCTGGAGGTGCCAGGGACTGAGCCTGGGGGCTTCTGCGTGCAATGCAGATGCTGCACCCCTGAGAGACCGCCCTTCCCCTTACCTCTGTGCCATAGAAGCCCCGCAGCAGTCGCTTGTGCTCCCGCAGACTGCTCTCCCGGAGCTCGCCCAGCTCCGCAAAGCCATGGAGGTGAGCGCTGACGGTGCCGTCGTCCGCCTTGCCAAGGCCAGCAACTATGATCTCGTAGTGCAGGTGGCAGTGGTCGTCCAGTGATACCCAGGCATGCCCAGCAGATCCAGTGCGCACAGGAGGGGACACAAATTGGCCAGCCAGTGGGACGGGAAGCTCTGTAGCACAAAAGCCAAGGGTTATATGCTCAGGGGCTGGTCCACTGCCACATGCCAAATGCTTCTTAATAGGCTTCTTGGTTTTTAAGGCATCACAAGCCTCTTGTGTCATCTGGGGCTTTAGAGGAATTGTTCAAAATCAGAATTTGGCGAGATAATGTCCGCAAAGAGACTAAAATCAATCGGCTGAGTCAGGGTGATGCTGCGGGATGTTAACAAAACTCAACATTCCAATGGAGGGCCAGAGAGGTGCAGAGTAGTCAGAAAGTCTGCAGTCCAATTTGTGCGAGGAAAAGAGGAATCAGCAGTTTGGCTGGGATTCAAACCACCTCACACAGAACCCAAAGCGAGAGACAGCCGTGTTAAGAAGGATGGTTGACGAGACAGGGCTGAATAGGCATTCTGGTGAAAAGGAGGAATTTGAGGGGGAAAGTGGTGAAGGCATGTTCTGGGGGGCGGGGATGGAAAGGGAGAAGCCAAGAACAAAGTGAGCCTGGCCCTAACCCCAGGAGGGACTGTGAGTTGTTGGGAGGTGGGCGGAAGTGGGCAGGCAAAGGCTGGGGACTGAGAGTCAGGGAGCAAAGTCTTGATTCTGACAGGGCTGCTTTACCTTCTTACAGTTGCATGGAAGGGGGACTCTGCCAGCTGTGGCGCCTACTGTCACTGCCACATTGTCACCTGGCAACTCTAAGGTGGGCAGCAAGGCATGGGGGTGTTGGAGGGCTTGGGGACACGAGAGCTGTAGCTCACACTTAACAGCCTATTTGTCTGGCTGCAGATCAAACAGTTCTCTAAACTGCATTTTCCAAACCTGAAAATTCAGCATGTTTGGATCCCAAACTTGGCTGGGCTTTGAATTCATGCAGAACATTTAAGCCAACAGTGGGCAGCACTTGCCTGCCTCTGTCTATGGATGGGTTCCCAGACTGTGGTCCGTGGACCACCAGTGGTCTGCAAGCTTCATTCAGGTGGTCTTCCTAATGTATAGTAGGAGCCATTGCTTTGGGTCCTCCCCTTTGGAACAAGAGAAAGCAAGCTTGCTCCACCTTCCAAGTGACAGCCCTTCAGATAGTTGAAGATGTCCTCTTCTCCAGTCTAAACACACCTAACTGCCTCAACCATTCCTCATAAGGCTTGGTTTCCAGACCCTGCGTTCCTCCAGATGTTGAACTCCAGTCTCTGGCACCTACCACCATCCTTGCCTTCTCTTGGTTTGGTCACAGGCTTCTGCCTAATCCAAGAACTAAAAGGACTAGGCAAAGACTCTGTTGTTCTAGCCCAACTAGCCAGCAGGCTTGGTGGGCGGCTCAGCTCCTCACACACACATTCTCTCCACACTGGTACCTTCGTGCCGTGCTGGCAGTCCACCATACAGGAGGCTGCTGATCTGCCCACGCAGCTCCCCTTCTTCAAAATCCCTGGTGGCCACATTCAGGAAGAGCTCGTTCTGCAGCAACATGTGGGCGTCACGCCCATTTGCTTGCTCCCACGTCCCGCTGGCCTGAACAAAGGTGCATGGTTCAAGAGGAAATAAAAACACACACAGAGACACACAGAATGGTGAAACATGGCCAATCATGACCCGTGCACAGAATTTGCCATTTGCTCCAATTTGGAATATATATTTTACATCTGAAGTCACTAATGATGGCAAACACATTATACCCAATTCAATTTACTGTATAGCCAAAGGCCTTCACAATAAGCAACTAAGGGCAAAAAGCTAACACATACAGTCGTGCCTTGGAAGCTGAACAGAATCCATTCCGGAAATCCGTTCGACTTCCAAAATGTTCGGAAACCAAAGCACGGCTTCTGATTGGCTTCAGTAAGCTCCTACAGCCAATTGGAAGCCACGGAAGCCCCGTCGGAAGTTCGGCTTCCAAAAATAGTTTACAAACCGGAAAAGTCACTTCTGGGGTTGCAATGTTCGGGTGCCAAAATGTTTGGGAACTAAGCCGTTCGACTTCCAAGGCTCGACTGTAGTGGAAAGTGGCTCAACCACCAATTTCTCTAGAGCAGTGGCTCCTAAGCTTTTTTGGACCACTGTTCTCTTGGTTCCACAAACCCTTCCCCAGTGGCCCCTGCCCTAAAAAAAGCATTATTCAGAATTGCACGACCCACCAAGGAAGATAATAATTCAAGAAAATTCAAAGCAGGAACAATTAATTGCAAATTTGTTCAAAATCCAGATAGAATCATAGTATTGTATTGTAGAGTTGGAGGGACCACAAGGGTCATCCAGTCCAACCCCCTGCAATGCAGGAATCTTCTGTCCAACGTGGAGCTCAAACCCGCGACTCTGAGATCAAGAGTCTCCTGCTCTGCCGATTCAGCAGTCCCAGCTACTGAGTTGGATTAATTCAACCCAATGGGTGAACTTAATCCAGGGATGCTAGATTTTCATGGCCAGCACCCTCTGCCCCCAGGGAATCCCACTGCCTGCTAGGTGGTGGCACCACCCAGTTTGAGAACCACTGCTCCAGAACCTTCTGCATCTCTCTCTGATCCACACAAACACTCACCATTCCGTCCTCGTAGCTGGGTGTCATGTCGTACACGATGTTGCGCTTATTCCTTCTGCGAGGTTTGGTCTCCAGCGTGACGCCGATCACTTCGCTTCTTGTTCCGGCCACCTGGACCTGCGGGAGGAGAGCACAGCCCAGAAGAAGCGACTAGATCTTCACAGGAGACTTAGAACCATAGAATTGAAGAGTCCAATTCCATACAATGCAGGGAAATGTAAGATGGTCTGGAGGCTGCAAGTAGTGTGGACTGCAACTTGCTAGACTGGTCCAGAAAGTGCCTCACTAGCCATCAGCAAGTTGCCAAGTTCAAATCAAGGTGTTAGTACTAGTGTACAAAGCCCTGAATGTCTTGGGGCCCAAATACCTCAAAGAGTGCTACCCCCAATATTAACCATCTACAAATTGCAGCAGAGGCCGTGTTGGTAGTGCTGTCCCTGCTGCTGCTGCCCAGTTGGTGACGGCAGGTCCTTCTCGGTGGTGGCTCCCTGCCGCCCTCATTATTAACATTCACGAGGCATCTACAAACATTCCTGCTCACCCAGGCATTGGTTGGCTGAAATACACCATTCATGGCAACCTTGAAATCATTAGCTGCGGGGTATGTGACTGTTTAAATCAGAGATTCGCAAACTTTTTTCCCTGGGCCACGCTTTCAGAATAATAATTTGTTTGCACCACACTGGTTTTTTTATTGGTAAGAAATACATTGGAAAACAAAAAGAAAGAAGTCCTAGCAGTGCTTGATTTATAACACAGAGCACAACTGCTTTAGAATATGATCTAGGGCCGTCCAGAAAGTATAAAACAACGCAGCTACAGAAAAACATGAATCATTCCCAAAATATAACTATAAACAAGCCTCTTACATATGTACCTTAAGTATGTACACTAACTCAGCGAGAGGTGCGAAATGTTTCAATGTTTATCTGATTGTCCTTGAATCTTCCCCGCCACACTTGTCATCCTCTCCTGCCACAGCAATGTGGCATGCCACACCCTTTTTAATTGTTTTCAGATGTTCCTAATGGTTTTTTTTTTAAAAAAATTGCATTGGTTTTCCACTTTTTGGGAGGGACAGCAGGGCAGAAATTTAATAAATAAAGAAATAAGCCATAGCCTAAGAAGACCCCACCAGTGCCTGGAAGGTGGAGAAACATGGGGAGCTGTGACGCAACAGACCCTTCTCTTTCAAGGCTTGGAAAAATGAGTCTCAACGGGCTTGTAATGCTTGCTTCAAATAAACGGCAAGCATTAACATCATCTTGCGGCTTGGATTCTAATCCAAACTGTAAAAGAATTCCCCCTCCTGCGCCTTCTTTCCCAGCCAAGACAGCTCAAACTCCGCTCCCTCCCTCCTTTTCCTTCCCCCACCCACTTACTCCTGAAGCTCACACCCCGACCCTTCTCCCTCCCACCCCTCTTATTAGCCTGGGGATTTATAACGTTTGCATCAAAGGCGAGATGAGCAGGAGGACGGCCAAACTGTTTTGGCGCTCCGATTTTAATCCAAGATGGATTACTAGCCTGGCAAGGCTGGGCAAGAAGGGAGAGGGGAAGGAGAGGAATTCTCCCTCCCCAACACAAACAAAAAGTTTCTAGGAAATGTGATTTTCTGAAAAGGAGCACATTGTTGGGGTGGGACGAAGCAGGGAGAGGGAGAGTTTGGGGGCTCACAGATTTGTGGAAAAGAGACAAGACTCTCCAACCAGACCTGCAAAACCCAATTATTCAAACTATGTGTCCTTCCTTACACAGTTTTCTTAGGTGTGGCCTTCACTTAACATATTATTTAGTAATATCATCTCCTAGTGACTAAATGCATTCCTACAAAATTTAGGTTCGCTAGAAGAAGAAGAGGAGGAGTTTGGATTTGATATCCCGCTTTATCACTACCCGAAGGAGTCTCAAAGCGGCTAACATTCTCCTTTCCCTTCCTCCCCCACAACAAACACTCTGTGAGGTGAGTGGGGCTGAGAGACTTCAGAGAAGTGTGACTAGCCCAAGGTCACCCAGCAGCTGCATGTGGAGGAGCGGAGACGCAAACCCGGTTCACCAGATTACGAGTCTACCGCTCTTAACCACGACACCACACTGGCTAGAAAATAAATGAAGATGTTTCACTTTTTGGAACAGGGGGTGAGTAAAGATGCTTGGTTTATTTCCTGGCCAACCTGATGTGAATTGTTTGGGGGAGCTTGAAATCACTGGTAGGGCAGAGGAAGGTGGGAACGACCTGGTGTTTTTTTATTCTGGGACATACGCTATATGGGGTTATGTCAGTTCAGAGGCTACTTCTGGCGAAGTCAGTTTCTGCATCAAGGAAGAACCAAGATAGCAGTGTGGCTGTCATAGAGATGGCCCCTCAACTCATCTGGGGTCTGTAGGTGCCTTGTTTTGCCAGGCTCTGGCATCAGGCATGCGTCAGTGCATGCGCACACAGAGACAGACATGTATCAATGTTGTTTGCTCCAGCCTTTGCAATACCACCAGACGTTTCTTCCTACCTGATACTCCAAAGTTCCGTTCTCGTGCAGCGTGAGCTTGGCAGAGCCTACAGCCCCTGTCTGGGTGGGCGTCAAGGCGTCTCCTCCACAGAGCACGCTCTGGATGGCTGGGGGCAAGAAGAAGAGGAGGAGGAATTTGGATTTGATATCCTGCTTTATCACTACCCTAAGGAGTCTCAAAGCAGCTAACATTCTCCTTTCCCTTCCTCCCCCACAACAAAACACTCTGTGAGGTGAGTGGGGCTGAGAGACTTCAAAGAAGTGTGACTGGCCCAAGGTCACCCAGCAGCTGCATGTGGAGGAGCAGGGAAGCGAACCCGGTTCACCAGATTACGAGTCCACCACTCTTAACCACTACACCACACTGGCAAGAAGAAGGAGAGGGTGCAGTAAGGCTACAGAGCTGGCAGGACGGGTGTGAGTCAAATCTACATGTGGAAGCCATCAACAGCAACCGGAGTCTGCACTGTATTCAGCTGCATGGGCAGCTGTGCAGAAGGCAGAAGTCCAACAGGTGATTTTTCTGCCCCTCCTCCTCCAAACTCACTGTCACAGCTTTTTCTGGTAGTGATCCGGCCAGCAATTTTACGGCGAAACCTGCCCTCCACCTCTGCGGTGATCTCCAGCTGCCCTTGCGCCAGCCACAGCATTTCTCGAGCCGCCAGTCCGGACAGCACCTCTGCAAAGTCGGGGTCCTGATGTGGCAAAATGAGAGGAAGGGGGAAGGGGAGGAGGAGGAGTAACACTGTCAAGTAACGTCTGCAAAGGAGGAAGCGGCAAGCAGTTTGGCTCAGCGTTCAGATACGGAGGCTTTTACCTGCCAGGAGACATTGGCCAGCACCTCCCTCAGGACCCTGTCCTGGTGAAGGATCTGTACCCTCAGGGGGAGCCAGGAGGATTCTGGGAAAGAAGAAGGAAGAGGCGAAACACATCAATGCCGCTCTTTGCAGCGCTGTGGACCAACATCACCCCCACTCCTGTTTCCTTGCCCCACTAGGTCAGCGAGGGTGGGGAACCTTTTTCAAACCAAGGGCCAAATTCTCCTATGGTCAGGTTTCCAGGGGCCACATGCCCTTAGTGGGGAGAGGCAAAGGTGAGCGAGGCAAAGGATATAAATGGTACCTTTGCCAAAACAGGCTTGTTTCTACAGACATTTGTACCTCCCTCTCTATCTTCCATCCAGGCAATCAAGAGGCATTATCAGGGTTCAAGAGGCATGACTGGGGTTCAAGGACAGGTTGTCCAGCCAGCAGTGGACACTCAGGACCCTCCTTGGCCAAAGTGGGCTTCACTAGGGCCTCCATTTTATTTACCTGGTGCAGAGTGGAGTGCCAGGTACATGAAGCTAGACTTGCCCCATCACAGCGTTTCTTCTCCCAGGGATGCAATGGCACAACTATGCACTGGAGGTGGGAGGAAGGTCTGGCCCCAGTGCTTCTGTCTGCACTGTTGGGTCCCCCTTCACACCTCCCCAGAGGGAACACATGTGCATTTATGGATGCAATCAGGTTGAGGGTGTCATGCATTACCTGCCGCTTTGCCCTTACATTCACTGCCCAGAGAATTTTTTTTGTCACCTGCTCTTGACTTGCCTCTCAGACCGAACCCCCCAGGAGGTGACAGTCGAGCTCCTAGCTAGTAAAGATCAACAGATTACACACCTGATAGCCAAATTTGCTCTGGCAGCTAAGAAACTCCATTCTGGATATAGCAATGCTCTCTAATTTTAAATTTTTATGCTGTAAACTTTTTATAGGGTATGTCACCCGATTTTAGAGGAAAGCCTTGCCTTGCCCTCTGCTGTACATTGTGAAGGCCTTTGGCTATGCGCAATAAATAAATTGATTGATTGACCTCCCCAGATGGTGAGAGGTCCCGGCCTGCTGTTGGGGCCCACAGAGGGCCACTGTAAGTCCTCTGGAGGGCCAACTGGGTGGGGAAGGCAGCACACTAGGGCCCCCTACTGAGGGCACTTTGCCCAGGCACCCTCAAACACAGAACCAGCCCTAATCTTCATTAAGGTTCGACAAACACGAATTGCTATTGTTTCAGAGACACGGAACTGTGGTCAACAGTTTGTAACACCCAGAAGGAGATATAATTTAGTCCCTGGCTGTTGTGGGAGTTGAACTCACTTCTCTCTGACACAAGCCCAGCTTTTACCTATCAGACCTGTCTTGTCTGTTCATCTCCCCTGGCTGGGCCAAGCTCAGGCACCTGGCTGCATCTGCCCCACAACCCCCTGAACTTCTGCCCCTTGCTCACTTTTCTCCACTGGCTCCAGAAGCCCTTTGGTGACAAGGACAAAATGCAGGTTGTTCTCCGCGTCACTCAGGGTCAGCATAGCAATGCCCCCCATGCCAAGGTGGGTTGCGTCGACGGATGTCAGGATAGCACTGAATGTTTCTGAAATGGAGAGGAAAACAAGAGCACGGTGCTTGTCATGGATTGGTGGGAGACACCAGCTGGGGAACCCCCAAAGGGAAGAAGGTTGCAGAGCCTGGGGAGTGGTGGTGGGATGACAATGAGTGGGTCCTGGGAGGAGGAGGTGTTGGAAGTTGAAGAGGTGACAGGGTTTAGTGAGCAGGGAGACTCTGTGGCAGAGAGCAGTTCAGAAGCAGAAGCAGAGGCTGGAGAGGTGGAGAGGGGGTGTCAAGAGGCAGAGCTGAGGCAGGTTGCTGAAGAAGCCAAGGGGTCTTTCCCTCCTGCTGTGACCAGCTCCCCTCTTCCCTGGTCTCCCAGAGCCAGAAGAGGTATGAAGAGGACAGAGCAAAGGCAAACAAGGCGATGAAGTCTCAGATTGCTTGGGAAGGACCTGGGGGAGGAGGGGACGGAACCGTGGGAAGGTTCAATCCTCTGCCACTGGAGAGCAAGCCAGGAGAACAGGACTAAGAAAGACCAGAGGTGCAAGACACACTGAAGCTCTGGCAAGGGCTCAGCTGGAGCCATGAAGGTCCCCAGCGGGACGTAGTGGCTCATCTGGGTGGTGTTGTGTCTCAGCCAGCAGGGTTCCCCATCAGAGGTTGACCTGGAGGTTCCAGCATTACACCGAGCCCCAGATCAGGCCCAGTCTGGAGGTGAGAAGTCAGGATCCTTAGGTGAGGCCAGAGAGGGGACACCCCGGCCTCTGGTAGTGAGGCTAAATAAGGTCTGAGCCTTAGGTCTCTCAAGGAGACCTCTGAACAAAGGCAGACGATAAGAACCAGCTGGATGTAGAGTGTGGCTCCAGCATTTCCAGTTTGAATAACCGAGTGATTTTATTCTTTGTTCATTTATTGCATTTGCATCTCACTTATTTTCCCAAGGAGCAATGCAGTTAAATATTGCTAAAGATATTATCATTGCTCCTCACATTTCTGTTACATCCTTGCTCCAA
This sequence comes from Podarcis liolepis, assembly GCF_965112155.1. Taxonomy (NCBI): domain Eukaryota; kingdom Metazoa; phylum Chordata; class Lepidosauria; order Squamata; family Lacertidae; genus Podarcis; species Podarcis liolepis. Next base: position 95,742,998 of record NC_139556.1, on the reverse strand, counting down.
GGAGCCTGGGGTGACCCCATCTATGCCTACAACAACCCTGGGTTAGGCTGAGAGTAGGTGGCTGGGCTTCACACATTGAGGAGGGATTCAATCCCAATTCGCTCCAGACTGACACTCTAACTCTGCCATGCCAGTAGTTACAGTGGTACCTCGGGTTACATACGCTTAGGTTACATACGCTTCAGGTTACAGACTCCGCTAACCCAGAAATATTGCTTCAGGTTAAGAACTTTGCTTCAGGATGAGAACAGAAATTGTGCTCCGGTGGCGCGGCAGCAGCAGGAAGTCCCATTAGCTAAAATGGTGCTTCATGTTAAGAACAGTTTCAGGTTAAGAACGGACCTCCGGAACGAATTAAGTACTTAACCCGAGGTACCACTGTACTCAGGCAGCTGTACGTACGTTCTGCCATGATTATCTGCTCACTTAGGTTGCCTCATTGCAAAACTTCTAGCGATGGGCCTGAGGGTAAAGCCAGGGAGAAACTCCAAAAGAAAAGGCATACACCCACAGACAGTCCAGGACAACCACTGTTTAGGCTGACCAAGCAGACAGGCCAGGATCTTCAAATATCCTAGATCAGGGAGACAACAAGCATTTTAAATTGAATCATGAGCAGTAACTTTTGAGTGAGAGCTCTGAGTGTATTTGCAGGGCTGACAATGACAGAAATCTGCACTCGAAGGAAAATATTACACATAAACTGCATGTTTCCAGGGGGGTGGAGGATCCAGAATGCTTTTACATCATCTGGTGGGATTTTATTTCCTCTGCTTCAGACTTAGATCCTCAACACACAACATCCACACCAGCTGGGGAAATTATATTATACCTTGGTATATCACCATTTCTTTCTCTTACTAATTTATTGTTTGTTTGCTTTGTGACGCTAAAAAGAATAGAAAGCAGCAATCTGTACTCAAAGGTAAAACTCTCAGATCACAGGTTACCTGCAAGGAGAGCCCGGTGCTTGATGATTTTGCCTCGTATCTCGCCCTCAGGGTGCGACTTGGTGACCAGGGAAATGTGCAGCTGGTCAACCTTCAACAGCCGCGTCAAAGACTTTTGCAGGTTTCGCCAGACGCCGCAGATCTGTGGAGACAGTGTCCAGAGAGAGGGGCGGAAAGAAACAGGCAAATTTATCAGGCTATTAGAAAGAGCGCAAATCCAGAGGACCGGGCGCATATCCAGCATGGCCAATTGTTGGCGTATGTCTTGAGAGAGAATGGAGTTCACCTCCGGGGGTGAAGTCAACCGCTGTGTTAGCAGCACTGAAGTGTCCTCCCCAGGGCATAGTGTCTATGGAGGTCCTGGGCTACCCAGATGAGAAGACCCCCCTCTTGGCCTCACTGATGTGGTCCAAAGGGAAGCAGAGCAATGCTATTGGCACCAACATGGCTGCAGGAATTGCCAGAAGGAGGTATACAAGGCACCATCCAACCATCAGAGACTCCACTCTGCATTTGTGTGAGCCTTTTCTTCTCCCGAAGATATCCCGCAAGGCAGCAGATGTTTAGGATGAGTTTTCCTTCTCCTAGATGGGCTGCCTTCCCAGGTGAACAAGCCCCACCTGCCCCTCACTTCCCTCTACAGCAGTGGTTCTCAACCTGTGGGTCCCCAGATGTTGTTGGACTACAACTCCCATCATCCCTGAGCTCTGGCCTTGCTAGCTAGGGGTGATGGGAGTTGTAGTTCAACAACATCTGCCTTCCCACAGGTTGAGAAAGGCTGCTCTACAGCAACATGCCTTGCTGTTTCAGCAACATAGTGCTTCAAAGCCCACAGGGGAGTAAAATAATTGGGACGATGACCTCAATGGGTCACTCACCATGTTATCCTGGGGGGAGGGGCCCTTTTGCACAGGATGCTCAAAGAGGACAGTCCCACCGGCGTCTGTGAAACGGACTCGGCTCGGCTGGCCCAGCCTGCAGAAGAAGAGGCAGAGGCTGTGGGTTTGAGGTTGCAACCAGAACAGAAAACACTGAACAGAAGGAATAGGTTAGGCCGGTGCCACCAACCTGACTTAGCTCCAGATCGCCCCGCCAGCTCTTTAAACAGCCTTCAAAATCCCAATGGATTTTGCATGCTAAAGGTGTCCCCAGACTGCTACTGCTATCATTTGGTAGTGTGACAACATCACCCTGCCTAAAAGCGTTCAAAGTCTGCATTGCCATACTGTGTATTTGGTTATCTCTTCGTTTTGTACTTTTCCAAGGATGCAGAAAGGCCCAGGGACAGCTTTACTGGGTCTCAGAAGGTGGTGGGCTCTCTTTCCTTGGAGTTCAGATGGCCCATCTGTAGGGGATTCTTTAGCTGTGATTCCTGCATTGCAAGGGGTTGGACTAGATGACCTGGGGGATTCCTTCCAGCTCCCATCATCTCTAGCCTGCATGGCCACCCTAGGCTACTCAGGGTCTCAGGCAGAGGAAGGTCCTTCTCAGTGCTGCTATCTGAATTGTGTGGTTCACCCCACGGCACCCCGAGATTGCAGGGACTTAGCCTGTGGGCTTTCTGCATTGAAAGCACATCCTCTGCCACCGAGCTATAGAGGAGTCACTGAGATACAACGTCCAAAAGGAGATTTATGCTTGCCATCAGCAAGCAAGGAACCACAGTTGCAGACCCCCAGGTTTTTCCCAATGAACCCCCTGCAGGAGGATAGATGGTGCCCCTCCAGAGGCTAGCCTCTCTCCCGTCCGCAGCTTGAGAAATGCAACTCTCCTTGGCCCTGCTTAAAAAGGAATAACGACAGCCTTTGAGGCTGTTTTGGGGGGATTTGTGGATGCATTTTGAAATTAGTCACCGCTTGGCTATGCAACGGCCTGGAAAAAGAGGAGGGACCACCACAGCAGAGAGGCTGGCCGCAGCTCTCTCCCGGAGCAGGCAGAAGGAGGATTTAACAATCGGGAGAGACTGATTGATTGCTGCTCCCCGGAGCCAAGCCCGAGGCAGAAGGCAGAAAGACCCCCGCTGACCCCAGCCTTGAGCAAGCGAGGAGAGGCAGCTGGGGCCTCGGCAACATGTGGACGCTGAACTTGTTTACTGGAGCCTTTCCCCCAAAAGTTTGTTTTTAATAAAAAATAATAACCACCGTGACGGGGAGGAGACTTTCTGCCTGGGACGGATACAGAGAAATTCCAAGCTGGGATTCACCCATGCCTGTTCAGCTGTTTCATAATGATATCAGAGGAACACCAGCTGCCTGTCAGCAAGATGTGATATGAAGCCGATGAAACAGAGAGGTCCGGGCGGAGAGAGAGATGGGGAGCAGGGCAGCTGGTGTGTGAACCCCAAGAAAGGGCATTATATCACCCCTTTTCCATTTTAGGTACAAGGCTTGCCATGCTATTTTCTCACCCTGGGCATTATAGAATCATAGAATTATCAAGTTGGAAGGGACCCTGATGGTCATCTTGCCAAACCAATAATAATAATAGTAATAAATAATAAATAATAATAATAATAATAATAATAATAATAATAATAATAATAATTTATTTATACCCCGCCCATCTGGCTGAGTTTCCCCAGCCACTCTGGGCGGCTCCCAATAGAGTGTTAAAAACAATACAGCATTAAATATTAAAAACTTCCCTAAACAGGGCTGCCTTCAGATGTCTTTTATAGATAAGATAGCTGCTTATTTCCTTCATATCTGAAGGGAGGGTGTTCCACAGGGCAGTTCCACAGAGAAGGCCCTCTGTCTGGTTCCCTGTAACCTCACTTCTCGCAATGAGAGAACTGCCAGAAGGCCCTCGGCGCTGGATCTCAGTGTCCGGGCAGAACGATGGGGGTGGAGACGCTCCTTCAGGTATACTGGACCGAGGCCGTTTAGGGCTTTAAAGGTCAGCACCAACACTTTGAATTGTGCTCGGAAACATACTGGGAGCCAATGAGATCTCTCAGGACTGGTTTTATATGGTCCTGGCGGCCGATCCCAGTCACCAGGTTAGCTGCCACATTCTGGATTAATTGCAGTTTCCAGGTCACCTTCAAAGGTAGCCCCACGTAGAGCACGTTGCAGTAGTCCAAGCGGGAGATAACTCGAGCATGCACCACTCTGGTGAGACAGTCTGGCTTCAAGTTACAAGAAAGGATATTCCAACTAAACATTCAGAAAAGCTTTCTGACTGTAAGAGCTCTTCAGCAGTGGAACAGATTCCCAGGAGATGTGGTGGACTCTCCTTCCTTGGAGGTTTTGAAGCAGAGGTTGGATGGCCATCTGCCATGAATGCTCTAGCTGAGATTCCTGCATTGCAGGGGATGGACTAGATGACCCCTGAAGTCCCTTCCAATTCTGTGATTCTATGAACCCCCTGCAATGCAGGAATCTCGGTCTCCCATCCAGCTTAAAACCATACCAGAACCTGCATAAATGTGCTCACAGTTTTATTGCTGCAGCAACTGCATGTGTGCATGTGCGCAAGGGGTGAATCACAGCCAAATAACCTGGAAATGGTCTCTTCTGAAACCCTGGAGAGCTGCTGCCACTCAGTGTAAACGATACAGTCAAACCTTGGAAGTCAAATGGGATCCGTTCTGGAAGTCCTTTCGACTTCCAAAATGTTCGGAAACCAAAGCGCAGCTTCCAATTGGCTGCAGGAAGCTCCTGCACCAATCGAAAGCCCCGTCAGACATTCAGGTTCCAAAGAAAGTTTGCAAGCCGGAACATTCACTTCCGGGTTTGCGGTGCTTGGGAGGCAAAATGTCCAAGTACCAAGGTGTTCGTGATCCAAGGGACAACTGCTAGATGGAAGAATTGGAGGTGCCAAATTTTGGCCTCGCTCAGGGCACCACATTTCCCAAAATCACCAAAGTCCACCTCTGCTACATGCTTCTCCCCATCCTGAACATCAGACAGGGTGTCACTCACCTCTCGTAGTTGATTGAGAAGAGGAGGTGAGAACGCACAAGAGTGAACCTGGCTTTTGCCACAGCACTGGACACGGGCGTCTGGGTCTCTGAGCCGCTGGTTAGCAAGGACACAAAATCTGAGGAGCAAAAGGGAACTGTCTGTGATTCTGCATACATTGCAAGTGATCCAGGAAGCCTGAAGAACTAGAGATATATATATTTCAAAGTCTACAGTTCTACATTTATATGTGATTAATGCCTCCACTGTATCTTTTTTTAAACGCAAGTTCAATAAATGATGACATAAGCATGCACACATACAAAAACCATGCTTACTCATACTGAAAGTATTAAAACTCTAAACATCGGCGATTGCATTTTCAAAACTGATAAATTTATTCCTAACCACATTTATAAACAGACCTAGTAAACTCACTTTACAGATCTGTCCTTTGTAGGTTTTATAAATTCACAAGTGCTAGATTCATTTCTACTGTGTTGGATCCCATGTCCCCGTCTTACAAAAGCACCATGTATATTTTCAAGGAACCGTGTAAACGCTGTAAACATAAACCGATTCCAAAAGTTAATTCTGTTCTGCAGTATGATTGCTTAAATTTTTAAGAAAATCCCTTTGTTTACTCAAATATAACATCATTGCATTTCTAATTATATACAAAAGCGACGCTGTCCTGTCTAGCTAGGGGAAGAATTTTACATAATTCAATAAGGATAGCATTGGTCCCAATTGTATATTTATTTGGAAAATGCCATTAATCATCTTTATTACTGTCCTCCAAAAAGCCTCTATTTTTATTATATTAACTTCAGCATTCTGCAAAAAACAACAGTAATGACCCAAACCCCCCCCAAAAAAACCACCCTCTATCTATCTGCTGCAAAGAGTGAACTACCTGACAAGGTTCAGAAATAGAGAACCCAAATAATCAAGGGAAAGGAGCAACTTCCCAGTGAGGAAAGGCTGTTGCATTGGAGGATTGCGGGAAAAATGAGTAACGGGAGGCATGACAGAATTGTATAAAATTGGGGCTGGTGTCATAGCTGTCAACTTTTCCCTTTTCTTGCGAGGAATCCTATTCGGAATAAGGGAATTTCCCTTTAAAAAAGGGAAACGTTGACAGCTATGGGCTGGTGTGGAGAAAGTGGATCTCTCAAAATGGCAGAACTCATGGATAGCCAATGAAGCACAACGCTGGAAGATTCGAGACAGATCAAAGAAAAGACTTCTTCCTGCAACACATTGTTAATCTGCAGAACTCCCTTCCTCAGAAGGAGGAAGAAGAAGAGTTTGGATTTGATATCCCGCTTTATCACTACCTGAAGGGATCTCAAAGCGGCTAACATTCTCCTTTCCCTTCCTCCCTCATAACAAACACTCTGTGAGGTGAGTGGGGCTGAGAGACTTCAGAGAAGCGTGACTGGCCCAAGGTCACCCAGCAGCTGCATGTGGAGGAGCGGGGAAGCAAACCCAGTTCACCAGATTACGAGTCCACCGCTCTGAACCACTACACCACACTGGCTCCCTTAGATTTTGTAATTATTATTTGTTGATGAATTACACAAACAAATCCCACAACACTGTTATCAGGAGACAACGGTTAAAACGTCTTAGAGTACAAAGCAGCATAGGGAGTTACATGTTGAGCAGAGCTAACAATGTATTGTTCACTTGACATTCTAGCTGATTTCCAAAGCCTGAGGTGGGAAATTTTCAGGGGTGGAAGTTAACATGGACACAGTGGTAGAAGAAATCCATAGAAATTCTCTTTAATAGAGAAGTGGTGGGCACCGACTTAAAAGGTAAAGGGACCCCTGACCGTTATGTCCAGTTGCAGACGACTCTGGGGTTGCGGCGCTCATGTCGCTTTACTGGCCGAGGGAGCTGGCATACAGCATGTGGCCAGCATGACTAAGCTGCTTCTGGCGAACCAGAGCAGCGCACAGAAATGTCGTTTAGCAGTACCTATTTATCTACAATGCAATTATTCTTAAAACAATGCATTCTTCTATGTTGTTTTCACAAATATATGCATTTTAATGCAACCTTTGCCAATGAAACTGCACTGCAAAATTCAGAGAAATGTGAGTTTTGAAGGGTGGCTGGGTTTCAGTTTGGGTACCATGTCGGAAAGTGAGAAATATAGAAGTTTGCCTTTAAATGCAAATGGATTGATTTTCTCCCCACATCCCTACTTGGGTGTCTAACACGTGCAGCAAATACCAGCTCAAGATATTAGGAGGGTTGCATGGAATCAGCATCACAATTTATTTATTTTTTTAAAAAGTATCCAGGTTATCCAGATTCTATGACAGGAAAAATTGGATTCTACTACCTAAACCATTGGAAAATCTGAGCAAGTTTGCATAATTTTAATTTGCATAAACCAAATCTCAATTTTGCAAGCTGCTAAGCAAGGCAGTGAAGCCCACCACTAACTTCTAAAAATGTGATTCAGTCACACTCCTCTGTCTTCCCAGATTTTAGCCAATGCTGCCCACAGTCATTCAGGTGGTGGTAGCTAGGGCTGCTAGGAGGCCGTGAGTGTTCGGCCAATGAGATGTCACAGGAGTGTGGTCAAATTGTCCTGGTTTTCTAACTGAACTGAAAAGTGCTTTATCCCAATTCAGAAGGAATCCCTGTTGTCACAATTTGTAGTTTGGACATTTGTGCCCAAGAAGCTGTACATTACTCAGAGGTAAGCTCCACTGAATTCCACAGGGGTTCTATATCATTTCCAGAACGTGAAGTAAGGTGGAGAGCTATTAAATGGACTCTGACTTGGGAACATAGGGTTAAAAATCAGCCATGAAGCTGACTATGTGACCTCGGGCCAGTCTCTCAACCTAACCTACCTCACAGCAGGGGCGGAGTAAGGGGCGTGCGGTGGGTGTGGGCTGCCCCGGGTGTCACCACTGAGGGGGGTGACAAAATGCCAGGCGGCATTCACCGCGGGGCCTGCAGCGCATCCGAGCCATGCGTCTCTCCTGGGAGAGAAGCAGTGGCTTGGGCGCGTGCAGGCTCCGTGCTGCCCAAACGGTCTGCCTGCTGCCTCCCCCCCAGCTGCAGGGCGGCTGAGTGGGAGCAGGCAGGCAGATTCCGGAGGCCCCACCCTCGCCCCGCCCCTATGGGTGGCTCACCCTATCCCTGGCTTTCTCCACCGCTGCCTCACTGGGTTGCTGTTAGGATAACATGCAGAAAACACGACTTGTGAATTATGCCACCGTGAGCTCATTGGAGGGAAGGTGGAATAGTCATACACGCAACACTGATAAATGAGGAACAAACAAAATGAATTCTCTCTCTCTCTCTCTAGCCTGCCTGCAGCTCTTGAATCATGGAAAAAGCCTAACCGGACAATCACAAAAACAAACTGCAAAATAAAGCAAAATTAAAAAGGATAGCATAGAAAGATGCACACTCTCTCCACCATTTCTCCCTTTTAAGGAGCATTAATAATACCATATTTTTTGCTCTAAAAGACTCACTTTTTCCCTCCTAAAAAGTAAGGGGAAATGTGTGTGCATCTTATGGAGCGAATGCAGGCTGTGCAGCTATCCCAGAAGCCAGAACAGCAAGAGGGATTGCTGCTTTCACTGCGCAGTGATCCCTCTTGCTGTTCTGGCTTCTGAGATTCAGAATATTTTTTTTCTTGTTTTCCTCCTCCAAAAGCTAGGTGCGTCTTGTGGTCTGGTGCATCTTATAGAGCGAAAAATACGGTAATTAAAAATATGCTGCTCAAACTAGCAACCACACCCTCCTTCTGGCTAGCTACAAAGAAGGTGCTTTGAGTTTTAGGCGTGGCTCTAGGAAACAGCTCTGAGCATGTTTGGACTCCAAGGCAGCCCCACAAGGCCATACCATGGATGCTGGTGAGACTCCGAACTACAGATGGGAGTAGAAGCCTTCATAGCGGGGCTGCCTTGAAGTGCGGTCCAATCTGCCACATGGCTTTTCGGCTGAGTGCTGCAAAGGCCTGATTTTCCATAGGACGATAGATTGATACGAATGTTTGCAGAGTGTCCCTGACTTCAAACAAAAGTGGGACCGAGTATGTGGCTTTGATACTTGGGGGGCAATTTCTTTTCTTTCTTTTTTGCTTGACATTATTCTTGGGAGGGCTGCGTCCCATTAGCCCTAGAGCACCAGCTTCCACTGCATACAGACACACCTGCAGACATGAGGACTAGAAACCTGGTCGCTGTTTTTTAAAAAGAAAGAAAGAAAATCAGAAAGTTGGTTTCTGTGTTCCCTCCCCACCCACCCCACCTAGACCATACCTATGCGGCTGTCATCTCGGACCAAATCCTCAGAACTTAGGTAGGCGCGGTCATTGTAATTCCTATGTAAGTCATCTTCCTTATCCTGAAAGTACTCAAAGTTGTCGAACAGAGGCTCAGGTCTCTTCTCTGGGATGCTGGGAGCGGCTGCATGATGGATGACAGGAAGCAAAGGATTTTTTGGCATCACAGAAAGTAGACAAATACAGAAACACACTTTGATTCATCTTGCAATGCCCCCTTCCCCTTTCTTGCTCCTGGTCAGGGCCAGCTCTGAGTTCGAGATAGCCCTAGGAAAAGTAGCCTTTGGTGGGTCCTCTCCTCCCTGAGAAACTTACCTGGTAGCATATAGCAGCACCTGAAAACAGCACCAGGCAGATGGGTCTAACTCCCATTTTAATTTATCACAGTGCCCCGGTGCCAGAGGCATTGTGGGAAATTCCACCTTCGGCATCTTTAAATGTCATTTCCCCTCTACATTATCTCCATGTAGGAAAGTGCCCCAATTTCAGGGCTAGATGAAGACATTTTGGCCTCTGAGGTAAACAAAACGATAAGCCAAAATGGTGCTTCCCATACGCTGAAGCACCGCAATAATAAGAACAGATGATACAGCTGGCCATTCGCCACTAGCTGTGGAGCCCAAAATCTGTCACCTGAGGCAAGTTTTATTCCATTTCTCTTCATTTATTGCTAAAACACACGGGCCACTTTTCAACGCAGGCACGTTTCCCAAAGCATCAAGTGTAATAATAAAAACACTCCACTGTTAAATCCAATACAAAAATTAAAACAGCATGAAATATTAAGATAAGTAAGGGCAGAAGTAAAGTTGTAGACAAAAACCAGCTGCCACAAAATAAGTAAACCATCCACATATGACAATTCAGTTAAAAGCTTGGGCATATAAAACAGGTTTTTCCCTGGATGTCTAAAACTTTAAAAAGAAGAAGAATAGGGTGAGGCAGATCTCTCGGTGTTGGCCAAAATGTGTTGGGCCTTCAGATCTTGTTGGACTCAAGCTCCCATTGGCCCCAGGCCATCATGCCCAATGGTCAGGGATTATGGGAGTTGTAGTCCAACAGTGTCTGAAGGGCCCTATGGAAGCTACCTTAGTTTAGGGATTTGCATTAACGCAGTGTCTCTCTCTCAACCAAACCAAAATAAGGTTTTCTCAGTCTGGCGGCATTTATTTATATATGCTTTCCTATACAAATTATAACAACGGCCTGAAAGGGGGTGGGGGTAATGGCAGCATTTGACACCCCCCAGTGACAATGTCCCTTTCCACATTCCATAAGACATCACCACCCATTTCAGTCCAAGGAACAAGAGGGCAGACATGAACGAACAAACGTGGCAGTCCCACCATGTCATGTTTTGCCTTGGATATAGAACTGAAAATTGGAGCTTACATCTTGAATGTCCCTGGCAAAATACCCAGGAATTGGATCTCCCAACTTTGCTCGTATTCATGGAATTTTGCTAATTCTGAGCACAGCAAGGCTGGTGTGGGAGCTAAGATGCTCTGCGACAGAAACGCAAAGATTTATGGCATCCACATGCGATCATGAATGCTGCCCAAATGTGCTTTTTATTTACTCAAATGTGCATCTGGGTGGTCATTTCGTAAACTGTTTGCTGAGGCATGTCCCCAGACCACAGTGATCATTCGGCCACCAGGACAGCAAGAACTCCTTGTGCAATTAACCATCTCGGGACAAAGCTTCACTTTCGCCGGGAGTCCCTTGCGTGCAAACAAGCGAAATATTCACCCTGTGATAAAATCAACTTGTAGAAACTTTGCTGTGTCAAAAAGGTAATGGGGCCGTTCCATTACCTGTGCTGCCCATCCTCATATCACAGTCTTCACCTCAAATTGCTTCCTCGTCCGACTCTTAGAAGCAGGGCTTTTTCTGTGGTGGCACCTTGCTTGTTGGAATGCCCTTCCAAGAGAAGCCTGCCCAACTTGTTTATTCTGTTGGAGGCTTGGAAGTGGTAGGAAAGGTGCAAAATCATTTAATATTGCTAGAGCTTGACGTGTATGTAACTGAGCTATGCCACATGGAAGTCAAATAGTTTTACTAAAAACTCCCCTGTTCACACTTTGCTTGCCAATTCTGTGCCACCAGGTTGAGGTTCAGGCAGTGGCAGCAATGTCCCTCCCTGTTGCTACTTGAAGCCATCCTTTCCTTTTTAGCTACTCTTTAAGCAGAGGCTTGACAACCATATGTCAGGAGTGCTCTGATGGTGGTTCCTGCTTGGCAGGGGGTTGGACTCGATGGCCCTTGTGGTCTCTTCCAACTCTATGATTCTATGATTCTATGATTCTACTCCCGCATGAGGCCAGGAAACACTGTCTTCCCTCTGCTTTGGCACTGCGGCATTACTACGCTGCCACATCTGATTGATTATGTTTTATTTTCGGGAAGCCTAATCAGAGCGAGGGTAATGTTTTGTGCCATCGCTCTGAGCTGTCTTTGCAACATCACCATGTAGCCAAATCTGATCAGCTACATGGTGTTGTCATGAAGTCAGAGCACAGTATGGTATCATGCCATGTTGCTACAGTGGGAGAATAGTTCTAAAAAGCAAAGAGAAGCATTACAACTAGTGTCTGATGAGCAAACATTTATTCCCCTTCTTTTTGCATAGCCCCCTCCAATATCACCTGAATACTTCGTTGATTTTAAATTCTGAGCAGCCTTGAGGCCTCTTTTAGTCAAACTGGCGGAATATAGTTATGATGAACAGAGACATTTTTGCAGAAAACCAGGATCTGGCATGAAAATCCCTTGTGTATAAGTAAATGCATGAGACCTACACGGCTTTAGCTGTCCCACAGGTGGCAAAGCTCCATATCACAGGGGGGTTGGACTTGATGATCCCCAGGGATCCCTTCCAAATCTGCAATTCTGTGTGCCCATTGCTCATGCATGGCAAACACTAGCTGAGATTCATGTGATGCCCTACCCCAATATAGATGCGGTGATACTTTGGTTTACAAACTTAATCCATTCCGGAAGTCTGTTCTTAAACCAAAACCATTCATAAACTGAGGTGCACTTTCCCTAATGAGGGCTCCCCCGCCGGTGCCCTTCAACCGTTCGGCTTCCGTTCTTAGATGGAGGTAAAGTTCTCAAACCAGACACTATTTCCAGTTTTGCGGAGTTTATAAACCGAATCGTTCTTAAACCAGACTGTTCTTAAAACCAAGGTACCACTGTATAGATATATACAGTGGACGCTCAGGTTGCGAATGTGATCCGTGCAGGGATGCACGTTCACAAGCCGCAACGTCTGCAACCTGCAGCAGCTCGTCTGCACATGCGCAAAGTGTGATTTAGTGATTATGCACATGTGCCACCGCCGAAACCTGGAAGTAACCCGTTCCGGTACTTCTGGGTTTCGGTGGTCCACAACCCGAAAAAATGCAACCTGAAGCATCTGTAACCCGAGGTATGACTGTACCTAGTAGAGAAAATTTCACCTTGGGGAAGATGCACAGTGGAATTTTGTCTGAGTCCAGAGTTCATCTCTTTGTTCCCTCTGAGAATTTATGCTTCCTTTACGTTGCTGCACAGTTTCTAATACTGACTGACAGATCCAGAAAAGACCCTTGACTCAGAGGGGGTCCCAGTTTCCCATATGACCTGTGGTCCTTGCAAGCACTGGTCCCCTGCTCCCTTCTTCCATTTACACCCTGATCTGCACAACAGCTGATCTAAAAACCCTTTTGATTTCAAGCCAGAGAAAGTCCCATAGAAATCAACGGAGAGCCCTTGGCATGATGCCAGAGGGTTATCCGCCACCCTTAGCAGGTTGTGATAATCAGCCAGCCCAGTTGGAAACGGCTTCTTGGCAAGGAGAGCTTGTCTGTGTGCTACTTGGGAAAGAATCTGCACAAAAGCTGTTATTATGTAATTCTTGTTGGGACAAAGTTAATTGTGTTTGTGCAAATCACTTAGGAACGGAGCAACAACAGGACGACTTCCATCAGAGCGGGAAGTGGACGAGGTGACACAATTCTCTCCAGGCTCTCTGCTGCTTCGGGAGCGGCCAGCTCCCCATGCAAACTGACCGTGAATCTCAAAATCCTGTGCAAGATATTAGTGGGGCTTGGGATACTGCCTTGCGCAAGGCCCTCTTATCCTGCCTCTTCTGAGGTGGCAAAACACAGAGAGAGACCTGGCTCTGAATAGCAGCCAATATTTCCAACCCGTTCAGACTAACTTGCACATGAGAACGTTTCCCAAATCCATCTACCTGAAATTTCTGCCAATTTTTTTTTTTTGGGGGGGGCTACTTTGAGCAGAAAAGTTACTTGGGAGGAGGAGGGATAGTCCAGCAGGGTAAGAAAGAGTAAAGGTCCATTCACTGGCCAGACCAGAGAGCACCCAAGAAAGGCATGGAGAGACACAATAGCCGTCCTCTGCCAAGGGACTGCCTTTTTGCAGAGATTCATAGTTCTAGGCTTGGGGAAATCGCTCCCGGGGCTTAAAATATGCTGACCTCAAATGCCAGGTGAGAAGCACAACCCAAAATGCAGCAATGAAACTGCTAGCACGTTTGCAAAGCTAAGCAGGGGCCATTATGGTTTCAAATTGAATGGGAGACATTGTGTTGAGATTCCTGCATTGCAGGGGGTTGTAACTTTGCTTCTCGCAGTGATGGAACCAGCAGAAGACTCTTGGAAGAGGACCTCATTGCCCATCTAGAAGCTCCCTGGGTCTTACTTTGGCTATAACTCTTTTTTCCCCCTTCATCCTGGGTGCGAGTTCCAGACCAGCTAGTGGCAGGCAAACTTGGCCCTCCAGATGTTTTGGAACTACAACTCCCATTATCCCTGACCAATGGTCCTGTTAGCTAGGGATGATGGGAGTTGTAGTCCCAAAACATCTGGAGAGGCGAGTTTGCCTATGCCTGGGCTAGATGACCCATGGAGGTCCCTCCCAACTCAACAATTCAATTGTTCTATTATCCTATGAAAAATGTGTTTTCCAGAGAGGCACGACTCCCATCCCTTCCTTTGACTGACTTCAGGGGTGGGTTGCCCCTCCAGATGGTGCTGGACTCACAAACTCCCATCAGACCCAGCCAGCAGAGCTGACAGGCAAGGAGGATGGGAGTGTCACCCAACGACACCAGTGCGACCACACATTTCCCAGTCCCACCTGCTGAAGTGTCTGATAAATGGGGTAAGTGAGGGGTGGAACTGGGGGGTGGGGGTGGGCAGGAGGTGAAGGAGAGAATAGGCATAGGTAGGTGCACAAGAGGGGGCTTTGGGGCTCATGGGGCTAGGCATGGGTGATCATGGAATCTCCAATTTTCTGCTTTGTACCTGAGATAGGAGGAGCTTGCCTGCCACTAGCTGGTCTGGAACTCGCACTCAGGATGGAAAGAAAAAAAGACCCAGTGAGCTTTCTAAGAAAGCAAGACCCAGTGAGCTTCTATATGGGCAATGAGGTCCTCTTCCGAGAGTCTTCTGCTGGTTACCTCACTGCGAGAAGCGAAGTTACAGGGAACCAGGCAGAGGGCCTTCTCAGTAGTGGTGCCTGCCCTGTGGAACGACCTCCCATCAGATGTCAAAGGGAAAAACAACTATCTGACTTTTAGAAGACATCTGAAGGCAGCCCTGTTTAGGGAAGTTTGTAATGTTTGATGTTTTATCGTGTTTTTACTATTCTCCCGGGAGTCGCCCAGAGTGGCTAGGGAAAGCCAGCCAGATGGATGGGGTATAAAATAAAATAAAATAAAATAAAATAAAATAAAATAAAATAAAATAAAATAAAATAAAATAAAATAAAATATTATTATTATTATTATTATTATTATTATTATTATTATTATTATTATTATTATTAGTGGGGATCAGTGCTCCTCGTGCCTGTAAGGTTTTTCTTGCACAGTCCCTGTGACATTGTTGTCATCAGAAATTCCAGGTCGCATTTTAACCCCCATTTAATCCAGAGTTACTGTTTCCAAGGAAAATAAGTTTTTTAAAAACCAGCAACCTGTTTGCAATATCTCGGTGGCCCATTTGCAACATTGAAGCCCCCACCAGGCTGCACCCTTCATACTCCTGTGAAACGTACAACCCTCTTGTGTTCCCAAGCAGTCTCCCGTCCCAGAACAAACTCTGCTGAGCTGGCCGGGGCAGGTGTGTTGTTCAGGGTGTTATGATCACAGACAAGCTCCCTTCTTCTCAGATGCCCAGAGAGACCCAAACAAACTGGGAAATAGACTATACAGGGGAAGCAGGCCCCGGCTCAATGCACAAAATCAACACACTGAATAAACCAGGGCACATCCGTTCCTTCGGATATCCTCCCCTTCCACCTCCAGTCTGAGTGATTTGATACACAAGCCTCTCCGTGAAAACAGTAGCTGTTCAAATGGAAGTCGCCTGCAGCAACAGGCTTGAGGGTGCGTCCTCAGACTGCTGCCAGCGAAGGCTGGAAAGGATGCATCTTGCACAAGCTGCTACAGCGAAGCGTTTCATACACAAACTCTGCATCTTATAATGTTGGCCCTTAAGATTATGAGTGCCCTTTCTCTTCTGTTCTCTACCAAAAACGGAGGAAGTTTCTAGTCCTCATGAATCACTTTTAGGCTGATTTGAATATAATTAGCATAACCTAAAGAAACTTGGGGACTGCCTTTATTTACTTGTTTCATGTTTCGATCCTGAGCTTTCGCCTACCAAGTCAGGGTGGCAAACATACCCCTGCCCCTCTCCAATTTTATGAGAAAAGTTAGGCTGAGAGATAGTGGCTGGTCATCAAGTGAGCTTTGTGGACAAGGTGGGTCTCCCCAGTCAAGGTCCAGTGCTCAATTCACTACCCTCCTCTGACCAACGAAACTGGCTGGCTGGACAGGAAAATTGGCGCCTGAGTGCCAGGGGGCTCTGTGAGGCAAGTGGTTTAGAAATTGAGGCGAATTCACACCCCACTTCATGAGGGTGCCCAAATATTCATCTGCCATGGGAGAAGGCCAGATTGGCTAGTGTCAGGGAGGCCCACAACCCATGAGGACAACTGACTTTACCTTCTGCCCCACGGAAAACATAGGACCCACCACCACCATCACCATCAACCCTTACCCTTCGGACAGGTTTTGCAGCAGTGTCCTGGTAGCAGGATGGCATCACTGCAAGGAGGGGTGGGGCAGTCGTGCTTAATGTTCTTACAGCTGACTTTGCCTGTCGGCTTCCCACGGCGATTCCTCTGCTGTGGAGGGAAAGAGAAAATACTGATGATGGAGGACATGCGTCTGAGGCATTTGCTATGCATTGCGAGCTGTGCTTCCACATCTGTGCTGGACCTCGCAGAATATGCACCTCATATCTCATGATCGATTCCAGAGAAGCCTCACTTAACTCTTAAAAAAAAAGTTTATGATGCAGAGATAAGTTCCGAAAGTTGCATGCTCCATCAGCAGAAGGCAACTGCTGTTATGATAGTAAAATGCTACTGTCTATGGGTGCTTTCCAATTTCAGACCAGGGAACGGTACAGTGGTACCTCGGGTTACATATGCTTCAGGTTACATACACTTCAGATTAAAGACCCCGCTAACCCAGAAATAGTGCTTCAGGTGCAGAACTTTGCTTCAGGAAGAGAACAGAAATCGTGCTCCGGCGGCGCAGCAACAGCAGGAGGCCCCATTAGCTAAAGTGGTGCTTCAGGTTAAGAACAAGCACGATTTCTGTTCTCATCCTGAAGCAAAGTTCTTAACCCGAGGTACTATTTCTGGGTTAGCGGAGTCTGTAACCTGAAGCGTATGTAACCTGAAGCGCATGTAACCCGGGGTACCACTGTACTATCTAGGGCAGACCACAGGGCAAAGGCAGTCCGTCTGCTTGCCTCTCCAACTGCCCCAGAGGTGAATCCTGTGCCCCTGCACTGCCCTCTCCCTGCAGCCGGGACAAACAGCGACGGCAGATTTACTTCAGGAAATTGTCTTGGAGCGTATCGTGCAGCAAAGGACGTGCCAGAGCATTCTGAGCTATTGCGGAAGGGAAATAATGTGACCGTGTCCAAAAGTACAGGCACTTCCTCAATAAAGGGCACCTGCAAGTGCGGTGTTTATGAGATCTGCTTTCCCAGCCTCCCTGTTATTTATGAATTTGTTTGCACCCCCACTTTTTTTTTAAAAAGGGGGGGGAAGCACGAGGCAACTTATGCAAAATATCACCAAAGAGCAACACTATAATTTAATACAATCTGAAAAGAAAACAATCAACAAATAGACCAATAGATAAACAAGCTGAAGTGTGTGTGTGTGTGTGAGAGAGAGAGAGAGAGAGAGAGACTATCTGTATTTTGCAGGATACTATAATTTCCTGTTTTGCAGCTGATGGGGAATTAGGTGAGGGCCTTGTCCAAAAAAGACATGCAAATGACAGAATTGCAAGCCAGAACCCCACTCTGAAATCCCAGCTCTCTGATCACTGGAGTTAGCATTAATTAGCATCATTATTGTTATTAATAACCTGTCCTTCGCCAGAAGGTGTGACTTTATGGCACGTCACAGCAGTGTAAAACACAAGGTTAAAAACTGTTTAGAATCAATAGAAGAGGCCTGAGGCAAGGCTCCTACACATACCTTGAAGCGATTAAGAGATTTATGTGCCTGTGTGACAGAAAGAAAAAGAAAGCAGTTTTCTACATTACATTAAAAGTGAGTGACTAAATGCACTTTTGAGCCTCTCTTGGGGAGTAATGAAGGTGGGAGGTCTGGGATGAGCTCTTCCCGGCTTTCCCCCCCTGCCCCAAACAGGGTAAACGCAGCTGTGTGTATGCAGAGAGGGGAGATGGTTTGTTTCAAATGTATCTACCTTTAATTTCTTTCTTTTTTTGAAAAAACAACCCCACAGGAGATAATCTGGTCATGGCTCTCTTGTGGTCTCACCTAGTTTGGAACTCACTCAGTACAGTATTTGTGTGCCTGAGTAGATGTTGTCATACGGAAGAGAACAGAGTTTCCTAAACTTCCAGTTCCTAAAGCAGACCTTAGATATTTATTTTGAAGGTGTTTTAAAGTGTGAACCGGAAGCACAGATTGTCACCCTATGAAAAGGGGGGGGGGGTTAGAGAGAGGCTTACTCGGCCAAAAGCATGGAAAAGCTGCTTGCTCTCAAAGGAGACCACCTTCTGCTTTTCTGTGTTCCTTGATTGGAAAGAGGCAAGTTCAATGCAGGGTATCATGCAATGTCTTTAAGTTGGCTGTCTCCGGGACATGACTCTGCTCGAGGGTAGGTAGTGGCGGTGGCGGCGGCTGGTTCTTGCTGGGAGAAAGGCAAGGAGGCCAACAGCAGGTGGCGCCAGAGCCATTGAGGAGAGGCAGAACCAACTAATACAGTGGTACCTCGGGTGACAAACACCTCCGGTTACAAACACCAGATTACAGACTCTGCTAACCCAGAAGTAGTACCTTGGGTTAAGAACTTTACCTCAGGATGAGAACAGAAATTGTGCAGCAGCGGCGCGGCAGCAGCGGGAGGCCCCATTAGCTAAAGTGGTACCTCAGGTTAAGAACGGTTTCGGGTTAAGAACAGATCTCCGGAACGAATTAAATGACTAAACGTCTAAACAACAACCAGAGCTACCACGGTACCAAGTTTCCTCCCTGCTAAAAGGGCAACAAATACAATGTTTTTTGATATCTGACGAAAACAAAGAAAGAAATACAATAACTTGGAACTGTGTGTGAAAAAATTGTAGAAATAATAATACAATGAGTCTAATCAGAAGCCAAATGTGTTTGTTTTGTTTTCCCTTTTCCCTTTTTTCCCTTCCCCCTCTCCCCTCTTCTTCTTCTTCCTCTTCTCTTTTCTTTTTTGTGCCTCCTTTCTTGGCCTTTCTCTTTTTGATATGTTAAGAAAGAGACAAAGAGATAAAAGTGTAATATGAAAAGTTCAGTAAGTTAAAAGTGATGTTATGTAATTTTTCTATTACTATTTATATATTGTTAAAATTGGTTAATTGTAATGACTTGATGTAGCAACTACTGTGGTTTTTTCCTTTGTTATTGTTGAATTGTAAATAAAGTATTATTCTTTAAAATTAAAATTAAATTAAATTAAAAGGGCAACAGTGAGACTTAAGGAGGAATAATCAGACAGGCAGAACTATACCTTCGATGGGTTGCAAGCAGAGGTGTAGCGGTCCAGGGAGTGGGGGCAGCCCTGTATTGGAATGTTCTTAATGTTTGATGTTTCAATATTTTTTATATGTACTGTAAGCTGCCCTGAGTGGCTTTGGATACCCAGCCAGATGGGCGGGGTATAAATAATAAAATTATTATTATCATCATCATAGGTGGAGGGCGGGGGGGGGGAGGTGAGTTTGTGCTGAAACCAGCCTACAGCACCAAGAGGAAAGTCCCAATTGTAGCTCCGCCCATCTCTGGCCCCTGGCTCCGCCCACTGGTACTCTGTGGCCCCCCCGAAAGGTTGCTCAGAAGGGAATGTGGCCCCCGCAGTGGAGAAGGTTCCCCAGTCCTGCTCGGGGGTTCTGCAGCAACTCCCTCCCACATCTGGAAAAAAAAGAGAGAGAAAAGAATTGGAAATAACCACTTACTGGCTCGCAAGAGCAGACCACGCAGTGCATGATGCCAAAAGGGTCGCCCAAGTCTGGATGCCAAGTGTCCTCCAGGGCATAGGATCTGCCACCGAAAGAGCAGCCTAAAAGAAATGGGGGGGGGGGAGATGAAGAGTCTTGAGTGCTCCTGAAAGCCTCTATGAAGGTTGCCTCTATTTAAAAACACCTATTTATTGATTTTGCACAAAAAAACAACAACAGATTTTGGTACAGACCATAAATTTGGTATAGACCATTAAATTACAGTCCATTGACTTACCGTACCCCATTTCCATGGTTTCCATATTTACCCTTAAAGGATGCATATTTCATGTATAATATTCAATACATCCATTCGAACCTATTTATCTTAATAAATAACGCTGGTGGCTCCTACTTCAAATTCTGCTGTCTCTAATCTTTGCTGTTAATCTTGCCAGTTCCACATAACTCCATCACCTTCAAAAGTCTTATCCCAGAGTCAGGCCACTGGGCCACTTAGCTGAGCACTGACTGGCAGCAGCAATCTGAATCCAGCCCCAAATCTGCTGCTTCTGATCCTTTTAACTGGAGATGCTTTTAACTGGCCCTTGCAAGCCTCCTGCCTGCACCTTCCAGCTCCATGTGAACCCATTTAAGCTGTGATAGGAATTTTGAGGTCTTAGATATGTGTTAAATGTTCATAAGTGCACCAACCAAGCACAGCACAGGAAGACCGACCTGAAAACCATCATCCAGCATCATAAATGGCTCAGGACCGCAATACCTCAAGGACCACCTCTCTCCATATGAACCAACCTGGACCCTGACATCAGCTTCTGAGGCCCTTCTTCACCTCAGGTCTGCAGGAAATGTACATGGTCTTCCAGCTGCCTGCACCCCCTCCTCCAAATAAATCAGTTCACTAAAAGCACAGTCTGTCTGCTGACTCATCCAGGTCCACCCAGCAACCTCCAGCACCTGCCCTGCCCTCCAGAGCCCTGCCCTTAAGGCTTCCTTAGAATCACAGCACTGTCAAATTGGAAGGGACCTCATGGGTCATCTAGTCCAACCCCCCGCAATGCAGGAATACGCAGCTGTCCCATACGAGGATCGAACTTGCAACCTTGGAGAGCACCGTGCTCTAACCAACTGAGCTGTCCAGTTCAATTAGGACTCAGCAGAGTTTGTAACCTTCAAACTTCTTCTCAGAGCCAAAAAAGCAGCGGTGAAGGAAAAAGCAACTGCGGGCATCCAATTCATCAGCTGGAAAAATAAAAATGTGGCTCCCTTCTATGATTATTGGCTTGAAGACTTATACAAAATCGAAACATATGAACAATTTGCGTATAAACACAGACTTGCCATGGTCATATTCAGTGATATTTGGAATCCATTCTTGCAAATACTGTAATAGGTTAAGATCTGGTGAAGTACAATAACAACCTTGTAAAATATAGTTTTGGGGGTCCCCCCTCTTTATTTTCTCTTCTACATGGGTTCTGTTCCTCCTATTTTCTTTTTCTCTCTTTTCTCTATGTCTCAAAATGTTTAGCGCACATAATTATGTACGGTACTTTTTGAACTTATAATGAAGATGTTTAAAGTTGAACGAAAAAAGAGCAACTGCAGGCATGGACAGGAGTACATTTACCCATTACTGATCAGACACCTCCAATTTGGAATTAGGAACCAGAGCTTCCAGTTGCAAAGGGTGTGTTTAATAATGAGCGGACTTAACAATGGATTCCTATGCATATTTAACACAGAAGTAAGTCCACCCATTCTCAATGGGGTTCACCACTTCCAGGGACAGGATTTCAGCCCTAGGCCCAACCATTGCCCCTTTCCCAAAAATTCTCTATTTTACATCTCAAGCACGCAGTTCCCAATCCACCCTCATCCACCCTAATTCCTTCCTCCATGTGCCCTAACCCACCACCTGCAGCCTATGTAGACCTGCCACACGGGCATTATTAAGTAGTGGGTTGACAAAGCAGATGACACAGAGATTCCTCCAAGTAGTTCTTTACTTACATAAAAGGCATAGACAGTGCTTTTTTCGGGGGGTGGGTGCAGGGGTATACATACCCCTAAACATTTTGTGAATCTACGTTTGGCCTCATTGAGGGGCAGTATTTCAATATGAGTAGGAAAATGAGAGTACCCCTAAACATTTTTTTTTTAGAAAAAAAGCACTGGCCGTAGACAAGGAGGGCAGCTCCTTGCCCCCAGATCAAGTAGAACAATAGAAATACTTAACTAACTAATCACATCAGTTCTGCCCCCAAAAAGTCCTGCCCCCCCAACAAAAATTCTGGCAACACCTAATAATTTATATACCTGCTATGTAAATGTTGACTAGATGCTCTCTAATATTAAAGACAGTGTAGTGTAGTGGTTAAAGTGCTGTACTCACACCTGGGGGGGGTTAGGGTTCAAATCCCCACTTGGCCACGGCGCTCACTGGGTGACTTTGGACCAATTACTGCCTCTCAGCCTCTTCCTACCTCACAGGATTGTTGTGAGGATGAACAATTATAATATTAAGAAGCAGTACAGCAGGTCCCTGCCTCAAGGAACATACAAATCTAAATAAACAAGATAAATAAATAAATTTCCAAGGCAGGAGAGGAATGGAACGAGAAGAAGTACATGAATAAATAAGGAAATTAATTTGGATGTTGATATATTTCATCTTAATGTGGTTTTTTTCAGTTGGTACTTTTAATGAATGATTTTAATGGACAGGATTTGTTGATTAAGTGATATATATAAATCTTGCTCAATAAAATAAATACGCATTTCAGTTAGAATCCTAGAATTGTAGAGTTGGAAGGTACCCTGAGGGTCATCTAGTCCAACCCCCTGCAATGCAGGAATCTTTTTGCCAAACGTGAGGCTCAAACCGGACCCTGAGATTGAGAGTTTGAAGCTCTACCGACTGTTACAACCGCTTAGGCTGCCTTGCAATAGGGATCACCTTGCTGGTGATCCCTCCCCAGTTTCTTTCCTCCACGTTCCTTCCCACCCTGATTAAAAATAAATTTTTTGGAGATTTAAATTTGATGGGAAGTCCACCTTCTCTGCTCAAGGAGCCCATTTTCCCAACCACTGATCCATCAGGGCTGCACCAGGGATCCACTTAGGGACAACTGATGGGAATCGCCAGTTCTTCACCTGTTCCAGGACTGAGCCCCAAAGGTGAAAGTCTGTGACTTGTGCGTAGCTATGCCTGTTGAGCGGAGCCTCGACCCGCTTGGCATTCCTGCAACCTCACAGCACCCAGGACTGCACGTCTAGAACACTGAACGAGTGTGGGTGTCTTGTGTGGAATAGCTCTGGGCAAAGCCTTGGGGGTGAGGTCGCCGGGCAAGAAACTTTTCTTCCTACCCAGATTCGTGCCATCTGCTGCGTTTGGTGCCTCGCGTTGCACGCCGGCCCCTTTCACACATACACGCACGCACGCACACACCCGAGTCACTCTCTCACATAGCAGGCATCCCTGCACCCACAACTATTCCCCCTCTGTTCCACTTGGAAGCGCGCTCCTCGCCCGTCGGCAACCCGCCCGCGTTCGTCCAAGCGGCCCGGGAGGCTTCCCAAACGCCCGCGTCCCCGTCCACCGCCCGCCTCGACGTGGTTGCCGCCCGGCCAAGAGGCGCGGGCACGGGGTCTTCGAAATCCGTCCGTGGGAAGCAGCTGGGAGGCTCGCCTGCCGCTGCCCGGGCAGCTGTGCCAACCAAGCAAGGGAGACAGGGCTGGGTCAGGATGCGCCCTTCCGAGGGGTGGGGGGTGGCGTGCCCATCTCCTGCAAAGAAGCCTCCGCCACCCGCGCGTCCCAGGGAGGAGGAGGAGGAGAGTCCTACCTGCCGCCCCCTTGGAGGGTAGAGGGTCCGCCGATTCGGGCTGGATGGGCAAGAGGGGCTTGGGAGGGCGCGGGGCTGAGCCGTGGCCCGGCCACACGAGGGCGAGAGGCGGCAGGAGCAGCAGCAGCAGCGCCGCGCCCAGGAGGGTCATCGCGGCGAGGCGAGCGCGGGATCCCGGAGCGAGTCACCGTCCCGTCTGGCCCCGGCGGCCTTTATAGGCGCCGGCTTGGACCAAGCGGCGCGGAGGGGGCATCTCCTCGAGCAAACAAAGGCGGCGGCACATCGCGGCCCCGGCGGGGGGCCCGCTCAGCACCGCCGCGGGGGGTGGGGAGAGGGGGGAAGGATCGGGGAGGCGGCGGCGACGGATTGGGCCCCCTCCCACCGCCTCCGCCTCTCGCCCTCCGCGCAGTCCTGGACGGGACGTCCTCTCGTCGGCGCGGGAGGGAGGGAGGCTGCCTGGCCCGCCGCCGCCGCCGCCGCTCCGGTCCGGTCCGGTCCCTCCCGGGCTCCGCTGCTGCGGGAGGACGAGGGCGCCGCCGCGGGACGGGCAGGGCTAGGCAGGGCGCCCGACGGCGCGGGAGGAGAAGCGCGGCGAGGAAAGGAAACGGGCGGGACGCGGAGAGGAAAAGCTCCGCCCGCGGTGCTGGGCGGAGGCGGAGGAGCCACCGCGCGGCGCCCACGGCGCTGGGTCCTCCGCACCCTCACCTGGGCTTGCCCGCCTTCCCTGCACCCATCCACGGTGAACGGATCTCCCCCGTCAAACTTGCTGGGGAGGGGGCTATCCAACTACAACCTCCCTCACAAATCCTGAAAATCTTTTCCCGTGGGTCCACGAGTCACCCACCCCGACGAAGTCCTTTCCACGGGGGCCGGCAAGCGCCCCCAGCGCGTCCCAGTATTCTTATATAGTACATAGTATGTTGAACTCTGAACATCACCCCACTCCATAGCAAGCTCCCCTTCATTGCCACAATCTGGCCAGAAAGGCTTTGAAACATGAAGGACAGCCCTGCAGGATCAGGCCCATCTCATCCAGTATCCGTGATCAGCTCCCCTCCTGCCCTTTCCACAGTTGGTGCCCCAAACATGGCCTCATGCCACCCACCTGCCTTCTGCTGTGTGGGCATGAGGTTATGCTACAATTCCCACAATGCTCACACTCAGACGTGAAATTGTTGAATGGTTTCTTTAAATGTAAAGGTTCATCATTGTTCCACCCGATGTGTATGTCTTTAAGGGGCCGGAGCAAGGGCCAGAGCAAAATAAGGAGACCCAGCTTTACAGCTGTGAAACATAGCAGGTGCTGCTGAGTTGTATTGATTAAGCTGTGTCAGCAATTGGGTGTAGTATATAAGGAGCAGCACCTAGCTCTCCCATTACCCTGGAGGATGGGTTGGTGGTTGGGTCATGGTTTGTTGTTGATGTATTTAGTGTATAAGGAATTTTTGCTTTTGTTATTAAAACCTTGTTTAAGTTATTTCTGAGTCCCTTTTTAATGCATGGTCTCCCCAGCAAGCTCTCTGCAGCGCTACTAAACTGCAAATAGCCAACAGAAGTGTCCCTCATATCTTGCACCCTAAGGCTCACACTCCCTTTCTTTCCCAGCAAATCATCACTCAGCAGTCCTTCCTAAAGGGATCTCCTGCTTCAGCTCCCTGAAACTTAGGCTGGGGCCCTTGAGATGTCAATCTTGAAGTGACACTGCAGCTGGCTGCATAGAATCTACTCCTGCATCTCATTGGAAGAAACTGGATAAATTCTCCAGCAGGGGGCGAGTGGAGCTCTCCATGACGGATCACCTGTGAGGAGAAGGTTTGGGATAGGGAAAGAGGCCAGAATCAAATGATGGAAGTCGAGCAATGGTTTGCCATAAGAGTGTCTCTGAACTCAAAATGACATGTTAAAGCTAATATGATTTGAAGCTTTGGGATTTTGGGACGCAGGGGAGAAAAGGATTCTGGCTGTGGTAGAAGTCCGCGTTTTGCATGCAAAAGATCCCAGGCTGAATTCCTGACATCTGGGAACAACTTCTGTTTCTGCCCTTGAAGAATTGGGGCTAGTCAAGTCAAAGGCTGGGCAGACAAATTGCCCAAAATCTCCACAGAGCTACCCCCAGGTGGCTTTTGCAACACTGAGCTAGATGCACAAACATTAAGCAGGCCCATGGGACACTCACATTTGCATTCAATTTGCATATGTTCATTCACTGATATCACAGCCATTGCTGATTGGGTGGTGCTGTGCTTGGCTCCTCCTACTACAGCTTCCACCGGCAGGCCAGAAGCATGGGAAATGGATCGGCATTTTGGCGCAAATCCTTCCTAACACACATGTGTTTGTATACAGCTTAATTAATTAATTAATTAATTAATAATTAATTAATTACATTTGTAATTATCCAAAGATCCCAGGGCTGTTCACAACAGAAAAATATTCACCTTTTTCTGCAAAGCAATTTCCCCTGATGTAATGCATTTGTGTATGTTACGTTCACGAATATGTGCATTTTTTTATTTACCAGGGAATATGCACTTTTGTGCATGTCGCTTGTACGTGGAGCACTGCCTTGCAAAATTTGGAAAAGTGCAAATTGCGTAGCGTAGCTGTGTTTCAGTTTCTGCGTTGCTTGAGAATGTGCCTTTCTGTGTGAGCTATTTTGCCTTCCTCTCCCATCCCAACGCAACAACCCCACTATATGCACCTGCAGGTTGTACTGAGGCTTAGAAAAATTATTTTAAGGGTAGGGAGAGAGGGAGGAGAGAGAGAGACCCACAAGGAGTGTCCCACCATCCTCTCTGTAGGAAAAAACAGGCAGCTTACTGAAGCTTCAAAACCAGCAGATGCTTTGAAAGCTGCAGCCTTAGTGAGTCAGGGGGGAGAGAGAGAGAGAGAGAGAGAGAGAGAGAGAGAGAGAGAGAGAGAGAGAGAGAGCCATCCTCCTGCTGCATATCCCTGTGGCAAGGAATCAAGCCTTTCTTTCCAACACTTCTCCCTCCCCTATAACCAAGTAACTAGGTTGACCGGACTGAGGCCTGCTCCCTTGAGAGATAATTTCAGTAAAACAGGGAGAAAGAGAGAGATCTAATAATTCACACTAGACATGGGAATTTTGGATTCTGTGGCAATATTTGCACATCTGAAGCCCAGTCGCAAGGTAACGGAGGGGAGGTGCAGGAGTGGAAGTGGGGAAGAGAGGGACAAGGCTGAGCGGAGGATGATGGTGCAGGAGGGAACCAGCTGTGTTTTGTCTGAAACACATGGACTTAATATTATTTTCCTCATATTCAGCATGATTGAGCTATGCCCCGGGATCGCCTGTAGGAACTTCCTGTGAAGTAACATGGTGGGCTGAGGAGGGAGGGAGGCAGGCGTTCGCCAGGTGTTCAGGAGCAAAGGACTTTGGGGAGAGGACGACGGGCTATTCGTTTTATTTCTTTTGGGGGTTTTTCCCCCCTTCTTAATTATAGAAAACACACCCTCACCCGAACCTCGAAAGTAATAAAAAATACCTACGGGTTTTTAAAAACACCCAATAAAAAGATCCAGCTTGTTTTCTGCCAACAAATGCAAATATCATCACTTCTGGAATGTATGGGGTGTTAGGGGAGGGGTAGTCCCTCTGGTGGGGGGGCGCTTTGCATTCCTTCTGGGGTCGTTTGTCCACTTTTGGTCCCCACCCTGCACTCAGCTCTCACCTGGGGCTCCTAGAAGCTGTCAGCATGCGGCAGTGACTACACCCCTCGAACGGCTTCAATTATGTGGGGTGGGGCTTGGCTGCGCCCCCCTAATATTTTATTCAAGTTGGCATCCCTGAAGGGGAGGTATAATAGTACTGAGTGGTGTAAGGCTTTATAGGTAAAAAACCAGCACCGTGGCCCATCTCAGGCCAACTTCCAGGACAATATTATTACTATTTACTGCATGTCCCAATTTGCTCAGCAGAATTTGCTCCCTTGCAATTGCACAGAGGTTTGCAGCTTTAAAGGGTAATTTTTCCATGCTGAACTGACGTTTGGTTATGTCCTGAGAATTCTCTGTTATGTTAGAGAGCCTTTCCTACCAAAAGAAAACAGCTGTTTTAGCAACCTGTTTTAGCCCTCTGATGCAACGCGGTAGGAATTTTAAGCAAGCCTGCTGGCTTCGCTGGCTTCACTCTGTTTCCCTTTGTGAAGAATATATATATCATCGTCAAAAGTGAGATTGCTCGGCGTTTATTTGTTGAGTCAGATGTTTTGATTCTGTCTACTTAATTTAACATGGCAACCTCCTCTGGGCAGGGACAGAATGAATGGTTCATGTTTTATGGCACTTCGAGAGCAACTAACCATCACTTGCAGTGCTGTTAAAATTCCTGCAGGAACACATCTGCATGGAAATCATCTACAGATAGATCTCCATGCAAGGCTAACAAGTACAGATAGATGGTCAGTCCATGCGCTCAAGCTGGGAAGCAGCAATGGGCCACTGCTTCCCAGTATTGGATCATCACATGCACAAGGAATGAAATATATGCACTAACTACTGCATAGTGAATTCTGATTTTACATTTTCATCCGACTTTCATTTTCATTGCATTGAGTTACTCGTATACCACTTAGAGGCGGTTGTAATTAAGTAGTAGAAAAACTTTTGAAATAAATTTACTGATTATTTCTCTTATTTCACAAACTTTATATATTGCCTGATTGTAAAATAACAAACAAACCTGGGAATGGCTGCCGGGACCACATAACACTGGTCCTGAAATACCTACATTGGCTCCCAGTATGTTTCCAACCACAATTCAAAGTGTTGGTGCTGACCTTTAAAGCCCTAAATAGCCTCAGTCCTGTATACCTGACGGAGCGTCTCCACCCCCATCATTCTGCCAGGACGCTGAGGTCCAGCACCGAGGGCCTTCTGGCTGTTCCCTCAATGCGAGAAGTGAGGTTACAGGGAACCAGGCAGAGGGCCTTCTTGGCAGTGCTGCCCGCCCTATGGAACGCCCTCCCATCAGATGTCAAGGAAATAAACAACTATCTGACTTTTAGAAGACATCTGAAGGCAGCCCTGTTTAGGGAAGGTTTTAATGTTTGACGCTCTATAGTGTTTTTAATTTTCTGTTGGGAGCCGCCCAGAGTGGCTGAGGAAACCCAGCCAGATGGACAGGGTATAAATAATAAATTATTATTGTTATTGTTATTATACAAAAAGAATACAGCAGTGACATTATTGGTAAAAACAGTTAAAAGCAACTGTTTAAAACTCTTGAAAATATTGCTTGCATGCATATCCCAGGTTTCCTGAAGTAAACAGTACATAGACAGATACATAAGGCAATGCATATATTTGTATACAAATGTGTATGTATTGCTATAAAATTATGCTGCATAAATATAGTACAGCATGGGATTATATGCATATAGCGGTGTTTGTGTGTATAAAATTTTGTGTATGATTTTGCATATAATTAATTGTACATGAGATGATTGCAAATCACCACTGGAGACAGGTAGGATGAACACAACGAATCGAGTTAAGCACCTTTCCACCTGCTTTAGTAAAAATAAATCCAAAAAAATTATACAGCACCCTGTGGGCAGGACCCTACATCTGGCTTTGATGAACGTCTTCTCGAACCAAGATTTGGAAACGAAAAATAAAGCTATAGCAGGCCACATACTGATGGCAGCCAGAATGACTTTGGCCAAGCGCTGGAAAGACTTGAAGTCCACATTGCTGGAGGAGTGGTATAACAAAGTGTAGTATTTAGCATCGGTAAAGAAATTAACACAAAAACATGGAATGCTGAAAGATCTCTCAAAATCAGACGAGTTTAATTTGCATTACAATTTTTTTTAGTTTTTATTCTTTGTCATACTATGCAAGGATCTGGAATGTGTAACAATCCCAGTGGTCCCAATTCCTTTGCTTTTATAACATATGATTTCATCTTAAACTTTCACTTTGGAAGATTCATGTAGTACCATCTACACCTGTTTCCAAAACTGGTTTTCTCTTGTGTGCTCATTTGTAGAGGGATCTGTTTATTTCCTCTGTTGTCGATTACCTTTTCCTGCCTTTATCATATCTGCCTGGGACACCCAAAATTAAAATCCATAAAGATTGTTAATAATTTTTCTTTAAAAGAATCTCTCCACTCCTATTGAATATACACTTTCCAGAGGGCCGTATAATACACTCTCCCAAAATCTTCTCCTGAATGTGTAAAAGGCAGAATAAAAACAATAAAAACAACAATAATAATAATAATAAATGCCTCTTTTTATGGAGAGTTTTCTAATTTGCCTTGTTTGATAAAGGCAGCAGGCCACACTCCTGAGTCATTCATAAAAAAGTTCTCTCCCCTATCTCCCACTCTGGGTCTTGATTTGGCATCCCTGGGAGATCAAAGTGGGGCAGCTGTTCCCCTTTTCCTGTGTGCCTTTTGCAACTGCCCGTGGGGGTTCCCTTCTCTCCGTAACCAGGAAGGGGGCTTGTTTGGCCATGGGATTAATGGATGCATTAGAAAGGGATGCTTTAATGACACTGGCTGTGCCCAGGGAATTGTGTTTGCCAGGCAATTGGGTTCCCAGCCTCACCTCCCTGGGAGGGAGCCCTGCCACACAAGCAGCCCAGGAGACGGAGGAGGCAAATATTTGGGCCTGGGTGGGTTTCGCAGAAGTGTGAGAAGGAATTCCGCTCTTGCTCTCCACTCCTTTAAAACACATTCACACACTCGATTAACCAGATGCTCCAACTGTCCTTGTTTAAAGAGGATGGTTCCTATTCTTTAGCTTCCTGCTGGATCTCCATTTTAAGCCCCCTCTGGGTGATACTTGCTAAAAAGTGTTATTAGCATGAGTCGCAAGAGGTGGTATTCTTCAGGGGTTAGCTCCTTCCCCAGGCTCTCTCGAAGCTAACAGTGCAACCCTGTGCATGCCATCGCTCAGGAACAGATCCCCAGTAAGGACGTAGATAGGATTTGCAGAGTTGTGCAGTGCAATGCAGCCTGTCTCTAGTGCACAGGCGCCATCAATGCACACATGTGAATATTACATGGTCATACAGCACAACAGCGCCAACCTAGCAGTTCGAAAGCATGTCAAAGTGCAAGTAGATTAATAGGTACCGATCAGGCGGGAAGGTAAACGGTGTTTCCGTGCGCTGCTCTGGTTCGCCAGAAGTGGCTTAGTCATGCTGGCCACATGACCCAGAAGCTGTATGCCGGCTCCCTCGGCCAATAAAGCGAGATGAGCGCCACAACCCCATGACTGG
This sequence comes from Podarcis liolepis, assembly GCF_965112155.1. NCBI lineage: Eukaryota > Metazoa > Chordata > Lepidosauria > Squamata > Lacertidae > Podarcis > Podarcis liolepis. Next base: position 95,712,158 of record NC_139556.1, on the reverse strand, counting down.
ACCTAATGGTCCGGGTCCCTTTACCTTTACAGCGCAACAACCCTCTATCATCTCAAAGGCTCCTGAGTCTTTTAAACCGTTGAGAGCAAAGGACTGTGGGGCTGGGTTGCAGCCACACCTTAAGTTTAAAGCACATTCAATGTACATTGAAAGCACACGGCTGCCCCAAATAATCCTGTGCCCCCATAGATCCATAATTCCCAGCGTTCTTAGCAAACTAGTGTTCCCAGGAGTCTTTGGTGGGGGCTTTCAATGTGCATTGAATGTGCCTTAAATATATGGTATGGATGCTCCCTCCCTCCAGTGCATCCTTTAGCTTAAAGAAGGTGTGGGACCTGCAACAAAGTTTTGCAGTGTAGAGCACTCTTCTTCAGCAGGCAAGCCAGCCCTGCTCTCTTACCAGATACTCTTTTTCGTTCCCCCTTTCTTTTGCCCTTGTGTGTGGAAGGTGCTCTTTTGGCCACCTGTGACAGGCGCTTAGGGAACGAGACTCCCAAATGCCCCGGCCAATCAGAGGAGGGAATGCTTAGAGAGATGAGCCGAACAGCCTGACCTGGGGAAAGGCAACTTCAGAGGTTCCTACCTCTGCAATCTGCTCGTTTATGGAAAGCTGCATTCCTTTCCTCCTCTCCAACAATAACAAGGCATTGTGATATTATCCAGATTTTCTGCTCAAAGATAATTAAACAATATGCATTTCCTGCTTACTGAGATCATAATAAGCAGTCAGATTCCCCAGAGCTGTTGCTAGTCAGGGTGGGGTGGAGGGGCTTGCAGAGGGGCAGAGCCTGTAGCATACCTAACCTCTGAGCTGTTCAGAGACCCTCCAATCCCACCTCTCTCTCTCTCTTTTCCAGATGCAACCTAGCAAATATCATCCCCTGGCTTCCTGCTCCTCTCTGCCGCTCACCTGCCTCTCACACCTTTGCCAGCGTGACATGTGAAATTTGGCATACTTGAGGTTGCAACCCTATGCACACTTACACGGGAGTAAGTCCTGGTGGATTCAGTGGATTTATTATTCAACAGACACAATTTCTAGAAACAATACAATGCAGTAAAGAACCAACAGGAAAGCAGTTTTCCAAAAGCTTATAGGGGCAACCTGTTTGTAGAGCATTCGCTCTGATTTGCTTGCATAACCCTATGCAGAGGTTAAACGATGTTCAGTCTTTATTGCACATTTGTTCTGATTTGTTTCTAGGTGGGTTATATGGCAATGAGCACCCATCCTGATTTTCTTCCAGGGTGTTTATACGTCTTTCCATTAAACATTTCTTCATCTCACACTTTCCATCGCATCTCCCCATCACTTTCCTAACTGTAAAAGCTCCAATTATTTTTTAAGGAGGATTTGCTGTGCTAGGGTGACGGAGTGCTTTGGTCCACTTCAATTGCACAAGCCTAAATTCCCTGGCGTGTCCTTGAACACTAACCACAAAAGAAATGACAGTCTGGAGGTCTACTGAGATGCATTTGGGAAGGACATGCCATCCCCCGCCAGGTGAACACTGGAATGACTTGCTATCCAGTCCTGTAGACATTTAGTCAGAAACAAGCTCCTTTGTATCTGAAGAAGTGTGCATGTACAAGAAAGCTTATACCCAGAGCAAACGTAGTTGGTCTCAAAGGTGCTAGTGGACAATTTTTTTATTTATTTCAACTGTGTCAGACCAACGCGGCTACCTACCTGAACCAAGCTCCACTATGTTCAACTGCACTTTCTCCCTAGTGACTCTGCTATCATTACAGCCTGCTGTCCCTGCCAGGTTTTAACAATGTTCTTGTTAAATATTCCCAAGCTAGAAAGAGCCTGTTTCAGACCTTATGGGAAGCACAGGCTTCTGTGTGGATTCACCTAATGACTGCTAATGTGCCATTTTGCAAATGCAAAGTCTGAGTGTGTGTTTTTAGGCTGGAGGAGGCAAGACTGAATTAAAAAAGAAGAGGATCTGCAACAAAATGTTGCAGTGGATCCTCACTTTGCATCAGGAAAGCTCCTGCTCACAGCCATACTCTCCTGCAAGGTGGCTCGTTCCATCTCCCTGCTTTCTGTTTCCCTTTTCCAACCAATGCACACCATTCTGTGACCATTGAGCATGTGTGCTACTACTCTTTGGGCTGTTTAGGAGTGGCTGTTTTTTGCCTCCTCAAGTTTTAATTTATCAAAGATGTTTGCAAACGTTTCCATGCTAGTAAGCTCCTCTTGCTTTTTAGTTGACCCGTATTGTTGACACTCGCTGTCTGGGTTTGCTATGAGAAGGAAGTGATGGCAGGCTGGGAAAGCTCATATCCTGAGCCTATAAGGTTACATGGAGGCAGGGATGGGTGGGAAAAGAAGCCCATCCATTTTCCTGACACAGGTTCCCTATCCCTGAGGAAATGTGTGTGTGTGTGCCCATACCTTCTTGCAGCACTACAAGTGAGCAAGCGTCTTTGTTCACCTTTTCATGATAGGTGGAGGGCATCTTGCAGATCTACTGGAACAAAACACATACTGACCTATGTTTGTGTGCATACATGCAACATACAATGAATTAATGTCTGTTTGCTAAGTGGAATACATCAGCATTCCTTAGGAGCATGCAATAAAGTGCCAGTGTAATGTATTTACCTCGGTCAACCCACACCTGGAATACTGTGTCCAATTCTGGGCACCACAATTTAGGGAGGGTGTTGACAAGATGGAACGTGTGCAGAGGAGGGCAACCAAGGTGATCAAGGGTTGGAACCCAAGCCTTATGAGGAACGGTTGCATCCATGACAGATGGCCATCCAATCTCTGCTTAAAAACCTCCAAGGAAGGAGACTCCATCACTTTCCCAGAGAGTCCATTCCACTGTCGAACAGCTCTTAGCACCAGGAAGTTCTTCTTGATGTTGAGTCGGAATCTCCTTTCTTGTAACTTGAAACCATTGGTTCATGTCCTGCCTTTTAAGCAGGAGAAAACAAGCTTGTTCCCTTATTTGAAGAGAGCCATCATATCTCCTCTCGGTTTCCTCTTTTCTAGGCTAAACATACCCAACTCCTTCAACTGTTCCTCATAAGGCTTGGTTTCCAGACCCTTGATCATCTTGATGAATGCCTCTTACAACTTTTCTTTTGCTGGCCTATTATAATACTGAGTTGACACTTGTAACCAAACACTGCCCAGACTTACATCTTAGCTTGTAACACTTGGGATCCACTCTGGCTCACGGGAGATCCTGTGCTGCTTGGCCACAAGGTCCTTATGGGTGCTCAGAGAAGTTTTGCATGGATGTCTCAAGTCATGGTTATGAAAACATTGCCATGCACAAAACCAATGGCTGCCAAAGACCCCCCAGGTAGAAATTTCACATGACAATAAGTCAATAGATCAGCATACCAAGCGAACTTGGTTTTGTGGGTCACCATACCAAAGCAGCTAGGAACTGCTGAGATAGCATATGCAGGAACAAAGGAAGCTGAATTATACAATGGTCTATGAAGCTCAGTACTGCCTACACTGACAGGCAGCCGCTCTTCAGGGTTCCAGGCACCTACCACTAGCTACAACACAACAGAATCAGACACACAGCATTGGAGAAAACCAAGAGACAATTGCATCTCTTCTGGGAAGCCACTGGAAGATGTTTATGGACCCTCAATCTCTCGGTGTCCCCCACCCCCCTGCAAGCCCATCTGTTTGCTTGGCGGAAAGATTAGTCTCCCAGGCTCTCTCTTTTGTTTGTCCCAGTTTGTCCAGCTGTAATTGTGGGCTTTTATAGGGGCTTCAAAAGGCCTCCCCTCTCCAACCCTCTCCTCCGCACAACCCCCCCCCCCCCGTAGCCCGTGCTAACAAGATGGCTTTAATGCCAGGATGAGAACCCAGCAGCATCCTTGCAGGGAAGGAGGAAGCTTCTGGGGTGATTCAGAGCCCAGCCTGAGGATGGTTTTGCACATTGTTAAAAGCAAACGCACGCACGCACGCACGCACACGCGTGCACACACACACACACACGAATGAAACACAAGTCATCTTTTCCAGCAGAGCTGCACATTGAAGAAGTCTCAGGGATGATCCATCACGCAGCCACGTCACATCCACACCAGACCATTAAAACACACTTCTACTGGTTAAGTTGACACACAAACTCCGGGACAAGGACAACTGTGACTTTAAGGAAGAATGGGAGCTTTTTACAAATTATCTAAAAAGACAACAAAAAGAACTGGACTCCTTGGCAGGGTTTGAATAAATATACACAAATATATTGGTTGATAACATGATAGATAGTTAATGTAAGGATATGTACAATTTTATAACATGCAGGGAATAATATGTGCTGAGAAATCAGAGAGAGGAGCTGAGGGAAGTCTTGGGGTGGGAGGAAGGGTTTGAAGGGGGTGGGGCGGAATAGTGAATATGATAGGTTTTGATAGTTGGTATGTTGAAATTGTCTATGGAGTTTTCTTGGCAGGGATACTGGAGTGGCTTGCCGGTTCCTGCTCCAGGTGGATCACATTTGGTCAAAACTCTCCACTATGACCTGTCCATCTTGGGTGCCCTGCATGGCATAGTTCAGAGCTTCTCTGAGTTATTCAAGCCCCTTCGCCACAGCAAGGCAGTGATCCATGAAGGGGTCCATACTATTGGTTCATATAGTTAAAGCTATGGTTTTCCCAGTAGTGATGTATGGAAGTGAGAGCTGGACCATAAATAAGGCTGATCGCCGAAGAATTGATGCTTTTGAATTATGGTGCTTGAGGAGACTCTTGAGAGTCCCATGGACTGTGTTGTAAATAAAAATATGCCCTTTTCCCTTATGGGGTATCCAAGAGCCCATATAGAGTCCTTACATAGGTTCCCTATTGGTAGGAGAAAATAACAGAGGCCAACCAGAGAATATTGAGAAGCAAAGCACATATTTTTATTTACAACAACTGCAAGAAGATCAAACCTATCCATTCTTAAGGAAATCAGCCCTGAGTGCTCACTGGAAGGACAAATCCTGAAGCTGAGGCTCCAATACTCTGGCCACCTCATGAGAAGAGAAGACTCCCTGGAAAAGACCCTGATGTTGGGAAAGATGGAGGGCACAAGGAGAAGGGGACAACAGAGGACGAGATGGTTGGACAGTGTTGTCGAAGCTACCAGCATGAGTTTGACTAAACTGCGGGAGGCAGTGGAAGACAGGAGTGCCTGGCGCGCTCTGTTCCAGGGGGTCACGAAGAGGCGGACACGACTAAACAACTCAACAACAACAAGAACATGTGGAAATTATTAATAAAAAACAAAAACAAAACACACACACGCTTCTACCACTTAAGAAGATAAGAACACGAGAAGAGATTTAAGGAAGTCCATTTCAAAGGCTTGGAGGAAATCCTGGCTCAGTGGTAGCACATCTGGTTTGCATGTCGAAGGTCCCAGGTTCAATGCCTGGCATCTCTGGGGAGGGCAGAGGAAAAAACCCTGATAGGAAATCGTAGAGAGATGCTTCCAGTAAGAACATAAGAAGAGCCTGCAGGATCAGGCCCGTGGCCCGTCTACTCCAGCACCCTCTTCTCCCAGTGGCCAGCCAGTGGAAACCCACAAGCAGGCATCAAATGCAAGAGCAACTCTCCCTTCCTGTGGTTTCCAGCAACTGGCATTCAGAAACAACCGTGGAGCAGTGCCAGATTTATGTATAAGCTAAACAAGCTATAGCTTAGGGCCCCACTCCCTTGGGGGCCCCAAAAAATTTAAAGGGAAAAAAACCTGGATGTACATTTCTAAAATATAAGATAAAAAACAAATAAAATAAAACCTACATACAGCAACAGTGTTTTGTGTTGTGTAGGCTCCTATTTTGTTATGTGCAAACGGGACGCGGGTGGCGCTGTGGTCTAAACCACAGAGCCTAGGGCTTGCCGATCAGAAGGTCGGCGGTTCGAATCCCTGCGACGGGGTGAGCTCTCCCTTGGAAGGAGGAAGGTAGGGCTTGTGATGAAGGGGGTGGGGAGGGGAGGGGACCACTGACCCCAGCCAGGCGAATCCTCTCTTCAACGCTTAGCACATGCTTTTCACTAAACAAATGTTAGGTAGTTGGCGCAAATCTTCTCAATGTGTATTCGCTTTGTCCCTTTGCACAGAGAGAGAGAGAGAGAGTTGGATATCTGACAACCCCGGCCCGATTTTGGCAGCTCCAATTAAATTGAACATCTAGAAAATCACAGCTCAGATCATTAACACATGTCTTTGTCTGGCTCTCCAGGAACAAAGAACTCAGATTAGTACCCAATAGAGTTGCCAACTTTTTTTAATTGACCCCTGTAGCTGTGCCTTAATAGCGGTGTGGAAGTGCCAACATTAGCAGGTGATAAGGACTTTCACCAGGAGGGGAAATGGTGGTTTTTTTGTTTTTTGAGGTTGAGGGGTCAACAACTAGAAATCTTGGGGGAAATGGAAGTACATTCAGCTGATCTAACTCAAACTCCTTTTATATTTTAAACAACGTAAAATGCATAAATGCATAAAATTGCATAATTTGGCAAGCCGACGAAACGACTCTAGAGCGATCCGATTCATGTTTACTCAGAAGTAAGACCTACTTAGTTTTAGTAGCGCTTTCTCCTAGGTAAGCGCACAAAGGATTGAAGACCCCCAAAGGATATATGCCTTAGTTTCGTGCAAGGAAAAGTGCAAATATACCCAATAGGAGAACGAGAGGGAGCCAGCCAGCTGCAGCATATGATACCTAAGCACCTTCATTTTCCTCCACATCAGAGAATCATAGAATTGTAGAGTTCGAGGGGACCCCAACGGTCATCTAGTCCAACCCCCTTGCAATGCATCCAACCTCATCTTTGATTTTATGATTCTGCGATACGATTTTCCTGAGAGTCTTTCCCACTGAACACAGTAGGTAAACACACATCGAACTGCCCTGTAACTCACCCTGACATCGCATTACCGAAAGCAACGGCCCCTTTCCCATATCATTTAGGGTCCGGTCTCTTCCACGGCTTCGGAGATTATTTTCTGCTTCCATCTGGTGGTGATTTTCCAGAACTGCTGTGCGGAGAAACCTCTGTTGAAAAAAGAAGGGGGGGGGGGGAGGCTTTCTTTGGCCTCCCCGATTATGCTGGCGGACCCAGAGCCATGGCGTTACGAATTCTGTGGAATCCAAACTGCCATATAAGAAAATGCAATATATAAGAAATAGAAGAAGCAAGAAAGGGGGGGGAAAAGGAAAGAATGATTTAAAATTGTACAGCATCGAGTACAGAGCATCGCTGTTACTACAATAGGCAGACAAATACCGGTAATTAGGCGGCCCAGGAATACCTTCAGCGGTTTTCAAGTGGTCCACAGGGAGGAAAATGAATGGGAATCACTGCCTGAATTTCTGAGAATTTACACCCAAATGCAGGGCCGGCCCAAGACATTTTGGCATGTAATGTGGACCCCAAAATGATGTCCCCCTTTCTGCCAGGGAAGAAGGGGTGGGGGAAGATCGGGCAGATGATAGATTTTTGCAAGCTTGACTGGTGTCATGTACCACCTGTATATCATTTTCATAATATTCTCTATTAGGGCATTACATGCCGTAAATTTCATACTTGTGGTCCACAACTGTTCCCAGTCAGCAAACATGATATTATGTCCAACATCTTTTGCCCATTTAATCATAGCAGATTTGACCGTTTCATCCTGAGTATTCCATTTCAACAGCAAGTTATACATCTTTGACAAAATCTTAGTTTTAGGTTCTAACAGTTCTGTTTCTAATTTTGATTTTTCCACCTGGAAGCCAATTTTCTTGTCCAAGTTATATGCCTCCATTATCTGATACCCCCTGTGAATTTTGTTGCCTGAGGCAATAGCCTCACCTTGCCTCTTGGTTGGGCCGGCGCCGCCCCAATACACCTGTTGGCTTTTAAGGTGCCGCAAGGCTCTTTTTGGCAACAGACTAACGCAACCAGCCCTTCTTGAATCTCCAACGGGAGGCTGTTTTCAAGCCTAATTGCTTCATGGGTGGAGAAGCGAGGCAGGCAGGTTGAGGGCCAAATAAAGAGTTCCTGGGGGGCACATCCGGCCTGTGGGCTGACAGTGCCCTCCCCTGTTTTCCAGCAACATCTTTCTTGCATTCTCTTACTAGGAAGTCCTTTCCGAGCCGACACCTTTTTTGAGGGACCCCAGGATGATGGGGTGCATTTCATTTTTTAAAAAAAAATATTTTATTAAGGATTTTCTTGTTTTACAGAGGTGTAGTGCCTCGTTTTTGGTTTGTTTTTTTCATGTAACATTTTTACAAATCCATTTCATTTGTTGAGGCATTAGGGGGAGAAGAAAAAAGAAAGAGAGAAGAAAAGGGGGGGTGGAGAGAGGGAAGATGGCTGGGGGTGGGGTCGGGTGGCGGTGTTTCTATTATGTTTAATGTGTGTAGAGTTTGGTGTCAGCGTTGTTTGTGTTGTTCACTTGTGTTCCTTTGGTGGTGAGAGAGGTTGAGGTTGGCCTAGGGTGTGATTGTTTGCTTGTGATTGGCTGTGGTGATCTTTGTTTTCGTGTGTGAGTGAGGTGGGTGGGTGTTTTGGATCAGGTTAGCCATATTGATTTGTATGCTGTTGGTGGATTATTGTCAATGTCCTGTTGGGCTGTGTGTGTAATAAAGGGGAGCCATACCGGGGTGAAGGTGTCTTCTTCTGTTTGTCCCCGTGTCAGTTTCAGTTTATTAGTTAATTTTTCTAGTAGGGCTGTTTCCCATACTATTTGGTATCATTGGTCCATGCTTACTCCTGACAGGTCTCTCCAGTGTCTGGCTATGGTGTTTCTGGCTGCTGAGATGGGGTGCATTTCAGAGAAATCCGGAGGCAAGCTCTTATGTCCAGACTCTCTTTTTGCAGGTGACAGCGGTTTCAACCAAGGTATAGTGAGTTGTGACTAAGGCCCCTTCAGACCCCTCTAAGTATCCCTATTTTCCAGGGACACCCCTGATGTGGGAGCAGCCACCCCAGTTTCTGATTTGATCCCGGAATGTCCCACTTTTCCTTAGGATGTACCTCTTTTCATTGGAGAAATGTTGGAGGATTTAGAGTTATCTGACCCCCGAGCCATCTGAAGGGAATCCTTTATAGGTATGTTTAATGTTTTATTATGTTTTTCTGTTTTTATTATGTATTATTATGTATTAAAGTCGTACCTTGGCAGTTGAACACCTTGCGAACCGAACGTTTTGGCTCCTGAACTCCGCAAACCCAGAAGTGAATTTTTCCAGTTTGCGAACATTCTTGGGAACCCAAATGTCTGACCTGGGTTCCAAGGCTTCCGATTGGCTGCTGGAGCCTTCTGCCGATCAGAAGGTCAGCGGTTCAAATCCCCGCGACGGGGTGAGCTCCCGTTGCTTGGTCCCTGCTTCTGCCAACCTAGCAGTTCGAAAGCACGTCAAAGTGTAAGTAGATAAATAGGTACCACTCCGGCAGGAAGGTAAACAGCATTCCCGTGCGCTGCTCTGGTTCGCCAGAAGCGGCGTAGTCATGCTGGCCACATGACCCGGAAGCTGTACGCCGGCTCCCTCGGCCAATAAAGCGAGATGAGCACCGCAACCCCAAAGTCGGCCATGACTGGACCTAACGATCAGGGGTCCCTTTACCTTTTTAATGTCCCCATGCGCTGCATTTTTAAAGCAGCACCACGCCGCTTCAATCCTGGGAACTGTAGTTTTTCAGGGTGCAGGAACCACACTTTGTTACAACTGAGGGAATTGCACCCTGTGAGGGGAAACTACAGTTCCCGAAATTCAGGGGGGAAGGTTGCCATGTGCGTCAGTGGTGTATTAAATGTTTGGGGTGGGTGTGACCTTCCTTCCCGCAGACACCCCACTGCAAGATGTGACTCCTGTCACGTCCCTACCCGGACAGGATCCCATCCGCCGTACTGCCTGTGGCAAGAGGAGGTGGTTGACCTCCCTTATCTCTCACCGCCCACTCCTGAGCGGGTGCCGGCTGCAGCTGGGACAACTCTGCAGCCCTCTCCCAGTTCCCGGGCAAACCATGGGACAGACGGCGGGGGCAGCCCAGGTCCCTTCCGGCTCTCAAGGTCGCCGATCTCACAGGCCTGGGGCACATGAGAGCGGAGACGTACCAAGGTAAGCGTGGAAGTAGCTCTCTAGCAGGGTGGCTCCTGAGAGGCGGCAGGAGCAGAGAGGGGGTTGGTTGTTTGCTTGGCTTGTCAAACAGGCACTTGCTATGGAACAGGGCAGGCCTCTGACGGGAAGCACAGTTTGCACTGTGGACTGTGTGCCACAGGCAGGCTGAGCTGGAGGACAAGAAATTCCGCAGGGAATTCCAAATACGCAGGGCATGCCAGAGGCCGGGTGGAAGGCCTCTAGGGTGGTAGCTCAGTGGCAGAGCGGCTGCTTGGCATGCAGAAGGTTGCAGGTGCCTGGCATCTCCAGATAGGGCTGAGAATGTCCCCTGCCTCAGGTGACCAGCTGCAAATATTTCATTGCATTTCATTTCATTTCATTTCATTTCGTTTCGTTTCGTTTCGTTTCGTTTCGTTTCGTTTCGTTTCGTTTCGTTTCGTTTCGTTGCATTGCATTGCATTGCACTGCACTGCACTGCACTGAATTTATACCCCACCTTTCCCCCCAAGGAGCACAAGATAGTGCACATGGTTCTTCCCCTCCTTATTTAAGGACAGACGAAAGAAACCACTCCTTCACCCTGGGACCTCATTCCCTCTGGAGGCAGGATGGCCACCAACCTACCTGGCTTGAAAAGGAGGATTAATTTATGAAGGAGGCAGCTGTTGATGACTACAGTCGTCCCTTGGTTTTTCGACTTCTGAAAATGTTCGAAAACCAAGGCACGGCTTCTGATTGGCTTCAGGAGCTTTCTGCAGTCAATCGGAAGCCGCGCCAGCTGCGTTGGACGTTCGGGTTCCAAAGAACATTTGCAAACTGGAATGATCACTTCTGAGTTTGAGGCATTCGGGAGACAAAACTTTCAATTTGCAAGGCGTTCAACAACCAAGGTACGACTGTACAAGCCAGGATGACTATGCTCTGCCTCCACAGCCGAAGGCAGCGATGCTTCTGAATGCCAGTTGCTGGAGAAACCACAGAAGGAGAGAGTTGCTCTTCTGTTTGGGTTCCACTGTTTGGGTTTATCTGGCTGGCCACTGTGAGAACAGGGTGTTGGATCAGATAAGCCATTGGCTGGGATCTTCTTCTGTTCTTAAAAATGTGGTCGAAAGGTCTAGTGCGTCAACACAGCCTGTGGCTGGTGGGTATCCAAAGCTGTTCAGAGCACCAGGAGAACTGCGCTTCTCCCTGTGAAAGTCATCATGTCTGTGTCCGTTTGATAGCTCAGTCTGGAAAGAGCATGAGGTGGGAGCCCTAACCTCAGGGTCGTGCGTTTGAGCCCCACATTAGGCAAAAGATCCCTGCATGGCAGAGGGTTGGACTAGATGGCATTTGGAATCCCTTCCAAATTTATGATTCCATGATTTGTGACCCACCCTGCGACCTCATGGTGCAAGGAGAGTCAGGAATCATAACGATGATGATGATGATACAAGACTGGGTGGACTCAGGATAAGGCAGCTTTCTGGGTTGCTACGATACGATAATCTTTATTGTCATTGTCCCATACAGAACAACGAAATTGAAAAAATCTACACCAGACATTCAAAAACCAACAAGCCTGCTATCCCAGCTATGCCAGCCTAGTTAGCCCCCTAAAAACTCTGATACCCCGTAATTAAATACAATATACTCCCATAGAGACTACCTTATACTGCGTTTAAAACCAAAATCGTATTTGAACAGAAACTGTTTCTCAGGTGGCTAGTCCTAGTCTTTATAACGCTGTACCTTCTTCCAGAAGACAGAAGCTGAAAGAGACCAGGCCTTTGGCAATCTTCACAGAACTTTAGCTTAATGGTTGCCATCAATCTGATTTTAACTAGTTTTTATAATGAAATGTTTTTAGAATGTTGCACTAATTTAATGTTGTTAGCCGCCCTGAGCCCGGCTTCGGCTGGGGGGGAAGGATATAAATTATTATTATTATTATTATTATTATTATTATTATTATTATTATTATTATTAATTTCCGGGGTGCGCACTATCCTGCACTATCTCTGCAGCTTTCTTATGGCACCTGGAAGCATAGATTTGATCCAAGGTGGGAAGAGTGCACCCAATTATTCTCTCTGCATGCTTTATAACCCTGGACAGCATTGTTTTTTCCCCTGACCGTGCAGCTCCCAAACCACACACACAGACCATAAATTAATATACTCTCAACAGTACAATGGTAAAATGCCATCAACAGGTCCTTTGCGATATTATTTTTCCGGAGGATTCTCAGAAAATACAACCTCTGCTGTGCTTTCTGCATCAGGTCTCTGCTGTTTTCTCCCTAGGTTAAGTCATCTCTCAACTCCTTTCTCTCTTTTTTTGCTAGGTCTTTTGGAACAAGTGGATCCAGACTAGGGGAGACTTGACGGATGCCAGGCTCTTCATCGCAAGGCTATGTGAGCCCAGCTCCAGGTTTCGTGGTGCTCACCAGAACCCCCCAATTTCACCAACTGCGGCGAGCAGGCGCAACAGGACTGTGCATCTGGCCCCGAAGCACTAGGAACGGCCACGGGAGAGAATGAACCTCTTAATCTCAGAGGCGTGGCATCGAGCCCCACGCTGGGCAAAAGATTCCTGCACTGCAAGGGGTTGGACTGGATGACCCTCGGAGGTCCCTTCCGACTCTACGATTCTGTGAAACTCTCGCACTAGGGAGCCAGCTCGCCAGCCAGCCGGCCTTGTCATTCCTTGCCTCCTCCGTCAGCCAAGGAGGAAATGTCTGGAAGTGGGAAGTCTTCCTGAAGGCTCGGGCTTGCTGCTCGGAAGCCGTTGACCAGAGGTCACCAGCAGCTTCACAACAGGAAGCCGCACGGCGCTGGCTCCGAGGTGCCGGCAGCTACGCAGAAAGCCCGCTGGAGCCCCCTTGGCCTGCCCTCGTGGCTGTGGCACCGTTCAAGACACCGTCCATGGAAGCCAGGCGGGAGCTGGGAGGCAGCCGCTGTTCCCTGGCAGGAAGATGCTGTGACAAGGCGGCTGCCGGCTGGGCATGGAGCTGAACCGTGAGTGCTGGGGGTCTCGGAAGACACAGGCAGGACCCCTGGGGAGACCGGCCTGTGGGTCAGCCACACGCCCTTCTCTGCTGGAAGCCCTCCTTCTCCCCAGTCCTAGATGGCTGGAGGGAAAGGCACTCTGTGCATGGGCTGGAGCGAGGGGTCTGACTCTGGCAGGCCGGGCTGAGTCTCAGGGGCTGTGGATGGTGTTGCCTCCAGTCCAGAGCGTCCTGAGAAGGAGCAGGGGTTGATCTAGATGGCCCTCAGGGTCCCTTCCAACTCTACCATTCTATCCAGGACTTCCTCTCTGCTATGGATTTCCCCAAGGACAAGTCTTGGTGTTACACACAGCAGCGCCTCTCTAAAAAGCAGGGTGGTGCTCCCTCCCCCCAGAAATGTTGCTTAATTGTATGCAGATGCATGCTCATTTGACTAGTTCCTTAATTGACAAATGGTCATGTGGGTCATTGACTAACAGTACTGCCAAAATCAGTCCTGCAGAATTTGGTGGGGCTTACTCGTGAGTGGCTACAAGACTGCAGCGTAAGATTTAGTTCATTGGGTGACGTCTTTTTAATTAGCAGAGGAAAGAACTTGGATCCTGTTTTGTTTTCATGAAGCCCAGTTCAGGCCAGCGGTGAAAATTCTGGAGAAGAAGTAACGAAACTGAAATTGTTATTTCCAGAATCGGAGTGGGTGGAGAGTGCTGTGCCTGAAACCTTCTCCCTCTCCTCTAGGTGACCTTTCCCTCCACCTCAGATTATGAGATCTGCTTAAGGTTTCTCTGTGCTGAGGGCCAGGCTCTCTGCACATGCTCAGAGGCACTTTTGCAGCCTCACATGTTCAGCTGCTAAACCTTGGCGTTTGCACAACGCACCATTTCAGAAATGAAGCCGGGTTATCTCAGCTTCGGATACAGCAAATATTAATACAGTACTGGAAGGTGTTTGAACAGGAAGGAGAAGGCACCCACCCCTTTGTACACTGAACCAATGATGTCTGAAGTCCATCATCCTGGTCCTCTATTCATACACAGAACATTTTTTTTTTCTGGGTCAAAGGAGGTGTGTGTGTGTGTGTGTGTGTGTGCACATACAATCTCTGTGTGTAGGAAGCAAAGGTGCTTGTTATGTCCTTGTCATCTGCCTGATAGCTCAGCTTCGGAAAGGCAATTTTAACTGGGAAATGGACTGGCAAGGGAATTGCGGAGTCTGTGGACAGCTCCTTTGCTCGCAAACTCACCCTAATTCAGCCTCCCATTACCTGGGGCATGTGGGATGTGAAACACAAGAGCAGTCAAGTACAACATTCCTAGAGTGCACATGTTTACACATGGGGAGGGATGTTTGTCCAGCCAGCAGGTAAACTTCCTGTTTCCTTCTGGGCTGGGACAGACTTCCTCTGCATGTGACTAGAGGTGGGTGTGGCCTCACCTGTGCAGGTAATGACAAAAGCACAGGACAGGGCAGCCATCTCTCTCTCTTTCACCACATGCATCGAAGACACAACATCTACTGAGCGAAAGATGCCCTCTTGGCTTCCAGCCAAGAGAGGACAAAGGGACTGTCTTCTTAAGAGATAGATTCCAAGTGTATGTTACTTCATTAAGCTAAGTCTGCCTTCTGGGATCTGATTGTGAACAGAATGTGAGTAAACTCTTTTTATACTTTTGTAAAAGACTGTGTCGTCTATTTTATGAGGGAATAAGGGGAAAATACCAGAACAGTTATTATAGAGGCTTTAGCGAGCCTGAGCAAATGCAGCCACTGCAAATTTAAAAGAAGGGAATGTTACTCTGCTGAAATTGTGGAACACAAGTTGGATAAGGATATAATCAGACAATATATCCTCTCCTGCATCCCTGAACATTCCCACAGGGCAGAGGGTTTCCTTGTCCCACCTAACTTTATCATCATTATTCATCACATTTATATCTCAGCTTTTCCTCCATGGCTCTCAATATGGTGTCCGTGGTTTCCTGTCCTCCTCATTCAATCCCCGCAAGAACCCTGTGAGGTAGGTTGACCTGAGAGGAAAGCCCAGTGTTAAATGAGGAGGGGGAGAACCTCTTTGAGGAGGAAGGAAGGAAGGAAGGAAGGAAGGAAGGAAGGAAGGAAGGAAGGAAGGAAGGAGGGAGGGAGGTCGGTCTAGGGAGCCTACCTGCCAAGCTGATTCAGAGGGTACCAAACATTTGGCCATCTATCCTTTTGTCTCTCCTCCCTCAAACCTCCCTTAGGGCTCCTCCTTCTCCTCACTGTATTCTTGCTCTGTTTGGACCTGTTTGAGATGAGTCCCACCAGGCTGGTTTGTGACAGGAGGCTAATCCAGAAGTACATCACCGAAGCCATGGACTTGGAGGACAAAGTGGTAAGCAATGCCGTTTCACTTCACCCGGGCAGAGCCTTGGCATGTTTTGCTGGCTTCCATAGACTTTCCTTAAGGTTACACCACTCACCGAGTGGGTGGCATGTGATGGGTGGCCCAGAATAATACTCAGAACCGTCCAAGACATTTTGGCGCCTGAGTCAGACCCCAAAATGGGGCCTCCTTTCACCCCACCAGAAAAGAAGGGGTGAGGGCAGATCTACATCAGGAACGAGGGAGAAAGATTGATACTGTGACCTGCTGCCTGGTGAATCCTGCTGCCTGAGGCAACTGCCTCACCTTGCCTCACGGGTGGGCCGGCCCTGATAATACTGCCCAGCTGCAAGGAAGGACACCGTTTATTTATTTAGATTAACCTTTCTCAGTCTAGTGCAGGGTTTCCCAAACTTGGGTCTCTCTCCAGCTGTTTTTAGACTACAACTCTTATTATCCCTAGCTAGCAGAACCAGTAGTCAGGGATGATGGGAATTGTAGTCCAAAAACAGCCAAGTTTGGGAAACCCTAGTTTAGTGCTTCCGAAATGTTTTGGACCACAACTCCCATCAGCCCCAGCCAGCTCAGTAGAATTTTTAACCACACAGCACAGTGTTGGGGCAGCCACTATTTCCTGTACAGTGGTACCTCGGGTTACATACGCTGCAGGTTACATACGCTTCAGGTTACAGACTCTGCTAACCCAGAAATAATGCTTCAGGTTAAGAACTTTGCTTCAGGATGAGAACAGAAATCGTGCTCCGGCGGCGCGGCAGCAGCAGGAGGCCCTATTAGCTGAAGTGGTGCTTCAGGTTAAGAACAGTTTCAGGTTAAGTACGGACCTCCGGAACGAATTAAGTACTTAACCTGAGGTACCACTGTAGTTGTGTGAATAAAATGCAGGGATATAAACCGTGTGCCTACACTAGTGGCCAAAATTGTGGAAACCTTTTGGAGAAAGTGTATTTCTGAGGTTTGATGGCTCATAACACCACTTTCTTTTTTTTTTTTTTTGAGGCGATACGATAAAATTATACAGTGGTACCTCGGTTTAAGAACTTAATTTGTTCCTGAGGTCCATTCTTAACCTGAAACTGTTCTTAACCTGAAGCACCACTTTAGCTAATGGGGCCTCCCGCTGTCGCCGCCTGATTTCTGTTCTCATCCTGAAGCAAAGTTCTTAACCCGAGGTACTATTTCTGGGTTAGCTGAGTCTATAACCTGAAGCGTCTGTAACCTGAAGCATATGTAACCTGAGGTACCACTATATATCAATGGAAAGATAATTAATGAAGAATGTAATGCAACAAGGTATGTTCAATTCTCTGTATTCTATCAAAAGCTATAGCCAAATAATCAGAAAGAGGAGTGTTTAGACAGCCAATCAGATGTCATCTCGTTTTGGCAATGATGGCTCATAACACCACTGTTATGTAAATCCATAAAATTATATATCAGTGGACAGATGATCTACAGCCCTAAACCATGTTCTTTTGGGTACCCATGAAGTTTGGCCGTAATTGCTTTGCACCTCATTTGTGGGGTGGCACTTGTTGGGGGCCAGGTGGTTGCATTTCCCCAGTGCATTTGGCCATTCCTGCCAGCTGGCCTGGTTGCTTCTCCTCTCAGGGGTTTTCTGTCCTTTCCGCAGAGCCAGTGTGAGGAACTCCCCTTCCTCCAGCAGCCTGTGCAGCTGCCCCTGGTCGGGTTCAGCCTCCGAGAGTGGATGGCAAAGACAGTGAGTATGTAAAAATGACCAACCCACCCTCTATGGGTCAAGGGCAGGGGCCTGGGCTTGTTGAGCTGTGATGGCTTTAATCCAAATGCTACAAGCATTTGACCTAAACGAAGATGCCATGGCAGGCTGGAGGCCTCACACTCAGGTTCCCAACCAGCCATGGCATCTTCTAGGACCAGGGGCCAGTGTGGTGTAGTGGTTAAGAGCAGTAGACTTGTAATCTGGGGAACCGGGTTCGCGTCTCCGCTCCTCCACATGCAGCTGCTGGGTGACCTTAGGCCAGTCACCCTTCTTTGAAATCTCTCAGCCCCACTCACCTCACAGAGTGTTTGTCGTGGGGGAAGAAGGGAAAAGGAGAATGTTAGCCACTTTGAGACTCCCTAGGGTAGTGAGAAAGCGGGATATCAAATCCAAACTCTTCTTCTTCTTCCTCTACTATGAAACTAATGAAGCTTCAAGCCCCCTAATTCCAGAGGGGGCTCAGAATATGGGCATAGCCAGGCGGGCAGGGGAGGGCAGCTGCCTCCCCCCCAAACCAAGTAAATAAATAAATAAAATACTTAACTAAAACTAGAAATCATCAGAATATCTGGAATTGAAATGCTCACTGGATGATGCTGTGGTGCATTCTAGCAACACGACTGAACGATAGGCGTGGCTTCTGTGAACTGACCAATCGCGTCGTAGGTAGCTTGGTTCTGGAACAGAACAGGGGGCTGTCCTGCCCACGCCCCAACATAAATCCTGGCTATGCCCATGCCCCAGAAATGACTTCAGTCCACATTGCTTTTTTTTAAAAAAATGGGTCTAGTAGAATCAATTTCACCATTCTATGATGTACCGTGCATATAACGTTTCCTTAATTTTCACGCCCCTCACAACTCGAAAACCATAAGGCATAGGAAATATTTATTCACTGTGTTGACTTTGACGTGTGAGACAACCCAGTACAGCAACTTTAATCAAAATCTGGGATGTGGTAGTTATTATTATTATCATTTTAAAAAGTGATCTGTTGTGGAACAACCCCATTGAAGAAGGTCACAGGGCTTACCCCAGGGGTAGGCAACCTAAGGCCCGTGGGCTGGATGCAACCCAATCGGCTTCTAAATCCGGCCTGCTGATGGTCCGGGAATCAGCGTGTAAGGACATGAGTAGAATGTGTCCTTTTATTTAAAATGCATCTCTGGGTTATTTGTGGGGCATAGGAATTCGTTCATATTTCCCCCCAAAATATAGTCCGGCCCACCACATGGTCTGAGCTGTCCACCACGGTGGACAGCTGAAAAAAGGTTGCTGACCCCTGGCTTACCCAGACCTCGTTGCTAGTCAGTGGTGTAGCGTGGGTTGTCAGCACCCGGGGCAAGGCAAGTAATTTGCGCCCCCTAACCAGTGGATTTGCGCCCCCTAACCCTAACCCCCAGATGTTGCGCCCGGTGCGGCCGGCCCCCCCTGCACCCCCCACGCTATGCCACTGTTGCTAGTTGCTCAAGCTGCAGGACCCCCCAAATTGTAGATCCGCCAGTCTAGGATACTCCATTCCGCACAGACCCTGCAACAGCCCCGGTATTCTGCAGCCAGGGATGCTTAGTCCTTGCTGGGTTGTTCTGCCTCCTAAGGCCGTCTTTCCATTTCCATTTAATCTAATCTGACTCCTGCAAGGCAACACCACCCTCTTGTGGTACTGCTTTGATTACACCAGAAGCAGCACACGGAAAAGGAGTTCGCTCTCACTCATCCTTGTCCAGCCACCAATCCCCGGGCTCTGAACCTTCTTCTTCCCTTGGGAGTTCCTCAGCTGGTTCCTTCCACCATTCCTTTGTGTCCAGCCGGTCCATGACATACTAGGATCTGGGAGAGCAGAGTTTGAATTTCCCATCCTTACGTATCTCACAGGTTTGCTGCGAGGATTAATAAAATAATAATAATAATAATAATAATAATAATAATAATAATAATAATAATATAATAATAATAATAATAATAATAATAATAATAATAATAATAATAATAATAAATTCTTTATACCCCACCCATCTGGCTGGGTTTCCTCAGCCACTCTGGCCGGCTCCCAGAAGAATATTAAAAACACGATAAAACATCAAACATTAAAAACTTCCCTAAACAGAGCTGCCTTCAGATGTCTTCTAAAAGTCAGATAGTTGTTTATTTCTTTGACATCTGATGGGAGGGCGTTCCACAGGGTGGGTGCCACTACCGAGAAGGCCCTCTGCCTGGTTCCCTGCAACTCATAGGGAGGGAACCGCCAGAAGGTCCTTGGAGCTGGACCTCAGTGTCCGGGCTGAATGATGGGGGTTGGAGATGCTCCTTCAGGTATACTGGGCCACAGGCAGGGAGAAGTCTGGACACCACCTTCAGATCTATGGAGCAAAGCTGAGATATGACCACAACAACCAACCAATAAATAAGAAATGTCAGAATCACCCAACAACTGCCCCTCTCTCTTACTCTTTCAGAACCAAGACAAAGGGCAAGAAACCCTCCGTGATCTGGCTAACTTGGTGGATGGCACAGCAGCCGCCCAAGACCAGCTGAGCCAGGGCTGCGCCTTGCCACTGCTGCAGCAGCTTTATGAGAAAGCCAGCTCCTTCCTCCTGCAGCTCCGAAACTTTGGGTGGCAGGTGAGAGGCCGAAGGGGGTTTCCCCAGGATGACAACGATGATTGATTAAATTTGTATTCTGCCCTTCATCCGTAGATCTCAGGCCGGATCACAACATAAAATACAAAATAAAAACACAAAATACATGATAAAAACAAGAACAAAAAACACAAACCAATAAACCTCTCTCCTCCCCACCCCCAAACACGTTTAAAAGTCAGCCAAGGCCTAGTTGAAGAGGAAGGTTTTCCCCTGGTGCCTAAAGGCATAGCTGTCAACCGTCCCTTATTTGGCGGGAAAGTCCCTTATCCCAGCGCCATTTCCCGCTGCTGTCACTTATTGATGACGTCCCTTAAATTTCCCGGGTTTCAAAGGAAGCAGCTCCTCTCCCTTCCTCCCTGCTGGCCAGGGAGGAGGGAGGCTCCAACTGTGTTGCTTGGCTCGTTGCTCACCCAATAAGGAGTCTAAGAACGACTGGGGGGTGGAGCTTGCATGCCTTGTGTCGATCAAATCGGCCGCATTGCCTGGGGACTCGCCTTTGCTCAGCGCTTCCCAGCAGAGAGGTGATGGTGGTTTTCCTTGCTGCATCCCCTTTGCCGGGTTGCTGCACTGTGGGAACCACTGCTTGAGGCTTCGTTTGGCTGCTGGCTGGGCTTTCTGCCTTTGGCTCGGAGAGGCTCAGAAGTTGAACATACCTGTGCTTGGAAAATCCCTTATTTTGGCTGCTGGTCCCATATTTTTGAGGCTACTGGTTCCTTATTTTCAAATCTGTAGATTGACAACTATGCCTAAAGGTGTCTAATGAATGTACTAGCCAAAACTCCTTGGGGAGAGCATTCCACAGACAGGGAGCCACTGCAGAAAAGAGTTAAAACTATGGGATTTGCTTCCGCAAGGTGTAGTGATGGCCGCTAACGTGGATGGCTGTAACAGAGGATTAGACAAATCTATGGGGAATAATATCTGCAATGCTCTCTGGCTATGTACTGTTGGAGGCAGTAGGTCTCTGAATGCTAGTTACTGGAAATCACAAACAGTGGAAGTTGTTGCACCCAGGCATGGCTCTGCTTTGCTGACCTCGATTACAGGGTTGCGGGGGGGGGGGCGGGAACTTGCGGCCCTTCAGATGTTTCTGGGTTGTGCCCGGGGGGCCTGTCTCTTTGGGTGCAGTTTGGGGGGGCCTGCAGGGCATCACGAGCTGTTGCGTCCTTCTCATCCAGCCTCCATCTGGGGCATGTCTGTTGCATCCTTCTCAGCTGCCCTCCAGGGAAGAAACAATGCTGTCTGGGGTTGTAAAGACTGCAGAGAGAATAATTGGGTGCACTCTTCCGACCTTGGATCAAATCTATGCTTCCAGGTGCCATAAGAAAGCTGCAGAGATAGTGCAGGATAGTGCGCACCCCAGAAATGATCTCTTTCAGCTTCCGCCTTCTGGAGGAAGGTACAGGGTTATAAAGACTAGGACTAGCCGCCTGAGAAACAGTTTCTATCCAAATGCGATTTTGGTTTCAAACGCAGTGTAAGGAGTGTCTATTGGAGGGGTTTCAGAGTTTTTAGGGGGCTAACCAGCTTGGGGACGCGGGTGGCGCTGTGGGTAAAACCTCAGCGCATAGGACTTGCCGATCGTCAGGTTGGCGGTTCGAATCCCCGCGGCGGGGTGCGCTCCCGTTGTTCGGTCCCAGCGTCTGCCAACCTAGCAGTTCGAAAGCACCCCCGGGTGCAAGTAGATAAATAGGGACTGCTTACTAGCGGGAAGGTAAATGGCGTTTCCGTGTGCGTTTCTGACTCACCAGATGCAGCTTGTCACGCTGGCCACGTGACCCGGATGTGTCTGCGGACAGCGCTGGCCCCCGGCCTCTTAAGTGAGATGGGCGCACAACCCTAGAGTCGGACACGACTGGCCCGTACAGGCAGGGGTACCTTTACCTTTAACCAGCTTGGGATAGCAGGCTTGTTGGTTTTGAATGTCTTATGTCGGAAATGTACTTGGAGCCAGTGAAGATCCTTCAGGACCAGTGTTATAAGGTCCCAGCATTCGTTCCCAGTCACCAGTCTAGCTGCCACATTCTGGCTTAGTTGTAGTTTCAAAATCACCTTCAAAGGTATCCCCACGTAGAGCGCATTGCAGTAGCCCAAGCAGGATATATCCAGAGCATGTACCACTCTGGCAAGACGGTATGCAACTGTTCCTCATAAGGCTTGATTTCCAAGAGCTTTTATCATCCTGCATTCAAGATTTATTTATTTATTTCATAAAATGTATGCTTGATTTAAAAAAAAAAAATTCAAAGCAGTTTACCAAAAATTAATGTTTTTTCACTGTGGCCATTAGCCCTGGCAGGCACCCCCCCACTTGTCTTTCTTTTCTCATTCTAGGAACAGACTCCAACCGCACAGCCCGAGAGCAGCTCTCAGTTAATTCCTGAAAGAAACCTTATGACAATCTTTGGGACCTACAAACAGCTTGTGCGGGGAAAGCTGCACTTCCTCTTCCATGACTTGTGGAAAGACTCCTGCAGTGCGGAAGATCAACAGAGGGCTGCCAGCCCTGCAGCCCTGCAACCTCCCAGTATGACCACCTCCAGGGGCCACTGAAAGACCCCCCCATGGGCTGCTGGCCGGATCCTTCAAGGGAGAGAAGAACAGGATGAGCAGTAGGCCCTCTGGTGGCCAGGTGTGGAAGAGCAAGCCTGGCCAACCCCTCAAAGCACAGGGGTCAGGGAAAGAAGTGTTTCCAGAGCTGAGCGAGCCCAGCTAGGTTACTGGAAAGGCCTGGCTGCCAGCCACAATGGCGACACCCTACTGTCGGAGGCAGCACACCTGTCTTTCAGCTGCAGGGCATCGCCAGGGGGAGAGAGTGTGGCTGCACTCAGGACCTGCTTGCAAGCTTCCCAGAGGCACCGGACTGGGAAGTGTCCCGATTTTCCAGGGAAAAGTCCTGAAAAGACAGAAGCTGTCCTGGTTTCTGATTTGATCCCGGAATGTCCCACTTTCCCTTTGGACATCCCTATTTTCATCAGAGAAACGGTGGAGGAGATAGAACAGGATTCCCTATTTTTACCTGGAAAATGCTGGAGGAGAGAGAACACCCCTTTTTTCGTTGGAGAAGCATTGGGAGGATGTGCTGTGATGAATGGATACTGGACCTGCAGTCTCAGGCAGCAGCCAAGCTCCTCACATGATCTTATACTCTTGGAGCCATTCATCGCCTTGCTTGGGAAAGGGGCTGAGATTTTAGGAGCTCCCCCCGCCATGTACTCTGTGCAAAGCCAGTGGGGCAAATGGGCATTGCTCAGCATCTTGAGAGAAAGGATAGCTCTTTCCTCTCTAAGAGACCATGATGGATGCTTGGACTCTTCCTCAGTATCAGGGCTTCCAGCTGCAGGGGGCACACTGAACCAAAAACACTTAGAATTCCTCTCCAGGCTTTCCCCCATCTGGGTGGAGTGTGCCAGGGACATTGGAGGCAGGTCTGGCCCCAAGCCTCCACATTATTCCCACATGGCTTTGAACAGGGTCCACCGGAGAAATTGGACCATGATGGGTGCCCCCACCTCCTGCAATTCCACACACAGAAGCTGACACAGGTCTCTTGCTTTGATCCTGGAGATGGGATCCTGTCCTGTCCTGGTTAACGGCCTAGTTTAATGGATGCAAGGCCAGCTGCGAGCCCCTGATAACATGTCCCTGCTGTTGCTTCCAGTGACCTCACTCTGCCCATCGGTAGGGCCAGCCCCAGTTTGGAGTAACACCTGAATACAGCCAGAGTATTTGGTTAAAGTGGGGGCAGCCTCTGGCACATTGTAAAGCTGTCACACAACTTCTGTTCTCCTCCTGACGCCAACAGCCAGAGGACATGGTGTGGGCAGCTGTGGAACAAGAACGGCTGGCTTCGGTCAGCAGGAGACGCCCGAGCAAAAGGGGAACAACTCTTGCATCTGCCTATGGTCATGTGACATCCTCCCACCCACCCACGAGTGGCAGCAGGAGACTGATGCTCCCACCCAGAGGGAGGCAGGGTGCGGTGCCTTCCGAGACTGGACTAGAACTAGCCCTTCCTGAGGCTCTGAGCTGGAAGAGCACAAAGGCTTTCTACACAAAACCTTCGAACAATAAAGACTTATGCTTTTTTTAAAGAAAAAAAACAGAACACCCCAGAATGTGTTCCGTTGTATCTTACCAGCCACAAGGGGATAGGTGAGAAAAATAGAGGGTACGAAGAGGTGACTGTTCCTTGCACGCAGTGGGTGCATCATGGGAAAATCCCAGAGCGCTACAAAACACACGTTGCTTGAAGGAGGAGTTTGGATCTGATATCCCGCTTTATCATTACCCTAAGGAGTCTCAAAGCGGCTAACAGTCTCCTTTCCCTTCCTCCCCCACAACAAACACTCTGTGAGGTGAGTGAGGCTGAGAGGCTTCAGAGAAGTGTGACTAGCCCAAGGTCACCCAGCAGCTGCATGTGGAGGAGCAGGGAAGCGAACCTGGTTCACCAGATTACGAGTCCACTGCTCTTAACCGCTACACCACACTGCCACTCGCAGCCCATGGTTCGCTTGTTTTGGCACAGTTGGCCAGGCTTCCTCAGATGTTTTGGACTACAACTCCTATCCAATGGGAACTGTAGCCCAGAGCAGCCAGAGAGCCACAAGGCTGCAAAAAGCTTACCCAAGGCCTCTTCCAAAGTGAGGTTTCTTTGAATGAATGCTTTTGTTAGGCTCATTATGAGGGAGGGCAGCGCCATGTGTGCAAGCATATGGCCTGGGCACAAAACTGGTTAAGAACTGCTGAGAAATTCAACCGTAAGGATCCCCTTGAAGTGCAAAACAACTCCAGGTAAAGGGCAAGGAGGGCTCTGTACGTACAGTAAAAAATAGGGTTGAGTCAGTGTTTCCAAGGACTGTGACTGAACGAGAGATACTGGAGCGATTGGTTAACAGACGCTGGTTGGACAGAGGGTGAAACAGCCAGTATGACACATATTTTGCCTCCATAGAGTGTCCTAATGGAAAGCTTTCATGCACTCTTTGAACTCTGTCTGGTAGTGCATTGCTGAATAAAGTATGAATTTGGTGTACTTGAACCCACAAGGGAATCTCCTATTACACCACAAAAGCCAGAATCCTGGTCCTAGCCCAGAATCTTGTCAGGCCAGCTTTCTCTTCATCTGTCTCGCTCTCTGTCCTTCTGCCCAGGAAGGCCATGTCCTTTTGATATTTGAGATGAAACTTGGCCAGGATTGCATTATTGTGTGTGTAGAAGAATCCAGATCCTGAACATTAGGAATATATATATGACAAATCAAAAGGTCTCCAAAAGCAAACAGATAAGTGAATTCAATCTGCAGAATATGGATTCCTGACTGCAGTCTTGCAAGCTTATTATTCTCAAATGCTTGGGCAGTGAACTTTCTAGCGTATATACAACAGCCGAATATATATATTTATATAAAAGCTATGTTTAATTAAGGTAAGAAACTGAGGTCAAACAGAGGCTACCTCCTCTTCCCCAGGCCCCCAGTGAAGACGGCCGTTCCCAACCCAGCTTATGATGGCAATGCTGGTTCTCACAGAACTGTGTCCTTACCACAATCACCTGTGTAATAAAAATGAGTTTATCATAGGCACAGAGAAAATCCGTAGCCCTTTCAACATCTTAGTTGTAGGGGATGTTCTCAGTTGGCCTGCTGCAACCAAGGGGACATTTGGGATACATTTTCACACTGCAGTCCTGGCAGAATCTGAAGAAAGATGATCTTCCTTGAGGCTTGGCTGGGGGGATGTGAGGAGGAGGAAGAGGAGGAGGAGAGGAGCTGGGGAGAGATGCTTCTTTTAACACACACACCCCATGCCAGCAATATTCCCTCCGTATACTTGGGAGGCAGCAAATGCCCACACTGCCCCACACTGAGTCCAAGCTGCTGCCACGACAACTCCCAAGGCAGTTAGAAGGCCAGTTTCTTCATCAGGAGATAAACCCTGGAGTCTACTTCAAAGCCATGCAGGTTGTTGGCATCTCCCTGGAGTCTCATCAGCAGCCCACCGTAGGACACGTAGGCAGAGCTAGAGGAGGAAGGGTGGGCCAGAGATAGGTGAGAAGCAGGGAGGGAGACTACGGCAGCCACAGGGGTTAAAACAACGCCAGCGGAATCATGCAACACTTAAACTATGGACCTCACTCCCACAAGAGGCTGCATGTCTGCGTCCCCATCCTGCCCCCAGTTCTGGTAGGGTGGAAGGCAGGGAGCTCAACAGCAGGTGGCGCCAGAGGCAATGACAGGACACACCACTGCCTGCCTGGCTGTGAGTTAGAAGCCAGGAAGGTGGGGCTGGCTGAGGGCATATTACTGGTGGGGCGGTGCTCCATTGGCTCTAAAGGACAGGCGTCCAACAGCCTGGGAAAGACTTCCTACCGTCTTCCTATTCACTCCCCACTGCCCCCAATCCAGTCACTTAACTCCTTCCATAGAGCATCTCAAAGAGCTATACTCCACGCTCAGAGAGCTTGTGAGAAGGCTATTATGTACCTATTCGTTTCCAACCAGCTCTTTCCGCAAATAGGAGGGGGAACACTTACAGGCGTGTGGCAGCCTCTGTGGACGTCTCGTCTCCCTCGATCCTGTACACCTTCCCATACATCACATACTCAAACTGGTCTGCCCTGGAGCCAAAAGGAACAGTGGAAGAGAAGGAGAGAACGTGTGTGGTTTTGTGGCCATCACATCACTTCAGGTTGTACCAACATGCTAATAAAAATCTGCGTATCTGTTTCAGCTGCATCACAAGTTTTAAACAGTGCAGATCACAGAGCCTGCGAATTTCCTCTTTCTAAATCCACTTGCAGTCTGGGGAACAAGAAGTTCAGATGCCTTCACCAGATGTCCTGCATGTCATACCAGAGATGGGCAAACTCCGACCCTCCCAAGTTTTGTTGGACCTCAACTCCCATCAGCCTCAGGCAGAATAGTCAATGGCCAGGGGTGGTGGGCATCGTAGGCCAAACACAACTGCTGGACCACAGGTATCCCATCCTTGGGCTGCACGGTACAGCGGCTAGAGTGCTGGACTAAATCTAAGGAAACCTGGTTTCAAATCTGCCTTCCAACATAGGTGCCCTTGGCAGAAGAATCTCTCTTTCTCTGCCCCACCCACCTCACAGGGTTGTTGCGAGGATCAGAGTGCAGAGAACAGAGACCCCCCCCCTTTAGAATTCCTTGGAGGAAAGGCAGGAAATAAATGTAAAATACATACAGGGTAACAAAGGCAAACAAAATATTGTGCAGCAAACAACAGCACCCCATTTATAGCTCTTTCCTCTCTGGCTCAGCCCAAGAGGACTTAAGATAAGCAGGAAGAACTTAAGAGGGAGCTCATGAGAGGTATGGCTTAGGGAGTGCCTGGCAGACAGACAGACACCCTGTGCCTGAGGAGCAAAGTTCAGAGAATGAAAATAGGGGTGAGGAGCCTAATTCAGCTTAAGGGCTTGTACTTCGTCCTGTGCAACCTATGAGGGGCCAGAGGAAGAAGTGGCTGGAGCAAGGCATGCAAATCTTTCTCTCTGTCTCTCAATCCTCCATCCAGACGGGCAAAGGGCATCATCAGAGTTCAAAGAGACATTCCACCGAGGCAAAAAATACCTGTGGTGCAAAGCAGAGCCAGAGAGGGGTGCAGCCAGGAGAGAGCTCCAAGAATCAGACAGAGAGACCTGGCTGGCCACATTTAGCCCCTGGGCTTCAGATCCCCGACCCATGGATTAGGCAGTAGAACCATTGTGTATACACTTCAAGTAAAGACACACTTTGGGTCTCTACACTGCCCATGCTTGCGCCCTGGAGAAGTCACTTTTGTGATGCTGACACAGCGGTTTGACTTCACCCTGGGAGGCACACTTCATTGTCTCTCAAGCCAGACAAATACCATCTAGTGTAGGTTTTGAAGGAACTATAAAAAGAAGCTAGTTTCCGACCTTGCAGAAGGCTGAAAGGAAGGGCACACAACCACAGGACTGATTCGTGAAGCCCTCTCCTTGGCTAGTCCTCTGTTTGCCATCCTCTGGCCCCCCATTACCTGGATGGCCTGTCATCAGTTGGGTTATATTCTCCATCATCCAAGGTCCCGTCTTCATACAAGGTGCTGGCGATCACAAGGCGGAATTTGTCACCTGAAATGCATGGGAAAACAAAAATAAGACAGCGAGGAGTCTCCACTACAGCTAATGTTTGTGAGATTCATGTCGCAATGCATTTGTCTAGCTCAGTGGTGTCAAAACTTTTTTCAAAGAGGGCCAGATTTGATGAAGTGAAGGGCCGTGAGGGCCGACCAAAGTTGCTGGCCTTTTTTAAATTGAACTTTTTTATGATTTTAGCTCAAAGTTGTTGAGCTTTCTTTCAGGATTGAAATTGTTGAGGTTTTTTTTTAGGATTTTACCCCAGGAAATAAACTGCCACAGGGGCCGGATTATACCAACCAGCAGGCCAGATTAGGCCCCCCAAATGGACTTTGGACATGCCTGGTCTAGCTTCATACATCACGGATTTGGCAGCTGAATTTCCAGGGGGAAAAAATGTCATGTGTTTCAAGAGATATGGGTGCATTCAAACAATGGGCGAGGGGGAAATCTTTGCATGTGGCAAGTGTGCAATGGGAATGCGTAAGTGTGATGAGTGTTTGCGATTATGGGATGGCCATGCCTGCTTTTGCTATGGACACATCCACTGCTGGCATGTAATGTTGGGATGGGTGGGTGTGCAGGAAAAATGATCCATGTGCTAAAAAAGTTTTAACTAGCTCTGGGTCAGAGAAACACTGCCAGGCAAGCCCCCTGGCTGCACTCACTTACCAAGATCGACAGGGTAGATCTGTATGTTCACATCCAGGATCAAATCCATCTTGAAAGACTCGCTCTCACAATGCAGTCGGGAGACTGGAGGGAGACAAATCTGGGTGTCAAGTTATTAGGGGATAGAAGCATAGAAGGCAGAGCCCACCTCCACTTCTGCTGGAATGCCAAGCCACTCCAGACTCAGTTTTGTGGAGCCAGGGAGAAGGGTGAAGAGTTGCGCATTTAAATACAGAATATCCGTTGAAACCCTGGCTCACAGATCAAAGAGAAAGGGACCTAAAGCTGTAAGGTTTCTAAGCCAAGATCTGAAGGGATTTTGAAATGGAGGGTGACCAAAGTGAGACAAGCGGTGATTTGAACCTGGGTTTGTAATCAGAAGCTCTCACCACAACACCAGGGCCTCTTTTTCTCTTGTTGCCATGGTTATTAGCATCTGAATTGTTAGGAGATCCTTCCCCATCACTCTTGCTTCATAAATCCAAGCCCTACTGCACCTGTAGACTTAGTAAACTTAGGCATTGTAGTAGTAATAGTAGAAATAGCACTATTACTACTAATAGCAGCAATTATCACCACTATAGACATACGCTTGCACTACAGCACACTGGAAGCCTTTAATTAATTAATTAAGGCAGAGATAAAATTAGTGAATTGACTCTAACTCTTAAAGAGTGTTGGACTAGTATGTAGCTGCACTGGATTTTAAATTGTTTATATACACATACGAAATGGTTTTTATTTCCAAACTGCTTTGAGATTATATTTAATATATAACAAAGCACCTTTTCTATGTGTCTCAGGGAGATTTGCAAACAGTTAAAACAGCTTTAAAAAGCCAATTCCTAAAACCCCTGAAGAGAAGTTTAACCCTAAGGCGGAGAGGGGCTTCTGTGCCCATTCAATAGAAATAAATAAATAGGATGCTGGGTGGTGTGTGTGTGTGGAGAGATTCAGATTTCAATTCCCCATCCACTATAAAGCTCAGAGCCGCTATCACAACCCACCAAACTCGCCTCACAGGGTAGTTTGCAAGGGTAAAATGGGAGAGGGGAACTGGGGGATGAGGGGAAGAGAGAGAAAGAAACCGAGCACACTCCATCTCAGGAGCCTTGGAGGGGAAAAAGAAAGGGTACACTGCACATGTAAATACAGGAAGCCTGCAACTTAGGTACATTTAACTTGTGTGTGTTCAGCTGTACCCAAGGCACTTTTTTTAAAAGGGGGGGCAATCCTACCTGCCATTGCACCCATTGGGTTTCGGCTATAAATGCCTTTGGCTTTGGGTGCGATCCATCACACACACATTGCTTAAGCTGTGGGCTTACAGTAGATAATAATAACAATAATAATTTTTTATTTGTACCCCGCCCTCCCCGGGCTCAGGGAGGCGAACATCATAAAACTAACACAGTATAAATCGACCAGCCTACATGCAGGGAAGCAAGGATGAGGTTCCGTGTCCAGGAGCAGGGTGGGCAGACAGAAACGGGGAAGGATAGGACCACGGGAAGAATGAAAGGGGGCACCCCCAAAGGTCATCCATCCCACCCCGCAGGAAAAGTACCACTGTGGCCCCCGTGGTTGGAAAACGAGCGCCTGCCTCTCACCCCTGTCGAATTTCTTGCCCTCGGGGTCGATGTCCTTCACGTCGAAGATGTCCTCGAAGAGGATGCCGGCCATGGCAACGCGGGAGGAGCAGCCGGAGCAGCTGGGGGCTCCCGACCTGCTATAGCCACGCGCGCGCTCGCGGTGTGCATGGAGCGCCGATCTCCTCCCTTCGCTTCCGGCGCGGGCGCCTGGCGATGACGTCAGCAGCCTGAGGTTCAGGCGGACATGCTGGAAGAGGGCAGAGGGGTTGCGGGGGAAAGGGCGGCAGAGACTGGAAGGAGAAAGAGAGCGAGAATGGCAGGGAGGGGGGC
This sequence comes from Podarcis liolepis, assembly GCF_965112155.1. Taxonomy (NCBI): domain Eukaryota; kingdom Metazoa; phylum Chordata; class Lepidosauria; order Squamata; family Lacertidae; genus Podarcis; species Podarcis liolepis. The sequence goes on along the minus strand of NC_139556.1, from coordinate 95,681,600 downwards.
GTCCCTCAGCTGCGCACGCGCACAAGTCTGCTTTGAAGCCCGAAAGAGGGCAAAAAGAGCCCGACCTTTAAACCTGCAATAAAGGGAAGGGGCGGGGCAGGAGGAATAAATACAGTATATATTTGTGTGTGTGGAGTATACGTATATTTATCCGTGTATGTATATCACCCTGTTTTAAATGCATTCTATCTCATTTATATATTATATTTTTCATCCTGCGTTTACTTTTTTTAAAAAAACCTTTAACTTACATAAATTTAAGTATTACGGTGCACCGTGTGGTTATTTTATTTTATTTATTAAATTTCCACGCCACCCTTTGTCTGAGGATTAGAGGGCGGTTTACAATATATATATATATATATATATATATATATATATATATATAGTGTTTTAAATGCTGCCATTGAATATTCAACGATGCATATGAGTATTTGAGAATTATTAACTGCCTATTAATTAAAGTATTTCCTTTACATTGCCTGGAGTGCATTGGCAGCTGCTCTATTAAATAATTTCAGTTATCGAGCCAATGGTACTGTGGGAGTTGAGCGGTTCCTTCCTCTCTTGCGTTGCTGCAACTTTTCCCATTCCATCTGCACAGGATTGGACCAGTTCTGGCTTCCAAGATTTTATCCCCCTATTTTATTAGCATCATAACAGACAGAAATGCCACTACTCAGAGTGGCAACTTCTTTGTAGTTGGTCAATTTAACATAGCACTTAAGGCCCCGATGGATTCTTTGCACCTCCTGTGACCCAGCACATGCTGAATCATAGCCGTCAACTTACAGATTTGAAAATAAGGGACCAGCAGCCTTGAAAATAAGGGATCAGCAGCCAAAATAAGGGACCTGCAGCCTCACCTTTTCCAGGCACTCCAGTCTTCCTGTCCTCCTGCAGTTTGGTCAAACTCATGCTGGTAGCTTCGAGAACACTGTCCAACCAACTTTGTAACCAGAGGTTCAACTGAATAGAATCTGAATCACATGCACCACAAGGCCTATGCAGCCTCAACTTAAGCCTTAACTTTGCACTGCAAAGTTTGCAGCAGCACGTGCAACAAAATGGCGTCCAGCATTCAAAAAACCCCTCAGCTTGCATTAACTAGCCACATACAAGGCATGCAAGCTCCACCCCCCCAGTCGTTCTTAGACTTCTTATTGGGTGAGCAACACAGCCATGCAACACAGTTGGAGCCTCCCTCCTCCCTGGCCGGCAGGGAGGGAGGGAGAGGAGCTGCTTCCTTTGAAATTTAAGGGACATCCATCAATAAGGGACATTTAAGGGACATCCATCAATAAGGGACAGTAGCGGGACATGGCGCTAGAATAAGGGACTGTCCCTTCAAATAAGGGACACTTGACAGCTATGTGCTGAATACAGCCGACTGACCATATATCATATCCTTTTTACAATTAAGAGTAATAATAATATGTACCCCACACTTCAGCGGGGGGGGGGGGAGGGGAGGGGAAGGAAGGCTCCCACAGAAGTTTACAAATCTATAGTAGCTCACCAGGGGACTTGATAAGCTTTCTGGTCTTGCTTCCAGGCAGCAATTGCCCTTAGCAAGCTGCAATGTGTGGTTGGTGGTCATTCTCAGGGCTGGCCCTATGATGAGGCAAGTGAGGCAGCTGCCTCAGGTGGCAGATACTGAGGGGTGGGGAGGGAACAAAGCAGTGAGAGCCACGTAATCTGCTTTGTACCCCCTGTGCCAACCTGCTGCCCTCAAGTGCAGTGAAAGAAATTGTCCTTTCACCAGAACTAGAGTATGATTCAGCTGTCAGTCCAGTTGGTTTCTGTATGCACCTTGGTGGAGGGTTCCATCATGCCTCGGGCAGCAAAAGTTACTGAGCTGGCCTTGGTCTTTCTTCATCAGAGGAACACCCCTGGGGAGACCTTTTCTTCCAAACGCATTCAAGTACCGCTTGTATATTTGCACAGCCAAGCCAGGAAATAAAGCTGCTGAATTATTTCAGGTAGGACTGCTGGGCTCTTGGCTTGTGTAGTGGCTACCACAAACCCAGCTGGTGAAGCTTTACCCATCACTGAATCTGCATGCGGGCAGAAGCATCACCTGTTGAATTTCTTCCACCTCGATGCTGCAGCTTAAATGCCATAATAATAATAATAATAATAATAATAATAATAATATTTATTTATTTATTTATACCCCGCCCTTCCCGGTTCGAAAACCAGGCTCAGGGTGGCTAACAACAAATGTAAAACACTTTAAAACAATTATAAAAGCAGCATAAAATACAGTATAAAAACATGAATAACAATAAAATTCAAAAATCAAAAATCAATTAGATAATCCCCAGGGCTAGCTGGCTGAATTGGTCCTACTTGGGCCAGCAAGGAGGCCAGGGGAGAATTATCTGTGGGGTCTCAGAGCGGGTGATCTTCATAAAAGGGGAGGGGAAAGGAAGAGAAGGGAAATAAAAGAATTCAAATTAAAGGCCAGGCGGAATAGCTCTGTCTTACAGGCCCTGCGGAAGGAGGTTAAATCCTGAAGGGCCCTAGTCTCATGGGACAGAGCATTCCACCAGGTTGGAGCCATCACTGAAAAGGCCCTGGCCCTGGTGGAGGATAGTCTGACTTCCTTAGGGCCCGGGACCTCTAAACTATGGTTATTCACAAGGGGAAGAAAAACAACTGCCAAGTACAACCTTCTACTCCTTCACGTCATGGATGGTCATCTGTCATGGGTGCTTTAGTTGAGATTTCTGCATTGCAGGGGGTTGGATTAGATGACTCTGGGGGTCCCAAACAACTCTATGATTCTATGTGCTGTTCAGAGGAGCTACCAGACTGCTGTTCTGGGTGGGTTTCCTGTGCGTTTTAGCGCTGCAGCAAAATGCAGAAATTCAGCCGGTGTAGCCCTTCGCAGCATTGCATGCCCAGCAGAAAAAAGCAAGCCTGTTCGGCTTCCGCATCCATTGACAGCCCTGCTTTTTTACTCCCTGCTTGGAAGCAAAATCCCACTTCGGAAGGGTCGTAGCTGAGCGGCAGAGCGCAGGCACCATTTTCCAATCTAAAGGTAAGGATGGGACTCGCTCCCTGCCTTGCAATCCTGCAGAGCCTCTGGCCAGAAGGCAGCCCTGTGCCAGATGCGCCACTCAGTGTAAGGCTACGTTCCCAAGACGCGGGTGCGTAAAATCTGGCGGACAAGGCTAAGGAAATACACAGCGAGGCGCCCAGCCTGCCTCCTGCGCGAATGGAGAGAGCTCTCGGCCAGGTGACTTCGGGATGCTTTGCATGTGTCTATGAGGAGGCGCGCTCCCATTGGCCGCCCGGCCCCTTTCCTTCCCGATGCCAGGTTAGCAGCAGGAGGGCGAGGAAGCCGGGTAGGCTGGGGGAGGAGGATGCGCTCTCCATTGGCTGCTGCGCGCGCTCGTCCCGCCCGCTCGCCGATCATTCAATAAACTTTCTCCCGGCTGCAGCTGCCTTGGTCGGGCAAAACAGCTGCAGCGACGCGCAGGTTGCGGGCTGCGAGAGGGAGAGCGCCAAAGGAGCGCTGGATGGGCGTGTGCGTAAAAAGGGCTGGAGAGGAACGCTGCTGCTGCTGCTACTGCTGCTGAGGCAGGGAGAATGGTGAGGGTTAGGAGGAGGAAGATGGCACCGCTGCCGCCGCCTCCAGCTGCCCTTTGAGCTCTCCGGAGGGAAGGAGGAGACCTCGGCCCCACGCTCCTTCGACGGGCCGCCTCTGTCCCCGGGGAGAACCCAACGCCAGGTGTCTATGGATGTGCAGCGGAAGAAGAAATGGACCAACCTCACCATTGGCCTCCTTTTCCTGTCGGGAGGAATTGAGTACGGTGAGATTCCCGGGGCATGGTATGGGCATCGGCAAAGGAGGGGGGGGGGGAGTACCAGGGGAGTTTCTGGACCCTGGATACAGAGTTGACAATTTTATACTGTATATCACTTCATCACACACACATAATAATAATAATAATAATAATAATAATAATAATTTATTTATACCCGTCCCATCTGGCTGGGCCTCCCCAGCCACTCTGGGCAGCTTCCATAGAAACCAAAAATACAGTAAAATATCACACGTTAAAAACTTCCCTGAACAGGGCTGCCTTAAGATGTCTTCTGAATGTCAGGTAGTTGTTTATTGCTTTGACATCTGCTGGAAGGGCGTTCCACAGGGCGGGCGCCACTACCGAGAAGGCCCTCTGCCTGGTTCCCTGTAGCTTTGCTTCTCGCAATGAGGGAACCGCCAGAAGGCCCTCGGCGCTGGACCTCAGCGTCCGGGCAGAATGATGGGGGTGGAGACGCTCCTTCAGGTATACTGGACCAAGGCCGTTTAGGGCTTTAAAGGTCAGCACCAACACTTTGAATTGTGCTCGGAAACGTACTGGGAGCCAATGTAGGTCTTTCAAGACCGGTGTTATATGGTCTCGGCGGCCGCCCCCAGTCACCAGTCTAGCTGCCGCATTCTGGATTAATTGTAGTTTCCGAGTCACCTTCAAAGGTAGCCCCACGTAGAGTGCATTGCAGTAGTCCAAGCGGGAGATAACCAGAGCATGCACCACTCTGGCGAGACAGTCCGCGGGCAGGTAGGGTCTCAGCCTACGTACCAGATGGAGCTGGTAAACAGCTGCCCTGGACACAGATTTGACCTGTGCCTCCATGGACAGCTGTGCACCTGGTCCTTCAGGGGCACAGTTACCCCATTCAGGACCAGGGAATCCTCCACACCTGCCCGCCTCCTGTCCCCCCAAAACAGTACTTCTGTCTTGTCAGGATTCAACCTCAATCTGTTAGCCGATTGACACACACACACCTCTATACACGTACATATACAGTGGTACCTCGGGTTACAGACTTCAGGTTACAGACTCTGCTAACGCAGAAATATTACCTCGGGTTAAGAACATTGCTTCAGGATGAGAACAGAAATTGTGCGGTGGTGGCGCAGCGGCAGCAGGAGGCCCATTTAGCTAAAGTGGTACCTTAGGTTAAGAACAGTTTCAGGTTAAGAACGGACCTCCAGAACGAATTAAGTTCTTAACCAGAGGTACCACTGTATACGCGGTTTTTGTTGAGGCTGGTCTCAATATGCTGGTGTTGTTTTTGTGTGTATTATTAGATTTGGTACCCCACAATTTTATATGTAGCTTGATCTCTCCCTCTCCACCCCCCTCACACGCATGCGCATATATACACACTCTGCGGGTCGGATTTAGAAGGCGATGGGGCCGGATCCAGCCCCGGGCTTTAGGTTGCCTCCCCATGCTCTGATCTAATGCAGATTTCGTAGAGAGATTATCATCTTTATTGCATGTTCCAGAAGTGCACATTGAGTGTTTTGAGGTTTTTGTGCCTCTGCCAGTTGTTCAGCATGCCTGCCTTGACAAGATCCTGGCCTGTAGATAATCAAATGAATTGCGTGGTTAAGTTTGGGAAGGTGCAGTTCTTTAGCCCTGAACTTTCCACACACACCTGCTTTGCTTCCTGCTTCTGCCATTCCCAGATAGGTGGGAGGAGGTGACTGTAAGAAGTATTTTGCCGTGCCCATCACTTAGAATCTTAGAGTTGGAAGAGACCCGAGGGTCATCTAGTCCAACCCCCTGCAATGCAGGGATCTCAACTTAAGCATCCATGACAGATGGCCATCCAACCTCTGCTTAAAAACCTCCAAGGAAGGAGATTCCACAGCCTCCCGGGGGAGACCGTTCCACTATCCAACAGCTCTTATTGTCAGAAAGTTCTTCCTGGTGTTTAGTCAGAATAATCTTTTTTGGAACTTGAATCCATTGGATCCAGCCTTGCGCTCCAGAACAGCAGAAAGCAAGCTTGCACCCTCTTCCATGTGCGAGCCCTCCAGATATTTGAAGATGGCTATCGCATTTCTTCTCAGTCTCCTCTTTTCCAAGCTGAACATACCCAACTCTCACTTCTCACCACTTTCAACCTGTGCAGTTGGCTTGCTCCTGTGGAGTCCAGAATGCTGTGCCTTGTGAATTTGTTTTCCAGTTGCAAATGGTTTAACCCAGGAAACTAGTATCTGCATCCTAACTGTCAGGGAACTGACATCGGAGGGAGAGGCGAAGGGGAGGCTCCCAGATGATGCTGGCAAAGGACCCAGCAGCAGGGGGAGAAACAGCTCAGAAGAGGGGGAAGCCAATCAGCGCAACACCGGGGATAAAGGGAGGCAGACGGGGGAAGTGGAGAGAGGGCTCAGGGACTCTTCACTGGACATCAGTGAGGAGAGCCCAGGTCCTCCACTACCCACGACTTCCCTGCGCAGAAGACTCCCGCGAAGTGAGAGGAGGAGGAGACTGGGTGTCAAACAACTTTTATGTTGGAAGAGGTTCAAGAAACGCCCACTGACGGATTCTGCCAGTGACTGAGGCAGACACCCTGAGAAGGGGCTGCACAGTCAGAAAGTTTTAACAAGGCAAATTAACCGAGAAAGGCACCAGTTTACGTACGAGTAACTCATACCCATTACACTAACCTTTGACTTCTAGAAGCTTGCCAATTGTCCTTGGATAGGTTGGCTGTTTGGGTTGCTGTTCCTCTGCCCTGTGAGAATGAGAAGAGGTTAGCAGGCCATACTCCAGAGTAAGGACATAATAGGCTTGGGCTGCAATATGGAAATGTTTTTGGGGTAAGATGCGGGAGTAAGCATGATTGGAGTCAGAGGGGGTAGGCAATAGGGGCCACAGGTGCCATCAGCCTCAGACAGCATTGCCAAGGTCTGGGGTGAGGCCAGTGTTGTTGGACTACAGCTCCCTAGTCCTCACATTGGCTCACCCTTGAATGTGAGATTCCTCCCAAGGTGCCAGAAGCAGCAGCCTTGCAGAAACTGAACAGGCCTGGGATTTTGTCAGTGCCAGGATAGAAGAAATTCTGAAAGCCCTCACGGAAGAAAGCCAAGAGACAAATGTACAAAATCAATAATAGTTGCAGGACAATTGGAGGGATAAAGCTTAGAAAAACGTGACCAAAGGAGGATGTGATAAAGATCCCTAAAATTAGGCACAGTGTGGATAAAGTGGACAGAGGGGAGGTTTTTCTTCTAATACTTGATCTTGGTGTTAAGAAAAGGGAACCCAAAATGATCAAGGGGATGAAACAATTTCCCTGTGAGGAAAAGTTGCAATCTTGGAGGATTTAAAATTTAGAGAATAGGTGGATGTTTCATTTAGAGAAAAGGTGAGACAAGACATGACTGTGAAGTTAGCTTCACACAGGCACAGTCTCCTATTGCTTGGGAGAAGCCCTGGAGGGGAGGGCAGGTGGGGATTTTCGGTCTCAGCAACTAATCCATGGGTATGTTAAGCTTTTTTATAGGAAGACCCCAAAATTGTTGAGCTTTTTTGGGGGAAACCTAACCGCAAAGTAGTGATTTTAAGCTTTTTGAGCTGCTTTTCCCATCACGTTGCCGTACATCCAGGTTTTCCTTGACTTTTTGCCAGTTTGGCAAAACCTCCCCTCGACGCCATTTTTACACCCAAAAACCAGCACAGCTGGAATTTTCCTGACGTGTGGCAAGCAAGGGAGGAGCTGCTGTGCTCGTGAGGCCTGACACTCCACCCAGTCTGTGCAGATCAGTTTCTTGCTAACAAATAACTCCAGCTTGCACGGTGTCACTCCTGATATTAATGACTCCTAGTCACCATGATGTATTCAGGAGCAGAGGCAGCCTGCCACGTGGAAAGGTGTTGCTTGGGGAGCAATAATGGCAGAGGACTGTTGCCTTCAAGCCTTGCTTGCCACTGTGGGCAGCAGGATGGGTGAACCAGTTGGACCTGTGGCCTGCCCCAGCAGAGCTCTGGTTTTGCATAAGAATACGGGAAGCTGCCTTGTATGATGTCAGGCCGTTGGCCCATCTAGTTCCATCTTGTCTGCACTGGCTGGCAGTGAAGCTCCAGGGCTCCAGGAATTGAATCTTTCCCAGCCATACAGGGAAGTTCAGGGAAGTTTTTAATGTGTGACATTTTAATGTATTTTTAATCTTTGTTGGAAGCTGCCCAGAGTGGCTGGGGAAACCAAATAGATGATGATGATGATGATGATGATTATACTTGGAAATGCCAGTAGGGATTGAACCCGCAACCTGCCTTGCGTTCTTCTTTCAGCAAATGCTGCCTGCGTGTTCTTTGATTAAGTTTGGGGTGCAGATGTAACAATACAACCAATAGGTTGCTTCACAGGGTTTTGAGAGTTAAAAAAAGAGAGAAGCACATGTTGTAACAGTGAGCATAACATAACACACAACAGTACAAACAACCAAATAAAAGACTTCCTTTATCCTGTATCTGGCCTCCTTATTTACTTCTTATAAACTATTTCCTTTATGAATAATTATTAAGATTTTTCTAATTATAACTTACGTAAATGCCCACAAAGTCTCCTGCAGACATTAATTGAAACAAGCCCAGGTATGTATTTTAGGGCACTGTTTTGTGAAGTGTTTTGTGAACTGGAAAAAGGAAACTATGCCAGCAAAAAAAGGAATGGCAAGATAAACTGTTAAGAGTATATTGAACTGGCAAGATTAACAGAGGCAATTTGAGATCGCACTAGACAAGAGTTTCAGAAAGCATGGGGGAAATGCAGAGACCACGGGACAACTTTCATGGCAATGACCTGTAGCCTCTCATACATAGGAGCCAACTCCTAGGGGCTGAGGGGTCTTTGGCCCTCCCCATAATATATTTGAGGGGGCTGCCCCCCAAAAAACAGATGGGCATTGCTAAACAAATGATGTGCATGTAGCGTGTCATGTGATCGATTGTGTGGGATGGGGCTTGTCCCTTCCCCAAAATTTTATTCAAGACTCCTGCTCTCAGACCTTACCTGGAGTACTGTGTCCAGTTCTGGGCACCACAGTTCAAGAAGGACACTGACAAACTGGAACGTGTCCAGAGGAGGGCAACCAAAATGGTCAAAGGCCTGGAAACGATGCCTTATGAGGAACAGCTAAGGGAGCTGGGCATGTTTAGCCTGGAGAAGAGGAGATTAAGGGCTGATATGATAGCCATGTTCAAATATATAAAAGGATGTCACATAGAGGAGGGAGAAAGGTTGTTTTCTGCTGCTCCAGAGAAGCGGACACGGAGCAATGGATCCAAACTACAAGAAAGAAGATTCCACCTAAACATTAGGAAGAACTTCCTGACAGTAAGAGCTGTTCGACAGTGGAATTTGCTGCCAAGGAGTGTGGTGGAGTCTCCTACTTTGGAGGTCTTTAAGCAGAGGCTTGACAACCATATGTCAGGAGTGCTCTGATGGTGTTTCCTGCTTGGCAGGGGGTTGGACTCGATGGCCCTTGTGGTCTCTTCCAACTCTATGATTCTATGATTCTCATAACTATAAAGCCTTAAACCTTATAAAACCTTAAATGGCTCAGAACTGCAATGCCTCCATGACGACCTCTTTCCATATGAACCTACCCAGACCTTGAGATCATCATCTGAGTCCCTTCTTTGTGTGCCTCCTCCACAAGAAGTCTGGGGTGCGGCAACACGAGAACGGGGCCTTCTCTGCAGTGCCTCCCAGTTTGTGGAACGCTCTCTCCAGGGAGACTCGCCTGGTGACTTCATTATACACCTTTCGGTGACCAGCAAAAAGGTTCCTCTTTAACCAGGCCTTTGGCTGACTGACATCCGATGTCCTTTTAAAATGTGATTGGGTTGTTTTGGTATTTACTTTCATTATGTATTTTGTGTTTTTATGTTGTAACTGCCCTGAGACCCGCGGGTATGCAAATTTAAATAGCAATAGTATTAATCATCATATTTTCTGGAAGCCACTTCTGATGGATGCTCTTTTTGATACTTTCTATTTACTGGAGTTTATTTTTTCGCCTCTCCGCAGCTGTGATCCTGCCCACCCTCTGGGCTTACCTGCAAACTCTCAATGCCGAGCCCTACTTCCTGGGCCTGGGCATCTCTGCCTTTAGCTTTGCCGGGCTGATCACAGGCCCGCTGTTTGGATATTGGTCTGACCGTACCCATAAAACCAAGGCCATCATCCTCTTCGCCAACTTGTTTCAGATAGCAGGTAAGTGGGGGCTGCATTGAGAGTGGTGGCGGCAGGGGCAGTGGTTGTGTTTGGGGTCAAAGCATGCAGATGAGACTCCAGTCCCCCACAGTAAAGGGACCCCTGACCATTAGGTCCAGTCGTGGCCGACTCTGGGGTTGTGGCGCTCATCTCGCTTTATTGGCCGAGGGAGCCAGCGTACAGCTTCTGATCATGTGGCCAGCATGACTAAACCGCTTCTGGCCAACCAGAGCAGCGCACGGAAATGCCGTTTACCTTCCCGCCGGAGTGGTACCTATTTATCTACTTTGACGTGCTTTCGAACTGCTAGGTTGGCAGGAGCTGGGACCGAGCAACGGGAGCTCACCCCGTCGCGGGGATTTGAACTGCTGACCTTCTGATCGGCAAGTCCTAGGCTCTGTGGTTTAACCCACAGCGCCACCCGTGTCCCTTTCCCCCCACGGTAGGTGGAAGCTAAACTTTGCTGGAAACCACAGGAGAGGAGAGGGCTCTTGTGTTTGGTTCTTGCCTGTGGGTTTCCCATAGGCATCTGGTTGGCCACTGTGAGAACAGGATTCTGGATGGGCCATGGGCCTGATCCAGCAGGCTCGTCTTATCTTAAGGGATTTAAAATGTCAGATCTCTTTCAGGCGACTTGCCAAGGGATGGTTGCATCTTGCACTTTCCAGCTCATTTTCCCCATCACTTTCCTTACAGCAAAAAGTAAGGAAAGTGGGGGAAGTGGGTTTGTTGCACAAGAGCGCAAAGTCCACCCTAACCACGCAAGCTGAATCGACCAGCATGTGATTGAATCCCACTGGCAAAAAGAGGGGGAGCCCAGAAAAAAGGGCGTGTAGACTTGAATTGTGCCCTGCTTTCTAGTGGATTGCTATACTGGGGAGAAAGTTGCTTTCTCTAGAGCAAGATGATTCATTTAGCCTGGTTTCCTCTGCAACTCACGCTTGTCTTTCCTGTGTCTTCCGCTTCCAGGGAACTTCATGTACTTTGTCGGTGGTTCCAAATGGATGCTTCTGAGTGGTCGGCTGGTGGCAGGTAAGTGATAGAGTGGAGGGTGTATTTATGTTTGCACATGTGAGATTTTTTTGAATAATAGTTGCATTTGGGTGGTGGGTCTTGGAGAAAAACACAGTTTCCTCTTTTCTAAAAATAAATTGGGGTGCGAATGTATTTTTGTTGTTGTTGTCTAATGGGGATGGAAAGAGCATTCCTTCATTTTTATCCCCCCCCCCCATTTAAAATGGATACCACTGGATTGGAATTTCGCATTCCTTGTTTTGCTTTGCTTTTTGCCCCACCCACTTCCACCTAGAGCCCCGCCCACTGTTGGAATGCACCCTCCCAAAGGTTTCCTTCACTTGAACCCAGCCTGCAGGCCAAAAGTAGCCTCCCCCCCCGTGCTTTAGGGATGGTTTTGTCATACATACACAGATCATTTTATCTGTATGCCTCCTTTCCATACTTAGAACCATACTCAGGGTGTCTTCCAGCGTGAAGAAATTTGCATAATTACAAATATAGTGGTACCTTGGCTGTCGGACGGCTTAGTTGTCGAACAAATTGGTTCCCGCATGCCACAAACCCGGAAGTGATTGTTCCGGTTTGCGAATGCTGTGCCTTGGTTTTCGAACCATTTCAGGAGTCGAACACACTCCTGGAACGGATTGAGTTCGACAACCAAGGTACCACTGTAGAACAAAAGCGGTCATAAACGATAAATGAAACACATCAAAAAGTACACAACCAATCTGATAATGATTTACCCACAAGTCAGAATAAGATCTAAAAATAACGATACAAAAATTAACAGCCACAACTGGCCCCCACACCCAAACAAAACCCCAGCCTAAGAGTCTGTTCAGCAGCATTAGTTTGTTTTTTTTTTTTGTAGTTGGAGTCAGTCTGGGGCATGCCTTCCTCAGCATGGTTGAAAAAGCTCTGCAAGGCAGGGAGCAGGTCTTTCAGGACTTACAGCTAGGATGGCCTCTGGCCTCTGTCCTCTGTCCCCCCTTCCCCCCTCTGACTCTTTGTACTTGGCCCTCCCCTGCAGGTGTGGGCACAGGAGCCGGAGCATCCATCTTTGGCTACCTCAGCCGAACCACCACGTCCCGGGAGCGCGCCACGGTGTTTGCGGCTGTCATGGCATGCAGACAGGTTGGGCTACTCATCGGTAAGTCTGGTTTCCTCTGCCCTCTAAAAACCTTCAGTATATTCCTGTCTGCTATGGAAAGGGCTGGGTTAACCATTAAGCAAAATAAGCACATTCTTAGGGCACTAAGGGAAGCGGGGGGGGGGGGGGTGCACCACAGAAATTTTTCCATTGCCGGGTTTTTAACATTGATGGCTACAAATGGCTCAGCTGAGCGTTCATTTTCTCAGTGGAAGTCTATTAAAAATCCCAAAAGAAGAAATATGCAACGAGGCAGGCTGGGTGCCTTATCTCTACAAAGTATAGAAGCAGATGTGTTGTGTAATATTAGTTTTGAGGATCTGATCAATTAAAAAAAGGAGAATTTTCTTCTTTTTTTCTTATTTTATTCAATTTTACATATAATTTCCATAAATCATATAACATATGTTCATATCCTATACAATATTTTAGACTTCCCTCAACTACATCTGAAGATTTTTCAGTCTTTATCACTTAATCTGCATTTCACTAATTTTGTTTCATTTCGACAAATCAAATTTTGTTCTGTGGTTTATTATTATTAATACTTTGAATTAGATATGTTTGGGGGTACCAAAGTGCTCGGGTCCTCTAAAGGTTTTCATCCTGCCCTGGCTACGCATTTCTGATATTACCATACCTCCCTGGATGTTTGTGGGGACTCAGGTGGAAATCAGAGGTAGAGATCAGTCCATTTGTGGACCAATTTTCCAATCAAGACCATTTGCTTAGTCTGCAGTTGCCACGGAGAAGATGTAACACGTGGAGGATGTGACGATCAAGGGTTAATGTCTACAGTGGCGGATCTCTGCCTCTGCTGTCAGGGGCAGCATGTCTCTGAATCCTAGTTGCGGGAATTCACATGTGCGGAGAGTTCTCTTGCTCTCAGGTCCTGTTTGTGCACTTCTCATCGGCATGTGGCCGGCCACGGGGAGAGCAGGATGCTGGGACAGAGAATTATTTAACCTGACTCAGCAGGTCTCTTCTGATGCTCTGAGGAACAAGAACATGCAGATTAACTGCTTGGTATGGCATAACGTGCTTGCTTTGTTTCATATGGAGCAAGCGGGAGGCTTAATCCTCAGCCCTTCCCTGCTTAACCAGGAACAATTTATTTATTATTACAAAACAGTGTGGAAGCTTTCAGAGGAACAAACTGGGTGCAGTGCAATTGTTGCAGTTTGAAATGCGCACACAGAGAAGGAGAAAGGTGTAGGTTTTTTTAAAGGTGCAATACAAATGAAGGCTTGTTTGGGCTTGTTTGTAGACCCAGTTCCTTGATATGATGTTTTTATAATGTTGCACTATTTTAGTGTTGTTAGCCGCCCTGAGCCCGGCTTCGGCTGGGGAGGGCGGGATATAAATAAAATTTATTATTATTATTATTATATCCTGATGTAGCAAGAGCCTCTGCATGGAAAAGCAGTGTTTCTTTTCATTTCATTTCACTTTTAATTTTTATACAGCCTTTCTATATTGCTGTATACAAGGCAACTCACAAGCCAAAGAAACCATAAAGTTTGCACACCTTACAGCACTGTGATCCACTACAGAAATGTCATCATGAAAATGTAACATTAAAATAAACAAGTTACAGCAAATGAAGTAATACTCAGTCATCCATTAGACAGTAAGAGCTGTTCGACAGTGGAATTTGCTGCCAAGGAGTGTGGTGGAGTCTCCTTCTTTGGAGGTCTTTAAGCAGAGGCTTGACAACCATATGTCAGGAGTGCTCTGATGGTGTTTCCTGCTTGGCAGGGGGTTGGACTCGATGGCCCTTGTGGTCTCTTCCAACTCTATGATTCTATGAGAATATAATAGTACACAATAAAATTAAATATCAGCAAATAATAAACAGAAATGCACTCTTAACAATTACAATCTATAATTTCTAAACTATAATCTATAAAAGTAACAGTACAGAAAATAACAATACAAAATTAAAAACACAGACACACAATGTATAAAAATATTTTTTTAAAAAATAAGAATAATCCCCGAACTCTCTTCCTCTCTTCCCAGCTGCTTCTGCTGTTCCTAAGTCATGGTCTGGGAAAGGCTGCTAGGGCTGGAGGGTTGGGCAAAGCAGGTGGGAAAAGCCATTGTCTGGTGGCTAGCACAAAGTCTCTTTCTCCCAGTATGTGCCTCAGCCCTGCAGATAAGCAGATAAAAGTTTCCAACCTTCTAAAAGGTAGTTGTGTTTCTGATCTGGCTTCAGAGGAGAGGAGGAGCCCCTCTTCCACAGCCAGAAGTGTAAAAGAACATACAATTTGGACTTGTTTGTAGTGGTCAGTCCCAGCCACCATCCTGGTCTCACAGTGGCCGGCCAAATGTCCATCGGCAACCTGTGCCTCTGCTTGAAAGGATTGCTGCTACTGAGAATAGTGTGAGAGTGGGTGGGCAGGTCATGCTACAACAAGCTGAACATGGAGGTTGCAGCCTGCGTGGCTCAGTTGGTTAGGGCGTGGTGCTGATAATGCCAAAATTGCAGGTTCGATTCCTGTATGAGACAGCGGCTTATTCCTGCCTTGCAGGGTTTTGCACTAGGGTCCCTTCCAACTCTACAGTTCTAAGATTCTAAGCTTTTGTACATTGCTGCCATGCTGCTTTCAGACACCTGACTTGCCACTTTTGCCCCCCAGGGCCAGCTTGTAACCTGTTCCTGCGCCTCTGTAACTTCCAGGTGGGGCCCTTCGTGGTCGACAAGTTCACATCGCCTGGGGTGAGTAGAAGCACTTTGTTAGCAACTATGTATAATCCAGCCTGGTGCATTTGCTCCCATGGATGAGGCAAGCTCCTCTCCACAATGGTGCAAGGCCTGGCCCATGGATGAGGCAGGATGAGGCTCCCGCCTTGAGCGGCAGGAGCCCGAGGGGTGGTGCCCCCCTTCCTTTGCTGCCTGCCCATTCCAGCAGCACTGGCTTCCAGTGGGGTCTCACGAAATGCCTGAGATCTTGCAAAGGAAACCTCACTGAAAGTTGGCACTGCTGCCAGCACTTTGCGGGCAACCGCTGTGCAATGCTGGTAGCAGCGGGGGCTTTGCACATTTCTCCTCAAGCGACAAAACAGGATGCACCGCCCCTGCACATGGCTGTTTGGCGGATTGGGCAGGATGGGCAGCGCCTTTTCAAATTGCAGGTAGGGTGGAAAAGGAAGACGTCCCTGCGATTGGAAAATCAAGCGAATCGGCTAAAGGACTGGGCTGGAACCGTTGTCCCTGGCACACTAGACTTCTATGTGCAGGGCGTTCTCCTGTGTGGGGGATCATTTAAATGTATCAGAATAGTCCCAAAGTAGCACAGTTCCTACCATTTTATGTCAGCAGCTTGTCCTACACTCGAGTAGGACCCTGGCAGAGAAACATGCCCGACTGGCATATTCTCTCCCTCCTGGTCTTTCGTTTGGGAGCTTCAAAAGCTTTCTTCCACCTGAACATCACAACGACCGATGCCAACAGATACTGGCACACTTAGGGATCCGCAGAGTTTGCTCATCATGCGTGTGACAGACCCCAGCAACTCAGCATTTTGGCTAATCTACTTTATTTACATATAAACACACACGGAGCACTGCAACATGGCTCCCTCTCTCTCTCTCTCTCTCTCTCTCTCTCTCTCTCTCTCTCTAGCATCAGACAGCAAAGAGAAAAAACAAAACAAAGGACAATAGTCCCACTTCACAGAACTTAGTAATACAAACATCCAGTCTCCCTCACTTCCCACTCTGTGGAGTCAAAACATACACCGTCATGTGAAAGACAAAAATCCCATGACTGCAATCATGGAGCAGGAATTCTAACACTTTATTCCTGCCTAAGTCTGGTGCAAATACACCCAGTCTAACTTTGGGAGGAGTTATTTGTCTTTGTTAGAGGCTGAAGGAAAGTCAGAATGGTTATGCTCTGACTCTGTGGCTGGAAACCACAGGAGGGGAAGAACCAGCCATCTGCCCCCAACTATTCAACTTTTTAATTATTATTTCATTCAATGTGTGACAAGGCTGGCAGAGCATTGCGAGAATTCAACAAAAGAGAAAAAGAAAAGCAATTGAGCCCGGTCAGGTGTCAAGTAAAGAGATGAAAGATAAAGGGGGAAAAAATCAGAGCTTGTGTAAAAGAGGCAAAGTGGCAGTATTCCAACATAAGACAGAAATAGGGGATCAAAGACTCATATAATCAAATCCAGAACTAGATGAAATCATATTTGGATGGAATGTGCCGACTGTGTCATTAAATAAGGTGCAAAAATAATCGCCAGGCAGCTGCAAAGTCCCAACAGATCCGCTTCCTCTCTGAGAATCCAGACTTAGTGAGTGCATTTATTCGGATGCGGCTATAAATAAGGCTTTTAAAACCCCAGTTTGTAATAGACTTCGTGGAAGTGTCCTTCTAGTCTTGAGCTGTTAGCAAACGAGTTATCAGTATCTTTTCTCCTTAATATTGTTCTAGCTGGAAGTTTGCAAAATTATATGTGGCATAGAGAAAGAGGATACTGAGATGTTTTTCTTCCTCTCTCCTAACACTAGAACTGGGGTAGCTGTGTTGGTCTGATGCAGTCAAAATAAATAATAAAAATAAAAAATTGTAAAAAATAATAATCAATTTTTAATTTATTTATTTTTACTAGAACTGGGGGGCATTCAAAGAAGCTGAATGTGGGAAGTTTCAGGGCAGATAAATGAAATTGTTCTTCATGCAGCGCATTGCTAAAACTATGGCACTCGGTCTTGCAGGAGGCAGTGATTACCATCAACTTTGTTTTTTTTTAAAAAAATGATATTTATTAATGTTTCACAGACAATAAAAACCAATTCCAACATTTAAACTACAAAAGCAAAACCAATAAAATATACACAGTAGAAAAACAGTTGATAGAAGAAAGAAAAGAAAAATAAAGAATAAAGAATAAAGACAAAGAAAAACACCAAAGTTCAGAGCTAAAAACAAAAAATAGATTATTTTCAAATCTTATATTTTCTTCACTAGTTTCTTGACCTCCTCACACCTCCCATTTTGTATTCCAATTCAAATATTAAATTCAGCAAATCCTTACCCTCTAACGTTTATCCTTACTCCATATATTAGCCTGTTATTATAAATATCCATTTCCAATTATCAATCCCTATTTACATTTTCTTAAGCATCTCTTTACCAGTACCACTTATTTTCAACCAAACGTCATTTCAACATTCCTTAGATTACCATCAACTTTGATGGCTTTAAGAGAGGATTAGAAAAATTCATGGAGGCGGAGAAGGCTATCGATGGCTCTTAGCCACAATGGCTATGCTCTGCTTCCACAGCTGGAGGCAGCCATGCTTCTGAAGTATCCCAGTTGCTGGAAACCACAGGAGACAAGAATGTTCTTGTGCTCAAATCCTGCTCACTGGTTTCCCCCAAGCATCAGGTTGGCCGCTGTGAGAACAGGATGCTGGACTAGATGGGCCATTGGCCTGATCCAGCAAGCAGGCTGGCTGTAAGTCCCTGTGTCCTTTTAAAAAATATATATACTTTATTTTAAAAGGGTGGATCCAGACACGGGGGGGGGGGGGATGCTACAAATAAGTCAGGAACTAAGTCAGAAAAAAATCTCTATGGAAAATCGTGTTTTAAAATTTCTTGCTCTCTGGTGCCATCTGGTGTTGCATGTTTATAGCACATTCAAATCGCTGTTTTTTTTTTACTAAAGCAGCTGAGTCCATAGAAAGTATAGTTACAAATAGTACCCATGCAGAAAAAACAAAACAGAAAAAGATACTGTGTACATTACAAAAAAAAGGGGGGGACTTGTTGTTGTAGCAAACCACCCTGTGATCCTCCGATGAAAGGTAGCACATAAATTTAACAAATAAATAAATGACGGTTCAGGGCGATGCATTCATGCTCAGGCTTTTCTTTCCTCCATTCCTTCAGATCTTCATGTGCATGGTGTGGCTGCTTCTGCAGATCATTGTTGCGACGCTGTACTACGACCTGCCGCCGCCGCCGTTGGGGCACTCCTCAAAGGCCCCAGCGGCGGCTGAGCGGGACGCTGTGGAAGAGGAGGAGGAAAAGCCTCTTGTGCAACACGAGGAGGCAGCGGAGAGTAGCAGCTACGGCAGCACCTCCGCGGAGCGTCGGGAAGCTGTTTCGGGTGACGAGGTTCGGTATGTGCCCAATGGGCACTTGGCTGACGAAGAAGCCTCTTTGGAGAAGACTCCCGCCTATAATATTAGCTCCATGACAGGTGAGCTCTCTTCCGTGGTGGGTATGGGGCCATCAAAGAGAGGGGATCACATTCCCTTCCAGGCAGACTTGCAGGGGCCACATGGCAGTGGTGGGCGGGGCCAGAGGCAAAAGTGGGAGGAGCAGTGGATGGGGCTTTTACCTTTCTGCAGTAGACTAGGGTCTACCCACCTCTCTCTGCCCTCACTGCAGGTGGTAGCAATAATAATAAAATTTATTTGTACCTCACTCATCTGACTGGGTTTTCCCAGCCACTCTGGGTGGCTTCCAGTATATTTGTTGTTGTTGTTGTTTAGTCATTTAGTTGTGTCCGACTCTTCATGACCCCATGGACCAGAGCATGCCAGGCACTCCTGTCTTCCACTGCCTCCCGCAGTTTGGTCAAACTCATGCTGGTAGCTTCGACAACACTGTCCAACCATCTCGTCCTCTGTCGTCCCCTTCTCCTTGTGCCCTCCATCTTTCCCAACTTCAGGGTCTTTTCCAGGGAGTCTTCTCTTCTCATGAGGTGGCCAGAGTATTGGAGCCTCAGCTTCAGGATCTGTCCTTCCAGTGAGCACTCAGGGCTGATTTCCTTAAGAACGGATAGGTTTGATCTTCTTGCAGTCCATGGGACTCTCAAGAGTCTCCTCCAGCACCATAATTCAAAAGCATCAATTCTTCGGCGATCAGCCTTCTTTATGGTCCAGCTCTCACTTCCATACATCACTACTGGGAAAACCATGGCTTTAACTATACGGACCTTTGTTGGCAAGGTTCCAGCATGTATGAAAACATAATAAATAATAAATCATTAAAGATTAAAAAGCAAGACACACGGCTTGGGGGAGAGCCCTGGGGGGCAGGTCTATGGCCACATCTGATCCCTGGGCCCGAAGTTCTCCATCTCTGATCCAAAGCTTGCCCTACAAGAAGGCACATGGAGAAGACTAGAGCTGAGCCTCCCTTTTCTGGTCTGCAAGTTCAGAAAGTTGGCATGTTGGAGGATGCTGCCTCAACTTTTTCCCCCGTCACCACCTCATAAAACAAGCCAATCAATTTCCAAATGTTCTGGTGGGGACATAGTAGCTCTCGTGGCAGAAGAGGGCCTTGAGAACAGAGCGTCTTCCAAGGAAAGGACAAAATTGGAGGCAGGCAGGGGCAAAGTTAAGGTTAAAGTTAAGTTTCTTAAAAAAATAATTTTACAGGTCCTTGTTTCTCAGTTTGATCCTTTTACCTGGCTTTGTATGTTTCATGGTATTTTATGCATTGTGACTTGCCATTATTTTTTATTGATTACTGCTTAACAATGCTTTATTGTTAAGTGTAAACTGTTTAATTATTATGTGCTGATACTTAACTTTACTGTTAACTATTATATCCTAATGGATGGTTGAATATTGTTTCATGTGATATTAGTTGTTTATTTTAAACTTAAGTTTTTATTGTGACTTTTTTGTGTCGGATCAGATTGTTGTGAGGTGTGCAATCTTTGTTGTTTCTTCAGTTTGTGAACCACCTTGTGGTATAATAATATAAAAAAGCGGTATACAGATTAAAAGTGAAATGAAATAATGTCCCGTCCAGCGTTGTTTTGGCTCTTTTGTGCCTCAACGAGATTTGTCATTGCAGAGTACCTGAGGGAAGAGGTGGTGGTTCTGCTGACAGCCCAGTTCATTACGCTCTTCAATCAAACTGCCCTAGAGGTAGGTGACATTTTTGAGGTGTTGCGTGCTCAGGCAAATCCCATGCTCGTTGTATAGATTATCCCTCTCCCTTCCTGGCTGGTTCTCACACTACTTATCCCTTTGGGAAGTGCCAATTATTTCTCATTATGTCTTTGTTGTTGGTATTTGTTTTGTTTCCCGCCCTGCACCTCAAGTCCTCCCGGCTGCATTTGGAGCAGTTTGTAACGCAAAATTAAAATCTGTGCCAAGCAATGAGGTCAAAAGAATAGGGTGGGTCCTAATTTATAGGCGTCAAAGGCCAGAGAGGAGAGGAGCATCTTCAGCAGATGACGAAAGCTGTACAGTGAAGATGTTAGGTACACCTACAGTCACTCACGGATGCCTTGTTAAAACTGTGTTTATGGAAAACAATCTTACTCGGCTACGAGTGATTGCCAAAGAAGGGGAGGGGGCGCCACAGCTTAGGAGCTGCCCCAGAAAAAGCCATCTCCCAGATCCCCATTTCCTACGTCTCTTTAGTAGTAGTAGTAATTTATTATTTATGCCCCAACCATCTGGCTTGGTTTTCCAGCCACTCTGGGTGGCTCCCAACAGAACATTAAAAGCACGATAAAAAAAATCAAACATTAAAATCTTCCCTAAACAGGGCTGCCTTTAGATGTCTTCTAAAAGTCAGATAGTTGTTTATTTCCTTGACATCTGCTGGGAGGGTGTTCTACAGGGCGGGCACCACTACCAATAAGGCCCTGTGCCTGGTTCCCTGTAGCCTCACTTCTCGCAGGGAAGGAACCACCAGAAGGCCCTCAAAGCTGGACCTCAGGGTCTGGGCTGAATGATGGAGGTGGAGACACTCCTTCAGGTATACTGGGCCGAGGCCGTTTAGTGTGGTGGTGGAACATAAAGGGGACCATTGGTTTCCCCTATGCTCCTGGATGCTCACGTATGTTTTCTTCATCTAGACGATGGTGACCCCGATCACCCAGAAGTTCTTGAATTTTGGGGAGCTGGAGAACAGCATCATGTATTTCCTCTGCGGTGTGGAGGTGAGTGCCAAGACCTATGGCAAAGAGCCCTCAGACAAGGGCTCCCCCCTCCTTAAAATGTGACTTTGTCTGACTTCTGTAGAACTGAAAGTTGTTTTTGAGGAGGATGTCAATTTCTGTCATGTGTATATTTGTGTGTAAGCGTGATCCCTGCCCAATTTCTCCAACTGTTGCCACTGGTTAAACAGGTTGGGCAGGCTTTTAAACTGTATGCGAACCGCCGAACCTGTTAACTTTGAGATAAGGTTATTTACCACAAGCCACCCTTTCCAGTCTCGGGGTGGCGAGGGAAGAGGTATCTAGCCCTGGTTACTCATCTGGTTAGTGATACTAGAGAGGGAAGCTGGTATTTAGTGTCCTAATCATTGGAAACTCAGTGTAGCAAAGAGGACATATTTTCTCTGTTTGGGGAAAGCTGTTTTGCTTTAAGCCACTTCCTCCAAAAGGACTTTGAAGGGGTCCCCCCGTGACAGCTGAATTTATTCATCCATTCATTAAATTCATATACCACCCCTCATCCGAAGATCTCAGGGCAGGTCACAGAATAAAATCCAAGATAAAACACAAGCAAACAATTAAACCAAAACAACAACAAAAATAATTGCTTCCACCCCTTCCCACAGATATGTTTAAAAGGCTGTAAGATATTAATCCGCCAAAGGCCTGGTAGAAGAGGAATGTTTTCACCTGGCACCTAAAAATACATACAGTGGTACCTCTGGTTGTGAATGGGACCTGTTCCGGAAGCCCATTTGCAACATGAAAAGAGCGCAACGCGCAGCAGCACGTCTACGCACGCACGGGTTGCGATTTGCCACTTCTGCGCATGTGTGTGACGTCATTTTGCGCTTCTGTGCATGTGTGAGTGGCGAAACCCGGAAGCAACCCTTTCTGGTACTTTTGGGTTGCTGTGGGACATAACCTGAAAGAACGTAACGTGAGGTATGAATGTAATGAAGGCGCTAGGCGAACCTCCCTGGGGAGAGCATTCCACAAATGGGGAGCCACTGCAGAAAAGGCCCCGTTCTCGTATTGCTGACCTCCAGACCTCTCGTGGAGGAGGCACACAAAGAAGGGCCTCAGATGATGCGTACAGAGTCTGGGATGGTTCATGTGGGGAGAGGTGGTCCTGCGGTCCTGACTGGTGCTTATACCTTTGAAGGTGAATAGGTGCTGGAAGAGCAGCTTCAAAGGAAGGTGCTGTTACTGCTGATTGACAGGCTGGTTATGACAACCTCCTTTAACCCCCGGCAAAATTGGGTCACCTGTCGTCATTATGACATTGCCAAAGTTGGCTACCGGGAATAAGGTATTGGGAATCCAGTCCATCAGCCGGATCCAGTTCTTCATCCCTACTTTCATAGATATCCCACTCCCTGCCATGATTCATTTTCACCAAGTGTCTGATAAACTGATAACTAAGGCTTAGCTATTTTTGTGGGTGGTGTATGCACCTCTTGACTGCTGTACGTGGGTCTGCCCTTGAAGACAGCTTGACTTTGAATCCAGGGTTATATAATGCTGGGTTTTGATTGACAACAATCCGTTTCCAAGCCAAATTCAAGATGCTCATGGCTGTTTCCTTTTTAAAACATATCTTTACAGGAATTTTTAGTATGGGTGGGGAAAAATATTATGACGCATATAGCAACAGGCTATCAAGAATTTAAATCCAGGATAAGTGCAAACTAAGGAAAAATCACCTGGAAAGAGTAACAGAAAAATATATAAGTGAAAGAATAAGGAGTGTTTGTTGCTGTATTGTGTTTTTACTATTTTTGTTGGGAGCCCATGAGAGTGGCTGGGACAACCCAGTCAGATGAGTGGCATAATAATAATAATAATAATAATAATAATAATAATCGGAATTATGCCAAGCAAATCATTAGACCTAATACAATGGAATAAGGATTTTCAATAAGAAATGTTGCAATATGTCATGGTAAAAAAGTACTGTTCTTTATTTTATATTAAATGATTTTTTTAGTTATTACTTCACTTTATAAAACAGAACACTTACAACAATGAAGGAAAATTAAAATATATTTTTTTAAAAAAACAAACCTATAGCATAGACATGCCATAGGAGTTGTTGGACATGAATTAAAATAATGCAGTCCAAGTAAAGACTATCAGATCATCAACTATAGTTCTTGATTTGCCAGGCCTGGGGATGAAGGTTGTCTTGAAAATGATGGTTCTGCTGTATATGTTAAACCTTTCAGGTGTACGCAGCCTCCTTCTTGGTAGAAATAGGATTGCACCGTTGATGTCTAGTCATGTGAGAAGTCTGTGATGCTCAAAATGGCGGTCTTCTCTCCCTCTGCCTTCAGGTCATTGCTGGCTTCTTCCTGGTGCGCTGCCTGAGCACTCGCCTGTCTGACCGCATCCTCTTGGTCCTTGGCCTGGTCATCTGCAACATAGCCTGTGCTTGGTGCCTGTTCTTCCTGGTACGACCCCGAGGTAACGTTGCTCAGCTCCTGACAAGACGCGGTCATGGTCCTTCCATGGTCCTGTTGATCCTCTTTGGTGAAGCTGGTATCCTTGATCAACCCCATGCCTATGCGAAGCGGAAGCCAGCTCTGCCAGAATTCCCAGTTCCCATGCTGCAGTTGGGAAATGCTGCAGCTGGAATGAACTGGGAGAGCATTAAGAAGTGGTTCCAGAGCCAGGAGTGTTGAGATTCCTGCTTTGCCGGGGGTTGGACTAGATGCCCCTCAGGGTCCCGTCCACCTCTACAATGCTATAATTCTATGACTGTGGACCTGGGAGCCTGGCGCTGCCCTCCAGATCTTTGTCTTGACCTTGAAACTCTCTTTAGGCCAAACCCGACATCCCTCACTGGCCCTGCTGAAATGCTTCCTGCATGTTTTGATGGAAGGTGTATGGGTGTGTTTAGAAACCAGATTACAGTGCTACCTCTGGTTGCAAACCTGATCCGTTCTGGAGATCTGGCAGCATCCCGAGGAATTTGCAACCGGAGGACCGCTTCTGCACATGTGCGTGGCATGGTTTAGTGCTTCTGAGTATGCGCGCGGCACGTAGAGTGCTTCTGCACATGCGCACTTGGCGAAACCCGGAAAAGTTCTTCCAGGGTTTGCCACGTTCGCATCCCGAAGTTTCCGTATCCAGAGGGATACGTAAGCAGATGGTAAAATTTGCTTTAGATGCTCTGCCCACTTTTGCCTCTGGCCCACCCACCACTACTATCTGGCCCTCAGAAGCCTACCCAAAAGGGAATGTGGCCCTCGGGGTGCAAAGGGTTCCCCATCCCAGATCTAAAACATTGGCCGCCAACCCAACATGGTAAAACATGTGTTTATTTGTTTGGGTAACCAATTCTTATCTCTTTGTGCCTCCCCACCCTCTTCTGGCATCCATCTGTCTCTGGAGACAATGTGCCATTGGGGATGGAGATTTACAGCGCCTGCTGTGGCTGTAAAGACTGATACGGGAGAGACATGTTTTGTTGCAGCTGGGGCAGAGGGAGGGGTCTACTTGTGCTGCTGCAGATGCATGATGGCGTTTCTTCTCTCTGCGCTCCTCCCAGCAGTCATTCCTCCTCTTGCCACTGCTGTGGATGCACGACTTGACTGCCTCAGATCTTTTAATGTGGGCTTTGGGGAGGGCATAAAACCCTTTGACTTGTGTGAGAGAGGCAGATGTAATTCCATCTTCCCTGGAGGTGTAAAAATACAGCTAACCTTAGCCTTCAGTTCACTAACTGTGTGACTTTGGTCTTTGGTTCATGCACCTGACACTGGGAGGTGAACGAGCATCCTCTGATGCAAAATCCATAGGTTTAATTCTTGCCCATGCGGCTTGGAATGCAACGGCTGTGCCTGATGTTACACCTCACCATTCAAAAGGCCACAGGGTTGCTTTGGTGCAAGGCCTGTTCAGACATAGCCCGGGCATCTTTCCCTGTGCGGCGCATGGCTGCAGCATGAAAGTGGTGATGCCATGCATATGTGAATTGCAGATCTTATGGCAATCGCCTCGGACAGCTCCTTGTTTTCTCCAGTTCACACAGACAAGGGACGGGCATGTGCTCACAAGCTGATCCCTGCCCCCTCTCTGTGTTTAAGTGGGCTCCATCGAAAACCTTCCACTGGAGGCGATGGGAGGAAATGCCTTTCAACCTGAGTAGTGCACTCGCACGTACAGATCATCCCTTGTTGCTCTCCATCATCTCGCTCCTCCTCCTTACTGAGTTCTGTGTGCTTTGCTTCTTCCAGGTACCTTTACCATTCTCCTTACAGAGTTGGTCGTGGGCGTTTTCCTGCAAGTCCTGGGCCTTCCCTTTGTTGCAGTCTCCCAAGTGTCGCTCTTTTCTAAAGTCACGGCTGAGAGAACGCAAGGTAAGGCTGTGTCTCAAATTTTAAAGTTCAGAATAGAGTACAGTGGACACTTGGGTTGCGACCGTGATCCATGCGGGAGGCACATTCACAACCCACAGCGCAGCGCCTGCGCACGTACGGGTTGCGATTCGGCGCTTCTGTGCATGCGCATAGTGCAATTTAGCATTTCTGCGTATGCGTGAGCACTGAAACCCAGAAGTAACCCGTTCTAGTACTTCCGGGTTTCGGCGAGTCTGTAACCCGAAAACTCACAACCTGAAGCGTCTGTAACCCGAGGTATGACTGTAATTTCTTTGGAAGACAATAAGCGGGCATCCGCCCAACATGACCAGTCCAACAAGCGAGGTGTGTTAGAACTGTGTCACTTCAGGCTGTAGGTGGGGATGGCACTGTTTTTAAAGCTCGTTACAGATAGGTAGCCGTGTTGGTCTGCCATAGTCAAAATAAAAAAATTCCTTCTAGTAGCACCTTAAAGACCAACTAAGTTAGTTCTTGGTATGAGCTTTCGTGTGCATGCACACTTCTTCAGATACCAAGCTTGTGTGTGTGTAGTTAGAAAACAAATACTGCATAAAGGAAACAATAAAGGGCCAAGATAACTGGGAATAGACTCTCACCCTATTAATCTAATTTTATAGCTTGCAGGGAGTGTTCAGAACAGGCATTCTCTCCCTTCAGCCTGAAGTAATGCAGTCCCATGCTGACACCTCAAGGCTCTACTCATGTTCTGCTGCATGTTTGTATTGAGCCATGTGCACACCTGTGTCCACACTGATGTGTACTTCTAGTCTTGCATCATCTACTTTCAAAGGAGATTTATCTGTGCGTGGTTCTCCACGCCTTCCTACAAAGGTAGCCGCGCACTCTTTGTGCTGGAGAAGGAATCTTTCAGTGCTCAGAGCACTGGATAATTACAGGATCATCATGGTTTCTTGGGGGTGGGGAGAAAGGAACTATTCCTTAAATTCTAGCACTCAGTGGCTAAATAGTTCCAGTCTTGTTTTATGACATGGGTGGATCCTTTGGTCTAGAGTGGTGCTAGAGCTCCCCCCTTGATCCAAGGTGCCTTAACTGCTATGCACCAGAATTGCAATTCCTGCATTGTGGGGGGCTTGGGCTAGATGACCCTTGTGACCCTCCTGGTAGCTGTCTGGACAGGTAGCATCAAAGCAGAACTCTGCCGATACAGGAACACAACCACCTGCTCGCTGAAAACTTCGTATTGTGTTTAAAGCCATTTCGGGGATAGATTGGTCCAGGTGAACTATCTCAAAAGGTCTAGCATCTCTCCCTCTGGCGTGGCTACCAGAGGGCAGAGTGTCTTATTTCTACCAGGATTTCAGTTTCCCAGGCTAGTATTCGCTTCCTGATCAGGCTGCGCTTTCCTGGGTCCAGTTACTGCGTGCGGCATTTGCCCTCTCCAGCCCTTGTTTGCAAGGCTTGTTTGTTGGCTGGTGTTGGATTGCTCTGCAGCCTGATTTCCTTTTTTTCTTTAAAAAGAAAAAAGAAAAAAGGTCTGCCTCTCGACACCCCCCCACTCCTGAGAGCAGCAAAGCATTGTTGCAACATCCTTCCAGGCTTGGGAAAATGACTCGCCTGGGTTTGCTCTGTCTGTTGGCTTGTCAAGTAACGGAAGTGAAATTGCAGTTCTGTCTTTGCCACTGCTTGTGGTTGCTTGACACGGAGAATTGACTGAGGCACAGCAGGCTGAAGGAGCAGCCAGGACTTTAGATGAAGCAAACACACAACCCAAATGGAATTTGTAACAAAGAACGGCCACTCGAGCTCATTTCCTCCTCCTCCTCCTCTCTATTTTCCTTTTGTGCTGTGTCTTTTTATTGTAAGCCTGATGACAGGGAATGATTTGCAAAAAAAACAACAAATCCTTATCAAACCAAGTCTGTCTTTTAAACTTTTTGTTTTTTTATCACACTAGTTGTGGTCATCAGTGGGCGCATTCGGTTGATTATGTTCTCATAAAGTTTTCTGTTTCTATCGACGTTTCCCCCTTTAATAAAGCAAATTCATGGGAATCCAGGATCTGAATCATTTTTTCTTGGACCTGTGCATTCCATTTTAACCTTCTGTTTCCAAGTATCAGATAGTTCGTTTTGTCCAATAATTTAGGAAAGGCAGGAGAAACGAATGATGTCAGACATAACTCAAGTGGAAAGTGGTCACTTTTGGCTCTGGGAATTATCCTGAAGGTATCTCTGTTAATTGGCACATTATTAGATGTTAGGATATAATCTATGGTGCTAGTAAATCCTCTGGGGGAGATAAAAGTAAAATAACCCTCTTGATCCCCTTGACCGTAACAAAAGGTTATTCTTAATTATAAGTTCACAAAGATATTTCCCAGCGCGGTTAGAGGTGATGTCCATTGCTGCCCTCTGACAGATTTCAGGTTTGTCCTCCAAGTTTGGTCCAGATAATATTGTATTTTGTGGGGGAACAAGGCCGACCCAAGCATTGAAGTCGCCTCCCGAAACAAGCCAAGGGTCTTAAAAAAAATGGATATGGGAGCCTTTTGGGGCGGGACTGAAGACACTGATAAATATTCCTTAATATGCTTTCTTCTTCTTCTACAGGGTTCAGTCAGGGTCTCCGTCGCTCTGTAGGGGGCGTGGCCACCATCCTTGGGCCTCTGTGGGCTGGAGGCTTGACCAACAACTTGGACATCATGCTGGGGGTGATGATGGGTCTGCTGAGTCTCCTCACGGTGAGTGCCCAGTGGCCTGGCTGTGGAACTGCATTCTGGGGTCACAGTGAGACCTCCCTATCCCTTCTTCCTCCTCTCCCTCTCCCCAGCCCCACTGTGCTGACCCACTCCTCTTCTCTGGCAGATCATGGTGGGGCTCTCATATGCATACCTGGTGGAGCCGCCCAGAAGATACGTGTCATCGCAAACATCTGAAGATGAATGCAGCTCATGATAGCCCCTTTGGATGGAGGTGCTTCTGAAGGAACAGAGAAGGTCCTGCTCACCCAGGTGAGAGCACATGTCTCCTCCACCATCACCCTGGTCTGATGGTTGAGCGTGTGGCTTCTCAAACTCCAGTAGCCAAGTGAGGCCTGGAGAAGCTGGCGATGGAGTCTTCCTGCAAGGAGATGCAGAATAATAATCATAATAAAAAAAATATATTATTTATATCCCGCCCTCCCCAGCCGAAGCCGGGCTCAGAGCAGCTAGCAACAATAAAAGTAACACAGCATTCTAAAATCAATTCATTCTAAAATAAATTCAGAATCAAATCAATGGCAACCATATCGGCTAGAGTTCTGTGAGGATTACTGAAGGAGGAGGTCAGACTGTGCCTTGGCCAAAGGCCTGGTGGAACAGCTCTGTCTTGCAGGCCCTGCAGAAAGATGTCAAGTCCCTCAGGGCCCTAGTCTCTTGTGACAGAGCGTTCCACCAGATCGGCGCCACAACCGAAAAAGCCCTGGCTCTGGTTGAAGCCAGCCTAACTTCCCTGTGGCCTGGGACCGCCAATATGTTTTTGTCTGAAGACCGTAAGGTCCTCCGTGGGACATACCAGGAGAGGCGGTCCCGTAGGTACGAGGGTCCTAGGCTGTATAGGGCTTTAAAGGTTAAAACCAGCACCTTAAACCTGATCTTGTACTCCACCGGGAGCCAGTGCAGCTGGTATAGCACCGGATGAATGTGATCTCGCAGCGAAGACCCCATAAGGAGTCTTGCCGCGGCGTTCTGCACCTGCTGGAGTTTCTGGGTCATTCTCAAGGGCAGTCCCACGTAGATTGAGGCAATGGTGGTGGGGATTGCTCTGGTCTTCTTTCTACCAGGCATGTCTGCATATAAATACATATTAAAAAATGTATTATTGAGTGTACACACACACACACACACACACACACAGGAACGTACCTGGATTTTGATTGAAATCATTTTCTGGTTGTTGTGGAGGACAAGAAAGAACATGTACATCTTTGGTTGGGCCAGACAGATAACTTGGTGGTGGTCCCCTTTTTTTGCAATATGGAACAAATGGTCACATTTGCTAATATGGGGGGGGGGGGAAACCTCCTTTAAAATCACAATTCATAAATGCAAGAGGCTTTCCCCCTCAATAAGTCTTAATTGTGATAATTGAGGTTGTTTTGGTGCTTGAAATTCCATGTTTTCTTATTGTTTTGCATATAAGTTGCACCAATACGTACATGTTGCTCTGTTTATTAAAATGTTTTTGCCCTGCGTCTGTCCACATATGAAACTTTGCCTGTGGAATCCTACTGAATCTGAAGCTCAGTTGCTGAAGGTGTCTACTGGTTACAAATCAGGAGACCAAACATAGATGATGTGGAACTTAGCAAGCTGCCTTATTCAGAGTCAGACCATTGGTCCATGTAGATAATTATATTTCTCCACATGGACGTCTCCACCTGGATATGCTGGGGATTGAACCGAAGACCTTCTGCATGCATGTTCTTCTGTAAGAGACAGTCCTTTCCCAATGACACCTAATGCTGTGGAGCTAGACTATGTTAGGTGAATTTGCAGTGTGGCGATATTGCATATTTTTGCATTGCTATAATCCCAAGGTAAAGGTAACGGACCCCTGGATGGTTAAGCCCAGTCAAAGGGGCCTATGGGGTTGCGACTCTCATCTCACTTTTCAGGCCGAGGGAGCTGACATTTGTCCACAGACAGCTTTCTGGGTCATGTGGCCAGCATGACTAAACCGCTTCTGGCACAATGTGACACTGTGATGAGTGCCAGAGCACATGGAAATGCATCTACTTGCATTGGTATGCTGTCAAACTACTAGGTTGGCAGGAGCTGAGACAGAGCAATGGGAGCTCACCCCATCGCATGGATTTGAACCACCGATCTTCCGACTGGCAAGCCCAAGAGGCTCAGTGGTTTAGACCACAGCGCCACCCGCGTCCCTGCTATAATCCCAGTGGGGTAGAGAGGAGAGGGAGGAAGGAAGCACAGCTGCTCTGTTTTTGGTGGCGTGCTCTGGTCCATGGGGTCACGAAGAGTCGGACACGACTAAACGACTAAACAACAACAACATAGTTCTGTCCCTAAACAACTTAAATTCATAGGAGCCAGGGATGGGGGAGGAATTCAGTTTGGTTCACATTCTAATGTGAACCTGCCTAACAGCAGCATCTTGGGTGGTTACCACTGAGCGAAAATACATCATGTCCCCATATGTGCTAACACATTAACAGTAAGGAACCACAGTCTGAAGGCTGAGGTTAGCAAGACAAGATGCAGGTGAGCAAACAGCAACGAGGGGCTTAGGTTCTTGTTCCAGTTGGGGATGAGGGTGAAGGCTTCATTCGTTCAGGGTGGTTGAAACATTAAAAGGAAGGATTCCTCCAAACTGGGCTGAACGAGCAGCAGAATGGCAGCTGCAGTTCCATGTGAGCAGGTGCACAAATTCCTTATGACATGTACGTGTTAATAAAGTTGGAACTAGTAGTGGCTGACCAGCAGTGGGACATTGGGATCATAGTGAAGATGTTGACCACCAGATGTTCTAATATGGAGTATGGGAAGAAGAGACTTGTGTCCCCCCAAGGAGCCTGGTCTGCCTCAATCCTGCTTCTGTCCTTTTCCTGCAGGTGTCTCTTTGACTGGTGCTGGGCAACCCTGGCTGGATCCCGGTTCCATGTTGCTGCTCTCCTGCTGGGATGGGGAGTGGGAAAGAACTTGTCTCCACCCATTGAGCTCAGCCACCAACTTGTGCTATTTCACGTTCCTCCTCCTGGCCAGCTCTTCTGTCACCCACCACCTGGCCGAGGACTCTGCTCCATGCTGCCCCCTAAGAGCAAAGAGTGCCATCTCCTTCCATGGCATTCCTCATTTCTTAGCCTGAACGGGGCCTGGCAAGCCATGGAACCGGATTCGTGTTTGGATCTGGACTGCTGTCTGTATGTGGCCACTCCCAGTTTCTCAAGGGCCCTCTTCTTCACCTGGGGTCCGTGGGCACTATATTAAAGCTTGCTTCTCTCCAGGGATGGGGACCCTGCTGCCCTCCAGCCATTGCTGGACTCCAGTGCCCATCAGTCCCAGCCAGCGAGGCCAGTGGGTGGTCATGGATGATGGGAGTTCTAGAGTGGCAATATCTAGGGGGTCATAGGTTTCATCCCTGCTGGAAGTCTCTGCATCTCTTGGCGCTGCCCTCTCCCTGCCTTTTCCCCTGCCCCTTCCTGTAGTTGTTGCCACGAAATGGCACCTGTCGTTGTTTCCTTGCAATATTGCACATGCAGGCAGTGGGCAGTGGGGTCAGCTGCCATGCTTGCAAAGTGTGACCCTGGGCCTGTTTGGCGAGAGGTGCCGGAGCGTAACTGAGAATCACTCTGCATCCTGGAGGTTTGGGCTGCGTTCAAACAGCGTCCCTGAGCACAGACTTGCAAGTTAATCTGTCGGTGCTGCCATTTAGGGGCTGAGCTGCGTCTTGGAGGGCTGATTAACACTGGGCAGCTGTCTGAGCAGCAGGTGTGGATGTCATTTCCACTGGATAAGGATTTGGTCTCAGGGGAGAGCTGAACCCCGTGGCTCTCCAACCCCATATCCACATATCCCTCGCTCCAGCTCCAAAGTTAGAAATAAGCCCTGGGTTTCAGGGTGGAGTTTGAAATGTCTTCTGGGAGGGGATACAGGGGAAAAGCAATGGCGAGAGGCAAAATTCAGGGCCACCCCTCCAACTTCACTGACTGTTTCTCTTACTGCATTGGATCCAGACCGTAAGAATGCATAAATACTAATCAGTCATTATTTATTTAGACACTTGATATATGCCTTATATTTTAGAAAACCAACCAACCGCTTACACTTCCTCCTCCCTTCCTGCTTGTTATTTTTGTGATGACCTTTGGTTAGGCACACAACCACATTGCTGCAATAATTAATCCCACTGAAAATGGTCACCAGGAAATTTGCACGCTCAGACTTGCATTTGTTTGAAGCATTTTTAGTTCCCTCTTCGTATGAAAAAGGTCACCCGGAGTGGCTTATGGAGAATAACCTTCCCTGCTCTCAAGGTTGCAATCTTAAAAACACGACACCAAAGGAAAACAATTTCTTTTTCTTGTGTGGGGAGGGGTGGGAGGAAAGACTCAAACTCAGCTTAGTTTACAAAGTTCTAAAAATGGCCTGCTGGAATGGAAGCGGCTCAAGGAGAGGCAGAGCTGATGGAGTGACGCTGCTTCTTTTCCTTCTGCTTCGATGAGCTCAATGATAGAATTGTAGAATTATAGAGGTGGAAGGGACCCCGAGGGTCATCCAGTCTGACCCCCTGCTGTGCAGGGATAGCTGCTGCCAGGAGACAGTTGAGAGAGGGAAGATGGAATGGAGCTGACTTCTCAGGAAAGGGCAAACCAAATGACTAAGGAGAATAGCAGTTCCCCTAGGAGGAAAGGATGCAACAGTTGGAACTTCTTAGTTTAGAGCAGTGGTTTTCATCCAGTGGGCCGCGGCACCCTGGGGTGCCTTGGATGATGGTCAGGGTGCTGTGGACAACACTGGCCTCTGTCCTTCTTTCATTCCCTCCCTCGTCTGATGCCTACTTGCATCTCTGCCTCTCAAGGACTTGTACAGCTGTTTGTTGCAGCAGCCCTGGCTACAAGCTCTGCAGGTGAATGATGCCTCGGGGACTGCTGGTTGCCAGGAGCTGACGCGGCCTTGGGATAAGCAAGCAAATGGGTGATGTAGCCTAGCCAGCCAGTCCACCAGCTTTTGCTGTTGGGAATGGACGGACGAGCCCCAGGCCCCTGTGGGGCAGTGTGAAGAGGCACCTCTCTTTGGGGCAGGGGGTGGGACAGCTCAGAGACTGGGGGCTGCCAGAGGACACCCAAGGAGAGGGGAGAGGAGGCTGAGGGAACCCTCCACAAGGGAGGATGTTCGGAAAAGGGTGAGAAGCTCCCAGCTCTGCAGGCAAGGGGTGACATAACTGGGCTCCTGAGCCCCCCAGGGGTGTCACAGAAAGAATGTAGTTGGTCAAGGGAGCCATGGACTCAAAAAGCTGGAAAACCTCTGGTTTGGAGAAAAGACCCACAAGAGACGACATAGTAGAGGTTTATGAAGTTATGTGTGGCATGGAGAAAGTTTGTCTGCTCTCATAACACCTGAACTCGTGGACATACAGTTGGTAGCCTGCAATTGTTGTTGTTATTATTTGACTGCCTGCTGAGTAGCCTAAATTTTCATCTGGACTTGGAAGGGGGAAGCCTCACCCATAGCCTGCATCAAAATGCAAGCTGTGAGCCTATCAGGCCATTTTAAATAAAAGTATTTTACCAAGTGGGCTGGTGGGTGAAGGTCTGATGATGCCACTCCTCTATCATTTGCTTCATTTCTGTGCTAGCCAGCAGCTCCTCTGGGTAGCACATAAATCAAGCAGGTCAATGAAGGAGTAGTTCAATCTGTCCATCCCCCACCAGCCTATTCACTCACCTGCATGGAGTCCCCAGTCAATTATGGCAACCAGGTGAGTTGCGAAATGCAAAGCTCCCTTCCAGCGTATCATCACGTTTGTCAAGTGTGAGCCGTGTGAGAAGCAGCGGCCCTGAAGGAGAGATGTCCCATGCAATATCACTGTGCCACGTGGTATCTATGAACATGATGGTGCTCGTCGTGTAACACTATATTCCCTACATGGAGGTGGGTCTGGGCAGCTTTTGAAATGGCTTCTCTGATAACAATTCCCCACCGTGCAAATAAAAATGGCTTGCACCATGTGGCAGAGGGAGAGCGAGAGTGTTCATGCACTTCACACAAGCAGTCCGACATGTGGCGATGCTTCTCTGTGGTTGGGGTTCAAGTGACGACCGCCCTGCAGCCTCTGTGCCCAGATAAGTCCCTTAAAGATGCCAACACAGGAATCCATCCCAACAGTCTTTCCATGTGTCTCAGTTTCTTGCGTTTGTGTCTCTCTCTTGGATTTCTGTACGAACAAGAAAAATAAACTGACACCCTACTGAAACTGCCTGAGATAATTTAATACCGTCTATAAAAGGCTAGCTGAATGTATGAAACTGCCTCATCTCTTGAAGGCCGCTCACTAGTTGCTATTATTGAATTTCACCTGTGGGTAGCTGCTGGGGACTCAGATAGCTGAGAGGCACCATTTAAATTTCCAATATACCCAACGAAGGTGTAGGGGCTTTGCAAGACACATGGTCACCCTAGAGGGGAGGTACCACAGGACTACCACAAAGGGAAGTAGCTGAAGTATAGCTTGCCAACCTTGATGGCTGCTGAAGAAATACAATGTATGCTGTTAATAATGATTGTGCAACCCATACAGCACATAGGCGACAATTATTCACACAATTAATATTAATATACTGAGGAAGCCCAGAAAACTGTGCTCAGGGAGTGGGCTATCAGCCAACCCCAATAAATTGGCCCTGTCGGGGGCGAAGTAGCAGCTCTTCAACTTTATGGACTGCTAGGGCGAAATGGAAAGCAGGGACATCACCTTGCCAACAAATGTCCGTATAGTTAAAGCCATGGTTTTCCCAGTAGTGATGTATGGAAGTGGGAGCTGGACCATAAAGAAGGCTGATCGCCAAAGAATTGATGCTTTTGAATTATGGTGCTGGAGGAGACTCTTGAGAGTCCCATGGACTGCAAGAAGATCAAACCTATCTATTCTGAAGGAAATCAGCCCTGAGTGCTCACTGGAAGGACAGATCCTGAAGCTGAGACTCCAATACTTGGCCACCTCATGAGAAGAGAAGACTCCCTGGAAAAGACCAGATGTTGGAAAAGATTGAGGTCACAAGGAGAAGGGGACGGCAGAGCACGAGATGGTGGGACAGTGTTCTCGAAGCTACCAGCATGAGTTTGACCAAACTGCGGGAGGCAGTGGAAGACAGAAGTGCCTGGCGTGCTCTAGTCCCATGGGGTCACGAAGAGCCAGACACCACTAAATGACTAAACAACAACAACAGGGTGAAACAGGGATAGAACGCTGGCACCCTGTTTTCCATCTGCACTTCACAGCTACCGGGAACATTGTTGAACTTACCTATCTACTTCTTGAACTTACCTAAACAAGAAAAAACAAAAATTGAGTCAAGAAGTTGGATGAACTTAGTAAAATCTGACACTGCAAGTTCACTTTATTTTGGATAGCTTATAAGTTTTCATGGCTACTTTCTAAGTAGTTGTCTTATTCTCACAAATCTGATAAATGGTGGAAAATTGTTTTTTGAACAAGAATATTAATTGTGTGGATAATTGTCGCCCGTGTGTTGTACGAGTTGCACAACCTTGATGGCTGGGCAAGTTCTTGGAGGTGAGGGTTATTGATGGCAATTCTCTGTCTCCGTGGTTGGAGGCAGCAATACCATTTGCTGAAAAGCACAGGAGGGGAGAGTTTTCCGGCTGGCCTCTGTGAGGACAGGATGCTGGGCTAGATGGTCTTAGGAGAAGGTCAAGAGGAAGCCTGTTCCACCAGGGGGCTCTGTGCCACCACAAATGAGAACATAGCAGAAAACCACTAATAGCATCCCAAAGGAGAGAGGAGGGCATTTCCTTTCCTATGGCTGCATAAAAGGAAGAATGGCAAGGTTTGAAATACAAGTGCAGACACGCTTGGCCCAGAAGCAGGGTGGCTCTCATTTGAGCACGAGCCCCAATGGTTGGTGCTGGCTGTGAAAGTGGCTGGGTGTTGCACAAAAACTGCCACCCTGTGCATGGGTTATCTCCCCTGCATCCCTCCAGCTCCTTTGGGTCTGGGCTGTGGCTCTGAACCAGTTGCCCACTCCCCTTTGAGGATGCAAAGCTCTTTACACAAACCTCATGCAATAAGCCTGGAGCAGGTCTGGTCCAGGTTGGCGTGGTTTCTTTGAAATCCGAGTGGTGCAGCCAAGGCCAGCTTGGCCCAGAATTCACAGGGCAAAATGCCCTTGGCCTGTTCTCTGATGGAGCTCAGCTGGGAGGAGTTTGTAGGGCTCTCTCTACCTGGTGATCTCTCACAGTATGGTGGTTCTTTGGGGGCCAAGGAAAGCCGAGGGTTCCTATCCCTTTGATAGCTGCACAGAGGAAGAGGGGAGCCTGAAATGACATGCTAGGTAACTAAGTGCTATGACTTCCATAAATTATGGAAAGTGAACAAATTTACATGATTGATCCAATTTTGCATAATTTATACTGTTTGCTGTGCAAAGAAGTAGAAGCTGTGCAGGGCACTAAAATCAACACACGTAAACACGCAAAGTACCTCTCTGGCTTTCTGAGATCTTGGCACATTTCAAACCATAAGGGTTATGTTTACAATATCATCCTTTCCTGAGCATCCTCTTCCAACTCGTAATGTTGGTGCGTGTGAGGCTGGTTCTGCCATGTGCATCCACCGTAACAAATTGCATTCTGGAAATTGTTCTCTTCCAACTCTTTCCCTTCTAAAATACACCCAGAAACCGCAGGGAGTTAAGTTCAAGTCCTGCCTTTGTTTGGCCTTGGACTCTCAGTCTCAGTTTCCATCTAATCTGTAAAATGGGAATAGAAGTGGCTGCCCTTTATCTGAAAATGGGCAGAGGAGGAAGGAGACCACAAAACACACAGACCATTGATTTCAGAGCCCTGCTGGGTGTTTGGTGGCAGGAGAGAGGGCAGGAGAAAAGGGAGAGAGGAACCTTCCCATTGTGGGCTGTATAAACCTAGGTCTTGGGAGACCAGAGGTCAAATTCCCACTCAGCTATGAAGCTCACCTGGTGACCATGACCCTCTCAGCCTAAGCTACCTCACAGGGTTGTCGTGAGGATAAAATGGAGAAGTGGGGAGAATCACGTATGCCACCTGGAGCTCTTTGGAGCAAAGCTGGGATGTAAATATATTAACTAATTAATTAGTTCCCTTTCTGTTATTTCCAATGAGAAGGTTGTATACAGTCATACCTTGGTTCTTGAATGCCTTGTGACTCAAACGTTTTGGCTCCTGAACTCCGCAAACCCGAAAGTAAGTGTTCCGGTTTGTGAACTTTTTTGGAAGTCAAACATCCAATGTGGCTTCCACGACTTCCGATTGAGTGCAGGAAGCTTCTGCAGCCAATCGGAAGCTGTGCCTTGGTTTTTGAACATTTTTGGATGTTGAATGGACTTCCAGAACGGATTTTGTTCAAGAACCAAAGTACGACTGTATATGTCCACAGCTGGTATATATTTCCTCCTGTTTCAGGGATGCGTCAAAGCAATGGGAAGATTTTTGAACTTTTGGATTCAACCCTTCCCCTGATTTGCCTCTGCCAACCTCCCGTTCACCTCTATCAATGTTGGCCCGCAATGATTTCTGTTTCACCTGGGAGAGTCCGCATGAAATCTGATATTTCCCTCCAAGGTCAGATCTCTCTCTCTCTCTCTCTCTCTCTCTCTCTCTCTCTCTCTCTCTCCCTCCCTCCCCATACTTAGAGGAGAACTGAAACATCCTTGGCCCCATGATCCTCTCCCAGGACGACAGGGAGGCAGCCTAAAACTCTCTCACACGACTTGAGCAAAATGTAGATGTAAAAGGTGTATATCTTTCCAAACTGTAGAGGTCTCTCTCCCCCTCTGCTTGCAATGAAGGGTAAAGAGAGAGACAAAAGATCCAGGACAATTTGATTAAGCTGAAAGGCTCTGGAATTTGCCACACCTCGCTGAAGAATTTAGGACATTCCCTTAGAAAGCATCTTGAGATTCCATACAAATTTAGCTCTCAGATATCACCCTCCCTGTAGAATTCTCAAGCCTAAATATTTACCAACAGGCTTCTCGGAGCTTGTTCCCAGATGAAGAGAGATGCTGCGTTTTCCTTGCCAGAAACAAATTATGTACACACAGAAGTGACTGATCTGTGTAGTGAGAAAGCAGGTTCTGAACTCATCAAGAGGTTTCATACAGAGTTGGATCATGGATGAATTCTCAGCAGTGGTGGTCCTTTAAAAGCACCACGAAGAACTGAACTGTGGAGTATCTGCATTTAAACGATATTAGGCAATGTAGTGTACACAGAAACCATGCAATCCATTCCCACAAGATGCAGAGATTTTCCTCCAACTTGAAAAGCTTTAAAAGAGAATTAGACAAAATCATGGATGAAAAGCAGGGATCACAAGTGGGGAGAACACTGTTGCACTCATGTCTGGCTTGTGCGCTTCCCATAGGTCTTGTCCTCAAAGTTTGTGGGTTTCCCATAGGTCGTTGTGAGTATGAGATATTTCCCACTGAGCTCCAGGTCTAGCTGGAAGACACACCCTCTTATCCTGGTATTTGCGGTGAGAACAGTTATGTTAGGGAGAAGGAATAAAAGCGTTTCCCTGTTAGGACACACCAAGCCTTTAGTCGGGATGGACCAAGCCATCGATTTCTTGTCCATAGTCATTTCACAGATAGTCCTTCATAATTCTGCTCTGTTTTTGCATCTATCTACAATGATAATAATTTTTTTTTTTTTTAAAGAAGCATGGACACTCACAACTTTGAACACATTTTCCACACAATAATATATTTTTATGCATTTCTGCATAAAATACCTTTTTTACAGGGCTTTTTCTCAGCCAGAACTCAGTTTTGGCACCTCTTAGTTGGGCACCATTGCCGTTATAAGAGAATAAGGGAGGTGTTTGTGGTGAGTTCCTCTTTTTTGAGAAAAACAGCACAGCCCTTTTATATGCATTTTATCCTAGGAGGCACATTTCGGTAGGCATTGCAACCCAAGCAGATGCATTCATATGCACATTTTGTACACTTTTTTTTTAAAGCAGAAAACTTTATGGCAAAATTCAGAGATGAGCCCAAACCAAGGGCTAACTGTGCTCCCATCTGTTTCGTTTGCTCTGGAAATCTGAATCAGGTGAGTTTGCCTTGAAAGGTAGACTGAGCAAAAATCCTTGAGCATCCAGAGCCCTGAGTGGGAGCGAAGGAAAAGAAAAAAACCTTCAAGAAAGGAAGGCCTCTGTAACATCAGCAGAGACCTTCTTGTACCCTGAATCTCGCTCTCCACAGAACTGGGGGGGAACTAGCTTGCCTCCCATGTCTTCTCCCTCGAAAAAGAGCCAGGGAACTGGTCTGTTGAGAAAGGCACCCAGGATCCCACCAGATGTGCGGAGAGGAGGGTCAGAGGTTAAACCCCGACCAAGTGGCCTCTTAGCCTCCTGTCCGGAACCTTCTCTCTCCATGCGTCTCCCACAGAGATAGGCGTTGACCCAGCATCCAACTCGCACACTTGCTAAATATAACCCTGGCTGCCCTGGGTGGGTTGGCGGGGGGCGTGTGTGCAGGGGGATTGCCAAGGCGGCTCACCCAGTGGCCTGCAAGTGAACCGGAATGTTCTCTAATCCCCGCCAGGCAGGGGGTGGGCGCGGGGCAGGCAGGCGGAGGCAAGGGGGCTGACAGAGCGGGTTAATGGGAACCTGCTGGCAGTGCCATGGCGCATGATGGGGGGGGGGGCACACAGCACTTGGCATCTGCTCAGGCCCCCGAGAAACACGGGGTCACAAGTTC
Source organism: Podarcis liolepis (assembly GCF_965112155.1). Lineage (NCBI taxonomy): Eukaryota > Metazoa > Chordata > Lepidosauria > Squamata > Lacertidae > Podarcis > Podarcis liolepis. The sequence continues at coordinate 95,641,644 of NC_139556.1, read as the reverse complement.
AGCCTGGTCGCTCCGCTCCTCTCTGTGGTGACATCTTTTCGGCCCTCCTCGCCTGTTACAAACGCCCCAGGATACCGGAGACGTTAACCGTGGCTCCATTTCTGACAGAAACGTTTTGTGGGGAGTGAAGTCAATGGGAAGAAGCACCCCACGCGCCTAGGGGGTTACCAGGGCGAAAGGTCTACGCAAAAACTCTAGGAAACATCCGCACCCTGCATTTCAATTGGTATCACACTGCTTTAAACGCCCATGGCTGCCCACAAAGAATACTGGAAAGAGTGTTTTGCTAAGGGTGCTGAGCGTCGTGAGGCGACCCCGGTTCTCCTCACAGAGCGACACTTCCCAGAGAGGTGGACTGTTAAACTACACGGGGAATTGCTGCTCTGTGAGGGGAATAAGGATTTCCTAAAAACTCTCTGCCCCCTTAACAAAGATACAGTTTCCAGGATGGTTTAGGAGACTGGTGGCGATGCCCCACCAAAGCATCTCTAAAATCCTGATGCCTACCCAACTCCGTGACAGATAATTCTTATTATTCAAAAAGTGAACTCCTATTCATGTGGAGGAAGCCTAAAAGGCCATTCACTGTTAATAACTCATTCTCGAATTGCCCCTCTTAAAAATCAAATTGCCCCCCCATGGGGCGTGTGCCCCACGTTGGGAACCACGGGTTTAGGAGAAGAAGCCATGGAAAGTGCTTCAAATGCATGGTGTGGATGTGAAGGGAGAAGGGAAATGGCGCTGACTCCTGGCGATATGATGATGGCAGGAATGCACAGCCAGTAGCCCTAACGATGTTTAGGGTTTGGAGGGATCGGGGGGGGCAAACTGAACCCTGTCCCCCGCTCCGCAAGGGTAGGGGGTGTCTGACAACAGTGCAGACCCTCTACTGCCCCAAATTTCCCCTTCCTGCCCACCAAGTGTCTTCACCGAATTAGGAGAGCTAAGCGCTCTCTATTTGGGATTTGGGGGAGGGTGGTAGGTGCTGGAGAGAAGGCTTCTATGACGGAAATACACCCTCCCCACCCCCAACAGAGAAACAGAGCTTTGTGATATGAATGTAGGGATTGGGGCTTGCAATGGGACGGAAGCAGCCTGCGTTCGTGGCAAAAGGGGGTGGGTGGAATCTGGTCTTGCAGCTAATGGGGTTTGGGTTCATGGCCAGGTCACCATCAGGCTGCTTCTTTGCCAAGTGCAGGGGAGGGTCGGCTTGGCTTAAACTCCCCCTGTGCTTAATCCGGTTGGACACAGATTTCCATCTCTGTTCGTTTAAATCATCCTTTCCAGCAATCCCTCCCACCCCCACCTCCCAAACCACCTCCAGCTCCCTCCTGCGCATGACAAGGTCGGAAGAGAAGCTGTGAATGCCAGTGGTTCAGCCATCACCGCTCTTCGAAGTGCTGTCATGGGCTACCATGCTCATGCCCCACTGGTGCGCCTCCCATGTGCATTGGTTTGGCCACTGTGCGGACAGAGCATAGGACAGGATCTTTTGCTGAGTAAGACCATGGTGGTCCATCTAGAACAGGGGTCAGCAAACTTTTTCAGCAGGGGGCCGGTCCACTGTCCCTCAGACCTTGGGAGGTAGACTATAAGTTGCAGGCCCACAGCTGGCTCCAGCCACCGGCCGGCAGCCGGGCGAACTTCGGAACAGCATCAGCGACTTGAGCCTCAGAAGCCTTCAGAGACTGAGCACGCTCTAATCAGCAGAGTGAGTGACTTTTCACAACAGAAGTGGCGGACAGGCATATGTAAGCATATTTACAGGCGTTTATTCAGCACCAGGAACAAAGGAAAAACATGTCTGCTTCCCTTCATGTCCAAGCAAAACAGCAGTATAGGCAAAAGCAATATACAACGGAAGTTCCCAGAAGACTGTGCTGGAAGTAAACAGACATGTGACATACAACAATCCACACATCTGTTCTAAAGGTGGAATGGAACTATATCCTAACAAGGGGCTGGCGGCGGTGGCGGGGGGACGATGAGCGGCGTGCGAAAGGGCTCCGGAGATGGCATGCTTAAAATGGCAGCCGCTCAAGCGCTGCTGCTGGCACCAACAAAGCCCAGCCCTCTTCCTCCTCTAGGCAGGGCTGGGAGAAGCCAGGAGGTGGGAGGTGGCGCCACCGTCGTGTGAGGGAGAGGGAAAGAACGCATGTGCTGGCGATCCATGTGGCGCTTCCTGGACCGTCTGTGGGCCGGTTCCAGAAGGCAATTGGGCCTGATCTGGCCTGCGGACCTTAGTTTGCCGACCCATGATCTAGAAGCATAGAATCATACAGTTGGAAGGGACCCAAAGGGTCATGGAGTCCTATACTGCACCCTAGTGTATTCCACCATGCCTAGAAGTGCATAGCCTCCAACATCCCTCAGATGAGAACAATTCCCAGAATGCAATTTGTTACAGTGGATGCACATGGCAGCATCAGCCTCACATGCACCAACATTACGAGTTGGAAGAGGATGCTCAGGAAAGGTTGATATTGTAAATAGCCCTTATGGTTTGAAATGTGCCAAGATCTCAGAAAGCCAGAGAGGTGCCTGAGCAGACTCTGTGTGTTTACATGTGTTGATTTTAGTGCTCTGCACAGCTTCTACCTCTTTGTACAGCACACAGTATAAATTATGCAAAATTAGATCAATCATGTAAATTTGTTTGCTTTCCATAATTTAGGGAAATTCTGGAATCCAATCAGAAGCCGGGGTGCCTTTCTTAATTCCAGGACTGTCTCCGGAAAATCAGGACATTTGGAGGGTATGGAAGCGCCTCTCCAGGGTTTCAGTTGGGGGCCTTTCCCAGGCGTTCTTGGAGATACCAGGGATTGAATCTGGGTCCTGCAAGACAAATGCTCCACTTCTGAGGTACAGCCCTGTGCTGGACTGGATAGGCCAGGAGTTGCATTCACTTTGATTTCTCGGGTAGACTCTCAAACTATAATTGGTGCAAAATAGTGGCCAGGTTCCTCAGTGTAGGTGGAAGGACTCTCTCGACTCTGTAGTGTAGCTGGATCCAATTTTGCAGCTCGCAGCCTAGGAAGAGTGACAGTTTACAAAACGAAGCCGAAAAGCAAAAGCTCTCTCTCTTTTCTTCTTCTGATTGAACACATGTGTTGGCAGAGGTGATGCTTATTTGAACCAGTAACCGGTGGATTGTTCGCCCATGTTACTTGCCGCTACATAATCAAAAAAAGCCCGATCATTACAACACAGTAAAACAAAAATTTCAAACGGACAGAAAAGTTGTATTTGGCAAAAACTGCAAAGCGTTCCTGAGAAATAAACAACGGCTATCTCAAGATTCTTTAAAACTGCCAGCAATAAATATCTCAAAAAACCCAAAGCCAATAGCTCAGCACAGCAGGGTGCCAAATCTCCATCTTCATGTCCAAAACTCGCTCCCGGGAGAACAGGCTTCAAAACACCTCAGAGCTTGGGTGGCAGAAGGGAGGTTGCAGTGAGGAAGAGCAGCACAAGGCAAACGAAGAAAGACATAAGGGTTTCATATATGAGAAGAAAATGTTGGTTTCTTACACTGATTCTACTAGGTTTTTGCTTTTCATTTCCCCATGTGAGGGGACAGTGTTGACAAATGTGGTGGTGAGGCAGGGGCCTTCTTGGGCCTCCCTGGAAATGAACCCAAAGAACAAAGACTCCTGTAGAATTGCCGTATGACAGGGGAGTTTGCCCAGAAGCAAAACGGAGGCCCAATCCACTTCATTATGGCGAAGCCACCTCCAAAAGCCCTGCCATAGCCTCAGTGCTATTTTTCTAGAAAAAGAGGTGCCAAAACTCACCAGGAACACCTCCCTCTTTCTCTTAGAATGGTAATGGCACCCACTTGAGGGGTGATGGAACTGAGTTCTGGAGAGTTCCAGCTGAAAAAAAAGCCCTCTCTGGCCTTCTTTTTACTGTGCAAATTTTGTTAAGTGCAGGGATTTTATTTGTAATGAGGCATGTCCAGCCGTGCAATCTCTGGCGGAATGTCCATATAGGTCAGCAACAGTTTTACAACACCATCAGCTGCTTGCATACAACTGGTTAAAGTTTTCAGCAGAGTTTCCCAACTCAATTTCCCCTGAGACGCAGAAGGTTCCACAGAGGTCTGGTTTTCCCCTAATGCTGTAAAGTCAACAAGAAGGCCAGGACTGAACCCAGTTGGGACTTTGAGACATCCCTGAAGGAAGGGAAGAATGGCTGAGGCAGACTTTCGTCTTTCAAATTTCAGTGGCACCCTATTCAAGGCCAAAATTGGCTGCCCCCCCTTCTTGCCTTTTGTTGTACTCTATTCTGCAGATGGTGACAACAAAATTAAAATTCTTGGGATAAAAGCAATGACAAACCTAGACAGCATCTTAAAATGTAGAGACATCACCTTGCCAACAAGGGTCCGTATACTTAAAGCTATGTTTTCCCCAGTAGTGATGTATGGAAGTGAGAGCTGGACCATAAAGAAGGCTGATTGCCAAAGAATTGATGCTTTTGAATTATGGTGTTGGAGGAGACTCTTGAGAGTCCCATGGACTGCAAGAAGATCAAACCTATCCATTCTGAAGGAAATCAGCCCTGAGTGCTCACTGGAAGGACAGATCCTGAAGCTGAGGCTCCAAAACTTTGGCCACCTCATGAGAAGAGAAGACTCCCTGGAAAAGACCCTGATGTTGGAAAAGATTGAGGGCACAAGGAGAAGGGGACAGCAGAGCACGAGATGATGGGACAGTGTTCTCGAAGCTACCAGCATGAGTTTGACCAAACTGCGGGAGGCAGTGGAAGACAGGAGTGCCTGGCGTGCTCTGGTCCATGGGGTCACGAAGAGTCGGACACGACTAAACAACAAAAAATTCTCTAGGTCATAGTTGTGATGTCCTGCCGCACCCCCTGTGGCGAAACCAGTCCTGCAGCACCCAGTGTGGCGAAACCAGTCACGCTGCTCTAAACCCATCTCTTATGTGTGGGGCAGGACCTGCTGCTTCCAGGGGCAGACTGGAAGGTGGAAATTGTTGGTGCTCCCACCTGCAGACCCAAAGGTGCCAACTTCAATAAAATATTGTAGGGGCCCAGGTAAGCCCTGCATAATCAATCACATGATGCAGTGCATGCACGCCATTTGAATGGGAAGGCCCACCAACTTCGTGGGGGCTCAGCCCCCTAAAATATTTTAGTGTAGTCCCCACGGCCCCTAGGAGTTGGCTCCTATGGCTCCAAGGTTGCAGCTTCACGGAATTGGCTTCCCTGCCAGGACATAAGCAGCCAGAGCACAGAGAGGCTTGTGCCTCCCTCCAACTCCACCTCACCCCAGCCCTTTCTGTGCCCATTTATTCACCCTGAAAGTATCTGTTTCTTGGCAAGAACTGGAAGGTTATGACCCGCCTGGGGCCCTGTGTTGCGCCAAAATGATCCGCTGCCATTCTGTTGATGGCTCGGAGAAGCCCGTCTGAATTGATCAGCATCCATGTCCCCTCCCAGGCAGAGGGGGTCGCGCCTCAGCCGGGTCGCTGGGAGAGGAGTGGGTCAGGCTGCAGCTGGATAAGCGCTGAGCCAGTCCTTCCCCCCATCTCCCCACGCTCATGGAGGACAAAGCTAGCAGTATCTAATAGCCATGGGGGCTTTGTTCTACCTCCCAGCGCGTGACGTCGCCACGTCGCGTGGCACACATTACCGAGGAATGTTGAGGGGGCCAGGCCTCCTCCTGGGAATTTTTTTGGGGGGCCCTCACCCCCTCAGCCCCGCACCCCAGATGGTGCCCCTGCACACAGCTCTCATTGTTGCAGCTACCTCCAGGTCATGGAGAAGAAAACGTCATGAGGTGCAAAGAGAGACTGGGAAAAACAGATAACCATAGGGCAGGGACGGGGAAATTCAGCTGCCACCTTTCAGCTGCCGATGTCTTCTTTTCCCCTGAGTTCATCCCAAGCAATCTGAAACTCATCCAGTGCACCTGTCTCTGCTCCTCCCTCTTCATACCTCTTATGGTTCTGGGAGACCAGGGGGGAGACCCCCAGGCTTCTTCACCAGCCTGCCTCACCTCTGCCACTTGGCCTCCCTCATTCTACTCTCCTGCTTCAGCTTCTGCCTCTGTCTGGACTTCTCTCTGCCACGGACTCCTCCTGCTCCCTAAACCCTGTTGCCCCTTCTAACACCCCCCCCCAGTCTTCTCCCTCTGACCACTCATTGTTGTCCCACCCCCAATCCCCGTCTCTGAGCCATCTTGCTTTGGGGCTTCCCCATCTGGTGTCTCCCACTACTCCTCTGTGTCCAGCTAGTCTGTGATACAGGTTAAAGATGTATTCCTTGCTCTTTCCACTGCTGCCTCTGTCCCCACCCGCCACCAACATGTGGCTCTCAGAAAGTTCCCCAGAAGAGAATGTGGCCCTTGACCTTCAATAGTCTCTCCTCCCCTGCTCCAGGGAAAGAAGCCATGCCATGTTCAGTTCACATTCCTGAACATCTCTCCATCTCTCTCTCTCTCTCCTTTGTGGATGCAAGAAGTTTGCAGCTGGCCTTAATGCGCAGAACTTCCCCGCTTCCGGGGAGGGGGCAGGGAGGGAAGAGGTCACCCCGAGAGCAGCCACTTTGCCTCCCCCCCGCCGTCACCTCCCTTTCAATCGCAGCTCCAGGGCTTGGAGAGGCTCACAGAGGCGTTATTATAGCGCCAGGGGAAACACCGCTGGGCTTGCAAGCCTTGTTTGCGGCATGCACCAGACCGTGTCCTTTCGCCGTGTTTTCATGTAAACACATCAAACCTCCCCCTGCCCTGCTCCCCCAGCACAACGTTGACATGTCTGTTGGCTTCCCCTGGGATTTTAGCCTGGGCTGCAAGCCTTCTGGCTAGGATCACAGGTCTTTCCTTTCTCTCAAGTTCCATCCAAACTGAACTTACTCCGAAGTAAATGGGGAGGCCTCACCATGCTAGAAATTGCAATGATTTGGGGAAGAATTCATCATGTGCAGCCAATAGGCCTGTCTTACTTTGCCGCAGTTGGTGGAAGATGCCTCTTCTTAGCAACTCTTAGAGATCTAGGAGCCGTACCAGGATCTGAACCTGTAAGTCATTTTTATTATTTGTTTGTTTATTGCATTTATAGCGCATCTTTTTCTCCAGGGAGCTCAAAATGGCACACAAAGTTGTAATCCCATTTAATCCTCACATTAGGCTGAGAGGCAGCGATCGGCCCAAGGTCACCCAGTTGGCTTCATTGCTAGGTACGAATTTGAACCCCGGTCTCTCCCAGGTCCTAGTCCGACACTCTAACCACTATGCCACACTGACATCATCAGTGACTCTTCGTTCCCCGTTGCATGAATGACCCACAGAGGGAATTCTCCTCCTAGCTCATCCTGTCCAAACATACTGGGCAATGTGCCCAAATTTCTTTGTGGCATGCGTGAATAGATATATATATATATATGGTGAATTATTTACGGGGCACAATTTTATTTCACACAATTAATGTCTGCCTCCAGGCTGTCAGTATTACAGGAGGCGTTCAAGTGTACAACAGAACTTTAAAGGTAAAGGTACCCCTGACCGTTAGGTCCAGTTGCGGACAACTCTGGGGTTGTGGCACTCATCTCGCTCTATAGGCCGAGGGAGCCAGCGTTTGTCCGCAGACAGCTTCCAGGTCATGTGGCCAGCAGGACTAAGCCACTTCTGGAGAACCTGAGCAGCACACGGAAACGCTGTTTACCGTACCGCCGGAGCGGTACCTATTTATCTACTTGCACTTGATGTGCTTTTAAACTGCTAGGTGGGCAGGAGCAGGGACCGAACAACGGGAGCTCACCCCATTCCGGGGATTCGAACCACCGACCTTCTGATCGGCAAGCCTTAGGCTCTGTGGTTTAGACCACAGCACCACCCGCGTCCCCCTATCAGAACTTTAGGTTTGCACAATTAAAAGTGGATTAACGGGCTCTGTTGTCCCAGAGCAGGGGTGTGCATAAGGAACCTTTGGCCCTCCAGATGTTGCTGAACCAGAGCTCCCATCATCCTTGGCCACTGGGCCTGATGGGAGTTGTAGTTCAGCAAACATCTGGATGATCAAAGGTTGCCCTAGCCTAGACTGAGCAAGGAAACATTTTTTTTTAAAAAAAGCCCTCAGACCCTTTTTGCTGTTCGGAAAGCAAGAGGAAAAGGAATTGACAAAAATGTCAGACCCTCCAAGTGTCCCCACTTTTCAGGGACAGCCCTTATTTAGGAGAAGCCATCCTGGTTTCTGATTTAATCCCAGAATGTCCTGCTTTTCCTTAGGGTATCCCTATTTTCATTTGAAAATTTTTGGAGGATTTAGAGTTATCCCCTCCCCCCCAAGCCATCTGAAGGCAATCCTGTATAGGGAAGCTTAATGTTTTAATATGTTTTCCATATATGTTGGAAGCTGCCCAGAGTGGCTGGGCAACCCAGTAAGATGTGTGGGGTATAAATATTAAAATTATCGTTATGGAATGGGACGTCCCTATTTTCATCGGAGAAATGTTGGAGGGTACGAAATGTGTGGTGAATGAATGATGGACAGGAAGTCACGGAAACACCCTGTAAGCTAATCACGACCCGTGCTTGTTGTCATGTAACTACCCTGTAAACAAATGAGAAGTCATGCTCAATAATGATCGGATTTACTCTAACCACTAGGCAAGAGCAATGCAAGCAAATCAAGGTGAGTGCTGAATAAACAGCTTGCCCGGAGGAGTCCTGTGTTTTAGCAAGCCCTCGGATATGATTTATAAGTATTAAAATTATGTTTCATTTCACTGCACACAGGTGATGTAGTGACAATAAAGGTTTCTTATATTATTATTAAAAAAAGACCTGTAAATATTAAACAAATAATAAAACAAACAAATAAACCAGGCTTGTCTGATTCTCACAAGAGATTATTCTTTATGGGATATTATGCAGTCAAATTTCCTTGGTGTACTAGTTACAGCAGTTTTCATTTATATCTATACAAAAGGAAGGGGCTGGCCCGTTATGCTGCAATTATAAAAGTAACTAATTGAGCTAAGTGTAACTTACTCCTGAGTAGATACATGTAGGTTTGCATCCTGTATATTTCTACCTTGCTCCCATTATTGGTTCAGAATTGGGGGCCTTGTCTCCCACCCGGTCTTGAAACCGTCACCCTCATCTATTTTCAATGACAACAAATCCTGAAGCTGAGACAATAATCCCTTTTTAGTCTGTCTTTGTTAGAAAGCAAGGACTTAACGGGACGGTGTTGCAGAGTCATTGTACCTCTCTCTGTGCAATACAAAACTCTCCAATTGTAGGCACCATAAGTATTTCAGAGAAACATGCCTAATTTCTCAGCCACCTCTTCCTGTGAGAAGCGACGGCCTCTGTGCTTTGCATCCTTTAAATATACTACATAGCCATTTCAGAGACATTTCCAATAAGTGAAATGTGCTCATTATAAACCAAGGAGGCCAACAGGGAGATCTCGGAATAGAGCAAGACCCTCAATTTGTCCCTGACAGATAAAGCAGCCATAATACAAATAATGGGTTTAGAAAGGAATAATGAATGTTTCACTTTAACTTTTCATATGGGGGCTAACATTGGAATATTGACACAATGTTCATGGCTTATAGATTTCCACTCTTTCTGTTTCCAAAGGGGCTGGGGGGTATTGCTTCCTCCCGGCATGCCTTGCTGCAACCTGAAATATTTTTGCACGATCTAACCAAATTAACCATCGCTGCTTCTACACAGATTTTTTTTTTATTCCAGCAATTAAAAATAAAAATAAAAATACTAGAACTACTGGTATACAGTTGACAATAACAATGTTTTATTATCTGAGGTTTAATATCCTTGGTTGTTTATTCTTTCTTTCAAATATAGAGTTAATTCTATTACAGTTTAATTATTTTTTTAAATGATTATATTTTATATGTTTTGAGCTTTTTGCATTTTGTCTGTCTTGTTTTGATTTGCGTGAGCTGCCTTGAGTTCTGGTCTAGAGTCACAAGAATAGGATGGAGTTATACATGCTCTCTCTCCCCCAAACACACATCTCAGTTGGTGGCGCATGAGACTCTTGATCACAGGGACACGGGTTCAAGCCCCACGTTGGGCAAAAGATTCCTGTATTGTCCTCGTGGTCCCTTCCAACTCTACAATTCTGTTTTCCTATGATATATACAGTGCTTCTTTCCGGGGGTACGCAGGAGTACACATACCCCTAAACATTTTGTGAATCTAAGCTGGCCTCATTGAGGGGCAGTATTTTTTATTTTTATTATTTTTACTGGTACAGCAAGAAAAAAGAAAAAACACAAATACCAAATAACACACAGGAATAACCATAAACACATAATTTTCTTAGCAAACAATAAAACATATATTGGTCTTAACACTAAAGACCAAACTTCCCGTCTATTCCATATTTCGATTTCATATTACTTATTGCCAATACACACTTTTATCATAATTAAACTTTTTCTTAATATTTCTAATTTCTTATATCTACCTTGCAACTATTACTGAAGTTCCTTGAATGCTGCAACAGAATTTAAACTACTGTATTTATTTTTCAAATATTCTCTGAAAACCTCCCATTTTGAAACAAACTGAGGGGCTGTATTTCAATATGAGTAGGAAAATGAGAGTACCCCTAAACATTTGTGTGTGTGTGTGTATTCATTTTTTGGCGATCACTTGTAGCTGACTAAGATTGTCTTCCATAAACACGGTTTTATGGAAGGCCAATTGTGGAGGCCAGTTCTGGATCCACACATCCTTCCACACTGGGGACCTTGGTTTCCAGGCAGGAGCTGATCACGGTGTGGATTTGCTAAGCATGCCTTCCTCCTAACATGTTTCTCTCTTGCATCCTGAGTTCGAGTGTCTTCAAAGCCCACGACACCTTTAGTAAAGGCTGTTCTCCAATAGGAGCGCTGGCAGGCAAGTGTTTCCTAATTGTTGGTGTTTACACTACATTTCTTTTAAAAAATTGCCTTGAGAGAGTCTTTAAACCTCTTTTGTTGACCACCAGCTTAACGCTTTCCATTTTTAAGTTCAGAATAGAGTAGTTGCTTTGGAAGACGATAATCAGGCATCCGCACAACATGACCAGTCCAACGAAGTTACACACATGCACACACACACACACACACACACACACACACTGTTTCAAATATTAGGGTGATGAAGCGCATTCTCATGCTTCCAATATTTTTGCACTGTGTGTATGACACCATCCTTGTCCAAATGCCAGCCTAGATTTTCTCGCCCATTTAATCCAGATTTAGGGTTTATCCACACTTCCCTTTGTCTTCGGTTTCCTTTCGTTTGTTCTGTGCTTTCTAGGCTCAAGTCAGAGAGGTTCTCCATTTGCCTAGCCGCTTTCCCTCTGTTCTACGCTGAATCTGCAGAAAACTGGATTGACGTTTGTTCTGATTCAGAGGTAAACAACGGGTTTTCCCAGGGAAAGCTGAGCAACAAGGGAAAAGCCTCTCAGAAAGCACAGGGCAAATAGAAACCTTCCTTCCTTCCTTCCTTCCTTCCTTCCTTCCTTCCTTCCTTCCTTCCTTCCTTCCTTCCCCCTCTTTTCAGCTTTTTTGTGAAAACAAACAGTTCTGCTAAAGGAGGCATAGAGGGTCTGCTGTTTGGCGTAGCAGCCAATGGGTCACCTGTGATGTGCAGTTCTGTCCTTAGACTGCTGCTAAATTCGCAAGAACAAAGGAGAGGGGAGAAATTCAGTTTCATTCACATCTCACTGCAAATCTACCTAATCCACACTTTCCGGAACACTAAGCGAACTGAGACACCGCCATCTTTCCAAGTCTTTTTCTCAATTTTGCCGTGCTGTTCCCTGAGCAAAATGTGTTTTTTACAAAAATGCATGTATTGGGGCAAAGTATGCGTCAAATTGCATATGCTAGTGAAAATAATATGCAAACACGTGTATTAGGGGAAATTGTATGCAAAACTGTGCCTGTTAGAAGCAATGTGCTCTAAAGCACTGAAACTTTTCCATGATGAGTTTTAAAAAAGAAAAAGGAAAAAAGAAATGTGGTAAACTAAACATAAAATTGAAAAAAATGAAAAAGAACATGGCAATACGAAAATGTTTTATTTAGAGACTCGAAAGGGTGGTTTAGGCATACAAAATTACCCAACGTTGTTACCACACGGTATCTAATCTAGTTTTGCAAGGTGATGGAAATAAAATATGGTTAGCAATTCTGGCAACAAGCTTCCTATATTACACTTGGCCAAAAAAAGAAAGGAAGGAAGGAAGGAACCACTGCCAATCCTTATAAAAAATATTTTAAGTGTCAGGGAAAAATGGAGGAAAAAATTACTTCCTCAGTCCCACCACCACGGACACATCCCACCCCCCCCCTAAACCATTTTTCTTTGAAAACAACAAATTCGCTTTATTTAAAATTTGGGGAAGGATTGGCTTATGCCATCTAAAAGGCTTTTATGTAGGTTATAGACCCAAGCCTGGTGCTCAAATAGTGGTGCAACGAACAGATGTTGGGTATTCAGGGTTGCAAATCTACCAGTTTTTTCAATGCCTGAATTACTTAGCCAAGCAACTAGATCAGGGGTTCGTAAAATGTGGTCTGTGGACATACTTCATTCAGGTGGTCCGTGGCATGTCTGTGGATTTGAAGATGGGAGGTAGCGCATCTGTTGCATTAAACATTCATGTTGGTTTTAAAATGTTTTTAATAATAATAATATTTTTAACATATGGGAAAATATAAAACATTTTAGTATAAAGTTTATCAAAAGGAATAGAAAATCTAGTTACAACAGATAAAATTTGCATTAACTTTCTGGACAGGCACATTATAAATAAGGGATCCACTCAGGTGGGGACATTAGGTGACCATCTGAACCGTGTTTTTTTAAAACTTTCCCATTTTTTCATCTCAGGATAGAAGGGTAACAAATGAGGAACGCTATAAAGGAGGTGTGAACAGTTCCAGAACCAAAATAATCCAATTCCATTTAAAGCCCAGAGATGGAGAGCACCCATGTATGTCACAAAAACATACCATATCAAAATTAATTTATCTTTTTTTACTTCTAAGAACTCTCAACCTGAACGTCAGTTTTTCAAGCAACACAATGTCCCCTATACCTTCTCATTCCAATAGTCTAGATTAGGCCCTGCCTGAGGCCCTCTGAAATTTTGCAATTCTGAATTGTGCTGCAACGAGAAAATGTCCAACTAATTCCTTGCTATACACCATGGCATCATCCTCTGTAAATAATCGGAAGAGTGCCAGTTGTGGAGATGGTGTCGCCCGACATTTTTCAACAGTTCCAGTTTCAAGGAATGCTGCATTTGAAAAACATTTTATTGCATTTTTATTTTATTTCGCATACCTTACTTTATTGTGTTCCACTTTGAATTCTATGGAAATAAATGAAGTAATAAAATTGCAATTTAAAACCATCCAGCATCCAGCATGATACACTACTACAAGCAGAAAAATCTCTGACCAAGACCTTCAGCAATTTTCAAGCATAGCTGTCAACTTTTCCCCTTTTAAAAGGGAAATTCCCTTATTCCGAATAGGATTCCTCGCAAGAAAAGGGAAAAGTTGACAGCTATGTTTTCAAGTGGTCCAGGAGTCCAAAAAATGTGGAAACAACTGAATGAGGCTTCTCAAAATGTTTGAGAACTTTATAGTCAAAACAAGCACTAACAGCAAAGGTTATCGCTCGGACATCTATGAAATAATTATAGATAAAACCTCTGGGACACAGGTAGCGTTGAAAAAGAATATGGGAACATGATCTGCAAATAGAAATCTTGAGACAGATGGAGAAGGGCATGGAACGAAGTAGCCTTTTAAACTTGTTCCAGTAAAAGACAGGGGAAATCCATTAAAAATAATTTCTCTTTGGCACCTAAGCCCACAATCTTTTAGCAGGATAAATAATCCACCTTCTCCAAATTACTGGGGAGGCTGCAGGGAAAATACGTGGTCTTCCTCCAGCAAGGGAAGCCCATTCTGAATAAAAGTTTTTCAGGAAATAAGCAAAATTACCATCCACTATGAACTCCTTGATCCTTGTTTGGCTCTAGAAACCATTTTCAAGGGACTCTCCAAATCTGTATTGCATAGCTAAGGGGACAATGTAAGAAGATTGAAAGCAAAAGCCATCCATTTGCACCCTTGGCCAGCCCGATTCCCCTGAGCACTCACTAGAGTAGCAAGACACAAAAGTGTCAGTCTTTTCTGTTTTTTTTAAAAAATAATTTTTATTAACCGGCCAACCAAATCAAATTAAATCACATCACATAAGTTCCGAATTACAAAGCCGAATTTTAAATTTTGTTGGGGGACCCATATTTCAAGATTCGAAGGAGGATTCTGATCATCTTCTTGCTACTGCATTAATGTCCAAATCAGACCAAATCAGTCCAAACAGAGTTCATAATTCTATCCAGTCTTATCTTGCTGTTTCCACATCACACCTTGTTCATATATTTTCTCTTTTTTCTTTGTGATCTCTTCTGATAGTCTCCTTAAGCCGATAAACACCAATATTAATCCTGTGTGAATTTTTCCGTTCTTCCAATCCTCAAATTGAGATGGTTTATGGTGTCAGCCTTTTCCTAACCTTTGGTACTTGGAGGTATACTGTCTCTGTACATGGAAGTTTCATTTAGCTGCCTGGGTGAGTAGCCCTTGCAACTCATCCACAAATCGACTCTTTTCGGCCTTGGCATGGCATCTCTCTACAGTCGTACCTTGGTTCCCAAACGCTGAAAACCGGGAAGTGAGTGTTCTGGTTTTTGAACGTTTTTCGGAAGCAGATCAATAGGCTGTTGGCTATTGTTTTCCCCTGCACCAATCAGAAGCTGCACCTTGGTTTTCAAACATTTCAGAAGTCAAACGGACTTCTGGAACAGATTAAGTTTGGCGCTTTTGTTTTTGCTATTTATTTTGCGTTTTTGTTTTTGAGGCTTTTTCGGTTAATTTGTTTTGTGACTATGTGGAACCCAGTTTGGCTACTGACTGATTGATTGTGTGACTGCAGAAATGGACAAAATCCCCCCCCCCCATCCAAACAATGACTATCAGTGCAGGTAAGAAAAAATAATAATAATATTTATCATCTACAATACTGTCTTCTTTATTTTATAGTACAGCACATTGATTATTGTTTTCATTTTATGGATCAATGGTCACATTAGATAGTAAAATTCATGTTAAATTGCTGTTTTAGGGGTTGTTTTTAAAAGTCTGGAATGGATTAATCCATTTTGCATTGCTTTCTATGGGAAAGTGCGCCTTTGATTGCTTTGGTTTTGGAATGGGCTTCCGCAATGGATTAAGTTTGAGAACCAAGGTACTATGAAGTACACTCGGCGAATCTCATGCCCTCCTGACAGCTGTTCTGGCTGGGGCTGATAGGTATTGTAGTCCAAAACATCTTGAAGGCATGAGGTTGGCAAAGGATCCTTTACAGTGGCGTAGCGTGGGGGGTGCAGGGGGGGCAGCCGCACCGGGCGCAACATCGGGGGGGGGGGCGCTCGCACTCGCAGCTCTCTGCCCCTACCTGGCTCACTCACTCTCTCTCACTGCAGTGCTGGCTGTGCGAATCCGATCCGAGCCGCTGGGTCGCCGCCCACTGTGGAGGGGGTGGGTGCCAGGCGTGCGGTGCAGAGAGAGAGCGAGGGACTATCTGGGGGAGGGACAGTGCAGTGGCCGCCCAGCGCAGCGCTGAGCGCGGGAGAGAACCACACCAGACCAGACCAGGCAGCAGCAAGAAGAAGCTGGCAGCGGCGGCAGGTTAGGGGTTAGGGGGCGCAAATTAGTTGCCTTGCCCCGGGTTAGGGGGCGCAAATTACTTGCCTTGCCCCGGGTGCTGACAACCCACGCTACGCCACTGATCCTTTATACACTTGAGCACCTGAGCTCTGGTTTATGGTGGAGCCAGCCCTTCCTTCTCACCATGCTTTCTATACAGAAACCATTGACTTTAGAAGTCCCAATTCCGATTGTACATCTAGGTCAATATTGCTGGCATTGATGGGCAGGGGCTGTCACAATGTCAGACTGGGTCCTCTCCTGGCCCTATTTGGAGATGCCAGGATTTGAACCTGGGACCTTCTGCATGCAAGGCAGGTGTACAGCCCCTGAGCTACAGCCCTTCCAGGTCTCTCTGCTGATTAGAAACCAGAGGAGATAGGATAGCCGTTTTCAAATAGCTAAAGAACTGTCAGGTATCCCTGTATCAAGTTCATCCATTTTGTCAACTAAATGGTTTTAATTTGATTTTGCATAAATGTGCAATTATTTGCTACTATATTGAATTTTGTTGTGTTATTATCTTCCATAGTGGGTTGTGCAAACTGCTATTCTGAATAATGCTATTTCTTCTTCTTCTTCTTCTTCTTCTTCTTCTTCTTCTTCTTCTTCTTCTTCAGCAATCACTTGTAGCCAAGTAAGATTGTCTTCCATGAACATGGTTTTAACAGTGAGCCTGTAAGCGACTGTGGAAGCCAATTCTGGATCTACACGTCCTTCCACAGTGGGGACAAGGGTTCTGGGCAGGAGTTGATCATGGTGAGGGTTTGCTAAATGTGCACATTTCTCCTTTTCATCCTGAGTCTGAGCATCTTCAAAGCCCATGACACCTTTGGTAAAGGCTGTTCTCCAACTGAAGCACTCGTAGGCCAGTGTTTCCCTGCTGTCAGTCTTTATACTACATTTCTTTAGATTTGCCTTGAGAGAATCTTTAAACCTCTTTTGTTGACCACTAGCATTACACTTTCCATTTTTAAGTTTGGAATAGAGCAGTTGCTTTGGAAGACGATAATCAGGCATCCACACAACATGACCAATTCAACGAAGTTGATGTTGAAGAATCATTGCTTCAACACTGGTGATCTTTGCTTCTTTCAGTACACTGGCATTAGTTCGCCTGTCTTCCCAAGTGATGTGTAAAAATTTTCAGAGACACCGTTGATAGAATCTTTCGAGGAGTTGGAGATGGTGTTTATAAGTGATCCATGTTTCACCAGCATACAGTAAGGTCGGTAGTACAATAGCTTTGTAAACAAGCATTTTGGTTTCCCTGCAAATGTCCCAGTCCTCAAACGCTCTGCACTTCAATCGGGTGAAAGCTGCACTTGCAGAGCTCAGGCAATGCTAGATTTTGGCATCAGTGTCGGACTTTGTGAAAAGATAACTGCCCAGGTAGGAGAAGTGATCAATATTTTCCAACGTTACACCATTGATTTGGATTTGTGGCGCTGCAGAGGGGTTGTTTTGTGCTTGTTGGTGCAGCGCTTTGGGTTTTGGGATGTTGAGCGATAGGCCAAGCGGTGGCCCTGGAAATATTTGGGAATTACTGTTTTAAAACTTTCAAACTGAGATTGCTTCAGAAACATATGAATGTGCCCTGAAAGCTCAGCCCCACTAATTAAAATGGGCTCCAGTCAATGAGTAAACCAAAACTCTAGTTGATTAATGTGCTGACTAATATTACAGCAACCGTAGCATTTCCCTCTTTTCATTCATATTCTCTCTCTCTCTCTCTCTCTCTCTCTCTCTCTCTCTCTCTCTCTCTTAATCTAATTAACTAAAGTCTAATAACATTTGTGAAAACAGCTGTGATGGGAATGGTATGTGTTCCTAGGAGAAATACTTCCCCCCATATCCCACTGAGTTTGCATAGTCCCTCATGATTCCCTATCCATAACAGTTTCGCTACCCAGAGAGAGGAGTTATAACATTTTAAAGCTGCTGGATTAATCAGACTCTGGAGATGACACGCCCCCCCCCCGCTGCTTTGCTGAATGGATGGATAAAGCCTCCCCTCCCCACAAATGCACAGTCCTCTTCAAAGCTTGTGATTAAAACCTGAAACATGCATGAAAACCCATGAGCATCACTCTCCAAAGTTACTGCATGTGGGTCTTGTAATTCATACAGCATCTCCAGAAGGTGGCAGTATTGCACTAGGAATGATGGGTGCCTCTTGCAGGTAAGGGTGGGATTCTATGGATGTCTACTCAGAAATAAGAATTGCTGAATTCTACGGAGCTGGTCCCCAAGTAGGGATGAGGGAGCGGGAAATTTGTTCTGGTTCACTTTTAAAGGTGAACCTGCCTCATTTGCTGTTTTCTGAAACAACACGGGAATGGGAACATCTTTGAAATTAGCACTTTTCTGATTATTGAAATTCAGTTGTGCGGCCAAGCAACGTGTACGAAAAACGAATAGACTAGGAAAAAATGTACAATGCAAGTCTGGAATTGGTCTGTTTTGGTCAGGGTTGCCTATTCTGATTGGCAACAGCTTTCAAGGATGTGGCAGAATTTTATTGATGTATGAATAGCCAATGTGGTACCCTCCAAATATTGGCCTACAAATCCCATCAGCTCTGACCATTGGCCTTGCTGGCTGGGGCTGAGGGGAGCTGGAGTTCAGCAGTTTCTGGAGGACACGCTTTAGCTACCACTGATCTAACAGATCTCCCAGTTGGCAGAGGAAAACCTCCCATTTTATTCAATCTCCTGGCAGGCAACTGACCAGGGACCACATTTTGAACTGAAAAAACAGAGTCTTCTTGGCACCAGAGATTCCAATAGATTTTATAATGGGATAATCTTTTGTGATGCACCATCGGATGCATAGAGTGTGATGTTTAGTTGTCACCTCTCTCTCTCTCGCTCTCTCTCTCTCTCTCTGTGTGTGTGTGTGTGTGTGTGTAAAGGGAAAGTTAAAGGGCACAATAGTCAAAAAGCACAGTCTTTGACAATCAACTTAGAACTTAAACACATGCAAAAATGACCTTTCACAGCAGTGGATTGGTGATAACAGAAATGAGCATTGCTGAGTCAATAAATGCCTGCAATGAGACAAAGAAACCATTGTCTTGGTTCGGACACCAATGAATAGAATAGAATTTTTATTTTATTTGATGAGTTGGGATTCAGCTGATTCACACTGGAGTTTCCTTTTCAAGTTGCTTCTTTCCAGAATGTCATCCTAAAGATCAGCAACACAGTGACCTGCTAGGCCTGAGATGAATCCATACTGGTTTCTTAAGGCTGCTTTCTGATCTTGAATTGGTGAACATTTATACTTTTGTGTAGAGGATGCCTGCTTGAGTTTACAGAATGCAGAAGGGCACTGCTGACAGTTTATAGCCTGTATGACAGCGGAAGAAGAGAAGTCAAATGTTGTGTCCGACATTTTTGGGTCCTGCCATAGCATTGCCAACATTGCCAAAGCATATAAGGGTTTGCTTGGACTGACTGAGGGCTGGAGGAACAGCAACATTGGCTCCACCCACAGATGAATTCTTCTATGAGCCAAGGTTGCAATCCATACAGTGGTGTAGCATAGAGGGGTACGGGGCAGTTCCTGCAGGCACAGAATTGTTAGGGGTGCAAAATTTCAACACCCGGTGCTGCCGCAATACAGCTGCATGCTTCCATTGCTGGGCTCTGTTAAAAACGGCTTTTCCATACGAACCAGGAAGTGACCTCTCCAGACAACAGAGTGACTCTTCTTTTCTTATCTCTGCAGTTGTGATCTCCTGGGTGACACAGACATCATTTGGCAGTTGAATATGCATCCGTTTCCCTTCCTCACACATACCCTCCACATGACCCCGGGCACTGGCAACCCATGCTATGTCACTGCATCCATAGACTCTTTAATCCAGGGATAGGAGAACCTATGGGTCTCCAGATTTTGTTGGACTCCAAGTAGAGCATAGTCCAGATGTTGTGGGACTCTTAACATTTAATGCACCTTCCTCTGATTTTAATCTATTGCCTCTCACCGTATCCTCAATAATTATTATATTTCCATGAAAGGAGGGAAAGGGATACCTTTCCTGGAAACCATAGAAGGAGAGAGTTCTCTTGGGCTTGTGGGTTCCCCAAAGGCATCTGTCTGGCTACTGTGAGAGCAGTATGCTGGACCAGATAGGCCATTGGCCTGATCCAACAGTCTCTCCTTATGCTCTTATGTTCCTGCTCAGTTCTGTTGGGTCTCTTGGCCGATGATGTTGGCTGCTTTCCTTTGGCCCTTTGAACCTCCCCTATTTTTCACTCTGACCTGTATACTCAGCCAAAAGCAGAGTCTTGGAGGCGACCACCCTCTGCCACAACCATGACTGTGCAGAGAGACTGGAGTTTTTACAAGGCTCTGATGGTGATATTATAGAGCTGTCATCGTCTGCGGTTTGCTCATTTTTCCCGCTCGGCACTGGCTGTGCGCATTTCCCCCCTCGGTGCTTCAAAATTGTATCCGGCAGGATGTTGGGGGTCTAGCCTTCCTCAACTCCTGGAGTTTGACCGCTGCTACTGCTGCTGCAATAAGATCTGTGTCTATCACAGCAGAGTGGCTGCATAATACTTTGGATCAGAGGCAGATCCAAAAGGTGGTAAGGTAAGGCATTGGGCAACAGCCCCTCCCCAAAGACCAACAGAGGGCCCATTGCCCAGAAGTTGTGACCACTGCCATTTTGCTCAGAATTTCCATGGAGACTGGATGAGGTTCCATAAAATTCCCAGGTTGTACATTCTGATCTCTTCCAGATTAAAGGGACTGTACAGGCAGAGGGGCACCATTCCTGAAAGCCCCCAAATCCAGCAATCAGGAATGACTTTGATGAATTACAGAATGCCCCCTACATGAAAACCAACGAAGATAGGACAAACGGAGCAATGGATCCAAACTACAAGAAAGAAGATTCTACCTAAACATTAGGAAGAACTTCCTGACAGTAAGAGCTGTTCGACAGTGGAATTTGCTGCCAAGGAGTGTGGTGGAGTCTCCTTCTTTGGAGGTCTTTAAGCAGAGGCTTGACAACCATATGTCAGGAGTGCTCTGATGGTGTTTCCTGCTTGGCAGGGGGTTGGACTCGATGGCCCTTGTGGTCTCTTCCAACTCTATGATTCTATGATTCTATGATTCTATGTGATTCTATGAAATGCATGAAGGAGAGGTCTACTGATGGCTACTAGTGTCAGGTTTGCAGGTGGTTGCTCGCGAGTAAACAGCCAGGACCTGTCTTTTACAGGTTTTATTTAGTGCAAACTATGTACAGTGCAGAAACCCAAAGTTCATGTTTGTCTCAGTCACTTGCAGATTCCGGGAGTGGCCCCTTCCGGTTTCTCCCCCAACATAAGAACTTAGACACCCCAAATCTCTGCCTCCCCTCCTTCCATTTCATCCCTCTGCGCAAACTGGGCGACGGAAGCGGCATGTCTGTTTCCTGACCAGCCTGGCTAAGGAAAGCGCTTGGGCTCACAGTAGCATCTGTGAGCCTTTCCCTCACCTCACCCCTCCTCTGCTTCACTGGAGGCGTGGCTCTCTCCACTGCCTGACGAAGAGCTACTTCTGAGCAACGTTGGAGGCTCCCTGTATTCTTGTGCCTCCCTTTTCATGGCAGTCCCCTGACATCCAGGCATGACGGCTCTTTTCTGATTCTGCAACCAGAGGCCATGAAGACCAGTTGCTAGAAGCCACAGGAGGGGAGAATTGCTCTTGCGCTCCAATCCTGCTTACAGGTTTCCCATAGGCATCTTGTTGGCCACTGTGAAAACAGGACTAGAAGGGCATGATCCAGCAGTCTGTTTCTTCTCTTGTTAAGCTGGCATGGGAGAGAGGTTGTGTGTGTCGGGGTGGCTTCTGTTTGCCTCTCATTCCAGCCACAATCTCATCAGATGGGCTTAGATATACTTCTCTCTCCCTCACCCCAGTACCTGCCCACTGGGAATTATAACAAGGCTATACATGGCTATTGTAAGGATAACCAAACTGGAAATGCTATATCAAGCCATGTCTGCACCTAAGGAAGCAGACCCTAAGTGGCCGTAGCTGCACTGCTGTTTGATGTGTGATCCCTCAAAGCAGCTCCTGCCTCATTTGAAAGCATAAGCCGCACCCGCTTCACAGCTGGCCTGAGGTGTGTACTTCTGAGACAGCTACTGGGCATGCTCAGATAACAGCTTCATGAATAGGAGTTTTGTGGGGGGAGACTGCAGGTGCAGGGGAAGCAAACAGGTCAGGCACGTTGGATGGAGGCCTCTCCACCCTCTCTCCTGGAACGGCCGGGGAAAACTCCCATCGAGCCACTGATAGTCAGTGTAGAAAATACTGATCTAGATATTGGTCTAACTTGGTATAAAGTGGGTTCCTAGCAACCACTTAAAACGAGAAAAGACAGTGCTGTGAGGGTTAGAGATGCCCTTCGATACAATAATATGATACGATAATCTTTCTTGTCATTGTCCCATACAGAACAACGAAATTGAAAAATCTACCTAAAACATTCAAAACCCAACAAGCCTGCTATCCCAGCTATCCCAGCCTGGTTAACCCCCTAAAAACTCTGATACCCCGTAATTAAATACAATATACTCCCGTAGAGACTACCTTACACTGTGTTTAAAACCAAAATCGCATTTGAACAGAAACTGTTTCTCAGGCGGCTAGTCCTAGTCTTTATAACCCTGTACCTTCTTCCAGAAGGCAGAAGCTGAAAGAGATCATTTCCGGGGTGCGCGCTAGCCTGCACTATCTGCAGATTTCTTATGGCACCTGGAAGCATAGATTTGATCCAAGGTGGGAAGAGTGCACCCAATTATTCTCTCCGCAGTCTTTACAACCCTGGACAGCGTTGTTTTTCCCCTGACCGTGCAGCTCCCAAACCACACACACAGACCATGAGTTAATACACTCTCAACAGTACAATGGTAGAATGCCATCAACAGGTCCTTTGAGAGATTATTTTTTCATAGGATTCTTCACCCAAGAAGGACAAATTTCCCTCAACGCCAAGTGCCCCCGAGCTGCTTCTCAGCCGTGTTCCACTGGGTGGGTTGAGTGCAGGATCAGGCCCGGGCAGCCTTGCATTCTCCCCCTCTCATTTTGCCCTAACAAAGACGCCAACCTCGATGCCCATCTCATCTCCGCTGACAGCTCTGGAATCTCTCTGCAGAGGAGCTGGCTCCTTGCCTGCCGGGCTGTCCAGGAGTTAGACAATGGCCCCACAGATCTCTCAAGGCGGCCCTTTTCAACTCAGGTGAGGACTGTGTGCGTTCTCTCTCTCTCTTTCTCCCCCCTCGCAGGAGCTGGAGTCTTGCCCATTCCACAAAGCCCTCACCCCCGCCCCCATCCTGGAATGGAGCATCAGCCTGTTCTGAAAGAGGCTTTCATTTGTCTAGGATGACGGCAAAAGGCAAACCTGAGCGGTGACCAGGGAATGACCCCAGAGCCACGGCAGGGAGACACACAGCTGCCAAAGGCCTGTCTTGGGGACAAGACAGAGGCCTGGCAGCGGCTGGGAGAAGCGGGCGGGAGGGCAAAGGAGCTTGATTCGAGAGCGACGCAGGCCCTCTGGAATGCCACTGTTATTGTGCCCTCCAAACAGATATGCTCATTTTATAGGCTCCAAACAAGGGATCCATAGTCCGACGCTGAGCCAGGAGACTCCTTCTCCCTTTGTAGGGCATAGGGACTTGCCCCAGGCAATGTGGGGAAAATTAACTGTAAAATATATGCTTCATCCTAGCTAGCTAGCAGGAAACGGTTTGCAGGCAGACGCCCGGGCATGGCTGGGCAGCGAAGGGGCCAGAGTTTCCCAGCACAAAGGGCAGGCATACGACCTTAGCCTGTTGGCTTGCAGTTGCCCAGGCAGTGAGCAAAACCGCCAGGCATTTTTTTCCTCCCTCAGGTGGGCTACAGTCCAGCTTGTCCTCCAGTCCTTGCCCAAGCAGGCTGGGTTGGTCAGGTATCTAGTAGCCACCAACCATCAAAGGCCATTGCTGCTCATTTAATTCCCACAACAACAGCTACCCTGTTGTTAGGCCCAGGTAATGGATTGCTAGGGGAGGGGTAGTACCTTTGGTGGGGGACATGTCGTGCTCCTTCTGGGGTACTTTGTCCACCTTTGATTCCCACCCTGCACTCAACTCTCACATGGGGCTCCTAGAAGCAGTCAGCATGCGACAGTGGCCACACCCCACTGGATAAACTCACATTTATACTGGCTACACTCTCAGTGAGGAAATAAACAGCTTTATCTAAGATCAACAGGCTGGGGCAGCAGCAAAGTCCCTCTCCTCACCCTCTCAACATTCTCAGTTTTTTACTGGCATTCCAGAGATTGCTGGCAAAAGGATGTCTGGGCCACAACCCCGCAGCCAGGAACTCGGCGACCCCAAGGGCCATCTAGGGGGCAGAGCCGGATTTGAGGGCAGTCAACATTTGAACATGCTGAATTGCAAACTTGCCACTTAAGATACCAAGGTCCCTGTCCACCCTTTGTTTGGATTGTCTTTTGTGTGTGTTGAATGTAGGGTTACAGATTTAAAGTTTGGGGTTTTGGCCCCTGTGACAGCAGCTATGAGCCAGAGAGGAATTCTGGGATCGAGGAAGCCCAGCTGAACTGTGAGCTTCCTTTTGCGTGAAATCCACACTGCGTCACAACTGGGGTAGTAGCCAATGCAATACTCTGCAGATGCTGTAGGATTCCAGTTCCCATCACCCACAGCCAGAAGAGCCAATGGTCAAGGAGGATGGAAGTTGTAGTCCAACAGCACTGGGCAGAGGACCACAGTGGCAACTCCTTCAAAAGAAGAGTAGACAGATTCATGGAGGAGAAGGCCATTGGTGGCTACTAGTCATGGTGGCTATGCAGCTGCTTCTGGAAACCACAGGAGGGGAGATGCGCTATTCTGCTCAGATCCTGCTCGCTGGTTTCCCACAAGCTTCTGTCTGGCCACTGTGAGAACAGGATCCCGGACTAGATGGCCTGATCTAGCAGCCTCTTCTTATCTTCTTATGGCATAGTGTTTTTTCAAATTTTATTCCTCAGAAGCATTTCAGGCAGTCCTGAAGAAGACGACCAGTAAGGACTGGGGAATCAGAGTGTGGTGCTGATAATGCAAAGGTTGTGGGTTCGATCCCTGTATGGGACAGCTGCATATTCTTGCATTGCAAGGGGGTGGGCTAGCTGATCCTTAAGGTCCCTTCCAGGTCTCGAATTCTATGATTCTATGAATCTGCCAATTTTGGTTTCTTCCCGTTTCTCCTTTCTTCAGTCTTAAATTCCATTCTTCACATTTCTGTAGCGATTCGTGAATTTCTTTCTTTCTTTTTTACCCTTCTGGCCAGCATTTCAATTCTAATTCCTCCTGATATACACAGTTTTGTATGCAGTCTTGCCTAACGCACACATTTCTTGCAAGCCATTTCCCCTAATATCACACATTTTGCATGTTACTTATGCCTTTGTATGCACACTTTCTCCTAACAGATGAACTTTGGCGTGCATTTTTTTGGGTTATGGGACGGCACTGCAAAATTCAGAGAAGCACAAATTTCAAAGGGTAATTGTGTTTTGGTCCTCACCCTGGTTCGAAAAGTGCAGCTATTAGGCAGTTTCTCATTAACATTCACACAAAATCAAATTTTCATTCACACAAAATCAAACTTCCCTGAATGATGCCCTGCAGCATGGGTAGGCAAACTAAGGCCAGATCCGGCCTAATCGCCTTCTAAATCCGGCCTGCAGACAGTCCGGGAATCAGTATGTTTTTACATGAGTAGAATGTGTCCTTTTATTTAAAATGCGTCTCTGGGTTGTTTGTGGGGCATAGGAATTCATTCATTTCCCCCCAAAAAAATATAGTCCGGCCCCCCACAAGGTCTGAGGGACAGTAGTCCAGCCACCTGCTGTAAAAATTTGCTGACCGCTGGAGTTTTTAACTTGGAACAGCTACCCAAGTGCCCAACCTGTTATGCTAACATGGCAGCTCTCCAGAGGAGTGAGGTGAAGACCTATTCTCCGCTGTGCTGCAGCAGCATCACTTCGGATGCCCAAGGATGGTACTGCAGCTATGAAGTCGGTAGAGAGGAGGTGACCCCCAAAACCAGTAGGGTTCTACATATTCCTATAGAGCTGTTGGCTATGGACGACTCTTTAGTTTGGGCTGCCCTAGCATGGCCCGTTCCAGCTTCTCGGCCTCCAGACCCCATGTCTTGATCTTGACAGAAAACCCATACCCTCCAATATTTCTCAGATAAAAATAGGGGGCATCCTGTTCCACCTCAGGAAGCTTCTCCCACATTTAATCTTGCCGAACACATAGACATCATATTCACATCTGCACCTGAGCCAGTTGCAACCTCTCAGCCTAACTAACTTTGCAGGATTGTTGTAAAGAAGGAATGCGCGAGGGAAGGGATCATGCCCAACACCTCCCACAGATAAATAGAAATAAATAATAATTTAGGTGTGTTAGCTGCCTTGAATCACTGTCAGGGAAGAAGTTGTGAAATAATAATAATAATAATAATAATAATAATAATAATAATAATAATTCATGAGAATGATCAGGAAGATACCAGAGAGTACATCCTATTGAACTCAGTAGGACTTAGTTTTGAGTAAAAATGCTTAGGGTTGCAACGTAAGGTTGCAGAGTCTGTTCCTCATTTTTCTTAACCTCAGTTCTGGATTGGTCCTTGTGAAAATTTCTGTGCGTGTTTCTCCCAGTTTACAAAGGCTTTTGCATGCAATTTTCATTAGCATATGCATTGTTTTGCATGTTGTTTTCAGGAGCATGTACCTTTGTCTGCACACTTTCCCCAGGTATAGGTATTTTTGCGCGCACACACATCCCAATCTGGAAAACTGCATTGCTGAATTCAGAGAAATCTTGCTTTGGGATCGATGACTTTAGGTAGGCTCACATTAAGATTTGGATCGAACTGCATTTTTTTGCCCATCCTGGGACGTGTGTAGATTTGCTGTGCCTTCCAACTTCCCCAGCCATCCACTTAATCCCGCTGAGGATGGTAGGGGATGCTGGAAGGCACAGCAAATCTATCCTTTTGCCGTCATCCTGCTTCCAAAACATTTCCTTCTTCTTGTGGTGCCCCTGGTGGGCTGGCACCATCTGCCCACCCCGTAAATCCCAACGCCCCGGCCATGCCAGTACAGACAACTGCCCAGCTGGTACGGGACAAAAGCTCCCTGGCTGGTTGATGACTTCCAAAGGCCCCCGTAATCCTATCATGAATTAGCCGGCCATCTGCTTAGTAGCTGCCGGAGCTGCTCCTCACCAGCTGGGACTGTACAAATGGCACAATGTTTGACATGGACTTCTCTTCACCCCTGGCACTCTGCCACTCCCCTCCTCCTCCTCCTCCTTTCTCTCTCTCCCTGGGCTTTCTGCCCAACATTGCCCACCCCAAGGAACGAGACAGTGCACACCCTCCCTCAAGACTGAAAAGGGCCTGATGGGCATCAGGACTCGGAGGATGCTAAAAATGGTGAGTGTCTCTTAGGCCCTGGTTTCAACCCATCCCTGTTGCATCCAGCTGTGGACCATGGAAGGGGCAGCTGTGCTTACTTGATGCTGTATCAAGTAGGAGGGAGGGGCAAGATGGCAGGGAGGTCAGTGCTGTGTTAATGGACTGGCAGAGCACAGTCCAGGCTCCCTATCGCCTCTCCCTTGCCACTCATCTTGGGCAACTGAGGTTGGAGAGGTCTTATGAAGAATGGTTGAGGGAGTTGGGCATATTTAGCCATGAGGAATCTGAGAGGTAATATGATAGCCGTATTCAAATATCTGAAAGGCTGTCATAAGGATAATAAGGGTGTCACACAGGTGGTGCTGTGTTCTAAACCTCTGAGCCTCTTGGGCTTGCCGACCAGAAGGTCGGCGGTTTGAATCCACATGACAGGATGAGCTCCCGCTGCTCTGTCCCAGCTTCTGTCAACCTAGCAGTTCGAAAGCATGCCAGTGCAAGTAGATAAATAGGTACTGCTGTGGTGGGGAGGTAAACGGCATTTCCGTGTGCTCTGGTTTCTGTCACGGTGTTCTGTTGCTCCAGAAGCGGTTTAGTCATGCTGTCCACATGACCTGGAAAGCTGTCTGCGGACAAACGCCGGCTCCCTTGGCCTGAAAGTGAGATGAGTGCTGCACCCCATAGTTGCCTTTGACTGGACTCAACCGTCCAGGGGTCCTTAAACTTTTTACTTTTTACCTAATACTAATTTTTAAAAAATTATTTATACTCCGCCACTTTGGGCAACTTCTAACATATATAAAAACGTAATAAAACATCAAACATTAAAAACATCCCAAAACAGGGCTGCTGTCAGATATCTTCTAAAAGTTGTATTGTTCTTTATCTCTTTTACATTTGATGGGAGGGCGTTCCACAGGGTGTATGCCACCACCAAGAAGGCCCCCTGCCCCTTGTAACCTCACTTCTCACAGTGAGGCAACCATCAGAAGACTCTCAGAGCTGGATCTCAGTGTCCGGGTTGAACAATGGAGGTGGTGATGCTCCTTCAGGTATACAAGGGCCAGATGGGCATCAGGACTCGGAGGATGCTGAAAAGGTTGAGGCTGTTTAGGGCTTTAAAGGTCAGCACCAACACTTTGAATTGTGCTCTGAAACGTACTGGGAGCCAGTGAAGATCCTTTAGGACCGGTGTTATATGGATGGAGCAAGCTTGTTTTCTGCTTCTCCAGAGAGTCGGACCTGAACCAATGGAATCACATGACAAGTAATGCGATTCTGATTAAACATCAGGAATAACTTTCTGGTGGTAAGAGCTGTTTGATAGTCAAATGGACCATCTCAGAATATAGTGGACCCTTCTTCACTGGACACTTTTAGGCAGAATTTGCATGGCCGTCTTGTCAGGGCTTCTTTAGCTTTGATTCCTGTGTTGCAGTGGGTTGGACTAGATGACCTTTGGGGTGTCCTAAAATTCTATGATTCCATGAAATAATTACAAAACCGATTTTCTGCCAGGGGAAGGGATCGACAAGAAAGACATGCATGTGACCTGTAGAGAACAGGGAGCCACCCCCCCCATGCTGGAAACACAGAGAGCTGGCTTTTATTTTATTTTTACGATGCATGCAAAACTACCGGCTCAGTAGAAACAAGCAGGAATACTTTCCCTGAATGGATCAATAAAGGGAGGCTTGAAATGAAATAAAACCAGAGGCATGTGACTCAGCCAGCTGCTGCTGATTGGACAGCCATAGCCAATCCTCCCCCCCCCCCATTTTGCTCAAGAGGAATCGCTCTGTGGGGGAGAGTCCCCTGTTCAATTTCCATTTTACAGCCTTGGTCTAACATTACAGGCAGCTGGATCTTTATATCCCACTGATTTCCTCTCCTGCCTCTGCCAAGGGGAGGGGGCAGGAGGGAGGGAGAAAAATGAGAAAAATGAGAAATATCTGGCAAGGCACAGACCTCCTTTTTTACCATCCTGGGATGTGTCAGCAGTGCAGACCCCACCACCACCCAAAGACTTCCTGTGTCCAGTTTGTCTGGGACAAAGATTGGGACGTATGTTATGGTCTGATTCCCCAGAGAAAAGGCTGCTTTGTTGCAAACC
The DNA here is from genome assembly GCF_965112155.1 of Podarcis liolepis. Taxonomy (NCBI): domain Eukaryota; kingdom Metazoa; phylum Chordata; class Lepidosauria; order Squamata; family Lacertidae; genus Podarcis; species Podarcis liolepis. Next base: position 95,612,270 of record NC_139556.1, on the reverse strand, counting down.
TGACTCCATGCTGACAAGACTCCGGTGAATACCCAAGAGGTATTAGAAGAGATTGGGAAGGGATGTCAATTTGACATTAAATAATAATAATACACATGTGTTTGCCGCAGATGCTTCAGACCAGGTGCCTTGTTGCAGTCAGTGGGCCCCACCATGTCCACTTTCCCCTTTGCTACCAGTCTTTCCCCCTCAAAAAAGTCACAAAGCCTCCCTCCTCTGTCTTTGCTCAGTGCAAATGCCCCCGTGCCCCAGGAACTACTATTGCTTGTAATTTGTTTGCTTGCACCCTAATCTCTGAGCAGCGAGAGACTTGAGGGGGTGGGACTGTGTTTACCCAATGTTTGGCATCCATCAAATGAAAGTGCATGGGCGTCTTTAGGATACCTGGTTTTATTTACACCGGCATTCGGGTCTTGCATCCGTAGCAATGACCAGATGTCATGGACTGGTTGGAAGCGGAGGAATGGTGTGAATAACCAACTGGGGAACCCCTAAGGGAAGAAGACTCAGAGCCAGGGAACTGGTGGTGGGATGATGATGAGTAGTCAGGGCAAGAAGAGGGAGAAGACTGGGGATTCAGCTATACAGCTGCAAAGAAAATGTTTCAAGTGTGTTTTAAGTGCAGTATATAAATCCAGCATCGCCTGAGCTCTGCGAGTGCGGCTTTCTCCCAATTGAAGTGCAGAGTGTTTGAGGACCATGACATTCACAGGGAAACCAAAATTCTTGTTTACAAAGCTATTCTACTGCCAACCTTACTGTATGCTTGGGAAACATGGACCACTTATAAATGCCATCTCCAACTCCTCGAAAGATTCCATCAACGGTGTCTCTGGAAAAATTTACACATCACTTGGGAAGACAGGTGAACTAATGCCAGTGGACTGAAAGAAGCAAAGATCACCAGTGTTGAAGCAGTGATTCTTCAACATCAGCTTCGTTGGACTTGGTCTTCTGGAATGGATTACATTCGACAACCGAGGTTCCACTGTATTTTTAAATATGCTTTTTTTTTTTAAAAAAAGGCATTTTCAGAATGGTTTTTATATGTGTGTAGATTCCACCTGGGAAGAGGAGGTGTCGGAAGATGAAGAGGTGACAGGGATTAGTGAGCTGGGAGAGTCAGTGGCAGAGAGAAGTGCAGACTCAGAGGAAGAAGCTGAAGCAGGAGAGGGGAATGAGGGAGGCCAAGAGGCAGAGATATGTCTGGCTAGTGAAGAGTCCTGGGTGTCTCCCCCTCCTGCTGTGACAAGCTCCCCTCCCCCTGTAACTCCCAGAACCAGAAGAGGCATGAAAAGGGTGGAGCAGCAGCAGCCTGCAGTCAGGTGTAGTCCCTGCTTGCTTGGTAAAATCCCTGGAGAGGAGAGGACTTAGGCGGCTGAGGCAGGGGCTTTCAGTCTCAGCAACTGATTCATGGGGCGAAGACCTACTGGGAATGAACTGCTGTCTTCATTAGAACTGACGCTCAGCCAAGTCTGTGCAGATCATGTTCTTGCTCATAAAGAGTTAACTCCAGCTTGGAAAGGTGTGATTTACTGCCAGCTCGCTCTTTGACACCAGAGGAGGAATGAACTCTGGGAGAAGCACAGAGAAGGAACGCCCTGGTGCATCTGCAGCAGCACAACTGGACACCTTCCTCTGCCTCAGCTGCAATGAAACATGTCTCTCCCATATCGGTCTCTACAGACACAGCAGGCACCACAACCTTCCAAGAGTTTGACTTCATCCCTGAAGGGGATGCCAACCCAGATACACAACCTGAGTATAGGATGGAAGGGTTCACAGCATTAGCACTGCAATAGATCTAGTTTCCCCATTAGGTTCCAATGTCGGTCAGTGGTACATTTTCTCCTTTGCATGGAGATAGTCTCAGGTTCAATTGTTGGCAATGTCTCCAGGTTGGACTAGGAACATACCTTGCCTGGGGAGCTGCCAGTCAGAGTCAGCCATGCTGAGTTAGATGAACTCAGTGGTCTGGTTCAGAATAAGGCAGCTTCCTAGACTCAATCATTGCACACTATGATGGCCAACTCAGTGTTGGGCTTATGCATCTGCCAACCTAACATCCACTTTTACTCCCAGGCCCTGAAAACCCACCTTTTTTGTATTCCAAGCTGATATATCTTCGATCAGTATCTCTTCGCTGCAGCACAAACTTCCACAAAAGGGACTCTCTCTCTCTCTGATGTTTTATTTACCACAAAGTGCCGTTCCTTTCATTTCATCTGCTGTGCTTTTGGGTTTTTTTTAACAGGGAGCCAGCAACTCTTTGGGCTCAGCAGCTCCCACTGAAAGCTACCCCCTCCAACAGCAGCAGGAGCAGGGAAAGAAAAGATAGAGAAAAGTTTTTCTTCTTCTCTTCTAACCCTAGACCTCATGGTCATCCAACGAACCTGAGCGTTGGACAATTCAGGACAGAGAAAAGAAATCCCTGCTTCACATGATAATGTAGTTAAACTACGGAACTCATTGCCACAGGAGGCAGGAATGGCCACCCACCTTAGAAAGAGGATTAGAGAAATTCATGGAATTTAGGGATTCCTTAGCCACACAATCTGAGGAATTTATAGGTAACCAAAAGAGTTCAAACAAGACTGGTGGAATTTTTCCCAAGTGGACTTTGCACATATCTAGTGAAAACTCTTGAAGTCCATCACATCTACGGTGGGGGGGGGGGGGGATAATTAGAAATCGGCTCAGAAAATTAAAATGTTTCCCCTAATACTTCTTCTATTAGGACTTATGTACGGCTCCTTCCCTCCTTGCCAGGGAAGAAGGAGCGAGTGAAGATCTACATCAGGAACAAGGGGAATAAAAATCTGCTGCCTTTGTAGATTCTGCTGCCTGAGGCGGTCGTCTCACCTTGCCTTATGGGTGGGCCAGCCCTGATATTGCCAACGCCCCCCCCCCCCAGTAATGAACAGCATATTCACACAAACATACAGTAAACCACACATCAACAGAAATCTAGTCTCCAGGTCAAGGGAAGTCATGGTGCCACTCTATTTTGCCTCAGTCAGACCACACCTGGAATACTATGTCCAATTCAGGGCACCGCCATTTAAGAAGGATGTTGGCAAGCTGGAAGTGTGCAGAGGAGGGCGACCAAGATGATCAAGGGTCTGGAAACCAAGCCTTATGAGGAGCCCTTGAGGGAGCTGGGTATGTTTTGCCCCGAAAAGAGGAGACTGAGAGGAGAAATGAGAGCAATCTTCAAATATCTCAAGGGCTGTCACATGGAAGAGGGAACAAGCTTGTTTTCTCCTGCTCTGGAGGGTAGGACCTAAACCAATGGGTTCACATTACAAGAATTCTTTCTGGTTTCCTTTTCAGATAGCTAATCGAAAGATGTTGTAGCTAAGGATTAGTGTCTGCGTTTGCTTCTTTTCTTCTCCCTTCCAATTCCTTTTCCTTTTGTGTGGTGTCTTTTAGAGTGTAAGCTAGAGGGTAGAAATGATCTCATTACTGATCTTTCTAAGCTGCACTAGCAGCCTCCCCCCCCCTTAACTGAAGAGTGAGCTTAAAAGAAGGTGATTTAAACAAAATAAATGAATAAATAAAACATTGGTATCTTACACACGAAAGCTACCATACATTACTGGGAAGCAAAACAGCTCTTTAATATTTTATTTTTCATTCCCTATCCAAGTATGTGCCAGAGCAAAAATTGCCTGAAAAAACAAGCAAGCATACCTTTAATTTCCATCTCGGCCCCACTGATTAAAATTTGCTTTCCCTGATTAAAGATGAGTCCTCGCCCATTAATCAATTACACCTTCTGTTGATAAAGCTACCAATTAAACCAATTCTGGCCCTATAGTTATTTAATTTGGAAGCTTTAATTTAAACGTATTACTATTTCCTTCTAGCTTGCTGATGTTGTTTTGCACCAGTATACAAAGTCTCTCCCCGCCGGTCCCTACAGTTGCCATCGTTTTCAAAAGGTCACACACCAAGGCTGTGCACATTAAGGTGACCCCTTTCCCTGACACTGTGGGTTAAACCACAGAGCCTAGGACTTGCCGATCAGAAGGTTGGTGGTTCGAATCCCCGCGACGGGGTGAGCTCCCGTTGCTCGGTCCCAGCTCTGCCAACCTAGCAGTTAGAAAGCACGTCAAAGTGCAAGTAGATAAATAGGTACCACTCCGGCGGGAAGGTAAACAGCGTTTCCGTGCGCTGCTCTGGTTCGCCAGAAGCGGCTTAGTCATGCTAATCACATGACCTGGAAACTGTACGCCAGCTCCCTCAGCCAATAAAGCGAGATGAGCGCCGCAACCCCAGAGTCGGTCACAACTGGACCTAATGGTCAGGGGTCCCTTTACCTTTACCTTTAATGGCAAAGTACTCATGACCATGTACAGAATGCCTTTCCCTTTTGAGACAGCAGCAGCTTTAAAAATAACAATTAAAGCACGCCAATCTATTGACCATGAGCAGAGTGCTCTTCTTCGGAAAGATGCTATATTTTCTTCTACCTCACGCTGGCCATGCCATTAGTGTCTCACTAATAATAATAATAATAATAATAATAATAATAATAATAATAATTTATTATTTATACCCCATCCATCTGGCTGGGTTTCCCCAGCCACTCTGGGCGCCCCTCAACAGAATACTAAAAACACGATAAAGCTTCAAACATTAAAAACTTCCTTAAACAGGGTTGCCTTCAGATGCCTTCTAAAAGTCAGATAGTTGTTTGTTTCCTTGACATCTGGTGGGCTGAAAGCAGAGACGCTGCATGTGCTTTTGTTACACAAGAAAATGTTTAATAAAACATATTATTTTTTAAAAAGAAGAAGAAGAAGAAAAACAACAATGAAAACACTGAACTTGCAAAAGTCTTCTGGCTTTACATTCTCCTCCTTTGGCCACCAGCCAGACTCCTGGAGGATGAAATGCTGATCTGGCCAGGTGGCCACCTGAGTAAATCCTTAGACCACTTCCGTATGAAAATTCCCAGCTTTGGGAGCCCAGATAATGTGAAAGAAGTGTTCTTGTTTTCCTGTGACACACTGGCAGACCCTGGAAGGGACTGAGCTGCTTTGCCTCCAGCGCAGACGATGGCTATCAAACAGCAAACACTCATCTCCTTCTCCAAAGGCTTCTGGCGAGTTTCTGTAGCGCCTCGGCGTATTTTTCACCACGACCAAGCCGGAGCAAGGAAATGCTGGGGTCCCTTTACCTTTACTGCCCACCTAGCAGTTCGAAAGCACGTCAAAAGTGCAAGTAGATAAATAGATACTGCTCCAGTGGGAAGGTAAACAGTGTTTCCATGCGCTGCTCTGGTTCACTAGAAGCAGCTTAGTCATGCTGGCCACATGACCTGGAAGATTTACGCTGGCTCCCTCAGCCAATAAAGCGAGATGAGCGCCGCAACCTCAGAGTTGACCACGACTGGACCCAATGGTCAGGGGTCCCTTTACCTTTATATATATATATATATATATATATATATATATATATATGAATGAAATGGTAAAAGTATTATTATTATTATTATTATTATCGAAGAGGACACCCATATTTTCATCAGAGAAACGTTGGAGGGTATGCTACCTGGAGATGCCACTGAGGAATGAATCTGCGACCTTCTGCACCCAGGATGGGTGCTCTGCCGCTGAAGCACAGCCGCATCCTGCCCTACTAACCCCACATTGAGCAATAGGCTTGTTGAGATGACCTTCATGGTCCCCTCCAATTCCATGACTCTGCTTCAGGCTGATGGTTTGCAGCCCCTGATGAGCTCTGTGCAATAGCCACAGGGTGGGAAGCAGCCGTGTCTCAGCCGGGGAGTGTGAGGTGGGCTTTGGGAGCCAGTGTGGTGTAGTGGTTAAGAGCAGTGGACTCGGAATCTGGTGAACGGGGTTCTCTTCCCCGCTCGTCCACATGCATCTGCTGGGTGACCTTGGTCCAGTCACACTTCTTTGAAGTCTCTCAGCCCCACTCACCTCACAGAATGTTTGTCGTGGGGGAGGAAGGGAAAGGAGAATGTTAGCCGCTTTGCGACTCCTTAGGGTAGTGATAAAGCGGGATATCAAATCCAAACTCCTCCTCCTCTCCTCCTCCTCCTCCTCCTCCTCCTCCTCCTCCTCCTCCTCCTCCTTCTTCTTCTTCTTTCTTCTTCTTTGTGAGATTAGCAGAGCTGCTCTCTAGCGCTGCATCCCTGTCTCTCTCTCCCCTCACTCCTCGGAAGCCACTGCCACAGGGTCACGGGCCTCTGTTCGTTCCTCACTCCTGCTTCCTAATTATAGGCTTTTCCGTGTTGGCAGTAAACAGAACCACCTCCCAGAAAGTGCCGCTGCCTTCATTAAGCTGTCCGTCGGCATTGCTCACACTTGGCTGGCCCGGGCAATGCTGGCACATGAGAACGCGGCATTCAAAGCAGGCTGGGAAGAAGGACACCCCCCTCACGCTTGTCACGCTGGCATGGGCCGAACTGAGATTTCCCCGCTTCCATTTTGAAAGGTCTCTTTAATCGCTCCCTCGCCTGGCCTCTGCTCTCTGCCTACAGATAAAACCGCCTGTGTCTGTCTGCGCTGCCATACCAACCGAGCCAACCAATCCGTCGCATTTCGATTGGCACGTATTTGAGGACACCTCCGGTAGCCCCTTATCTGAGCACAGGAGGAGCAGCCCTTTTTCTCATGCACAACAGCCCTTTGAGGTTGGTCTCTCCATCAGGCCTATTTGGACAGAGGTTAGCAGATCTGTGTGCCCTGAGGCAAGAGCAAGACCAGCAAGGCATGCGCTGAATGCTGCATCAGGACAGCTCTGTCCACACACACAAAGTGTTGGTTGGTCTCGTTATGGAAGGGCAAGGATGAAATGGGTAGTTGGCACGATCGTTCTTGAGCATTGAGCATCATGAAGCCCAAGTGGCTCTTTAGTGTTCTGGGAAGCTTCAGGGTTTTGACCTTCCTTCCTTGGAGATCTTTAAGCAAAGTGCATAACTGCACTTTGCCCAGTCCCTCACTACTGTCTCTGGGGCCTTGCAAAACCCACCCGGTCCTCTCCCCTGTGCTCTACAGCACAGATGGTATTGGCTGCGAGCCGAATGCAAGTACATTCCAAGTATCACGTTTCAACCACATCTCTCCCCTTGCCATTGAAGGGGGGGGGGCAGCGGGACCAGAACGGTCATGGCAATCAGGAACAGTTGCAGTCCTCAAACCACCATGCAGCCTCCTCCAAAGGGGCATGAACAAAAGAGAGAGAGAGAGATTGTAGATAGAGAGAGACAGAGAAATAAAATAGGTAGATAGGTTAGTAGATATTTGTGGAGACCCCATTGCATTTTGAGCTTCCCAAATCCAGTCACAGGATTGCACTTCCTAACACCTGGCTGCAAGCACCCACCCACCCCTCCAGCATTTTTTAAATGCACTGGGCAGAGCAAAATAGTGTCTCCCGCTTTCGTTGTGTGGCTCTTCCAAGGCAAGCCAGCCGGGGCATGAATGTCAGTGCCTTGGACAAATGGCCCTGCTCAGCCATGTGCAGGCACAGCGACAGCAGGAGCCCATTAGCCAAACTGGAAACAAACTGGCCCTTTCGCCGCACAGCCATTCCAAATCCCTTTGAGGCCCATAATGCCCCAAACGATCCCATAAATCAGGCAGGGAGCCAGATGGGGCCTCTTCCCCCAGCAGCCTTTGCCCGAGATGTGCCTCTTTATCAGCTCGACGCGGTTAACCCCCTCTGCTCTGGGCCCTCGAGTGTAGACCGGCTGCCCTATCTGTCTCTTGGTAAGGAGGTAGGGGAGAGGATTTCACAACTGTGGGGTAAGATCTGCTGCCACCGCAAGCGGAGGAAGGACAGTTAGCTCATCAACTGTAAGATGGAGCTGTGAACCCATTTCATCTGATCTCTGCTGCTCTTACTTCATTTCAACTTTTTAATTTGGAAGCCCTGGTCCCAGGTAACCATTGCGTCGGAGCAGACCCTCCAAATATCCCTATTTTCCCTGATTTAGGAGAAGGCATCTCGGTTTCTGATTTGATCCCAGAATGTCCCACTTTTCCTTAGGATATCCCTGTTTTCATTGGAAAAACGTTGGAGGGTTTAGAGTTATCCCATCCTTGAGCCGTCTGAAGGCAATCCTGTATTGGGAAGTTTAATATTTTATTATGTTTTCCCATATGTTGGAAGCTGCCCAGAGTGGCTAGGGCAACCCAGTAAGATGTGTTGGGTATAAATAGTACAATTATCATTATGGAATGGGGCGTCCCTATTTCCATCGGAGAAATGTTGGAGGGTATGCAAGGGTTCACTAGTGCTTTCATCTCCAATTGGTTCCCGAATATCCCCAGCTGTGAGTACAGATCTACCTTGGACGATGTGCCCAAGGAAACCAGTCAATCCACCTAATAGTTTTGAGGCTCTGCTAATTTTACTGCGCCTACAGGTTCCCCATAGGCACCTGGTTGGCCACTGTGAGAACAGGATGCTGGACTAGATTTGCCTGATCCTGCAGGGCTCATCTCTCTTCTCCCTGCAAGCCTTCATAGGAGCAGCGTTTGCCACCTCTTCTCTAGAGGCTGGAGTGGAAAGAGAGCTGGTGTGGTGTAGCGGTTAGAGTGTCAGACTGAGATGTGAGAGAGCAGGGTTCGAATCCTGGCTTGGCCTCGAAACTCACTGGATGACCTTGGGCCTGCTGCTTTCTCTCAGCCTCATGGCGCTGTAGTGGGGACAAAATGAGCAGGGGGCAGACCATGCACTCTTTGGATGAAAGGTGTGATATGTGTGATAGAGAGAATAAATAGCAAAATAAAATGAAGGTTCTCGTTAGCTGTTATCAAACTCCTGAGCTCGGCAGAGGCAGCAAATATGATTAATTGATATGGAAGGGATACAGAGGCAAAGTGACAGCCACAAATCAAATCTCCCCAGTTTCAGTCTTGTTATCCCAATTAGACTGCCTTTCCCTTCTCGCTCCTTGAAATTCTCCTCCTCCCTCCCTTCTGGCTCGTGTTGGTGTTCTGTCCTTTCTGGAGATGGCGAGCCTTTCAGGATAACATGTTCCCTTTTGCTAAATCCCCCTTTGCGCTCCTCTGGGTCAAACCCGGGCCTTGATGTGGGAGCAGGAGTGTCAGCAAACTTTAAATGTGGCTTAGGACAGCTTAGATATGGGCTCCAAGGGGGGGGGGTGTTTGTGTATGGGGTGCCCTTGGGATTCTAAACTGCTCTTTGTGTGTGTTGTGTGCTTGTGTACAGTTGTGGCGCTGAGGATTACAGGGAGCATCTGAAGGAATGTTTCATTTTGCTGAGCTCCATAACAGAAATGCGGCACTGAATCAAGGCAGCCTGAGTCGTTTCCCCTCCAACCCATTTGCACCTTTCTGCAAAATGGAGGTGGAGCTGTACTTCGCAGGTATGTCAGGGCAAGGGAAGCACTGCCCCACAAAGCTCAGCTTGGAGTCCTCCAAGCCCAGCTGCTTTCTTACTTGCGAGTAGCCCAGAGGATGGCTGTGAGTTACTGCTATTCCAACCATAGGGGGCACTAAGGCCAACTGAGGTGGTCAGTCATTCCAGTGTTATAGACCAGAGTTTCCCAAAACAGTTTTTGGACTACAATTCCCATCACCCTTGACCACTGCTCCTACTAGCTTGGGATTATGGGAGTTGTAGTCCAAAAACAGCTGGAGAACCAAGTTTGGGAATCACTGTTTTAGACTGTTCTTGTTTGCAATAAAACTCTTCCTCTGTTATGCATCCATTGGACCTGGCTTCTTCTCTCAAATAACCTGGCAGTGGCTCTGGCTGTCAGCTTCCTCCTCCTTCCTCCCAGTGCTGCCCTTGTAGACCTCAGCAGGGAGGAGGTTGATAAGGACAAAACTAGAGTTAGATCAGTCCACCTGTCATTGGCTCTGGCTTCCACCTGTAGTTCGGCTTCCTGCCTTCCACCCGACCAGTTCTAGTGGACACTAGGTACCCGTTCCAGTGGACACTAGGCACCCCGGCGGAGGCTCTAGCTGAGGCCGATGTTTGCATTCTGTGAAACTCCGGTGGAGAGAAGCCACTCTCCTTCTCCCTTTCATCCCAAAGCCTTGGCAAGGCTGGCTCAAGGTCTTTTGCTGCCCGAGAAGAAGGAAAAGATGGCGCCTGCCATTCCACCCAAAGCCGGATTGGCAGATGATTCTTACTTCAACATTGGACAGTACAACATCCAGCATCACTTCTGAGGGCAGCTGGCTGGCTTGAGAAAAGGGATGGCAGAGATTTCAGAAGAAAGTGAAGCAGAAACAGCTGATGTTTGGTTATGTCTGGAACCCAGTGATTACGATCCGTGTTCACTGCTGTTGCTGCTTCAAGCCCACAATGAGTCATAACTGATTACATTCTACCACCCCACATTTGCATTGAAATGAATTGAGTAATGGCAATCTAAATTTTATGCTATTAATTATGTAAGTTATGTGATATTGCCATAGCGGACAGTGAGATAAATAGCATAGTTCTGGGCGGAAGGTGGCCTGCAGTGGAATGGAAACAGCAATGAATAGGCAGCAGAACAGAATGCCTTCTTACATCTCGGCTTAGGAGGCGCAGGGCTGACTGGGGTGGAGCATACAGTTCCACCCTCCAACACCTCTCTATCTCCCAGCAGCTGTCACCCGAGGCAGTGAGGCTGCCTCAGTTGGCCCAGTGGCAGGGCTGGTCCTCAGCAACATAGGGACATAGGAAATTGCCTTATATCAGGTCACACCGTTGGGCCATCAGATTCAGTACTGCCTACACCTACAAGAATAAATCCCATATGCAAAAGCAGATGCTGTACCATGAGCTAAAGTGTTTCTCTGTTATGCCCAATCCACTCCATACTGCTGAATGTGGGGCTAAGCCACCCGACATCTGCAGAGCCAGCTGAATTGATTTGTGGGTGCTGCACCCATCTCGCCACGAGGCACGGATTGGAAAGATGGAAAACAGGACGTGCAAATTAAGCACGTCATCCTGGAGTTCACATGTTATGTTGAATAGGATCCAAAATGCAGCAGTCTGATTGGTCCTAGAACAATAGGATCCATAATGCAGCAGTCTGGTTGGTCCTAGTGATGGACATGCTTTATGTCCTCCTTACCGGATCGTTGGAGCAATAGAGACGCTTGAAAGAGTCAAAATGACAGCAAGAAAAAACAACAACTTTATTTTGTAATAGCAATGATAGGACAAAAGGCACAGACGGCTCATGCTCGTAGTCTGCCCATCTCTTTTGGGCATGCCAGCCTTTTCCTACCCTTTAGAATGCATAGACACGTGTTTTCCCGTAAAACATGTGATTTACAATAATAGCAATAAGATATAGCTTTCGTTTCTTCCATAAAAGGCCCTATCAAGTGTTTCCCACTTCACCAGAACAATAGGATTCAGAATGCAGCAGTCTGATTGGTCCTAGAACAATAGGATCCAGAATGCAGCAGTCTGATTGGTCCACAGGAGCCACCCAATCCAGCTCCAGGTGGAAGTGAATCTGCAGCCTGATTGGCCTACAGGAGAATCCCGGAATTAGCCAATCCCGTGGGGCCCATTGTGTAAATAATGTATATAATGCTGACATTCTGAGGGAACTTCCATTCTTCCTCACCACTATGAGCTGAAAAAAGAACATGAAATCCACTCTCGACTCCGAGTATATTTTATCACGAGATGTGCAATGTGAGCACTTGTCAAATGAAGCCTATCATATAATACAACTCTCCCTCCCTCCCTCCCTCCCTCCCTCCCTCCCCCCATCCCATAATTGCATCCAGCGAGGATCAAGTGAAAGTGGGAAGGAAATCCCAAACCTTCTAGGATCCAACGCTTCATATAAACAGGAGCATTGTTTACACATTCTCCCAGTGGCCTGGAGAGAAGAGGCAGCAGAGTCGGAATCCTAGATATCTGACATCACTATGGACTGCCAGGTAATGTGGGGATAATCTAAAACACAATGTATGGGGAATCAGAGCTATTACTTTGCAATAGCATTCCACCCCCAGCCTTTCACAGGTAAAAATATAGTCCTAGAACTGGAGGATGTGAGAACAGGATGCTGACCTAGACAGGCAACTGGCTTTATCCAGCATGGTATTCTGATGCTCTTATACCTTATATACCTTATCTGGCTGAGAGCTGCATCACCACATCTGCAGAAGTGCAAATTTCAGAGGATAGTGGTGGCTTGGCTCACATATTAAGAACCTAAGCCAAGCTCACTGGATCAGGCCAATGGCCCTTCTCGTCCTCTTCTCACAGTGGCCAACCGGAAGCCTGCAAACAAGGCACAACTGCAGCAGCTCATTGTTTTGGAAGGTATGAATTAGGTATGTTCCCATTAAGATTCAGACTGAGCCAGATTTCTCTCCCATCCCCACAGGAGTGCCATAGCGCTTTCCTGAGTTGTGGTTCTCAGCTAGTGGTATTCGGAGGAAACTTCCTCTGACATTGGTGGCAGAACATAGCTATTGGTAGCCTTAGAAATCAGAGAATTGTAGAGTTGGAAGGGACCCCAAGGGTCATCTAAGGTAAAAGGTAAAGGATCCCTGGATGGTTAAGTCCAGTCAAAGGCCACTATGGGGTGCGGCGCCCATCTCGCTTTCAAGCCAAGGGAGCCAGCGTTTGTCCATAGACAGCTTTCTGGGTCGTGTGGCCAGCATGACTAAACCACTTCTGGTGCAATGGAACACCATGATGGAAGCCAGATCACCCGGAAACACTGTTTACCTTCCCACTGTAAAAGGTAAAGGGACCCCTGACCATTAGGTCCAGTCGTGGCCGACTCTGGGGTTGCGGCGCTCATCTTGCTTTACTGGCTGAAGGAGCCGGTGCACAGCTTCCGGGTCATGTGGCCAGCATGACTAAGCCGCTTCTGGCGAACCAGAGCAGCGCACAGAAACGCCGTTTACCTTCCCGCTGGAGCGGTACCTATTTATCTACTTGCACTTTGATGTGCTTTTGAACTGCTAGGTTGGCAGGAGTCCCACTGTAGTGGTACCTATTTAATCTACTTGCACTGGTATGCTTTTGAACTGCTAGGTTGGCAGAAGCTGGGACAGAGCAAAGGGAGCTCACCCCGTCACGGGGATTTGAACTGCCGACCTTCTCACCAGCCAGCCCAAGAGACAGTGATTTAGACCACAGTGGATTAGGATCATCTAGTCCAGGGGTCTGCAACCTTTAAGACAAAAAGAGCCACTTGGACCCATTTCCGAAGAAAAAAAACCTGGGAGCCGCAAAACTCGTCATTATAAAAATAACTTTTTTGTCACTTTTTTATTATTTCTTTGTTTGACCCCTCAGAATTACTCCTCCTCATAGAAATAAACGTTAAATTAACAAGTTACCTTTTGTGTGTGTGTGTTCTTCACTCCCCTTCAAAACAGTGACCAGCGTACATGCCCCCTTTCAATGCAGTGACCAGCGTACATGCCCCTTACAATGTAGCGGGCGGGTGGGCGGGAAGGTGACGTCGGGACGGTGCGTGACTAACGCACGCACTGCCCCCATGCGACGTCACAGCCAGTACAGCGCCCGCCACAGTGGGGAGTGTCGGGGCGCACAATGCGCCTCCTCCCCTCGCTAGTATCTGCCCCGGAGCCGCGGCAAAGGTGTAAAAGAGCCACATGCGGCTCCGGAGCCGCGGGTTGCAGACCCCTGATCTAGTCTAACTCCTTGCAATGCAGGAATCACAGCTAAAGCATCCATGACACATGAGCATCCAACCTCAGCTTTAACGGAAGGAGAGTCCACCACCTTCCGAGGGAGGCAGTTCTTCTCTCCTGTTGGACAATTCTTACTGTCAGGAAGTTCTCCCTGGTGTTTAGTTGGAATCTCCTTTCTTGTAACTTGAAGCCATTGGTTCAGGTCCTATCCTTCCAAGCAGCAGGAGACAAGCTTGTTCCATCTTCCATGTGACAGCCCATCAGCTATTTGAAGATGGCTATCATATCTCCTCTCAGTCTCCTCTTCTCCAGGCTAAACATTCCCAACTCCCTCAACCGTTCCTCATCAGGCTTGGTTTCCAGACCCTTGACCCCCTTGGTCGCCCTCCTCTGCACACCTTCCAGCTTGCCAACATCCTTTTGAACCCGTGCTGCCCAGAACTTGACAAAGGAGTCCAGATGGAGCCTTGTCGCCCTTGACGTTGTCCAATCCCTTTTTAAAGGCACCCAAGCTGGGGGCCATCACTACATCTTGTAGGATTGAATTCCATCTATGCGCTCTGTGAAGAAGCACTTTCTCTCCACACGAATTCCCTTCCCAAAGCATTCCAGGCCATTGAAGCAAAGACAGCAACAAAGACACCATGTAAGGGACTTAAGCAGACCTGAGCTCCACCTGGAACTCAGCGTCGGAATTATTTTTAATCCCAGTCCTGGAGTTTATAAAGTAATACACTAAGACATAACTGCAGGGAGCCACGTGATCGTAAACCCACAAATACTTGGGAGCAGGAGGAGGAACCCTGACACATCTTGGTTTATTTTTTAAAAAGAAAATAGCCACCAACTTAAACTATTGCAGAAGAATTAAGATGCAAACAACACATTCTGCAACATCACTTCTTAGGATGCAGCCGTTAAAAAACCACCGCACTGCACATGGGAAACTAGCATGTCAGGGATTTCTAGCCTACCCTTCTCCCCGACACATTAGCTCTCTACATGTGGGGTTTTGAAGGTGTTTTTTTTTTAAGGTGGGCATTCAAATATGTGATTCCTCCCCATGCATTCCAAAGTGTCATGCATGATTTTGTTGAACGTGTGATTTGATTTGTTTGTCCTAGGTCTGTGCAGCAGGTGGGCAACTCTTTGCTTTTCCGAACGCTTCCTGTCCTGTCCTATCTACCTTTGCACATCTGATGGCTTTTCTGCCTCCAGGATGCCCAGGGCTGGGCTGGCTTCAGCCACCCCCACCTATGATATTGGGAGCCGAAACACTGCATTGCATGACCACCCGGATGCCTGGTCTGGATTTCCTTTTGCAGCTTCAGCTCTTGAGGACTTTGCCCTCCGGCATTTCCTATTCTCGGTGAGTGCGGCATGTCCAAGGCATTATTCAGTGAACTCTGCCACTCTACCCAGCCTTTTCACAGATTTACAAGTAATGAAACATGCTCAGATTCTGCCAACACAGCACTTCTCCCCTGCATATGTACCAAGGTTGCCTCTGAGCCCGGTTTTGTAAGGGGAAGTGCTGCGGACAGGACAGAGTCACTGCAAAGCTCTCCCAAGTTTGAAATGGTTTTATTTCTCTCTCTCTCTCCTCTGTCCCACTGCCCTGCAGCCCCACCCCAGTCTGACCAAGAAATGGGCCCCATGCAAGTGGGCCGGGGGGAAAAATCACACAGGTAGCAGGTTTAGCACCCTAAACGCAGTGATGCACCTCATAGCTTTTCCCCATACAGTGGTACCTCGGGTTAAGTACTTAATTCGTTCCGGAGGTCCGTTCTTAACCTGAAACTGTTCTTAACCTGAAGCACCACTTTAGCTAATGGGGCCTCCTGCTGTTGCTGCGCCACCAGAGCACGATTTCTGTTCTCATTCTGAAGCAAAGTTCTTAACCTGAGGTACTATTTCTGGGTTAGCGGAGTCTGTAACCTGAAGCGTATGTAACCTGAAGTGCATGTAACCCGAGGTACCACTGTATAAACAAATGTTTGCCATTCATTAATACTGGAAAAAGTAAAATGCACCTCTTGGGGATAAAGTTGTAGTGAGAGCAAGGGATGGCCTTACCTATAATAACATGGCATTAACAGAGGGGAGAAACAGGCAGAAGAATATTACGTCCCCTAATCTGGACATTGTATTTCTGTTGATGCAGCCTAGAATAGCATTAGCTATTTTTGTTGCTGCATCCCATGGTTTACTCATGTTAAACTTGTGGTCTACTAAGACCCCTAGATGTACTGCTGTCAAGCCACTCTTGCTTATAATTAGTGCCTGGCCTGTAAAACAAAACAAAACAAAACAAAACAAAACAAAACAAAACAAAACAAAACAAAACAAAACAAAACACAAGGTGACTATTCATGAAGGAATGATTGCCGGGTATGGAGCACACTTCCACCCGCAGACAAACCACAGGTGTCTGAACATCATGCCCTCTATCTAACCTTTGCTTTCTTAGTGGTCTGCCGTGCTGCCTGTGACCTTTGTCTCCTTCATCATACATTATGCAAGGGGAAAGTGACGCGGTGGAAACAGGTGCCAAAATAACTTTGTACCACCCCTTGATCTTGGGATTGGAAAGTATGTAAAGGTCACTGTCCAAAATGTATCTGGCTGGTTTTGCATATTGTGCTAATAAAAAGAGCCTTGGCAGAGCTAGCTGGCAGCTTGCCTGTGCATAGCTCACCTGCATTACCAACTCCTGCCTCATGTCCTTCACTTCACATGCACAAATAGCTCAGACATATGTGGACACTCTATGCCAGAGGTTGTCTGATGCGAGAATATCTTGATTGGATCAGAACTGCTGGCTTCCATTTATACGTCCATTTGCCGATTCCTCCTCCATCACTGGTTGAACCAGACATGACTGCCATGAAAAGTTTAGTCCCCAGCACATTGGAAGACCAGCTACCATTGACAGTGAATGATCAAATAATCTTTGGATCCAGGGGAAAAAAATTGTAGGTAGCTCTCAGTGTCAGGATCTGGCCTCCGCAATGATGTGGAAGACACAGAAAATTCCAACAAATACTGGGGTCACTCTGGACAAGTATGTCGGTGGGCGGGTGGGTCTTTGGTTCTCCCTTCAGCTCAACTCTGCAGCTCAAAAAGCCATTTGAGCATTTTGCTTCAATAAAACAAAATAAGATTCTAAATGTGGTGTGTTCAAAAGTGCAGCCATTTATTTTAATCATTGGATTACCGAGTCTACAGCAATGCATTAAACCAAGGAGACACTGATAATAAGATGAGACTCACTTTTCAATATGCATTTGGAGAATTCCTGTGATATTTTTTCTCCTGGGCTGTTCACTGCAGTGCTAGAAAGATTAATCTATAATTCCTCGGAGATGCCGTGATAATGCAGGAAGCCTAGCACAATATCTCCCCATCTCCCTCTCAGGAGAAAAGAGCAGCAGCCATTTCAGGACTTCTTTGATGAGCAGGTAACGTATTTTGAAGCCCACTTTAATATATATAAAAAACCTGAATAAGAGTGGCATGTGTTTGGCTAGTTTTGAATCTTTTCTCCACATAACTTCCCCTCTAATTTTAGCTTCAGGACAGTGCAGAGGGCATTTTGAACTTACACACATGCAAACTGAATTAACGTAAGCCACAGCATGGCATAAGATGAAAATGCAGGTGCCTGGGCTCCTGAAGAGGAGATTTTGGTTTCTCCATATTAGTTACAGCTTGTCGTTTGCCTTGAGCAAGACAAACCACAATCCCAGATGACATGCCAAACCATGACTTTTCCTTGGTAGCGCAGCAGCAAGAGTGAGGCAAGGGATGCAGGAGCCAATATTTCTTCTCATTTTCCCATTGAGCCTTGGTTTGGCTTTGTGTAAGGTGTGAATCAGATCATCAGACACTCCAAGTGTCCCTATTTTCCAGGGACATCTCTGATTTAGAGAAACCACCCCAGTTTTTGATTCCATCCTGGAATGTTCCACTTTTCCTTAGGGTGTCCTTAATTCCACTGGAGAAATATTGGAGAGTATGGAGTTATCTGACCCCTGAGCCGTCTGAAGGCAATCCTGTATAGGGAAGTTTTTTTGTAATGTTTAATGCTTTATTATGTTTTCATATATGTTGGAAGCTGGCCAGAGTTGCTAGGGCAACCCAGTCAGATGTGTGGGGTATAAATAGTAAATGTATCATTATGGAATGGGACGTCCCTATTTTCATCAGAGAAATGTTGGAGGGTATGGATCCATTATAATGAATTGACATCCCTGAAGGGTAACTGCTTCTTTCCTCAGGACAAAGCAGCAAATAATTTCTGTGGGGACAGGACATACATCCTGGAAGCCAAGTGGCCTTTTTGAGGGCCAGCTCCCAGACAGTGCGGCAGCCATATTGGGCCTGCCTTCTTTGACCCAAGCCTTGGTCACGCTCTTAGAGTTATCACACCGGGAACCATTTTGCAAACACAAAAAGTGGTCCCATTGACTCCCAGGGGGAAAAAAATGAAGTTGCCGAGGTCTAGCCTGCGGCAATATGTGCGATTTCTCCTCAGGGGCAACGGCAAGACCATTGACAGAGATTGCTCTTGCGTGTCCCACTCTAAATAAATGTGAGTTTGTCACTGTCAGTTGCGTTTCCCAGAGCCCGGGCGAGTGGGACGTTGTGCGTCTCTCTGTGTTGTTGTTTTTAATCATATGGTTAATTACCATTCCAGCTGCTGTGTGCTGGGGATCCCTGGGGTCAGGCGCTGACAAAGAGCACTTTCCACTCTCCAAGGATGGAGTCCAGATGGCGGCTTGGTTCCAGCAACACATTATAACCTCGTAAGCAGCAGAGCCCTGGAGATAGGAGCAGGAGAGGCCTGGCCCGGCCGGCTGGAGAGCCTCCATTGTGCTCCACGGGGCCCGGAGACCGTCTCGCACGTCCCCACGGCGTCCTGTGGGGTTTGCACCAACAGGCTTGGGAGGGGAGAGGCTTAGCGCGAGGCTGGTCTGCTCCTGGAAAAGCAGGAATTAGGGGGACCGCCTGGTCCCGAGGAACTTGAGATTAGAGCCGTGCAGAAAAGGAGAGAGAGAGAGAAAATGATTAAGAAGGAAACATTAATTAATCCTCTTTGCTGGTGACTGAGTCCTTTGGTGGGAGTTGCCTGACTCACAGCCAAGCAACAGATCACAAAGCGTTCTTAGGACTCAGCTTGCTGACTGCAGTAGCTTAATCCCCATTGATTTCCGCAATGCCCATTCCGAACTTCAGGAGGAGGGGGGGTTGCGGGCTCACGACCCCGCCCACACATAAGGGGTTCCCTTATTTGCATCCCCTGCAGCGGCAGCCAATCGGCTGGCGGCAGGGGCGGGCCTTCCAGAGGCCACATAAGGTCGGGCCAGCCCTCTGCTTGCCCCTTTTCTTCCTAGCTGCTGACCACGTGGAGCCGGTACTTTGAAGAGGACTTTTAAAAGGGAAGTTCCGCCTTGTTGTTGCTGTTGTCCAAGCTAACCCCCTTTGCATGTACCTTGCATTTTCCTACTGCTTCCCCCTCATTCTTCCTTATTTTCTCATTTTATTTCCAAAGCTTTTCTCATTGTTTCCGTCTGCTGAGCATATTTAGTTCCAGAAATTCTATGTTACCCTTAAGACTTTACTCCTAGTGTTCTCTGCCTCCCGACTATACTGCCTAAAGTTCTCCTTTACTTTTGGGTGCATGTTTCTGGGTTAGTGACTTTGTTTTGCCACAGTGCAGTTTTCCTCACTGCCTGGTTACTTTGCTTTTATTTGTATTATTTTGGCCTTGGCACACGTGCGCTTGCAGCTGCATCCGCCTACCTACTATCCTCTTTGCCTCTATGTCCTCTTAAAGCTTGTCTTAAAGGCAGTGGGTTCCGTGCCGGCTAATTTGGGCTTTTCAGCGCTCCTCCGACCAGCGGATAGCCACTCTGTGTGTGCATTTGTGTGTGTGTGTGTTCCTCAGCGCCCTGGCAAACTAAGGGGAGATACTCTGTTTGTGCGCCTGTGTGCTTGCAGTATTGCTGTGAATTCCTGTGAGGGCTTTTCCAGCAGCTTATTATTATTTCAACTCACCCTCTTCCCCCTTCGTTACCCCCCTCCCTACTCTGGAATTTTTTCCCTCCTGAGCTGATATTGTCCTCCCTCCTCCCCTCGCATTGTCCTTTGATCACCGGCCAGGGTTGCTTTGTTTTCCCTTAAGCACCAAATAGCTGGGCAATTAATAGCCTCCTGGTCTTACAGAAGGCAGCTTATGCTTTAGCTGCAGAACCAGTTCTCTTTTGTTGTTCTAGTGACACCTTTACTGCCACCCCCTTGGGTCCCCTTTGTCTCCGGGCGGGGCTGCTTTACCTGCAGTCGTCTCCGCCCATTGCTCACAGCAATTGAGTCACCTCAATATAATTGCTGATAGTATCAGTAGTTGTTGAAATTCAGTTTGCCAGATATATTGCAGATTAATTGAAGCAGGCCCCCCTGGTGGAGGCAGGTTCCTTACTATCTGATATCTAGTGGTCAGCAGTGGTCTCAATTTGCTAATTAATATCCGCAAAATATTATTTACATCTAATTTAAAATATCAATCAGGTAATTTGATCAAGCCATTCGATTTGCACCAACATATTCAGTAATTGATTAGAGACTAATTTAAGAGGCTTGAGATTTTACTAAATGGGGATTACATTAATTTTATATTATGTTAACTGATTTGAGATGCTTGAATAAAGTCTGAATTTGACCAGTTTATTGGACACAATAGGGTGCTAATTAACCAGTAGCAATAGCTAGTTAAATTGATAGCGGCTTTATAGTAACTTTAATTACATTGTAATAATTTATTGAGAATTAGTGTATCAATGATTAGCAAGATATTTACTGGTTAAATAAGTAAATAAATAAATAAAATAATAATTTAAAATAATAATAATAATAATAATAATTAACAAAATAAATAAATAAAATTAATAATAATAAACTACCAGGCAGGATACATTGTCGCTTAAAGACAGGCAGTTCGTGGTACATTGTTGATTCAGGTACCTGGCGGATGGCCAATCAAAGATACATTGTCTTTGGCAGCATTTTCCTTCTGCTGTGGCCTCCAGCATAACCTTATGTTTTTCAAACTGTTAGTTAAAGGGACATTTCCATTTGATTGCAGTGTGGGGGCCGCCCATTGTTCCATCCCTATATGCTTGTGTGTTATTTAGCTGTGTCTATCTGCCTGACCCTTTGCTTGGTGGCAAATAAATAAATTTATAGGCAAATACAAACCAGTCAAGTGAAGAATAATTATTTCATATTATCATTAGTTATGGTAGACAATTAATAGCATCATCAATTAATAGCATCATCAATTAATTCTACTTACAGTGGTAATTATTTGAACAAATAATACTGGAATAGATTGTAATAAATAACAATAACAATAAATAATAGAACAACAACAACAAATAAATAAAAATGAATAGATAAATAACAGAATAAAATACTACTAATAATAAATAAAATAAGTGGATGTAATTTATTTATTTAATTTTTTTTGAAAATTATTATAATAAAGAAATAAATTATGATAAATATACATTAATAATAATAACAGAGAATAAGTGGAATGATGTCACATACCAAGATTAAATTGATTAATTAATTAAACAAATCCATAGATAAATATATAAATAAACAAATAACATAAAAATAAATAAATAAAATAAAATTCATTAATAATAAATAATTTACATATATTTCAGAACCCTCAGTTGGTTAGAGCGTGGTGACAATAACGCCAAGGTTGCAGGTTTGATCCCTGTACGGAACAATTATATATTCCTGCTTTGCATGGGGTTGGACTAAATGACCCTCAGGGTCCCACACAATTCTAGAGAGCCTGGATAGCTCAACTGGTTAGAGCATGGGGCCGATAATGCTAAGGTTGCTGGTTTGATCCCCGTATGGGAGCCCGGTATATTCTGCATTGCAGGGGATTGAATGAGATATTATAATATGAAGTAGGAAGCATCTTATTTTAAGAAAAATTTAAAAAAAGAGAAAAGAATAAATAATAATAATAATAAATATTAATATATATAGAGAGAGTAATAAATAGCACACGCAAGCACATACTAATGGGATAAACAATTAAACATTTAACTGAATGCTTGAGAATTATTGTTTATTTTAAGTAAAGCAATCATTAATTAGTATATTTGTTTCAGAATCAATAACACGTCCCTGTACAACCGCTTGTAAACGGTGGCACGTGTTTGTGGCAGTAGCTTTAGCATGCTATCCTTGGTGCCTAAGAGGAAGCGCTCTGCAACGGAATCAACTCACACCTCAGGCTGCATGGGTGCCAATAGCCGTAACTCATCGGGGGTGCCACATGGATGGGATAATAACCCCAAACATATTTCACACTGCCTAAATGCATTTAGATCGTTCATTGATGATTATGAGCAGTGTTTTTTTTTTCCGATCAATCCCCTATAATGAATAATTATTTCATATCATCGCCAGTTACGGTAGACAATTGATAGTATCAGTAATTAATTCTACTTACAGTGGTAATTGATTGAACAAATAATACTGGATTAGATTTTAACAAATAACAACAATAATAAATAATAATAACAATAAATAGATAAATAAATATCAGATAAATAATAATAGAATGATAACAACAACAATAAGGGGGTATAGCTCAGTGGTAGAGCATTTGACTGCACATCAAGAGGTCCCTGGTTCATATACGGGTGCCCCCCCCCACACACACAGCTCCCTCCTCTCCGAATGAATTCTTCGATCGGGCACTAAGACTTATCCGGAATTTTGGTTACGAGGCACTCTTGGCAAATGTGACATAGTCAGCCTTCTGTCTATTGCCAGTTCATCCCAATGACTCTCATTTGCTGGGATTCAAATTTCAAGGGAAATATTACATTGTCAAGGCTATGCCGATGGGTTGTTCTGCAGCCGGCTCGGCCAGACTTTGCTCCATATCCTTCCTGTGTTAGGAGTAATGGTCAAGCAGAGGGGAAGCAGTTCATTTTGAAAACATAGATACATGGGGGAGCAAGAAACCTCGCTGGTTCAGGACACAGTTCCAGGAATGATGGTTTCCATGTTAATGCATTTTGCCCTGCTGTTAAGGACTTTCCCTCCCAATATGCTCTTAGGGATGCCCTCTGGTCTCTCTGAAGCACCATGAATAAGTTCAGCTAAAGACAGGATGTTTTGCAACAGCACCTTATCACAGCACCTTATCACAGCACTGTCTAAGTTTTCTTTTTGTGTGGCTCTGCATGAGTTTTGTTTACACTCAAGGTACAAACTGATACCTCGGTGACTTTCTACTCATTGGGAAACCCAATACTGGCGAATGTGCCTCCCTTCTGGAGGCCTTCTCAGCTTTGGCCCAGGAGCTGGGAGTTCCCCTCACAGCAGATAAGGCAGACCCTCAACGCATCTTACTTGCCTGGGTATAGAGCTTGACACAGCAGCTCAATCCGCCCGCCTGCCAGTGGGGAAAATAGTTGCCCTTAACAAAACTATTCGTCAAACCCTTCACATATAATAATAATAATAATAATAATAATAATAATAATAATAATAAAGTCACTCTTAGAGGGGCCTAGTCCTTGCTAGATCATTTCAACTTCGCATGTAGAGTAGTTTCACCAGGCCGCCCATTTCGCTCACCCTTAGCCAGGTTGTCAGCGGGCCTCAAGCACCCGCGCCATAGAGTAAGACTTATCAAGTCGGTCAAGGCGGATTTTGAGATGGGGATCAGATTTCTGGAACACTACAATGGAGTCTCCCTATGGCTGGAAATCCTTAATTTGGCCTCTGATTTCCAGGTCCACTCCAATGCACGTGCCCGCCTAGCCAGGCTGTCAGTGGTCTTAGACACCCGCACAACAGGGTCCGCCTCCCCAGGTCGGTCAAGGCAGATCTGGAGGTGTGGACGACTTGTCTGGAGATCTACAATGGGGGTATCTCTATGGCAGGATGTCTTGAATCTGTCATCAGACTGTCATCAATCCAAGAGGAGTATGCTGCGCACTCCTTTCGCATCGGGGTGGTGACCATACGGTTTACCGGCTGAAAGAATTATGGACATGGGGCGTTGGAAATCTAACGCATACCGGGGTTATATCCGGAAGCCCTTCTAAATTCCCCTCACTTCCCCCCCCCGGCATTCCTCCTGATCCGGTTCTCCGATTCTCTCATTTCAGGTACTGATGTGGTTCGATTGTGGGTTATCGGCCACAGCATCGTATATTGGGCAAAACGGCGCGCAGAACACAGGGGCTGGGATGCTGAGCTACGACTACCCAGCAGGGTCAAAGTGTCATGGATCACTAGGAGGGGCATGCGTTGGGAAGAGTTTTTCCCAGCCGTATCCAGGAAAATCGCTGCCGAGGGCCCACCCAGTGCCCTGGTCATCCAGCTGGGCGAGAATGACCTGCCTTATAGAAAAGGGGTGGACTTGATGTGGAACATTATCAATGACTTGGAGTTGTTGAGGGGCATCCCATGAAAACATTGCAATAATTTGGTCATCTTTGCTGGAAAGGCGATGTTGGCGGGACGCGGAGAAACCCGTGGCCGTGAATAAGGCAAGGAGGATTGTGGAGCGCGCGGTGGCACGTAGAGTGGCCGCGTTGGGCGGACGGGTCATCCAGCACCCATGCATACGGTTTGACAAGGAAATGCTTTATCGCTGGGATGGCGTGCATCTATCTGATGCTGGCAATGATATTTGGTTGGCAGATATTTTCAAGGCGTTAGGGATTGGTTACAGGTTTGAGGGTATTGGCGGCGAGCCGGCTTACGGCTCGGGTGGCGGTAGGCATTGGCCGGGGTATTGTTATGCAAATGAGGTTGGGGGGGAGGAACGCCATCACCTCCCCCAATGCTTGAAGGGTAGTTCGTTAAAGGACTCCGAGGGGCGACGCCTCGTCCGAAACCTACGGAGGCTAGGGCCTAAAGCGCGCCCCCGAGCGGTAACCCCTCGGGGAGCGCCTAGGGATACGCATCTCGGGTGGCTCCCCCTGTTGGTGTTTAACCCTTCCCGGTTAGACCGGATAGTCGGTTAGGGGCCAATGCCTAAAGCCAATACCCTTTTTACCTGTAATCAATAAAGTTGTGGCCATTTACGCCCATTAACCTAAATTTCTGTGTCCGTTGTCTTTATTTATTCCACCTGTGGGGGGGGAGGGAATAGCCACGCAATGCCCATTCCGAACTTCAGGAGGAGGGGGGGTTGCGGGCTCACGACCCCGCCCACACATAAGGGGTTCCCTTATTTGCATCCCCTGCAGCGGCAGCCAATCGGCTGGCGGCAGGGGCGGGCCTTCCAGAGGCCACATAAGGTCGGGCCAGCCCTCTGCTTGCCCCTTTTCTTCCTAGCTGCTGACGCGGTTTCCCACCCACCCGCCCTTTAGGTTTTGCCACTGACCTTGCTATGGGCTTCGGCTGGTCGCCGCAAGGGGCCTGGTAGGAGTTTTTCCATTTGGCTAATTGGCTGGTTTTCGGAGCCACTTGGTTTTTTCGCCTACCTCGTAGCAATTCGTCACAACTCCCTCGGTTTTGGCGGTAGGCATTGGCCGGGGTATTGTTATGCAAATGAGGTTGGGGGGGAGGAACGCCATCACCTCCCCCAATGCTTGAAGGGTAGTTCGTTAAAGGACTCCGAGGGGCGACGCCTCGTCCGAAACCTACGGAGGCTAGGGCCTAAAGCGCGCCCCCGAGCGGTAACCCCTCGGGGAGCGCCTAGGGATACGCATCTCGGGTGGCTCCCCCTGTTGGTGTTTAACCCTTCCCGGTTAGACCGGATAGTCGGTTAGGGGCCAATGCCTAAAGCCAATACCCTTTTTACCTGTAATCAATAAAGTTGTGGCCATTTACGCCCATTAACCTAAATTTCTGTGTCCGTTGTCTTTATTTATTCCACCTGTGGGGGGGGAGGGAATAGCCACGCAAGCGCTTGCTAGGAGGGAGCCAGAATCCAAGGTCACTGCAGGAAGAACCCAATCTTCCACGTCCTAGAAGGCTGGGGGAGGAAAGGCAGGTGGGACAGCCACTCCATGCTACAGGCTGTGAAGGTACTCCAGTACTCCATGCTACAGGCTGGAGTACTGTGTCCAGTTCTGGGCACCACAATTCAAGAAGGACACTGACAAACTGGAACGTGTCCAGAGGAGGGCAACCAAAATGGTCAAAGGCCTGGAAACAATGCCTTATGGGGAACGGCTAAGGGAGCTGGGCATGTTTAGTCTGGAGAAGAGGAGGTTAAGGGGTGATATGATAGCCATGTTCAAATATATAAAAGGATGTCATATAGAGGAGGGAGAAAGGTTGTTTTCTGCTGCTCCAGAGAAGCGGACACGGAGCAATGGATCCAAACTACAAGAAAGAAGATTCCACCTAAACATTAGGAAGAACTTCCTGACAGTAAGAACTGTTTGACAGTGGAATTTGCTGCCAAGGAGTGTGGTGGAGTCTCCTACTTTGGAGGTCTTTAAGCAGAGGCTTGACAACCATATGTCAGGAGTGCTCTGATGGTGTTTCCTGCTTGGCAGTGGGTTGGACTCGATGGCCCTTGTGGTCTCTTCCAACTCTATGATTCTATGATTCTAAGGTTGTTATGTACTGAGTTGAATAGGATCCAAACTGAAGCAGTCTGATTGGTCCTAGAACAATAGGATCCAAATTGCAGCAGTCTGATTAGTCCTAGAACAATAGGATTCAGAATGCAGCAGTCTGATTGGTCCTAGAACAATGCAGCAGTATGATTGGTTGGCAGGAACCACCCAATCCTGCTCCAGATAGAAGTGAATCCACAACCTGGTTGGCTTACAGTAGAATTCCGGAATTAGCCAATCATGTGCAGCCCATTGTGTAAATAATGTATATAAAGCAGATACTGTGAGGGGACTTTCATTCATTCCTCCTCACCACTATGAGCTGAATAAAGAGCATGAAATCACTTTGCGACTCTGAGTATATTCAGGCACACTGAGCTAGCGTTTTGCACTTAGCGTATTGAAATATACTCGGAGTCGAGTGTGGATTTCATGCTCTTTATTCAGCTCATAGTAGTGAGGAATGAAGGTTTTCCCAAAATATCTGCTTTATATACATTATTTACACAATGGGACGCACGTGATTGGCTAATTCCGGGATTCTCCTGTAGGCCAATCAGGTTGCAGATTCACTTCCACCTGGAGCTGGATTGGGTGGCTCCTGCGGACCAATCATACTGCTGCATTGTTCTAGGACCAATCAGACTGCTGCATTCTGAATCCTATTGCTGCATTTTGGATCCTATTCAACTCAGTACATAACACGTATGGAGGGCAAAGCTATCAAAGAGGGTAAAGTGGGGCTACCTTTGAAGGTGACCCGGAAACTACAACTAATCCAGAATGCGGCAGCTAGACTAGTGACTGGGAGTGGCTGCCGAGACCATATAACACCAGTCCTGATAGATCTGCATTGGCTCCCAGTACGTTTCCGAGCAGAATTCAAAGTGTTGGTGCTGACCTAAAGCCCTAAACGGCCCTGTATCCCCGAAGGAACGTCTCCACCCCATCATCCAGGCCGGACACTGAGGTCCAGCTCCAAGGGCCTTCTGGCTGTTCCCTTCCTGCGAGAAGCAAAGCTACAGGGAACCAGGCAGAGGGCCTTCTCGGTGGTGGCACCTGCGCTGTGGAACACCCTCCCACCAGATGTCAAGGAAATAAACAACTACCTGACTTTTAGAAGACATCTGAAGGCAACCCTGTTTAGGGAAGTTTTTAATTTTTGATCTTTTATCGTGTTTTTAATGTTCTTTTGGGAGCCGCCCAGAGTGGCTGGGGTATAAATAAATAATTATAATCATAAAGCTATCAAGGACCACCAGATAAGATGGCCCTCCACTGTGTTACACAGTATGCCTCTGAATTCCAGCTGCTGGGAATCACAACGGAAGACAGTGAACTCAGGCAACTGGTTGGCCCCTTTCCTTAATATGCTAAATGTTAGATAAATCCCAACATTTAGATAAATTCTATCATTCACTAAATTTAAGAAGTTTGTAGGGTCTGCCTCCCCACCCCACCCCGCAAACTCATAACCCTATATTTACGTGGTTGCCACCTACTGGCCAAAAGGCAGGGATTCGCTTGAGAAACAGCCAGAAATGTGCATTCAGGAGGTCTTTGCTCTCAGGAATGTTTGCTAGAGATGGATGCTGGACAAAACACTGGGTAACAGAAACCAAGAAATAAAAACCAGTTATTATTCACCTTGCTGACATAATAATAATAATAATAATAATAATAATAATAATAATAATAATAATAAAAATTTTTATTTATTTATACCCCGCCCTTCCCGATTCAGAAAACTGGGCTCAGGGCAGCTAACAACAAATTTAAAACACTTAATTGTAATACAACATAGAAGCAGCATAAAATACAGTATAAAAGCATAAATGACAATAAAATTCAAAGTTCAAAAATCAATTTGGGGGAAATCCATCCAATAAACATTAGATACTCACCAGGGCTAGCTGGCTGAATTAGTCCTACTTGGGCCAGTGAGGAGACCAGGGGAGAATTAGCTGTGGGGTCCCAAAGTGGGTAATCTTCATAAAAGGGGAGGGGGAGGGAAGAGAAGGGAAATAAAAGATCAGGCTGAATTCAAATTAAAGTCCAGGCGGAATAGCTCTGTCTTACAGGATGCATATATTATAGCACCTACCCTGTGGAACTCCCTCCCACTGCATATCAGATAGGGGACTTCTGGTGCCTGCTGCAGATGTTCCTCTTTCCACAGGCCTTATCCCATTTAGCAGCTCTCTTGGATCTGAAATGGTTTTATGTATGGGATGCTGTTGATTTTCCGGGTGTACGTGTTATTTTTATAAAATAAAACTTGCACATAAATGCAATTTTTAAATGTCTTTTTTAAAAATATGTGCTACTGGCTTGTACATAAGTTATGTAAATTGTTTCAGGATGCATCCCGGGAAGCGA
Organism: Podarcis liolepis; assembly: GCF_965112155.1. NCBI lineage: Eukaryota > Metazoa > Chordata > Lepidosauria > Squamata > Lacertidae > Podarcis > Podarcis liolepis. The sequence goes on along the minus strand of NC_139556.1, from coordinate 95,583,619 downwards.
TTCACAAATGAAAAAATAATTCTTGAACAGGAGGAGGATTCCTACTGTTTGGAAGAAATTAGGCTACAACTTGGAACGGCGCTTTTGGATGTTGCTGCTGCTCTCTTCCCCCTGGAGAGGGCTACATCAGTCTTGGCAATGCACAGCCATGCTCATCTGTTGCTGATCATCGGTTGAGATCACCAAAGGACCCATTCCACATACGCCCTGCCCAGAGAGACTTGGGATGTCCTGCTTTCAACCCTAGCCGTTGCCAACCTTTCCTCTTTCCATAAGAGTGCCAGCAACTCTTGAGTGTATAACCGCCATCTTAGGAGGAGCCCGTAATTATTTATCTGCCCAAGACAACGAACAACAATAAAATCTGCAACAGAAAAGCACCAATCCACATAATGCAATTAAAAAATGGTATTTGTAGTGCATAGGGGAATGGCCATAACTCAATGGTAGAGTTTCTGCTTTGCGTGGAGATAGTCCCAGTTTCGATCCCTGGCAGCATCTATGGGTAGGGTTAGGAATGTTGTGGGATATTTAAAGTGCAGTCAAACCAACAATTGATGTTTTGATAGATGGGCACATGATGTTAGTTTCTGTTTGTTGCCACTGTGCAGCTGCTTAGAGTCACAAGACTCTGTTTACATTCCAGAGACAGTCCAGGCTGTTGGAAATCTCAAGGAAGACAGGAGGCGGATGTGATGTTTACTGGTTTCCTGTTCCTTTGTTCTGTTGCTCTCTGCTCTCACAGAGAGAGGATGTGTTTTCTGTCTGCATAGTAATAAAGCATAGCAATGTAGCCCATACTATCTCGTTTCTTCCCTGTGCTGGAAACTCTGCTGAATGGGGAATGTGCCTGAGGCCTCATCAAAGGCTCAGGTCGTTAATTATCGTCGTAGGCGATTCTGAAGGACTCGACCGGAGGAAGATGAGCTTTATCAGCTTGGTCGAACACAGATTCCGACACATGATAGGAACTGAAGCTCACGGAGTTTTCCTGTAAGTTTACTAGAGAGGACTGTGAGAGACACCCCCACTGTGCCCTGACGGGGAGGTTGTAGCTACTCTAGATATTCTTCTGCCTGCCTGGGCACACGCCCTTCCTCTTTCCATCTCTTCCTACTCTTCCCGAAGGATGTAAGAATATCTGCTTAGTCTGGTCTCCAAGCTCAGACGCCATTTTTAAGCTAGACTTAAGTATGTCTTTGTAACCAAATTGCCATTTTAAGCCTGCCTGAGCAAAGCTGCTCTATCTGTTACACTTCAACAAGCATCCTGGGTGAGTGAATGCTATTTTTACCTTTTACAAGACTGTTTGTGCGATTATTGTTTTAAGAGAGAGTAAAGAGGGAGATACGAGGAGAGCCCAGTCTGCCTTAAAGCATCCTGGATTATTTAAACTAAAAGGCTAAAACTAGCCTATCTCAGCTTCCCTTTTAATATGAATATTATTAATATTAAATTATTGTTTATACCCCGCTCATCTGGCTGGGTTTTTTCAGCCACTCTGGGCGGCTCCCAACAGAGTATTAAAAACACAATAAAACATCAAACATTAAAAACTTCCCTAAACAGAGCTGCCTTCAGATGTCCTCTAAAAATCAGATAGTTGTTTATTTCCTTGACATCTGATGGGAGGGCGTTCCACAGGGCGGGCGCCACTACCAAGAAGGCCCTTTGCCTGGTTCCTTGTAGCTTCACTTTGCACAGTGAGGGAACTGCCAGAAGGCCCTCAGCGCTGGACCTCAGTGTCTGGGTTGAATGATGGGAGTGGAATTCATTCAGAGGCTAGGCTACTAGCCATGACAGAGGCCATAATCTGCCTCCACAGTTGGAGGCAGCAATGCTTCTCAAGACCAGTCACAGGAAACCAAATATGCTCATGCGCTCAGGTCTTGTTTGCTGGTTTCCCACAGGCATCCATTTGGCCACTGTGAGAACAGGATGCTGGACTAGACGGGCCATTCATCTTTTCACATGGCCACTCTACAAGTTAACCATATCCTGAGCATGAATTTACGGCCACTTTCCTCAGCAAAAATATATGTACTGCTTAATAAATAAATATAATAAAATATCTCAGTAGTTTACCTAATAGTATAAAATATCTAGTAAAGAGAAACCAGCAATAAAACAGTAGACATAATAAAGATATCAAAATAGAGACAAAATCAAAACAGTTACAACAATTATTTATCATAAATAATAAAATTACACGCTCTGGGCAGGCTTGCCTAAACAAAAGTGTTTCTAGCAGAGGCTGGGAATATTAGGCGTCTGCCTAGTATCAGTAAGAAAGGGATTTCAGAAAATAGGTCCTGCCACACCGAAGGATCGATTCCTCGCAAGTGCGGAACGAAATTTTGTGGTGCTTATAGCAGTGCCAGTTCTGCAGACTGAAGTGGTTGAGTTTGGCAGCTACGGGGTAAGGCAATCCTTCAAGTAAACTGGCCCAAACGTTGCATATGGCTCTGTGGTGGGACTCTCATTTCGCCCTCCCTTCCCTGCTCTTATACGAACACATCTTAGTTAGCTATTTACTGAATTTATAGCCTGCCCTTCCTCCCAGGGTGCCCAACAACAGGCCATGAAACACCTTCAAAACATCTTTAAAGCAATTCCAATGCAGATGCAACCTGGGAAAGAGCTCAGCTTAAAAGCCTTTACTTTCTGAAAGCGGAAAGTCTTTTGTACACTTTGAAAAGTCAGCAGATCAGGTCCTCTCTTAAAGAGGGCACGTGTTGCGGTGAGACCTGGCAACCAAACCCTGTGTTGTGGGTGGGTAAGATTGGATAGCCACAACACCCAATTGGTAGGTCCCTTGATGCAGGGTTTAATCAGGCCAATGGGACACAGGCTAAACGGATCAAGGGGCCTATATATACCCATGCACGTGACCCAGAGCTTCCTTTTTCAGTGCATGCATCGGAACACCCGCCCACCTCTCCCTACTTTTAGGGCTTGTGTGCTTGACCTTGCTATGCCGTTGTGTGTTGTCTGTCGTTGGGACAGGGGCATAGCAGGAATTTTCCCCACTTGGCTGATTGGCTGTTGCCATTTGGGTTTTGCCTGCCACGTAGCAAATTGTCACAACTTGTAAAGTTGCAGATAGGCTCTGGTTCAGGTGATAGGGATGGGAGAATGCTCTCGCCATCCCTGTGTGAAGGGTATTCCGTTAAAGGAATCCAGGGACTCGACGGTTTGGTCAACCCCTGAGAGGGGGTTGTGCCCTTGCTGGAGTCCGGGGGGGGGGGCGGGCATTTGGGTGGCGGAGATTGCCTGTTCACTCACTTGCTGTAATCAATAAAGTTGTGGCCTAAATTCTGCCATAAACCAAACCAAAATTTGAGTCTTGTCTGAATTTATTTAAGGGGGAGGTTTAAAGGTCTGAACACGCAAAGACGGTGCCTGTCGAATATTCAAGTGATGGGCATTCCAGAGGGTAGATTCCACTACACTAAAGGTCCAATTCCTATATTGTTCAGAACAGATTTCCTGGTAAGACGATAGGATTTGCTGTTCTCACCAGAGTGTGTGTGTGTGTGTTTGTGTGTGAAGCATCTGGTAGGCAGCCATAGGGTTACGAAGATATGCTGTGGACATTTGGAAGGAAACAGAAAGCAGGATCCAGCCTACACGCGGTTCCTTTGCAGGAACTGGCTCCAACTTCCCAGGCAGAGTTCTCCACATGAAACTTCATCAGATAGTTTGGAACAAGAGGGTGCTAACCAGTTGGGAGGAACACGTTCCAGGTCTCTCTGGTCCTTGGCCCACCTCCCTTAAGTGCAGGACCCTCTCTGATATTTGGGTCTGCCTCCTGACCTACCCTTGGCTCCTGAACTCTCCTCTGCGTACTGGCCTTGCCGCAGCTCCCACCTAGGTCCACCTACAGGCAGGTGTGCCCCAGGGGCTGGTCTTCTGTGCCAGGACTTCCCCATCTCCAAATCATGGCTTCTGACCCAGCATCCTGTCTCCAGTGCATCTGCTTCCCATTAGGCTCTGCTTATATCCAGACCAGAGAGAGAGAGGCTGGGAAGTGATTTCTGCTCTGGCAACGAGGGCCTCCTCAGAAGAGAGCCTGAACTTCATCTTGGAAGCAGACACTGAACGATGGCAAAGGTCCAGGGTGTGTGTGGAATACAGCTGAGCAAATGGAGAGATTATTGCTTGAGAGGGTAGCACTGCCCTCTGAGGCAGGAATGAGGAACAGCTGGTGGTGGGCTAGAACCTCCATGAAATTTGGCCATACTGGATGGGGCTTATGGGAACTGGAGTCAAAGAACATTGGGAGGGCCACAGGTTCACCACCCCAGCTCTGGAGGGCTCCCTAGATGATACCCAATAATGTCTAGTGAAAGCACATTCCAGGGGAAGGTAGGTATTTGCAGGTAAGCTGCCTCAAAGGTGGTGCTTCTCAAGATACCTGATGTGGTAGACCAACAATGTAGTAGACCAACACACACGTACACCCCAATATATATTTGGTCTCTGAAGTGTTTCCACCACAATGTTGACTGGCATTCTTAGGAACTAAAGGGCAGCGTCATGAGCCCATCAAGACAAAGTGTCCTACATTTGAACATGAGTGATGGGAGTACCCCATATTGGGAGCAGAAATGGGGAAGTGAAGGCTTTTGTTCTTGCCTGAGCCAATGATGCTGCTGCTGATGATAATAATAATAATAATAATAATAATAATAATAATAATAATAATAATAATTTATTATTTATACCCCGCCCATCTGGCTGAGTTTCCCCAGCCACTCTGGACTGCTTCCAATCAAGTGTTAAAAACAACACAGCATTAAATATTAAAAACTTCCCTAAACAGGGCTGCCTTCAGATGTCTTTTAAAGAGAAGATAGCTGCTTATTTCCTTCACATCTGAAGGGAGGGCGTTCCACAGGGCGGGTGCCACTACCGAAAAGGCCCTCTGTCTGGTTCCCTGTAACCTCACTTCTCGCAGGGAAGGCCCTCGGTGCTGGATCTCAGTGACTGGGCTGAATGATGGGGGTGGAGACGCTCCTTCAGGTATACAGGACCAAGGCTGTTTAGGGCTTTAAATGCCAGGTGGAAACTATGCCTGGGAAACGGATCAGGTGCTTGATGGGCATTGACTTAGGTTCTTGTACTTCTCAGTCACATGAGGACAATAAGTTTCCTTTCAGTGCCCAGGTACACTTCCTCTGCTGTGCTTGCAAAGAAAACACGCTCATTGCTCAGCCCCCTGTAGAGCAAATGTGAAGGAGGTTGAGGGCATGCACAGAGTGCTTTTGTCACGATGGCCATCCTTGAGTCATCGCAGTGCTGGCTTTTTTTGGGAAGGACGAAAGCCACCCAGAAACACAAGAAGCTTCTCTAGACTGAGTTGATCCCTCTCAGTCAGTATTGTTGATTGCCCTGACTCCAAACTTTCAGGTCAGGGACATTCCTAGCATCCCCTGCAGATACTGGGGACTGAACCTGAGAACTTCTGCATGCAAAGTGGATTGTCAACCACTATGCTATGGAGAGGTGGGAGTTCTCCCCTGGAATCAGAAGTGGTTAACAACACGACCCCCCTCTCTTTTCTCCAACTGAAGGGCACAGATTCATGCTCCTTCCCCAGCTTCGGAGCCAGCCCCCAGATCACACAACCCACACCTTGGCCTTGGGGCGACTGTAAGGAAGCAATGACCTTCCCCGCAGAAGTTCCTTCCCACAAGGAACTGGCACAGGAGCTACTCAAACCTTCTGCACAGTCAATGCCACTGTCCGGACAGCAGGAGGAGAACAATGAAGGGATTTATTAGGCCCCGGTAGAGCTGGTGGGGAGGGCGGCTGGAGAACCGGAGGCCTTGGCGAGTCCATAAATCTCCGCATTTTTTCCCACTGACTCCGACCGTCTCCTGTGGCATCAATAAATTCTGATGACAGCTCTTAACATGCTACAGTGCTTCTCTCATGCAGCACATTCATTTATTAAAGGAATCAAAGGGACCGGGGTGACAGCTTCATGTCACCCCACTGCACTGCATTGATTACGGCCTGCCCCCCCCCTGCAGCCCCCGCGCGCCTCCAGGGTTTTCGGGAAGCTGTGCCCCAGGGCAACTTTCTCCCGCCGTGGGCCACAAGGGCACACAATGGGGCAGGATCTCCGCCGGCTTAATTTACTTCAGACTTCTTGAGCCGAGTTGACCGCCTCTGGAGCCTGCAGTAGCTCTCTCAGCAAACTACTGGCCGAAGCTGTGAATTTGCAGGGAGATTTTTGAGCATCTAAAGATTTCTTAGACACATCTAGGTCATCCTTGCAACAGAGGCGGCTAAACATGCTTTGTCAATCACCCTTGGTCAACTTTCTGTCAGTGTGTGTGGCAAAATGTGGGTGCAGCCGCCCCAAAGCGACTTCCCTGCATCTTTCTCTGTTCAAGAAGGCAGTTGCTATCTGAAAAATGAAACTGGGGAGACAGGTCATGCAGCTCTCGGTTTAAGCACTGTCTTCCTCATGCTGAGTTGAGTTCAAAGTAAAAGTGGGGGAAAGAATCACAGAGCCTTGCTTGAAGTGTAATGCAGACTAGCCAAGTGTCCCTATTTTCCAGGGACAATCCCGGATTTACAGAAGCCGTCCTGGTTTTTTACTTGATCCTGGAATGTCCCGCTTTTCCTTAGGATGTCCCTATTTTCATCAGAGAAATGCTGGAGGATATGGAGTTATGCAACCCTTGAGCCAAGGAGATAACTAATTACAGTGGTACCTCGGGTTAAGTACTTAATTCGTTCTGGAGGTCCGTTCTTAACCTGAAACTGTTCTTAACCTGAAGCACCACTTTAGCTAATGTGGCCTCCCGCTGCTGCTGCACCGCTGCTGCACGATTTCTGTTCTCATCCTGAAGCAAAGTTCTTAACCCGAGGTACTATTTCTGGGTTAGCGGAGTCTGTAACCTGAAGCGTCTGTAACCTGAAGTGTCTGTAACCCGAGGTACCATTGTATACAGCCTTGATAAGACATCTGCATACGGAAGTTCCCTGCATAGGGAAGTTTGTGAGATATATATGTTGGAAGCTGCTCAGAGTGGCGGGGGCAACCTGGTCAAATGGGTGGGGTATAATAATAATAATAATAATAATAATAATAATAAATAAATAAATTAAATAGGATGGCCCTATTTTCATCTGAGAAATGTTGGAGGGTATGGTGTAATATCCTGAGCCTCATTGGTCTCCCTGAATGCTGCTAGTTAGGGCAACTGCATTCTCACGATTTACAGGAAAAGTTGCACATACAGGTTTCTTGGTCTTGCATACAGGAAGGGTAACCTGGGAAAACTGACTACATGTGATTTTCTTTGTGAGTGAGTGTGAGCAGCCTGACACCATCTTACCATCTCCAACAAGATTTCCCAGCGATTGCAGGGGGGGGGTTCAGTGCTTGGAGGCTGTCTTGACCCCTCCCCATAATTAAATGACGCGGACTCCACCATGCAAAAGAAAGAATATAAATCACACACGTTGCGCAGGATTTCTAAAAGCTGCAAAACAAAGTTTCTTGGCATGGAATCCAAGGTTGCCTGGGTGCAGGATTATTCCCCCCCTTTCCCCCCCCCTGTTAAATATATCTTTCTTAGCATGGTGGTGTCTCTACAGAGCGCTGATAGCTTCCCACACAAAAAGCCTCACCTCTGCAAATTTATCACGCTTCCGGCCTCCATCTGTTTAGTTACAGTACAAATCACAGCAGGGACAGGAGACCCCACCCCCTCCCCCCTGTCCCTGGGGCCATATATTGCCACCTCCCTGGGTCTGCAGGAATTGCCCTTTGAAAAGATCTGGCAAGACCGAAGGGAGAGTTTATGACTCCTGATGGCTCCATGGCGACGGTGGGACTTGACTGGCAGGCATTGGGCTTGGCATTCCAGCAGGCAGGCAAAGAGAGCTAAAGTGGGGTGGCGTGGGGCAGAAGTTTGGAAAAGAGCGACCTTCCTCTGCCTGTGGGTTCCTTTGAGGCTACAGAGGCGGCTTGGCAGAGCTGGCACCTAGCCTGGCACTTCCCAGCTGGCATGAGGCCTTCTCCAGCCTGGCTCACCCAAGCTTCCCAGATGCCGTGGGGTCTGCAAGCCACGGTTGAGGGAGGCTGCCCGCTGCCCTGCCATATGCTGGTGCCGCTGCGAGATCCCTGCCAAATCCGTCCCCAAGGCTGGCCGGGGCCCAAGCCCATAAATCAAAGCCATCCTTGGCCTCCAGCCCTGGAGCCCGGGGTCCAGGGAGAGGGGGTGTGGTAGCAGCACTGGAGACCGTGAGCTTCCCAGGAAAACAGGTCTGTCTGAGATGCTGGCTCCCAGCCCTGGTCTGAGCGCTGGTCCGTTCAGCTGTCTGCAGGGCTGGTTTGCAAAGGACGCCGGCACAACACTTTGAAGAAGAAGAGCTGGGGCCTGGGTCAGCTGCTGGTGGGAACAGCCTGGAAAGGGGAGCCAAAGATCCTAAAAGTGTCCCTATTTCCCAGGGACAATCCCGTTTTTCCTTAGGACGTCCCCATTTTCACCAGAGAAATGTTGGAGGGTATGGAGTTATGCAACCCCCAAGCCAAAGAGATAAGTAACTATGCAACCTTTAGAAGACATCTGAAGGCAGCCCTGTATAGGGATGGTTTTTAATAATAATAATAATAATAATAATAATAATAATAATAATAATAATAATAGTTTTATATATATTCATGTTGGAAGCCACCCAGAGTGGTTGGGGCAACCCAGTCAGATGGGAGGGGTATAAATAATAAAATTATAATTAATATGGAATTGGACACCCCTATTTTCATTGGAGAAATGTTGGAGGATGCAACGGGGACTTCCTGAGAACAGCAGCTTGCTCACTGCAATGACCCTGATGTCACTAGTTTCTCTACCTTCTTTGCTGCTTCTTTTCCTGACCTGCACTTTATCAAACCAGATCAGCCATTCTCCAGGTCCCAGCAGTCCAATGTGACACTTGGCCTTGTCTGATTGTCTTCCATTACGGGGTATCTGAGGAGCTGCTTCAGGCCTCTCAGACAAGCTCAAGGTTCATTTAATCCAAGGATGGGCTACCTGTGGCCCTGCAGATGTTCTCAGACTCCCATCAGCCCCAGGTTGCAGGGCCAATGGCCAGAGATGATGGATGTTGTAGGTGGGTAATGTCTGGGGAGCTTCCTTGATCAAGCTTGGGGATAGGCAATGCGGTGCCCTCCAGGTGTTTTGAAACATACCTCCCATCGCTCCTGACTCTTGACCATGCTGGATGGACCTGATGAATAGACTCCCTACCTGGTTCTGAACATTGGCTTATCCATGTGCTTGCCTTCCTTCCTTCCTTCCTTCCTTCCTTCCTTCCTTCCTTCCTTCCTTCCTTCCTTCCTTCCTAGAATGCCCTGCGAACGTTGGGACAGGGCAGGGGTCAGCAAACTTTTTCCGCATGGGGCTGGTCCACTGTCCCTTAGACCTTGTGGGGGGCCAGACTATATTTTGAAATGAACGAATTCCTATGCCCCACAAATAACCCAGAGATGCATTTTAAATAAAAGGACACATTCTACTCATGTAAAAACACGCTGATTCCCGGACCATCTGCGGGCCGGATTTAGAAGGCGATTGGGCCAGATCCGGCCCCCAGGCCTTAGTTTGCCTGCCCATGGGACAGGGTGTGTTGCTTCAGTTGCCATATTCAGCTTGCCTTGGCTGGCAGAAGTTAAATCTCTGACGACAGGAACATCGGAGCTTGCCGTCGCGTCAGACTGTCTGTCGGTGTCTCCCCCAGTCCTAACTGCACATGTCTGGGATTGAGTTGGGGATTTCCTGCAGGCAAAGCTGTACGGTTCCAAGGATTAAAAACCATTCTTGTACGCTACTTGAAAACTGTAAACTTCCTTGAGTGCCTTGGCAAAAAGGAGGTATATAAATGCAACAAACAAACAAACAAACAAATCCTGTATATACAAACAGGCAAAAACAAATGTAATAATAATAATAATAATAAATTTTATTTATATCCCGCCCTCCCCAGCCGAAGCCGGGCTCAGGGCGGCTAACAACAATAAAACAGTATAAAACAGTATAACATAAACAACACTCTAAAATCATTCATTGTAAAATTAATTAATTCAGGCCACTGGCAACCATTGGGCCAGAGCTCCGCGAAGATTGCCGAGGGAGGGAGTCAGGCTGTGCCCTGGCCAAAGGCCTGGCGGAACAACTCTGTCTTGCAGGCCCTGCGGAAAGATGTCAAGTCCCGCAGGGCCCTGGTCTCTTGTGACAGAGTGTTCCACCAGATCGGAGCCACAGCCGAAAAAGCCCTGGCTCTAGTTGAGGCCAGCCTAACTTCTCTGTGGCCTGGGACCTTCAAGATGTTTTTATTTGAAGACCGTAAGTTTCTCTGTGGGGCATACCAGGAGAGGCGGTCCCGTAGGTACGAGGGTCCTAGGCCGTATAGGGCTTTAAAGGTTAAAACCAGCACCTTAAATCTGATCCTGTACTCCACCGGGAGCCAGTGCAGCTGGTGTAGCACCGGATGAATGTGATCTCGCAGCGAAGACCCCATAAGGAGTCTCGCCGCGGCATTCTGCACCCGCTGGAGTTTCTGGGTCAGTCTCAAGGGCAGCCCCACGTAGAGCGAGTTACAATAATCCAATCTGGAGGTGACCGTCGCGTGGATCACAGTGGCCAGGTCAGGGCGAGAGAGGTAAGGGGCCAACTGCTTAGCTTGGCGGAGATGGAAAAATGCCGCCTTTGTTATAGCTGCAATCTGCGCCTCCATGGAAAGGGAGGCGTCGAAGATTACACCCAAACTCTTAACAGACGGTGCTGGCACTAATTGCGCCCCCGCAAGAGATGGGAGTTGCCCCCCCAATCCCATATCGCCCCGCCCTAGCCACAGGACCTCTGTCTTCGAAGGATTTAGCTTCAACCGGCTCCCACGTAACCATCCAGCCACAGCTTCCAAACATCTGGTCAGTGTGTCTGGGGCCGAGTCAGGATGGCCATCCATCAACAGATAGAGTTGGGTGTCATCGGCATACTGATGGCAACCCAGCCCAAAACTCCGGACAAGCTGGGCGAGGGGGCGCATAAAGATGTTGAAAAGCATCGGGGAGAGTATCGCACCCTGAGGTACTCCACACACCAAGGAGTGGCGCGATGACAATTCCCCCCCAAGCGCCACCCTCTGTCCCCGACCAGAGAGAAACGAGCGCAGCCATTGAAGGACTGTGCCCTGGATCCCCACGTCGGCAAGGCGGTGGTCCAGAAGTTCGTGATCGACCATGTCGAAAGCTGCTGATAGATCTAGAAGAATCAGCAGCCCCGACCCGCCTCGATCCAGCTGTCTACGAAGATCATCTGTTAGGGCGACCAGAGCCGTCTCGGTCCCATGACCAGTGCGGAAGCCGGACTGGAATGGATCCAAAGCCGATGTTTCATCCAGAAACCCACCAAGCTGTTCGGCAACCGCTCTCTCAATCACCTTACCCAGGAACGGAAGATTCGAAACCGGGCGGTAATTGGATAGATCTAAAGGATCTAATGATGTTTTCTTTAAGAGCGGGCGCACCACTGCCTCCTTCAGTTCCCCTGGGAATGTCCCCGTGCCAAGGGACAAATTGATGATATCCCCCAGGAGGGCCCGCACCTCGTCTGGACACGCTCTAATCAGCCAAGACGGGCACGGGTCGAGAGGACAGGTGGTGGGCTTTCCAGCTCGGAGGAGTCTGTCCACATCGGCTGGGGATATCCGGTCGAAGTGGTCCAATACTGGACCCGAGGACAGTCGAGGGGCCTCCAGTTCCTTTATTGTATCCAAATTGGCAGGGAGGTCATGGCGGAGCGACAAGACCTTCTCCGCAAAAAAGCTCGCAAATGCCTCACAGCTAAGTGTCAAATTGTTATTTAAATTTGGCTGTCCCACAAGGGACGTTAAAGACCTGATTATACTAAATAATTGCGCTGGGCGAGAGCTAGCGGATGCAATGGAGGCCGAGAAGTATGACTTCTTAGCAGCCTTCACCGCCATCTCGTAGGTTTTCATAAAAGCCCTATAAGATGTTCTTGAGGCTCCGTCACGGGCACCCCGCCATACTCGCTCTAGCCGTCTGAGGTCCCGCTTCATTTTCCGGAGCTCCTCGGTAAACCAGGGAGCCCGGTTTCTGCGGGGTCGCAGAGGGCGCTTAGGTGCGATCTCATCGATGGCTGCCAGGAGCTGGATATTCCAGCCCTCAACAAGCTCAGTCAATGAGTCGCCAGGGGGAGCAAGGTCCCGCAAGGCCTGACGGAATCTATCAGGGTCCATCAGCCTCCGTGGGCGAGCCCAAATTGGCTTGCCACCTAAGCAGGGTGGGGGCGGAAAGTCAATCCTGGCTTTCAGAGCGTAGTGATCAGACCATGGCACCTTCATCGAAGGAGACATGATCACATCTATACCTACGCCAAAGATCAAATCCAGCGTGTGGCCTGCTTGATGCGTGGGGCCCGAAACAAACTGGGAAAGCCCTAGTGTCGCCATGGAAGACACCAGGTCCAGAGCCTGTGAGGAGGGAGTGGCATCAGCATGGATGTTGAAGTCCCCCAGTACCAATAGGTTGGGGAACTCCAAGGCCCAGCCGGCCACCGCCTCCAATAGGCCTGACAGGGTGGCTGCTGGTGCGCTAGGTGGCCGGTACACCAGCCAGACAGCCAAGCTCTCCTCGGAGCCCCACACTAGGCCAACACATTCAATGCCAGGGATCGATGGCGATGGTAGAGCCCTGAAAGGACAATCTTCCCGGATTAATAATGCCACCCCTCCCCCCCGGCCCACAGTCCGCGACTGGTGGAGGACGGAGAAACCCGGGGGCGCCATCTCTCGTAAGGTAACTGTTGCCCCTTCGCGCACCCAGGTCTCTGTCACACAAGCCAGGTCGACCCCCTGCGAGATGATGAAATCTCGCAGGGTGGCGGTTTTGTTGCCTATAGACCTGGCATTGCACAACACCAGTGACGGAGGTGAGTAATCCTTGCTCACCCTACCCTCGTCCCTCGGGATGGGGCGCAGATTGGAAAGGGTACGAGCGTATCCATATCTCGATCCCCTTCGCCTGTACCATCTGCCCCCACCGCCATATCTCCCTCGCCCCTCCACGGTAGCAATCCCAGGCCTCATAGTGGCCTCCATTGATGGCAATTAATGTTATTCTTTCGCAGCCTAAAACAATAAAACCTTAAAACAATAAAACAAAAACAACCCAGAAAGCAATAAAACAATACAAATAAAACTGCAAAAATTACAAATTCATCAAAATCCAACAAATTCCCAAGCCCACCCAAACATCCATCCCACCTCCATATATAAAAAATCTAAAAGGAAAGGAAAATATTTTTTAAAAAATGTATACACACAAACACACTTAAGAAACAGTTTCATATGTAAAAGCAGTTTCATGTCCAATGAAGACACAAATTAGGGTGAAGACATCCACATTCGAAAAACTTGTTGAAAGAGGAAGGTGCTTGGAGAGTAATGGATTTTGCCAGCCCTTAAGGGAGCTAAGAGACCTATGCTTTGAGCCTGGAAGGACAAACACCATCTATTATGCAATGGTCAGAGGACCTCACTGCCATTGCTACCTTAAAAGGTCTTTTGTATAAATGTCAATTTTGTTTCGATACCTATCAGAACCTTTAGATGGCACATATTGACTTGTGTGTTTAAACAGAGCTGGTTGCATTGATGGTCATTGTGAGCTGGTGTTTCCTTTTTCTTCGGTTTCCCCATTTCTACTTTCACGGTCGCTGCGTTGGATATTCTCATGGGGTGGGGGGAGTCCTCAGATGTTTTCTTTCCAGAGAAATTTGGCTCAGCCTTGCCCTGGAATGTATCAAATGCTCCCCTGCACCACCTGCACATTTTAGGGCATGGCTGGGGAAAACCTCCCAAATATGGCCCTCTAGGGCCCTCCGTTTGGACCTTAGGAGCTTCCCCAACCACACCTGCTCCTCAGTTCCATTCCACCCACCTGAGTGCTTATACCTGGCTGGAATTTTTCTGCAAATTGTGAAGAAGCCTCTTGCCTGCCTGGAAGAAGGATGGAGGAGTGCGTGGCCCCTGGAAGGTTGATTATGAAACAATGTGGCCCTCAGGTTGCTGTAGCGGGAAGTGAGGAGGAGAAAAATAGTTGTTTCCTGGAGATTATTTACTATTTATTATCCTTCCCCAATAAACTTTCAGGTAAACTCAGTATTCCCCAGAAACAGTCTGCAAACTGCTGAACTCATTCACAAGGTAGGATTGCCAGCTAAATAAGGAAATAATGATGTGGTTGTTTTGCTTCCAGGCATTTAAAAACAAAACCTGCACACCACTGAATAGGCAGATTGTGTGCTGTGCTCCTGGACCTGTCGGAAACAACTGCATTCCACCCCTAGATTTGGAAATGTGGGTCTCTGCTGAAAACCACACCATTGGGATCTTCTGCCTTGCTCCAATGTTGTGCCATAGCTCAGTGGTGGAGCATCTGCTTTGTGTGCAGAAGGTCTTGGGTTCAATACCTGGCACCTCTAGGTAGGGGCAGGAAAGACTATTCCCCAAATCCTGGAGAGAAACTGCCAGCCAGTGTAAACAACACTGGCCTAGATAGACCAATGGTTTGACTCGGTATAAGACAGCTCTTTCCCCAGTCCCATACAGCTACCAGAATCGTGCATGTCAAGAATCAATCATTCTAGTCCTCAGTGATGCAGATTCACCAGGTTTTAAAAACATTGAGTGTGCAAAGCTTTTTTGCATAAGGCTCGTCAACCTGGGAAGGGAGCCCATCTAGGAGAAGAAAAACTCTGACCCTAAACCTCCACTGCCTTGCGGGTTATCTTCGGGAGAAGAAAGGGCTAAGGAGCAAACTTTTCCAGCAGGGGGCCGGTCCACTGTCCCTCAGACCTTGTGGGGGGCGGAGTATATTTTTTTGGGAAAAAATGAACGAATTCCCAAGCCCCACAAATAACCCAGAGATGCATTTTAAATATAAGCACACATTCTACTCATGTGAAAACACGCTGATTCTCAGACCATCTGCGGGCTGGATTTAGAAGGCGATTGGGCTGGATCCGGCCCCCGGGCTTTAGTTTGCCTACCCATGGCTTAGGAGCAAAGCCTACGCAAATCCAGAGTGGAGTCTCTAAGTTGGTTGGATAGCAACTTGTATGCCTCCTTCCTGCAACTCCTGCAGTCAAGTTGGTGCCAAACATGCTGCTTTGCATTCCTTTGGACCCCATCAGTGAGGCCGAGAGGGGGGTCTTGTCATCTGGACAGCCCAGGACCTCCAGACACGCTGCCCAGGCTTGTGCTTTGGTGCTGCTAATGCAGCGGTTTGACTTCACCCCTGGAGGTGCACTCCATTGTCTCTCGAGACAGACAGATGCCAGCAGCAGCAGCAACAACAGACTTGCAAGGGAGGCCAATATTATTAAGGCAGATGAGGAGCTGAGGCTGCCCAGCAAATATGAGCCAGGGAAGTGGAGAGGCAATGAGGACATGCCTAGTGATAGGGAAAGAAGGTGAGCTGGAACAGGGACCATCTTTCGTAGGGATGAGGACTGCCATATATTGCTGGACTCCCCAGCCACAGCCAGCATGCCCAATGGTCAGAGATTGGTTCCGGATGCCTGGTCAAGCAGATGTCCTTTCCGCCTTCTTCTTCCAGAACTGTAGGCAAGGACAGACCCAATTTCTGGAATACTGTGTTGAGTTCTGTGCTACCCAATTTAAGAAGGATGTTGGTCAGCTGGAAGGTGTGGAGAGGAAGGAAACCAAGATGACCAAGGGTCTGGAAACGAAGCCTTATGAGGAACGGTTGAAGGAGCTGGGTATGTTTAGCCTGGGAAAGAGGAGACTGAGAGGAGAAATGATAGTCACCTTCAAATACCTGACTGTCCCATGGAAGATGGAGCAAGCTTTTTTCCATCTGGTCCAGAGGGTAGGATTCGAACCCATGACTTCAAGTTACAAGAAAGATTCTGACTAAACATTGAGATGAACTTTCTGACAGTACGAGCTGTTCGATAGTGGAGCAGTCTCTCTTGGGAGGTGGTGGACTCTCCTTCCTTTGATGTTTTGGAGCAGAGGTTGGGTGGCCACCTGTCATGGTTGCTTTAGCTGAGATTCCTGGATTGCAACAGGCTGGACTAGATAAGCCTTGGGATCCCTTCCAACTCTACAGTTCTGTGATTCTGTACAGCTTCTTGAGATCATTTGGCTCTAAAAGCTGCCTTCAGTTTGAGGACTCTATCCCCTTTGCCAAACTTAAAAGCAAGCCTTGATCCTCTCTTGGGCTGCCTAGCCCACAGGTGAATGCCATCAGCAGGGGACATCTAATGTCCCACACAATGCACAGATGCTTTGCAGCTGAATGACTGGTGGATCTTTTGGGGGGGGGGGGGGATTTAAGCTCTGGGAATGAAAATGCCCTTTGTGTCAAAGTCCAGGAAGGAAGTTGCTTCCCATCACTAACCCGGGAGCCAGTAGATGGCAGTCTAAGCTCGCAGAAGATTTCTGGCTTCTCCCACACCCCGCTGGCAAAAGCTGGACTTTTCTTGGAGCAAGATAGAGAAAAACACACATTTCACGTAGGTTATGGGATGGGCGGTGGGGAGGGGGGTTTGGCTTCCAACAGATGAGGAAATGGGGTCACTGTTTCTCGTCCCACTCCTGGCACTCACTTGCCAACTCCCACCAACCCATATTTGCACGAACATGCCACATGCGTTATCGATTACGTATTTACTGGCTCGAACCTCCCTTTCTTCCAAGGCGCTGAAGGCAGCTTCCATGGTGTCCTCTGCCTCCCCCCAGTGATTCGTTTTGTCCTTACGACAACCCTGTGAGGTAGGTCAGGTTGAGAGATGGCGACTGGCCCAAGGTCACCCTGTGAGCTTCAGGGTTATGTGAGGATTTGAACCCAGGCCTTCCAAGTCCTGACACAGGAATATAAGAAGAGTCCTGCTGGATCAGGCCAGTGGTCCATGCAGCCCAGCATCCCATTCTCACATGCACACCTGGGGGGAACGTGCAAGCAGAAATCGAACACAACAGCACTCTCCCATCCCACAGTTTCCAGCAACTGGGATTCAGAAGCTTTTCTGTCTCTGATCATGGAGGTTCAGAGCCATTGTGGCTACTGGGTGCTAACCACTGTACCACACTGCCTTGCACATCCCACACCCAAAATTACATGTTCAAGCAGACATGAAGCAGAGGGCTGAATTCTAGCCTTGGCAGCCGCTGAGTTGAGTGCCCAGCGGGGCAGGAGGAACAGGCAGATTTCTGCGCTCCTTCCAAAACGAACCAGAGGCCTCTGGCAGGAGAGGAAGGATCGTAGCAAATTCCCTGGACATCTTCCACCACGGTGGGGCGCAGAAGAAATACCCCCACCCTATTTCTGGCCGAGGAACCAGGCAGATCATTTCACCAAAATTTCTCCACGGGGAGGAGAAATCCTTCTTCTGTTTCCCAGGGGTGAAGAAATGGCAGGATCAGCGCAGCTGCTTTAATTTAATTTATTTACTGCTGCAAGAATGTCTGCAGCAGAAGAACCAACTGATATCGGCAGACTTGCCACCTATTTAAACCCTTACACAGTGCCCCCCCATTCCCAGCCTAATCTCATTCCAGGGTGTTGGGCAGGAGAAAGAGAGAGAAAAAAAGAAAAGGGGGGGGGGACTCAGAAAGACATTTTCCTTAGAGTTTCAGCTTGGCTTTGATGCAGCCTGAACTGTCCCAACTAATCCCAATGTACATTAATACAGTATACCAAATTTGCATCTCATTCTTCCTCCAAGAAGCACCAGGTAGCTCTCCCATTTTAGCCCTGCCAAGGTAGGCAAGTGATGGGTAGATTGATTCATAGGATCATAGAGCTGTAGAGTTGGAAGGGAACCCCAAGGGTCATCTAGTCCAACCCTGCTTTGCAATGCAGGAAATGCAGCTAAAGAATTCCTGACAGGTGACCATCCAACCTCTGTTTGATTATTGCATTTGTACCCCACTTTTCCTCCAAGGAGCTGAAGGTGGCGTACATGGCTCTCATTCTCATCACTGCATCCTCACTGCAACACTGCGAGGTAGGTCAGTGACTGGCCCAAGGTCACCCAGCGAGCTCTTGCTCGAGTGGGGATTTGAACCCTGGTCCCAGTTCGCACTCTAACCACTATACCACACTGCTAAAGGGGAGAGAGAATGATAATGGCTGGCCACTATCAGAAAGTATAACACAAGGATTTGAACTCAGATCTTTCCAGCACTGTAGCTGCTACACCACACTGACTGTCTTCCTAGCCTTTCCCAACAGGTGGCGCTACACCCTGTTACCCTTTTCTGCCAAGCACGGCGATCGGAGTCACAAGTACCTTCTTCTTCTTTTGCTAAGGCCACCTTCAAAGGTCAGTTCAAGAACGTGACTTTGGAGACGCCGCCAACCTGTCTGCCAAAAGCAAATCCTCTTTATCGGCACTAGAATGCTAAGTCACCGGCTACCTGGAGCCTGACAGGCCAGTCTATTCCTAGAACTCCCTGCTCCTGCTGCCCTCCTGCGGTAGGGTTGCTATACGTCTGGAATTTGCTGGACATAGCCAGAATACTGAAGTCGAAAGCAGTGTCAGGCCAAAAATCGCTTAAATGTCCAGGGAAATCTGGCCATATGGCAACAGATGTCGGAAGTATAGTTTTTGGTGAAGTTCCTTTAAAACAGCTCAACAAAACAGCTCATTTGGGCAACTTTAAATACAGTGGATGCTCGGGTTGCAAACGTGATCCGTGTGGGATGCACTTTTGCAACCTGCAGCGCCACATCTGCACACACGCGGGTTGCGATTTGGCGCTTCTGCGCATGCGCAACTGCCAAAACCCAGAAGTAACCTGTTCCAGTACTTCCGGGTTTTGACGGATCCGTAACCTGAAAAAAACGCAACCTGAAGCGTCTGTAACCCAAAGTATGACTATATATATTTAAAATAAATAAATTCCTTCCAGTAGCACCTTAAAGACCAACTAAGTTAGTTCTTGGTATGAGCTTTCGTGTGCATGCACACTTCTTCAGATACACTGAAACAGAAGTTGCCAGATCCTTCTATATAGTGAGAAGGTGGGGAGGGGTATTACTCAGAAGGGCGGTGGGAATGGGAGATTGGCAGATAGCTGAGATGAGCCTGTTGACGACTCTTAACGACTGCAATAGGTCTTACAGGAAAAGGCAAGGGGTGAGAAGGTGAGAAATGGCTTAGTCATGTATAATGAGATAAGAATCCAATGTCTCTGTTCAGACCAGGTCTCTCCATGGTTTTAAGTTTGGTAATGAGTTGCAATTCAGCAGCTTCTCTTTACAGTCTATTTCTGAAATTCCTTTGTAGTAAAACAGCTACTTTGAGATCTTGTATAGAATGTCCTGGGAGATTGAAGTGTTCTCCTACTGCTTTCTCTGTTTTGTGATTCTTGATGTCAGATTTATCTCCGTTTATTCTTTGGCGTAAGGTTTGGCCTGTTTGTCCAATATAGAGAGCTGAAGGACACTGTTGGCATTTGATGGCATACACAATGTTAGACGATGAGCAATTAAATAGTCCCGAGATGGTATGTGTGATGTTGTTGGGGCCAGTAATGGTGTTGTCCAGATGTATGTGGCAGCAAAGTTGGCATCTGGGTTTATATATTTAGTTTTTCAAGTTTTAAAATTTTACAGTCAGTTATCCAACAACCAACATAAAAACAAGATTTCAAAGAATCTGTTGAACTCCCCTCCTCCCCTTTGTGAGTTCTTATACTAGCCTTTTCCTCCTGCATCTTTTATATTAATCCAAATTTTGTACATTATTCGAGCAACTTCATTTGGTCAAAACTAAAAAAAGTTTGCCCTCCCTTCGTCCAAAAAAGCTCAACAACTTTGAAATACAGCAACCCTATCCTGTGGCACACTGGGTCCGTTCATCTGGCTGTTAACCAGAAGGTTGGCGGTTCGAGCCCACCAAGGGGTTGGATGGTGAGCCTCGCGTTCCCTTCCAACTCCACGATTCTATGCCTATACCTAGAACACAGGATGGAATAGGCCAAAGAGGGAGGGAGCCCTGCACTCCAACATTACTGTCTGTCCATAGCCTGCAGCAGCAAGGACAAGCACCACCAATATTGCTAACTGACCAGAAAAACTCAATTTAAAAAACCATACACACAAAACAGAAGAGTAATAACAGCCAACAGAGCTGTGGTTCCCAAATTAACTGCCCCCAAACCACTTGGCGACCACTTAGTAATTTTTCTGCCTCTTGCAGCAATTGTAATGGTGGTATGGTTTTAAGTGGTGTTTCTGTTGCTTCTTTTTTTTCTCATATTGTATGGGAATTGGATCTCCATGGAATTGACATGTCAAGCATCCTTCACAGACATGCCAAGGACCACCTGAATGATGCTCCAACGGTCTGCAGGAACCTCCTACAGTAGAGCCAATAACGCCATCAGCCGGCTTAAGTGACGTACTGAAAAAACATGGCGGATCAATGCAATGCTTGTTTCGTGCTGGAAGGAGGCCAGGTTTGGCTCCAGGCAGCCCTCCCTGAGGAAGGATGGGGAACCCTCTTTCTAGGCAACCTTCTGAGAGTCAAGGATTGGTTGGATGCAGAGGAATGGTGGGAGGAAGCAGCTGGGGAATCCCCAAAGGAAGAAGGCTCAGAGCCCAGGGAGTGGTGGTGGGCAATGATCAAAGGGAGAAGATTGGGGAGAGGAATTGTCAGAAGCTGAAGAGGTTATAGGGCTTAGTGAGCGGGAGGACTCTGTGGCAGAGAGCAGTCCAGAAGCAGAGGCAGAGGTAGAAGCAGAAGCAGGAGAGAAGATGAGGGAGGCCAAGAGGCAGAGGTGAGTCAGGCTGGTGAAAAGTCACCCCCTCCCGCAGCAACAAGCTTGTCTCCCAGAACCAGAGGAGAAGCTGAAATGGGTGGAGTAGTGGCATGCTGGATGCAGGCACAGTCTCCGATTGCTTGGAGAAAACTTTGTAAAGGAGGGGGCTTAAATGGCTGCAGGGAGGCAGGGACTTTTGGTCTCGGCAACTGATCCTACCAGGAATGAGCTGCTGTGCTCATAAGGCCTGACACTTTGCCAAGTCTGTGCAGGTCGTGTTCTTGCTAATCATGAGTTAACTCCAACTTTAAATGGTGTGATTTACTGCTGGCTGGCTCCTTGAGGAGCACATGCAGGGCAGGGCCAGAGGCAAAAGTGGGTGGAACAAGGAGTGTACATGTTACCTTTGTGGAGTCAGCTGTTTTTAACACACTCTATCGTCTATCCAGACAAGCGAGAGGCATGATCAAGGACACATCTCAGACAAGCAAAAACTTGTGGGAGGTGAAGCAGGCCCTGTGAGGGGTGTGGCCTGGGGAGAATTCCAAGGGCCATATAGAATGCTTGGAGGGCCACATTGTGTCCTCAAGGCTGAGGTTGCCTGGGCTCTTTAATTGAGAAGACCCCTCTCCAGTCATTGCTTACTGGTGGGTGACTGAGCAGAGGACCACACACCACCTCAAATTCCTATTTGGCAAATGAGCTTGAAACCTTGGGAAGGGGGGTTTTAGGGAATGAACAGCAAGTGCCAATGGGGTCAGGCCACTCCACACCCACTGCTGCTTCTCTGCTTCTAAACGCCTTGTCCAAAAGCAGTTTTCCTGTCTAGATAAATATATGCATGCACCAAAGCCAAGAACCAAGGGCTGCTCTGTCCTAGCTATCTGAAGTTTGGGGGAGATTGCACTAATTACAGCAGATAACGGCGTTCTTTTGCTTATCGCCTACCTGAAGACCCGGCGGGAAGCATCTCCCTTTGGGCCCTGTTCTCCTTCTGCACTCAGATGCACACATGCAGACCATCATTTGCCGATAGCTCTTATCCCATCCCATCCCTGGGAGCTGGTGATGCTCCTGGGACTCCACAGCTGTGCAGCCTGAGCTGAAGCCATCCCGAGGCCAGATCTTGCAGTTTGCATTTCCTTCCTCCGTATTTCACAGATAAGGTTATCTGGTCCATATGCCAAGCAGGGGCTCCTGCGCCTTTAAGGCTTGCGGGGAGGGAGGAATGCAAGAAATTCTTTCTAAGCTTTCCACTCCAAGCAGGGTGGACCCTCTGAAGGTTGTTGGACTCCAACTCCCATCAGCCCCAGCAGCATGGCCAATGGTCTGGGGGTGATGGGAGTTGTTGTCAGACAACATTTTGAAGGTTACAGGTGCCCCTCCTTGTCTTAAAGGTACAGGATCCTTCTTAGGGTACAAACCTGGCAACCGTATGCCACCATCCCTCCTCATTGGATGACTTTTGGGTGAGCAGGTGCTAATCTGTGGAGTGGAAGAGGCGATTCTGGAGCTGGTCACTCACAGAAGGGAGAAGCTGCCCCTGCTGAAATTCTCTCTCCCATGTGGCCATTACAGGGACAGGAGTTCTTAGCAATGGGTGAACCTGTTTGGGTGCATTGCTTAGTTAAGCTCACGAAGGTCCCATTGATTTCATTTTGGGAGTTCAGCACATATCTCAGTCGCTGTCATTGCCATCCACAGGACTGGGAGTGCCTGGCTGGCTCCCAGCCACATACCATTTCCCTGCTTAGCCCTTTGACTCCTCTTGCGCATGCATGCTGGACCCAGACATCACATGAGCTTCATTCACAGCTCTTCCTGGCCCATTGCCCACCGCTAGCCAGCCCCTTTGGACTACTTTACAAAAGCTAGAAACCGAGAGACCCTCATTTACATAATTGCGCATGCTTGATGTAAATTTATGCAGATTTAACATAATATGTTGCCAAACATTTCGCCTCAGGTGGAAAGGGGAAAAAAAACCCTACGCATGTTTCACTCTAGAGAATCTACTTGCATTAAGAATAATTTCCTGCAGATTGCATCTGACACTGTGTTGTCTGGCTTTCAGTTACATCCACAAATACACATCAGAGGATCTAAGAACGTCTGACGTATTCAGATTCAGAATATCCATCTCTCCCCCCCCCCCCCCGAAGCCAGGGTGTATATTTCTCATACAGGTTCTGGATTTTTCTAATCTCAGATGGCCACACAGACGTTTCACTCCCTAAATCAAGTGTGGGGAATCTTTGGTCCTCTAGGCGTTGCTAAACTACAAATCCCATCAGCCCCAGCATGCATGCTCAATAGCTAGGGATGATGGAGCCTGTAGCTCAGCAACATCTGGAAGGCCAGAGGTTCCCTAGACTTGTCCTGAATGACTCAAAATTGCAGCAGATTGTGTATTAGAGGACTGGAATTGGTCCAGGGATCCCCACTTAACCACAAAGATCACTGGCTGAACCTGGACTAGCTCTCTGGATTTCTTTATTTTTATTATTGTTGAAAATGCTAGGCATTGTGCAAAAGTAGACATAGCAGAAGCCCTGCTTTATGACCTAATGCAAACTTCACCAACCTAATGTCCTCCATCTGTTCTGAACAGCATCTCCCAGCAGTCTCACATCCTCCGAGTGTCCCTATTTTCCAGGGACAGTCCCAGATTTACAGAAGCTGTCCCGGTTTCTGTTTTGATCCCTGTTTTCCTTAGGATGTCCCTCTTCTTATCGCAGAAATGTTGGACGGTATATGGAGTTATGCGACCCCTGAGCCAAGGAGATAAGTAACTATGTATACTTTAAAAATGGTAAAGGTAAAGGAGCCCTGACAGTTAAGCCCAGTTGCGAACTACTCTGGGGTTGCAGCGCACGGAAACGCCGTTTACCTTCCCGCCGGAGCGGTACCTATTTATCTACTTGCACTTTGATGTGCTTTTGAACTGCTAGGTTGGCAGGAGCAGGGACCAAGCAACGGGAGCTCACCCCGTCGCAGGGATTCGAACCACCGACCTTCCGACCAGAAAGCCCTAGGCTCATGTATACTTTAGAAGACATCTAAAGGCAGCCCAGACTGGGGAAGTGTTTAAATGTTCAACATTTTATTATGTTTCTTAATATGTTGTAAGCCACCTAGAGGAGCTGGGGTGACCCGTCCAGATGGGCAGGGTATAAATAATAAAATTGTGGTTGTTGTTGTTGTTGTTGAATAGGACATCCTTATTTTCACTGGAGAAATGTTGGAAGGTGAAACTGGGGCAAGGGGCTGCCCTCTTATATTCTGTAAAGCACCATGCACCTGGATGGGGAGCAATCTACCTTGCAGGGTTGTTTTTGAAGGTAAACTTGGCCAGGGAGAGCCTCTTGCTTGTCCAGATAGAGAATACAGACAGGTACATGGTTAGGCGTGGAAATCGGCCAACCTCACAGAGGTAAAATTTGCATCTGTTTCTCTGCCCGCTTTTGGCTCCGATCCCAAGCATCACCAGCATGTGGCCCCCAGCGGGCTTCTCAGAATGGAATGCGGCCCCCGGTCTGGGAAATGTTCCCTGCCCTAAGCCGTCCAGGGCAGCACTCACGGCTCCCTCCTAGGCGCATGAATGTTAAGAAGCGAAAGGTTCAGGAATCTCCTCGGTTCAGTACAATAGCCTGGTTGTTAGAGCTCCCTGGCAAGAAATCCAGACAGGAGTGGGGCAGCCAAATGAGGTACAGTTGGCAGGAAAGCCCCTTATATGAGTCGCAAGCACTCGGTATATGAACTGGAAATCTGTTCGCGTAATGAGAAAATTGGTACCGTGGTTGCTTATTAACATTTGGAGGCTAGGATGCAAAGCGGCAGCTGCGCATTTGCTGCTAGTAAGCCCTGGTGGATATATGGAGTTAGGATTGCTAAATCAGTTGAATCAAAGGATGGGGTGGAGTAGGATGACCATTCCTCAGTCTCCAGGGCTCAGGAATGAGACATTTGCTGCTCCCGGGAAGCGGAGAAACCCTTTTCCTTCCTTGCAAGCGTCCGTCTTCCCTGGCTCAGAGGATGGTGGGGGCAAAAAGGAGACGGGAGAACGAAGGTTCCCCAAACCTTATTTTCAGCCTCAGCTCCGCTGCCTGCTGCTTATATTTTTCTAGGACTCTTTTTTTTTGTGTGGGCAGGGAGGGAAATAGGGGCACCCCTTGATGCGTTTATACAGATCATTTGCTCCTCCACAGAGTGTTCTGTCCATCTGTCATGGGCGCTTTGGTTCAGATTCCTGCACTGCAGGGGGCTGGACTAGAGAACCCTCAGGATCCCATCTAACGCTTCTAAGATTCAGCACACGTGCACAAAACATTTTAATGACATTTTGGTTGTTTATCTTGGGAGGCGAGTGCCACATGCTTCTCCTTCTTCAGGCACTGTCTTCTAAGTGTGTTTTGCAGAGGGCACAACTGCCCTTCCAGAAGGGACCTGCTCTATAGATGAATAAATTAGGCAGAAGGCTCCGCATCTCCTGCTTCCTCATTGCAGGCATTCAGCTGTTCCCTCTCCTTCACATTATGCAAATCAGATTTCTGAGCTACCCCTTCTCTTTGTAAATTTAACTACTGAGAAGATGCAGCGAAGGCGGCAGGAAGCGATTGGCCTCTGTGTGGAGTGAGAACCCATGAACATAAGAGCTGTAAAACCGCTTGTGGAGAAGTGGAATACAAATAAACAGAAGGCGACGATGATGAGTTGACCCCACTGGGATCTGGGCTGGAACCACAACGTTTTAGAGGCCAGGAAACAATTTTTCCAGAATGTTTTCTGGGCCTGCTCTTCTTTATTTATTTAAATTTACATGCTGCCCTTCTTCTGAGGATCACAGGACGGTTTGCAGTATAAAAATACACAACATAATAACAAAGAAAATGATGTCCAACCAGTCCAGTTTAAAAGGCCACAGGTTTCTTAATTAGCCTGGGAGAAGAGGAATGTTTTTGCTTGGCACCTGAAAATATGTAGTGAAGGCTTCTTCTATTTTGGCAATCACTTGTATCCGAGTAAGATTGTCTTCCATGAACACAGTCTTAACAGTGAGTCTGTAAGTGACTGTGGAGGACAATTCTGGACCAAACGTCCCTCCACAGTGGGGACATTGGTTTCTGGGTGGGAGCTGATCACGGTGAGGGTTTGCCAAGCACGTTTCTCCCTTTCATCCTGAGTTTGAGCGTCTTCAAAGCCCATGACACCTTGGGTAAAGGCTGTTCTCCAACTGGAGCACTTGCAGGCCAGTGTTTCCCAGTTGTTGGTGTTTATACTACATTTTAAAAAATAATTGCCTCGAGACAGTCTTTAAACCTATTTTGTTGACCACCAGCATTACTCTTTCTATTTTTAAGTTTGGAATAGAGCAGTTGCTTTGGAAGACGATCATCAGGCATCCGCACAACATGACCAAGTCCAACGAAGTTGATGTTGAAGAATCATTGCTTTCAACACTGTAACGAAGGCACCAGATGGTTCACAACACAAGATTACAAAATATGAGCACAAAATGCATAACAAATGAACAAATGAAAGCAAACCAATAACTCCCCTCCCTTTCCAGTTATGGAAAGAACTCTTGTGCTTGGATATTCTTTACAGGTTTCCCACAAACCTCTGGATGCTGGACCAGGTGAGTCAATGGCTTGACCCAGCAGGCTTTCCTTCTTATGTTCTGAATCCTGCTTGCTGTCTCCCTTACCCCACCCCAAGGGCCAACTTTTACAGGGGTGGGACCCACACACATTTCAGTCACCTGGCACCATTCTGCTGATTGGCAGCTTGGTGATCCTGCAGGTGGCTAGGAAGATCTGGTCTGCTGGGCAGAAGGGTCCCCCCCAACCCCTGCCCTAGTGGATGTAGAGAAGCAATACCATGCCCTCCAACATTTATCCGATGAAAATATGGGCATCCTAATCAATAATAATAATAATAATAATAATAATAATAATAATAATAATAATAATTTATTTATACTATGCCCACCTGACTGGGTTGCCCCAGCCTCTCTAGGCAGCTTCCAACATATATTAAAAACATAACCAAATGTTAAACATTAAAACACTTCCCTATACAGGGCTGCCTTCAGATGTCTTCTAAAGCTTGTATTGTTCCTTATCACCTTGACTCAAGGGTCGCACAACTCCATACCCTTTAACATTCCTCCAAGGAAAATATTTATTATTTATTTTATTTATTGAACTTATATACCACCCTATACCTGGGGGTCTCAGGGCGGTTCACAGAATGAAATCAAGACATAAAACCACAAAATACATAATTAATTACATAATAAAATACATAAAAAATAAAATAAAAATAAAAACAACAACCCAATAGGCCCCACCAAAAGCCTGGTCAACCAAAAGCCTGGTTAAAAAGGAACGTTTTTGCCTGGTGCCTAAAGGTGTATCATGAAGGCGCCTGGCAAACTTCCCTGGCGAGAGCATTCCACAGATGGGGAGCCACTGCAGAGAAGGCCTGTCCTCATGTTGCTACCCTCCGGACCTCTTGAGGAGGAGGCGCCCAAATGAGGGCCTCAGAAGATGATCTCAGGGTCCGGGTAGGTTCATATGGAAAGAGGTGGTTTTTGAGGTACTGTGGTATCAAATGAGAAACTGGGACAGCTTCTGTAAATCCGGGACTGTCCCTGAAAAATAGGGGCACTTGAAGGGTCTGCAATACAGACTGGGGAGAGGACAATAGCAATAGCAGAAGGGGAATGGGGAAAAGTGGAAGGGTTGATATTTCTGATAGAGGGTAAAAGCAGAGAGGTGGCATCCTTGGAAAGAGTCTGCCTTTGCCCAGCCCCTCCATGCCCACCTGGCTCAACACAGCCGCAACATTTGCAAACTCTTGGCGGCTCATGCTCCCGGCTGTTGACTCATCAAAAGCTCCTTAACTCTCTGCCTGGCTGTTTGTTCTACAGCTGTTTCCCACGTCGCTTTCCCAGGTTGCGGCCGATAAGGCTCGTTTGTTGGCTCCCGACCCGTTGGGGACACGTCAAAGAGAAACACACAGGCGCACGCAAAGAACAAAGGGCCCTTAGCCCTGGCAACAGATGCCAGGAGCACAGGAGGGAGGAGGGAGGGAGTGTCAACATCAGAAGGTGCTCAGGAAGCTGTAGCTGGTGGGAAGGTGACTGTGTTGGGTGGCGTGGCGACTCTTGGAGGTCACAGATATAGCTGCATTAGAGCTCCTGAGCTGTGGGGAAGGAGAAGGGCGAGTTGGATTCGGGTTCCCTGAAAAGGATGCTGGATTTGCTGCTGTTGCAATGAAGATCTGCCACTTTAGACACAGAATTGGGCGATGATTACAGGAGCCAACTCCTAGGGTCAGAGGCCCTTTCAGCTGTTAGAATTCCTGCTCCATGATTGCAGTCATGGGATTGTTGTCTTTCACATGACGGTGTATGTTTTGACTCCACAGAGTGGGAAGTGACGGAGACAGGATGTTTGTGTTACTGTGTTCTGTGAAGTGGGACTATTGTCCTTTGTTTTGTTTTTTCTCTTTGCTGTCTGATGCTAGAGAGAGAGGGAGCCATGTTGCAGTGCTCCGTGTGTGTTTATATGTAAATAAAGTAGATTAGCCAAAATGCTGAGTTGCTGAGGTCTGTCACGCGAACTGCGCAAACTCTGTGTGCCAATGTCTGTTGGCTGTGATGTTCGGGTGGAAAAAAGCTTATGAAGCTCCTGAACGAAACACCAGGAGGGAGAGAACATGCCAGTCGGGGATGTGTCTCTGCCAGGGTCCTATTCGTGACATCAGCCCCCCATAAAATATTTGAGGGGGCCAGGGGCCCCCCAAAGTCAATGGGCATTGCCAGTCAAATGGTCCACATGTACCATGTCTTGTGATCGATTATGCGGGGCAGAGCTTAGCTGGTACCCTTTAATATTTTATTCAAGTTGGCATCCCTGATGATGATGATGATGATGATGATGATGCAGTATCAAATGTCCTTGCTTCTACCATGGAACATCCCCCCTCTCTTTCCCCCATGCAGCCCACACCATCCCCAAAAGATGGAGGCTTGGGGGAACCCACAGAACACATTTATGGGGGGAGTTCCACTGGGCAAGCGCAAATCCTTGCTCTAATGGGACGAGGGACTTAGAATCATAGGACTATAGAGTTGGAAGGGACCCCGAGGGTCTTCTAGTCCAACCCCATGATGTGCAGGAATTTTGCCCATTGTGGGCTTCGAACCCACGACCCTGAGATCAATTGTCTCATGCTCAACCAAGCCATTGTTGCTACTTCATTGCTGTTGCTATTCCGATGCTTGTAATTGTATCTCATTATTATTGTTATGTGTTTGGGGCAAGGGAAGAAGCAAAGAAGCATAGAACTGTAGAGTTGGAAGGGACACCAAGGGTCATCTAGTCCAGCCCCCCCCCCGCGATGCAGGAATCTCAGCTAAAGCATCCATGACACATGGCCACCCAACCTCTGCTTAAAAACCTCCAAGGAAGGAGAGCCCTAAAGGAGTGCTGACCTTTAAAGCCCTAAATGGCCTCGGTCAAGTATACCTGAAGGAGCATCTCCACCTCCATTGTTCTGCCCGGACACTGAGATCCAGCACCGAGGGCCTTCTGGCGGTTCCCTCACTGCGAGAAGCCAAGTTACAGGGAACCAGGCAGAGGGCCTTCTCGGTAGAGGCACCCGCCCTGTGGAACGCCCTCCCGTCAGATGTCAAAGAGAAATACAACAACCAGACTTTTAGAAGACATCTGAAGGCAGCCCTGTTTAGGGAAGCTTTTAATGCTTAATAGGTTATTGTATTTTAGTGTTCTGTTGGAAGCCGCCCAGAGTGGCTGGGGAAACCCAGCCAGATGGGCGGGGTATAAATAATAAATTATTGTTGTTATTAACCTCCCGAGAGAGTACATTCTACCATTGTACAGATCTTACTGCCAGGAAAAAAAACAACCAGTTTTGGTAAAATAAAGTTACAAACAACTGTTTCAAATATTCAAGAATATTTAAATCGGCCACAAACTCAGAACAGACTAAAACACGCATCCACATTCTACAGATCAAGGTAGGCTTGTCTAAGCAAAAATGATCTTAGCAGCTGCTGAACAGAGAACAGTGATGGCGTCTGCCTCATCTGAATAGGCAGGGAGTTCAAAGTCCCCCTAAAAGATGGAGTTCTTACAAATGGGTAATGGGTATTATGTGGCACCCATAAGAGTGCTAGTTCTGCCAATCGAAGCTTCTGAGTGAACATATATGGGGTAAGGCAATCTTGTACGTAAACTAGTCCTATGTTGTTAAGGGTTTTTATATACTAATAGCCCAATACACGTGTTGTTCCTAATGGGGTGCACGGCAGGACCCCATTGCAGTCTGCCCAACGGCACTTTCTGCAGCCAAAAGCCCCTAGATCGTTTGCATTCTCCCGCCCCGGGCCTGGCGATACAGTACCAGGGGATTAATCACCGCATGCCGCCGTATGCAACGATGCTCTTGATAGGCAATGATTGGGCCTGACGGGCAGAAATTGAACAGGCGAAGCTTTCCCCAGCACGGCGGGAGTTAGAAGTAACTGGAGAACGCGAGATATAAGTAAATCAATGCAATGAAATATGTAAGACCTACTAGGCGAGAGAGAGGCTGCAGGCAGTGCCTGTTGGCGGGGGGGGGGGGGGGGAGAGACCCAGTTGCCAGAGGATTGCTGCAACGAGAGCAGTCCGTGATCATGTGGGGCCGGCCTGTGTACTTAACGGCCTCTCCTGTGGCTAGCAGAATAATTTGCAGATAGCAAATGCCTGCAAAAATAGCTGAATTGGCATCATTTATGCAGGTTGCAAGGTTCAGTTCTAATCCCCCCCCCTCTATCAGGGACAACAGTCCCAATTTCTGCTACCTGCTCCCAGGTAAAACAACATTCCTGTTTTTATCCCTAAGCTGCCTTTGGAGAAGATTTTATTATTTAAAATAAAATTTTATTAAGAACTTTCATAATACAATGCAATAAGAAACACACTAATCTAAACAAGACGAGAGAGAGAGAGAGAGAGAGAGAGAGAGAGAGAGAGAGAGAACTAAGAATACAAAGTCCTTTCTCATAGGTAAATCTTAACTTGTCCTGCACAAAAAGAGATTCCCTTTCTCCTCCCAGCCTCCCACCCTGGGAGATCTTCCCTTTCCTGTCTCTGACACAGGGACCTTTGCCAGCCAAGCATCACCTTCACCTTCATCTGCATAAGTTCCCTCATTGAGTCAGAGTGAGGACATTAATCATCATCATCATCATCATCATCATCATCATCATCATCAGAAACAAGAGCAAAGGAAAGAAAGGAAAGATAAAAATAATAATAAAGGAGTAAATAATAATAATAAGGGGGGGAGAGAAAGTTAAAGAAATGAGTAAAAAGGACTTCCAACTTTCCATCTGTTACATTATATACACATAGAACTGGAAGGGACTCTGTGGACAGTGGCATAGCGTGGGGGGTGCAGGGGGGGCCGGCCGCACCGGGCGCAACATCTGGGGGTTAGGGTTAGGGGGCACAAATCCGCGGGTTAGGGGGCGCAAATCCACGGGTTAGGGGGCGCAAATTACTTGCCTTGCCCCGGGTGCTGACAACCCACGCTACGCCACTGTCTGTGGATCATCTTTTCTGACCCCCTGCAAGGCAGGAATATGCAGCTGTTCCATATGGGGATCAAACCTGCAACCTTGGTGTTCTCAGCACCACGCTCTAACCAACTGAGCCATCCAGTGGAATATGAAAGGAGTTCTTCAAAATATTCAAATATTCACTCCAGATATATAGTATCCAGTTCTTTCTCCCTCTCCTAGATGATGTTCTTGCAGTCTTCAAGTCCAGGCATCTCTAGTTTATTCATTTTTCCTTCTTTTGGAGAAGAATTTGATGCTTAATCACACACACACACACACACACACACACACACACACACACACACACAGCATGAGGGTCGAGCTCAAAGCAGCTTCAGTTGTTTTTTGGAATCCTACGCCCTGTCTCTTCCTTTGTCATATATCAACGAGACCACATCTCTTTTTATGCCACAATTGATACTGCTCCTCTTGAGCCTCCCAGCTTCTCCTTTCAGTTTTGAAGACCCACAAGCCATCCAGGGACTGGGTGTGCAGCTACCACCAGTGTTGATGCAAGACCCAGCTTGCCATTGGGCATGTGGGAGAGGATGCCACCATGCCCTTTGCATCAGGCAGCAAACTGTCTTGGGCTGGCCCCAGCCTGCCTAAGCTCCCTTTCTTTACATGTGTTGGAAGTTTGGGTGCAACTTAGCTTGCATGGGGTTAAGAAACATTCGCAGGCTACCTTTGTGCCTTGGACCTCTTTGCTCACCTGCCTATCTCTTTAAAGTGTAGACTGAGACACCCTAGGTTGCATCTTGTTTGCAACTTCCTCCTCTTCCTCCAACTTCTCTCTTGAACCTCAAGATGAGAGAGGTCACCTCGGATCCCTCCCCTGAGAACAAAGGAGCAAGCCCGGCTTCCTTTAACTTTTCTAGATTAGTATGGTTATGACTGGAAGCTTTCTTCTATCCAAGTTCAGCACTTCCTGCAATAAAGCCCTTTATGATTTTCTTCCTGCATCTCTCTGTGTCTGCATGATTGCAACAGGTAAAGTCTGCCCTCCGGCCAAATGCACAAGCCGGACGCTGTACACTTTGCATGCCAAAGAGCTCCAATAGCTTACGGAGCTTGGTTTCAATCCTATGGCCCTGGGGTTTTTGTCACGGCGTCTGTCTTCTACCTGCCATTGGCTAAAGCCCGTCTGGCAGAGTCCCGGCCGCCAACATGAAAGTGTTCCAGGAGCTCTTTATCCAAATCCCCATTCAAAGTGTTTGCCGCAGCCACTCAGAATTTATCTCCAGTCACAAGGACAACAAAGAGCCGCACTGGGGCATGGGCAGGGGGGCAGTTCCCCCCTCTGCAGGCCTGTCTGTCCCCAGCAAGGGGGTCAGCTTAGTGGGGATTCTCATACTCTGGCTGCCGGAGCTGGGTGCTGTGGTTCTGTCTCTGTGTGTGTCTGGGAGTGGGGAGAGAATATATAGACTAGTTTCTGGGAGGCTAGAAGCAACTGCAACAACTGGAGGCACAACTCAGAAAGCTGCTGCTGGTGGGCTTCAGTGCAATAATTTGATGCCAGAAAGCCACTTCCACCCTTTAAGGAGGTGGATTTGTGGGCTTCATAACCCCACCACATGCGCGGCGGCTGGAGCAGCGCGATTGGGAGGATTCCTTGCCGCGTCATGCCCTGGCCAGCCAATCGGCTGGCTCTGGGGGCGTGGCCTACCCTACTTAAGGCAGGAAGCGGCTGGGGATCTCCCTCTTTCCCTGCCTGCCAGCTGTTCCTGCTTTTCCCACCCTCCCGCCCTATAAGGTGTTCGTTCCTTGACCTTGCTGTGGACCTTGGTTGGTCATCGTTGAGGAGCCTGGTAGGAATTTTTCCACTTGGCAAATTGGCACCAGCCACTTGGTTTTCGCCTACCTCGTAGCAAATCGCCACAACTTTCTTGGTATTGGCGGTTAAGCATTGGTATTGTTCTGTAGTTGGAAGAGGGGAGGAAGCGCCATCACCTGCCCCACATATTGAAGGGTAGTCCGATAAAGGATCCCGGGGGGCGTGGCCCTGTCTGAAGCCTATGGAGGTGAGGGCCTAAGGCAGGCCCCCTATTGGTGACCCCGGGGGAGTTCCTAGTTGATGTGCATCAGCAGGACTCCCCCTACTGGTGGTTAACCCTTCCCAGACTTCAAGCGAATGGGCTGAAGTCGGATCTAGTCGGTTAGGACCAATGCCTAAGCCAATACCGCTCATCACCTGTACCCAATAAAGTTGTGGCCTTATTTAGCCCATTAACCTTAATAATTGTGTCTTTATTTCCACTGGGTGGGGTGGGGGGGTGACTCACCACACAAGATTATATAAGAAGACAGAAATGCCTTGGCCTTGTTCAGGGGTGGCAGAGACTCCTGGTTTCTTCTCCAAGGCAGCTACGGGTTCTCCTAGTCTTTGCACATGTTGTGATTGACAATTCCCCCAGCCCAAGATCTGGCAAGGCTTGACACTTTGTCTTGATACGGAAAAAATGAATTTTTTTTTTTCTGTATCAGCCTTCTGGTCGGACATGTTGACACCTCTCTGCTGCAGGCTGTATCCCATGTAGGGGCAAAGTCTCTCCTTTGTGAGTGAAGCCACAAGGTGAAGCCTGCCACGAGGTCCTGCTCTGCCCCTGCTAGATTCCTTCCAGCTGCACAGACCTGTCCCAGGGCCCCCACTTTATCTCCTAGTTACACAAGCTGGCTGGAGATAGGGCACCGTCTGTCTGCTGCCGCCAACGATTGAGGCAGCGATTAGCATGTGGCCCACAGCCCAAGGACCGTGTGCTTGATCTGGAGTGTCCTTTGACGCTGCTGGGGCCAGCCCACGGCTGGGCGAGGGGAGGACCTGGGGCCATCAAAGATGCTTCGGCATCTAAGGAATGATTCGGCCGAGGTGCAGCCTAGTGGCTAAAAATGACCTATCTGGAGGTTCTGTGCACACAGAGAGGTGACTTATAGGAAGTCACAGCACCGTTCTGACCTTGTGTACTCCAAACGGCAGACCAGGATTCCAGAGAAAGGCCTTTACTCACCACGATGCTTGAGATCCTTTAACTGGAGATGTCAGGACTCAAACTCGGGACATTGTGCATAGCGGGTCTGTGGCCATCTTCAGCCAATATTGTTTGCTTGAGCAGCCAGTGTGGTGTAGGGGTTGTGGCATCAGGCTAAGAGCTGGGAGACCAGGGTTCAAAGCCCCGCTTGACTGTCAAGCTCACGGGGTGAGTGTGGGCCAGTCGCTGCCTCTTGGCCTCACCTGACTTACAGAGTTCTTGTGGGGATGAATAATTATAACAATAAGGAATAAGGAATAGCAAGACAGGTTCCTACCTCAACGAACATACAAATCTACATGAACAAGTTAAATAAATTCCGATGGCAGGAGAAGAAACTAGTGGAAGAAAACAAGAAGAGGTACATGGATAAATAGGGGAATACCTCACCGGGGGCGGGGGGAACCATGTGTGTCGCCTTGAGTTCATGGGATAGGAAGGTGGAATATAAATGCAAGAAAACCAAATTAAGCAAGCAAATTGTATTCTGGCCAAGGAATTCTTCCTACTTACCCTAAACAGCCAGAGGATCTGATCGTGACTCAACTTAAGGTAAAGGTAAAGAGACCCCTGACCATTAGGTCCAGTCGTGGCTGACTCTGGGGTTGCGGCGCTCATCTCACTTTATTGGCCGATGGAGCCGGCGTACAGCTTCCGGGTCATGTGGCCAGCATGACTAAGCCGCTTCTGGCGAACCAGAGCAGTGCACGGAAATGCCGTTTACCTTCCCGCCGGAGCGGTACCTATTTATCTACTTGCACTTTGATGTGCTTTCAAACTGCTAGGTTGGCAGGGTGACTCAATTTAGCAGTGACTTAAAGGCAATTTGCATATGCCTGAGCCTCGCTGGAAAAAGGATGGCCAAACTGGCCTGCAGGCTGGTGGTTCTTTACAGCTTCACCTGCTCCACTGCTGAACCCGATTCCTGCATTGCAGAGGGTTGGAACAGATGACCTTTGGGGGACCCTTCCGACTCAGCAATTCCATGATTCTATGAACTGCTTACGGGGATCACAGTGCAGCGAGAATGAGGCAGGCACTTCGCTTGGGCCTCTCCTCTTTGCATCACGACAGGATGGATGAGGCAAGCTGTGCTTCCCAAGCCCCTCGTGCCTTAACAAGTGCCTGAACTTTCGCCCTTCCCTTTTCAGACAGCTACCGCTTGCTCGGTTATTAACTCCCGCCGCAAGGTGCTTTGCTTCCGTACGGTTTCCTCAGACGCTTCAGCGGGGACCAAAGAAGGACAGGAGGAATCTTGCGTTCTCCAGGCAGGCAGGGGCCAGCGCAAGGCATTTTGCCGCCTAAGGCAAATGGTGTTCTGCTGCATGTTCTGCTGGCCGAGGGACTGATGGCCAGATCCAGTACCAGAGGTGGAGCAGTGTCCTCCACTGCCCTTGGGGACAGAAAGCTGCACCTCAAATGCCTTCCTTGGTGTCAGGTGCCTGAAACAGCCGCCTTTCTCTGCCCAATGGCAGAACCGGCCGTGCTTGCAGTAAAAGGAGTTGAGAGGGCACTGCCTATGGGGCAAGTGCAGAATCACTTATCCTCTGCACCAGACTTGTGGGCATATTCATGCTGCAAATGTACCGTTATAGATTTTTTTTTGGGGGGGGACCCTGCTAGAAACTAATAAACGGTAGGATTTTGATTATTTGGAGTACTGAAGGGAAGATTGGAGGCCAGTGGAAAATTGCAGGCTAAGCTTCCTTTCCAAGCCAGAACCTCACCTGGGATGAGTGTGGCGTTAACATGACGAAAGGGGTTGGTGGCTCATCTGGGAGGAATTCTTGGGCAAAGGTAGCCACGGTGATGGGGTGTGTGTTTCAGATGACAGGAAAAGAAAGCCTTCAGAGCAAGGTGTGCTGGAAAGAAGAAGGGAGAGAAGAAAGACTGGGATCCATCTTGGGCAGGCTGGCTGAAGGCTGGCTGGGAGAAAGATGCCTTTGATTCAAGTGCTGCACTGCTGCGGGGGACAAGCCCCTCTTGAGATGACCATGCTGAAAGACCTGGACTGCCTCCATGCAGATGGAAGGTGCAAATAGGTGAATCAATCATATTTTTAAAAAATCTGTGACAGTCTCTGCCGTGTCTCTGAAGGAGCACAAACCTTGGGTGAACCCCTGGAACCCCCTGGTTCCAGCTTGACAGACGGTGGTGGCAGCACCCATCTTTTGTAACAGTATGGTGGTTTTCTACCAATTTTATTTGTCTGTTGAGTTTATATCCTGCCCTTCCTCCCGAAACAGCTCAAAGTCATGGCTTCCCCCAAAAGGATTCCGGGAATTATCATTTGCGTGGCATTAGGGGAAACGCTCCATCTCAGAGTCCTCCCCACAGATGCTCCATTTACCCCATGCCTCTCTTCCTTTGGCAAAGTTGAGCTGCCAGATGGAGGTGCTGTATTGCGATATCTTTATGGGGTGCCAATTGCTCCCCTGTTTACCCAACGGAGCAGGGCGCTGGCTTCTCCCCTCTCCCCTCCTGCTCTGATCCTGCCCCTCCTGGCTTGCTCAGGGTCCCCCGTTAATGCTGTGCTTCTGCCCTCGTCTCTCTTCCAGGAGCATGGAAACGGGGAGGCTTGTTTGGGAGGCAGAGCGCAGACCTTCATTAGCCAACTTGTACTTCTCATCGGCCAATGAATTATAGAACACAAGCACATCTTTGAAATTCAGCCAGGCTGCTAAATCTAGCAATTTTTTAACAGGTAAGATGTAACTAATTTAGTAGATGCCAACTTCATGGAGTGATAATGAGATCGTTCCGTTGGTTCAATCATTCCAGCTTGCTGGGCAGAACAGTCTCCCTTCTCGGTGGGTCAGTGGCTACTCGC
The DNA here is from genome assembly GCF_965112155.1 of Podarcis liolepis. NCBI lineage: Eukaryota > Metazoa > Chordata > Lepidosauria > Squamata > Lacertidae > Podarcis > Podarcis liolepis. The sequence continues at coordinate 95,546,280 of NC_139556.1, read as the reverse complement.
CACAGTGACGATGCTTTGCCTCCACGGTCAGAGGCAGCGATGCTTCCGAATACCAGTTGCTGAAAACCGTGGGAGGGGAGAGTTGCTCTTGTGTTCGAATCCTGCTCACTGGTTTCCCATCGGCCACCGGCCTGATCCAGCAGAGCTCTTCTCATGTTCACTCCCCCTGGATAGTAAAAAAAAAAAATACCCCCCAATTCTCAGCAACATCTTTGACATTGCAAGGGATCCCTGGCATGGGAGAGGGTGGGGCTACCCCTCTTAGAGTGTGTGGGGCAGCAAAGCAGCTGGGAATTCAGAGCCGGCATCCTTTCTAAACAATAGCTGTGGGTGTAACTCTTTGGTGACTACACACATCTGTACGCAATCCACCAATAGGATGGTCATGCGTCCTACTTTTCAGACAATGGTCCTTTGCTTGAAGGAGTCCTCTAGTGGAAAGAATGCCCGGTCCAGTAAAGGTAAAGGGACCCCTGACCATTGGGTCCAGTCGTGGCCGACTCTGGGGTTGTGGCGCTCATCTTGCTTTATCAGCCGAGGGAGCCGGCGTACAGCTTCCGGGTCATGTGCCCAGCAGGACTAAGCCGCTTCTGGCGAACCAGAGCAGCGCACGGAAACGCCATTTACCTTCCCACCAGAGTGGTACCTATTTATCTACTTGCACTTTGACGTGCTTTCGAACTGCTAGGTTGGCAGGAGCAGGGACCGAGCAATGGGAGCTCACCCCATTGCAGGGATTCGAACCACCGACCTTCTGATCAGCAAGCCCAAGGCTCTGCGGTTTAACCCACAGTGCCACCCGCGTCCTTAATGCCCGGTCCAAGCCCAGTTCAAAGGTTCAGAATCCTAAGAAGGGAGACCAAGAGGGGCTTGGGAGTTGTCCATCAGTTAGCACCCGGTCAGCAGACGGAACAGACACACAGGTCACCTGGTCTCACTCTGACCCACTACGGTGAGACAGCTGTGGCAGATGGGAATTGTGTTCCAAAGCTTTCGGAGGGCACCAGGTTGGGGAAGGCAGGGCAAGTGAGCTCATATAGATTGATAGATCACCTATGAGCTTCTCGTGGACATTTCGGTGCATTTTCTGGGCAGCGAATAATAGAAAGCAAGGCATGGCATTTGTCATTCAGGTGAGCATGGTGGCTCCGTGTGAATTTTGTGTTCCTGTTAGAAGCCGGTTTCAAGCAACAGCGGCACTAAGCCTTCTGCTTGTGTGAAAATGCCCTCAAATCCCAGAAAATGCTCTTTGCTTGAAGATGCTGCGCTTGCCTTTTTTAAAATATCCACGACGTACCTGCTCCTGCTGACATCTGGCTTACCCACGGCACCCCGATCCATTTTTGCCCCTCCTGCCTCAGCATCCTCCTGTGGGGGCCTCTTGGTTTCCTCCGTCCCCCCCACTCACTTCAGCCTCTGCAGCTTAGACCATCCCTGCTTTCTCGCCCTGCCATTAGCGGAGGTTGTGTTTTGCAAATTTGAATTAACTGCCTCTGAATTAATTTGAATTAGCCGAATTAGACTTAATTTCAATTTGAACCTATGAACAGGCCCACGAAGAAAGAGAACAAAGCCTGATTTGCTTTCAGGTCTTAGAAGTCTGTCTTTCCATTTGACACCCAGAACATCATATGCCCCGTGATGTCCTGTCCCCGGGAGACTCTATCGTCCTTTATTGTAGGACTGGTCACCTTCCTTGAGTGGCATTATGAGACTGGAGAAGGAAGAGGATGCTCCTTCTTTGAACACAGGAGGCTGCAGTCATGCTTGTAACACATCCCTATGGAACTCACTGCCACTGGAAGCAGTGATGGTGGCCAGCCCAGATGGCTTTAAAAGAGGATTAGACGAATTCCTGGAGAAGAGGGCTATCAATGGCTATTAGCCATGATGGAGGCCTTAGGTGCCCGGTCTCTGAGCCATGCCCACTGGCAGCGAGAATACAAAGCTGTGCCCAGCACTTAGTGCTATGAATGCCTGCAATTGACAGAAAGCTAATCATTAACCAACGAAAGCGATAAGAGGCCACCTTGTCACCTAGCCTGCTGCTACCAGCCTGGTCTGTCAGCCACCAGACCCCCCTCAGTCTTCCATGCGCAACGCAGTCTGTTCCAGCTTGCACATCCTCCACCACTGTGCATGGAGCTAATGTGAATCTATCCACAGGCTAACTTGCTGAAGGGAAGGCTGAGTTGAGCTACCCACAGAACCAAGTAGGGTGGCTGGTGATGGGTTGCCAAAAAGGAGGACGAAAGAGGGCGGCAGTTTGCATAAGATTTGCGTATGGCAATTTCTATTTAGAAAAATATATATACTAGAATTTGCATAGGTATACAGGGGTAGCATAAATGCCGTCATCCTAGGGAAAAGTGAATTGGCAGAACAGAGATATGACTCCCCTTAATCAGTTATGAGACAACATGATAACATTGGCAACGTATGAATGGACAGCTTACAGGTGCTGACTTTCTTTGGATAAATACAATGATATTTGGAATGGGTTTACACAGACTATATTAGGTTATTGAAAAGTATATGTATATTAGGATAAAAAGAATACACATATCTGTGTATTAATGTATACAGATCTTCTTAGTCACTTTCCCCCCTCATTCTGTCTTCTTATGAATGAAATTTTCTTAATAAAATATTGATTTAAAAAACCTAGGGAAAGGTGTTGTGTGTGTGTATGGCATAGTACCTCTGATGGGAAACATGTCATGCTCCTTCAGGTGTTGTCTAGCTACCTTTGGTCCTCATCCTGCACTCAGCTCTCACCTGTGGCCCATACACTCAAGGTGACATACACGGTTCTCCTCACTCCTCATTTAATCACCACAATAACCCTGTGAGGTAGGTTAGGTGGAGAGGCAATGACTGGCCCAAGGTCACCCAGTGAGATACATGGCTGGGTGGGGATTCGAACCCTGCTCTCTCCCAGGTCCTAGTCTGACACTCTAACCTGGCCAGGCCTGATCCAGCTTGAGAGGCCCGGTTTCTGCTACCCTGATGCCACTAGCACCTCCTTCTCCACCCCCTGCATCCTGCAAAAATGCCCGGCCCTCCACATCGCCCTGCGGCATCTCTGTCCCAGCCGACAGCACAAATCACCCTGCCCCTGGAGGAGCTGATGTGAGAGGCATTAACAGAAAGCCTGGGATCGCACAGGGATTTCATTTGCACGTAGGTCTGGAAGTTTTCTTCCCCACATCTGGCACGCAGGAGCCAGCAGGTGATACATGCCTCGCTCGAGACCCCGCAGCTGCCAGGCGATGATAATGCGATCTTGGCCCGGCACAAAAAGCCCCTGCATCTTATTGGAATCATAAATAAAACCTCTTTTAATTTAGAAGTTTAAACACATGAAGAGGTTTGCATGTATCTCTATTCAATTAAATATTCTGTCTGGTGGATGCAACCCTAGCTGCCATGCCGCCCGTAAATTTCCATTTGCAGATTCGGGTTTTTTTATTGAATGTTCTCCTGGGTTAGCAAAGTCATAAAGAGCCATGCCATCGGCGCCCCCTTCCTCCACCCCTCTGACGTCACCCTGTCGGCCCACAACGCCTGTTTCATTTCCTGTGCTGCCTGCTCAACATTAACTTCATCAAGGCCTCTCCACACACAGTAACTGTGTGCTGATGAATGATAACAGAGCAGGAGAGATAAATGAGATGGACAAGAAGTATCTTTCTCTCTCTCTCTCTCAAACACGCAGAAAGGAGAGAGAGAGAGAAAGAGAGAGAGAGGAGGAGGAGGAGGGAGAGGGCCTTTTTCTGGGCAGGAATGATAACGCCTTACTTGTCACTCTAAATATTTTGCATCAAAACTCATCAACACTTCCTACGATTTATGTAAAGTCGTGTGCAGTTACAGCTTGAGGAGCACACAGCTCTGTTTGATCAACATTATTTCTTCCCGTGGGTCAAGGTGCAAACACTCCAACACGCTGAGATGAAAAACCGGGCTGCCGTTTTTCCAGGGCTGCACTCCCTTGTTAATCACATGATCTGTGCAAGATTACAGCCCCCCCAAAGTGCTTCTTTGGAGGCAAGACCATGTTGCCCCAAATGGCCATTGTGCTTGTGAGCAAAAGAACAGGATGTCCTGGTTTTCCTGGGACAGTTGAGGGGTATGCATAAGTGCTGAGCACTGATTGCATATCCTTCAACATTTCTACGATGAAAAGAGGGACGTCCCATTCCATAAGGATAATTATGCTGTTTACACCCCACACATCTTACTGGGTTGCTCCAGCTGCTCAGGACAGCTTCCAACATATATAAAAACATAATAAAACATTAAACATTAAAAAAAACCTTCCCTACACAGTCATACCTCGGGTTGAATGTGCTTCAGGTTGAGCGCTTTCGGGTTGTGCTCCACGGCAACCCGGAAGTAACAGAGCGCGTTACTTCCAGGTTTCACCGCTCGCGCATGCACAGATGCTCAAAATGATGTCACGCGCGTGCGCGGAAGCGGCAAAACACGACCCACACAAGCGCAGATATGCCGTCACGTCTTACGTTCCGTTCCGGAGCCCCGTTCGCATCCCGAGGTACCACTGCCTTCAGACAGCTCAGGGGTTGGATAAGTTCATACCCTCCAACATTTCTCTGATGAAAATAGGGACATCCTAAGGAAAAGTGGGACATTCCAGGATTAAATCAGAAACTGGGATGGCTTCTCTAAATCAGGGGCGTCCCAGGAAAATAGGGACACTTGGAGGGTCTGTGATTGTTCCGTGCCTGTGAGATTACTAACACCCCTCACCCCTCACCTGTGTATCTGAAGAAGTGTGCATGCACACGAAAGCTCATACCAAGAACTAACTTAGTTGGTCTTTAAGGTGCTACTGGAAGGAATTTTTTTATTTTGACTATGGCAGACCAACACGGCTACCTATCTGTAACCCCTCACCTAGCCATTCCTGGAGCAGTTAGGCAGCTATTTCAAAATCAATTATTTCCCCTTCCCCAGTAAACAAATGTATACATACTAGGGGCTGAACTCCTGCTTGCCCCACTCACCAACCTTCCTGTCATTCTCACCACATTAACCCCCCAAAAAAACCTTCCCTCTTCCCACCCCAGGAAGCAACAATAAACCAGCAACAATGATGTCCAGCAGCTTCTGCTGAAGACAGACATCCTACATAGTCTAGCATAGACCACGAGCAAAGTCATTCTCCTTATGTATCCAAAACAACACTGGATTCCATGCACAGGCAAAAGAGGGATCAGCTAGTGCAACAGTTTGCAGAAGCCCATAATCATGTGCCTCTTGTATCTGAACAACTCATATTTCCTGCTTAGCTGCTGCTCCAGATCAAATCAATGGACTGATCTATTCCTTTCATCCTGTTCCTTTGGTTCAAACAGATAGCAAACACAAATAGCCTTTTCTGCTGTGTTTGATTGCTTTCATTATGCTCCTTCCCCGACAATTAACTGTGGGAGCTGCCACTGGAAGTGCATCTACCGCTGGGGGCTCATGCTTCCCAGTGGTAATTTAGTGTTAAACATGATTTACTTAAACATTAGAAGAGCCAGCAGTAGCTCGGAGCATCCCAGGGGAGCCAGCATGAAAGGAACGGCGGTGCAGATGTTTCTTGGATTTGGACTTCTGAACTCCTGGATGGAAATAACGGGGGAAGCTGGCCTTCTTTAGCACATCGTGCTCCTTATTGCGTTGCAGCTTACAGTGGGATTTAGAATAGCCCGTGCCTGGCGTTTAATTAGGAAGCAGGTGCAGAGCTCAAATGCATTGTGAATAATTCAGGCAAAACAGAAGCAAACTTTTGGGAGGGATCAGGCCCGGCGTGCAAAGGGTCCTGGGTTCAGATCCCTGGCACCTTCAGGAGGACGCCTGACTGAAATGCCACAGGGTTGCTCCTAGTCAGCGCAGACAATATCGAGCCACATGGTCCAGTGGTCTGGCACTGTATAAGGCAGTTTACTTTTGATTTTAACTCCAAGGAAATGTCTAAATGGCCCAAGTCCAGCCTATCCAAGAGGACATCTTCACCTGCAGGTTGCACTGCAAGATTTAAGATGGACTGGAAGTGCTTTCTTAGGGAAGCCAGCAATGGGCTCAGAGCCCTTGGGGGCAGACATGGGGCTAGACGTGCAATTCATTCAGTAGTTCTGCACGTGAGATCAGCCACAAAATCTTGAAGCGCTCCAGTTTATGCCTTCTTCCAGATTTTTTTTAATTGTTTATTTAGTTTTCAAAATTTTACATACAATATGTTTAATTTATCCATTGACTTCCCACCCAACCCCCATCCATGATGTTCTATGTTCAATGCTGCATATTTTTAAACTATAACACTCCATATATCCTGTTCAGTTTATGATTCCATAAATCAGCCTTCCCTGATCTGCTGCCCTCCACTGTTGAGGACTACAACTCCCATCATCGATGACCATTGTCCACACTGGGAATTTCCATGATGGGAATTGTAGTCCAAAGCAGCTGCTGAGTACCAGGTAGGGGAGGGGTGCTATAAGTGAATATAGTGAGCTGCCTTATATCAAGCGTGGTGCTGATAATGCCAAGGTTGCAGGTTCGATTCCCATATCGGACAGCTGCATATTCCTAGAGGATCCTCAGGGCCCCTTCCTACAATTCTATGTTTCTATGCCAGATAATTGGCCGATGGAGCCTGTTTTTATTTATTCCAACAGGCAGCTGTTTCCCAGGACCTTGGGAACAAGGTAGTGGCAGATTTTGGGCTTTAAATTTTCAGCGGTGCCCTGTGCTACGCCAAAATGCGGCACCCTCTGTCGGAATCGGGGGGTCGAAAGCTGGAGCGTCTCCCTTCAGCCATGCCGCTGCGGAGATCCATCGACCTCTGCTCCGACGTACATCAGTGACTCAAGCTTGCAGACTTGAGCACACTTTACTCAGCAGTGACACACAACAATCCCATGTCCGCAGCAAAGAATGGAATGGAATTCCCAACACCCTCTGCCTCCATTGTTTTACTGTTGCAGCACCCTCTCCGCTCAGCACCCAGTATGGCCAAACCTGTCGCGCTCCCAAAATTTGCCTCTGCAGAGCTCTTTCCCCACAATACCACTTAAGTTCCTTCCAGTGGGTTATAGGAAGGAATTGGACCTGGGTCCTTCTGCAAACAAGCTTTGTGGCCCTAAAGTGTTTGGAAAGTGAACATGTCAGTGAGAAGGCTGAGGTGAAAGCCTTCTCCCTGATTTCTACCTTTCCACTTGCAGGGAGTTTTATAATTATTATTATTATTTGGGAGAGGCATCCAGATCTGATAGATCAATATTATTTCCACTCTCCTTTCTCTTCCCCTCAAGGTGGCTTGGAAATCAATACAGCATAATGCCGATAAAATCCAATTAAAAACAGAGCCACAATTCACTGCACTAAAACCATCGTTAAAAAGAAATGAAACACCTTCCTCCTCGCTTCCCCCTTGCGGAAAAAAGAGCTTTCTTGAGAGAGATGGACCCTGAGCTAGGAGGAGAGGTTGTAGCATTTGGGACTTTTTATTTAGAGAAAAGACAAGCAAGAGGGAACGTGATAGAAGTTGTTGTTTTTTTTAAAAAAAATGCATGTCATGGGGGAAGTGGATGGAGAACAGTTTTTCTCCCTCTATCGTGACCCTAGGACTTGTGGACATGCAGTGAACCTGAATGGTGGAAAATTCAGGACAGATAGAAGAACTTCTTCATGCAGCACATAATTAAACTATGGATCACCCCATTTTTGGACAAAAGTATCCCCTGCCCAAAAGGGATGCGGGTGGCGCTATGGGTTAAACCACAGAGCCTAGGGCTTGCCGATCAGAAGGTTGGCGGTTCGAATCCCTGTGACGGGGTGAGCTCCCGTTGCTCGGTCCCTGCTCCTGCCAACCTATCAGTTCGAAAGCACGTCAAAGTGCAAGTAGATAAATAGGTACCACTCTGGCGGGAAGGTAAACGGCGTTTCCGTGCGCTGCTCTGGTTCGCCAGAAGTGGCTTAGTCATGCTGGCCACATGACCTGGAAGCTGTACGCTGGCTCCCTTGGCCAGTAAAGCGAGATGAGCGCCGCAACCTCAGAGTTGACCACGACTGGACCTAATGGTCAAAGGTCCCTTTACCTTTTATCCCCTGCCCAGTTTGGACTTCAAACTGGATGTCCTTTTTCACATATTCCAGCTCGGCTGGCCCAAAATGGTGGTGGTGTCAAAATCAATTCCCAAAGAAATTTTCTTTTGGGAATTATAGGGACAGAACTACCTAAATTGTATAGAAATTTATTTATGTATGCTACTACAGCAGCAAGAATGCAATTCGCCCCAAAATGGAAAGAAGCAGAAGTCGCAGCAAAGGAAGAACGGATACAAAAACTTACGGAATATGCAGAAATGGTGAAACTTACCAGAAGAATAAGAAATCAAGATAACAAACTTTTTACAAAAGGATGGAAATGGTTGATTGCATATTTACAGATAAATTGCAAACAGATAAGAACATTGGCAGGGTTATTATAATAACCTGCAGTTTCATAAGAGTATATATTTAAAGTAGACAAATGAATTTGGATATGCAGGAGATATTACAAAAATAAATTTAAGGAACCGCAGAAAGAAGGGGAAGGAAGTCAAACTTTGAGATGTTAAAATGATTGTAAAATTAATGAGACGTATAAACCTGAAGAGTATATATAAAATTCAAAATGGTGGTTGTGTCACTGTTGGTGCAGCTGATGAGGAGCCTGGCATGAGCGACAATATAGAGAAGGGGGAAGAAGTGACCTCCTCTTCCTTTCTCTCCCCTTCTTTCCCTCTCACTGGTACCCCATCTCAGCCATCTCCCACCAGTCTAGCATGGTGTGGGTCCACCGCCACTTGCCCCTCTCCACACCCCACCCCACCCTGACCTCTCCTCTCCTCTGCCCTCGAGCATCTTCTGACACCAGCCTGGGCAAGTGGCTGGAGCTGGGCCTCAAGTCGCCCAGGGGAGCCGGCCTTCTGCCCCTGGCCCCTGGCCCTCCTCGTGAGTCAAGGGGAAGAGCAGGACCAGGGTGCTGTGGGAGGGGGGAGGCTGAATGTGAGGAACCCCCCTCTGCAAAGGGGGGAGGATTTGGTGCCATGAGAATGTGCGTGCCCCCCCCAACCCCGACCTGTCCTTTATTTTGTCCAACTTGTCCCATATTTTGCTCGGCCAAAGGTGGCAACCCTTGCAACTTGCCACAATGTCTGCATTTCACCTTCACTGGTTGAGGCAGTGATGCGTCTGAATACAGTGGTACCTCTACTTACGAACACGATCTGTTTCGGGGTGCCATTCACACCCCAAAAAGTACGTAAGTAGAGCGCTACTACTGTGCATGTGCGAAGCGCAATATGGTGCTTCTGTGCATGCACGAAGCGTGCAGATCTCTCCTGCGCATGCACAAAGTACGCAGATTGCTTCTGTGTGTGCATGCACCGCGAACCCAGAGGTAAACACTTCTGGGATTGCCGCGTTCATGACCTGAAAAGCCGTAACATGAAGCAAACGTAATACGAGGTATGACTGTACAGTCGTACCTTGGTTCTCAGAACAGAATGCATTCCGGGAGTCCATTCAACTCCCGGAACGGTTCGAAAACCAAGGCACGGCTTCTGATTGGCTGTAGGAGCGTCCTGCAGCCAATTGGAAGCTGCGTAAGCCGCATCACACGTTCGGCTTCCAAAAATCGTTCGGAAACTGGAACACTCACTTCTGGTTTTCGATCGTTTGGGAGCCAAAACGTACAAGTTCTGAGGCGTTCAGCAACCAAGATACGACTGTACTGGAAACTGCAGGAGGGGAGAGTGGTCTTGTGTTCGAATCCTGATTGAGTGTTTCCCACTGGCTTGCCTGGTTTTGCACCGTGAGAACAGGACGCTGGGCAAGATGGGCCTGATGCGGAAGGTTCTTCCTATAATGCTTTCCTGCATGTATGAATCGCCCCTTTCTTCTTTCCACGTTGGTGCCGGCGCTTGTTGACTCTTATCGCATGCAAATTGGCCCGGCGGGAAAGGGAGCGGATTGGTTTGCTTCCGCCAGGTAGGAGAACGGTCCAATTTGACCCCAGGGAACAGAAGTGGAAACAATGAGAGGTTGGAGAGGCAAGCTGGGGCAGAGCAGGGCGGGGAAAGCACTTCAGGAGCAACTGATCAGATGCCAGGAAGCGCCGCTGTGCTGGCCGGCTCCTGGGAACAGGTAAATTAGGACTGGAAAGAGCAAAAGGTAGATTGCCATGTGAGCCGCTTCCCCTTTGATCTCCCCTTGAACTCCTGTTTATTCCTAACCCGCAAACTGGCGATAAGCAACGAAGCGTGTGACCTTCTCAGTGAATAATACTTAAATAATATAAATCTCTCCCACAATGCACTTCTTTGTTCGGCACAATTGCATAGGGAAATCCATTCTTTGCCCTGCTGAACACAGGGTTGCCGATGGGGCTTTGTTCTTTGAACATTCACCCCCCCCACACACACTTAATATAAAGTGCTGGGAAAATAATGCACCTTCCTTTTGGGCCCCATCTGCACTAGAAATAGTGTGTTGTAGTGGTTAAAGGATTGAACTGAGACCTGGGAGACCAGGGTGCAGATACCTGCTTGGTCACGCAGCTCACTAGGGTGACCTTCAGCTTTACAAATTTAGCTTTACCACCAGAGTCTAAAACTACTTGCATGCACCATTGCAGGCATGTCCGCAGACTGGGGACCAAGGCTACATCTTGACCATATATATTTACAGCCACAGTTCTCAGAAAGGTTTAGCAATCAATGTGGCTTCCCAGGGAACTCTGGGAATTGTAGTTCTGGGAGGGGAACTCTTAATGGACCACAATGCCCAGGATTCTTTGGGGCAAAGCCATGGCTGCTTAAAGCAGTATGATACTGCTTTTAAGATGCAGTGCGGATGCTGCCAAAGGTATGCAAGGTAAAGGTAAAGGGACCCCTGATCATTAGGTCTAGTCGTGGCCGACTCTGGGGTTGTGGCGCTCATCTCGCTTTATTGGCTGAGGGAGCCGGCATACAGCTTCTGGGTCATGTGGCCAGCATGACTAAGCCGCTTCTGGCGAACCAGAGCAGCGCACAGAAATGCTGTTTACCTTCCCACCAGAGCAGTACCTATTTATCTACTTGCACTTTGACGTGCTTTTGTGCTGCTAGGTTGGCAGGAGCTGGGACCGAGCAATGGGAGCTCTCCCCGTTGCGGGGATTCGAACTGCCGACCTTCTGATTAGCAAGTCCTAGGCTCAGTGGTTTAACCCACAGCGCCACCCGCGTCCCAATAAGGTATCCAAAGGAAAGGCCAATTTAGGAGCGGGATAGCACTGCAATCAGAGGACCAGGGAATGCTGGACATATATTGAGGCTAGAAACCCCCCAAACAATGCTTACTACACAGTTAGAAATGCACAGTTCTGGGAAGAGTCTCTCTGGAAAGCTGCAGAAGGAATCACCCTCCTTCAAGACTGTCAGGGAACTGCCATCGGAGCTAGAGGCGGAGGGAAGGCTCCAGAGGGATGCCGGAGAGGGTCCCAGTAGGGAGAGAGGCAGCCCATCTGCTGGGGAAGGAAATCAGCGTAACACCAGTAGAAAGGGGGGCAGACGGGGGAATCGGAGAGGAGGCTCCATGACCCCTCACCGGAGACCAGCGGAGTACGGGTACTCCATTGCCCACACCCTCCCTGCGCAGAAGACTTCCGCGCAGGGAGAGTAGGAGGAGACTTGGCGTCAAACAACTTTTATGCTGGAAAAGGTTCAAGAAACGCCCACTGACGGATTCTGCCAGCGACTGAGACAGTCACGATGCTGGAGGCTGTTCAGTCAGAAAGGGTTTAGCCAGGTAACCTCGCCAGCAGTGGCGGCAACTTACGCACGAGCAACCCCTAAATCCATTACAAAGACCAAGCTATTGTGTGATTTGATTCCTATTCTGATATTTCAGGTGTGGCCCACGAGGTCAGAGAGAGTTTATTCTGCCTGTGCAGATATTAGGTTCCATCCACTTCTTGTAGGCAGAGCGTTGTGGCATGTCACAGAGATAAGGTTCTGGTGGTGTGGAAGTCAACAGACAGAGGTTGCTTCCAGACAACCTCTTTCTTGAGCATCTATCCTGGTGTATTTGCACAAAGCTGCTGAGAGGAGGTTCGATGACATGGGCTATTTATTCTGACTTGTTTGGCGAGAGGCTAAAGGACATTGCATCAAGCAATTATTCTCCCAAGCTTTCCAGGGCATTTCCTTGTCACTTTCCTTATTGCAAAAGTGCTGATTTATTTTTTTTTTGGGGGGGGGGAGCAGGCAGGCAGCAGGTTTGTTTTGCAAGAGTTCCAAGTCAACTATAACTGCACTGCTTGAATTTGCCGATAGACCACTTGCTCATCCGTTTTCAGAAGCAGCAGCAGTGGACTTTGATGGATAGTTTGCATGCCCCTTTGCAAAGCAACCACAGCTCCCTACATTACAATGGCCACATGGAGGACCTCTTGGATGACTTATGTTAAGTTGTGGGTGAACATATCAGACGACACAGCGATTCTTCAAACAGCTCTTGTTTATTCACAGGCCAGAACAGAACTGAACTGAAGGGTTCACCCAGCCTGCTTATATAGAGCTCCAGTACAACATTACTGTAACAACTTTCTGTAACTATCCAATCACTGAACGTCACTTTCTATCCCTTATTTGCATATGTGGACCTGAACTATCTACAGCATCCCCCTGCTGGCCCAGGGTGAGAACTTCAGTGCATAACAACTTCCGAGTTAAATCTCATGCCCTTCTGCATCCCAGTGCAGCTGTGCTGAAGACACAGAGAGAAAGGGAAGCCATCGGAAAGAGTTCTGGACTAAAACTCAACTCTGCCTGCATTCAGGTTAGGGTGGTCAATAACTCTCTCTCTCTCAACACAGCAGAGGAGAGGAGGTCTACTGTTTTTGTGTGTATGCAAGTGTCAGAAAGAAGTGCAGAAGTGGATGTTCTCCGAAAGAAACAGTGAGGAGAAGTCTGCCGGAAGGAGAAAGTGGAAACGTCTCAGAAGGAGCTGCCTGGCCTTGCTGGGTCATGGGCAGAAGGCTGAGTGCATGTACTGGAAGGAGAGAAGGGCACAGTTTGAATGTTTAAGGAAGAAGCTGTAATTTCCAACTAAGGCCATGCCTGGATAAGCACGTGAATGCAAATACTTTGCACACATTCTTCTTTTGTTATATGTTCTGCAAGTAAAAGCCTTTGAATATTTTAACAAGTGTTTGGACATTGTTTTTAGTTTCAAGAAAAGAGTCAGTATTGCACATGATCTGGCTTCCTACCTGCAATTTAGCTGCTCTGCTAACAGGCGTTGCTCGCTCTTTTGCCCAGTCCTCTTTTGAAGCCAGCCAAGCTGTTGGAAGCATTGGCAAGCGGCTGGCAGATGTTGCACCATTTGCTGCATGCTGCATCTCAGGCATGCGTTAGGCAAGGGAGTATGATCCAGGGTTGGTTTCACCCAGTGCATGTGCGCATTCCCAGCGGCACCCGCCCTACCTTCCCTTGACTCTCTGCCTGCTGCAATTCCCTCTTGGGCACAAATTACGAAGGAGGCAAGACCCCGGCCCTGCTGTGCCGCTGCCCATGACATATCCTTGAAAAGGCAAGTAGAAGGAACCTGCAAGGGCAAAGGAGGGGGCAACGCCCTGTTTTGTTTGCCCTGCGCCTGGGGACCAAGCGAGATGCTTGCTGTGGAGGGAGCCGATTGTGCATGCAGGGATGGAGGGACAGCCTCTGGGATCTCCATTCTGAAGGGACAATGGGAGCTTTGAAAGCTCTTGTGAGTCATTTCGGGGGCCTCCGCCTTGCTCATTATCCGTAGCACAAAAGGGACGGGAGACACCAGCTTCGGGTTACGTGAGCGACAAGGGCCTGGCTCAGAGAGGCATCCCTAGGGACTCAGCCCATTGCATGGGGGCCTGCGACCGCATTATCCTCAGCTCAACAGCAAAGGATGCTATGCAAGAGGGGCTTGGTTGGCAGAGCAGATCTGCTGAGCAGAGAGCAGCGCTGGCTGAGATCTGCAGAGCGCTCACCCACACTTTCATTTGGTCTGTGACTTCAATAATAATAACAGCAATAATAATCATATTCTTCTTCTTTGGCGATCGTATGGTTTTAAGAATGAGTCTGTAAGTGACTGTGGAGGCCAAATCTGGATCCACACGTCCTTCCACAGTGGGGACATAGGTTTCTGGGCAGGAGTTGATCACAGTGAGGGTTTGCCAAGCGTGCCTTCCTCTTAGCGCGTTTCTCCCTTTTCTCCGGAGTTCAAGGATCTTCAAAACCCATGACACTTTTGGTAAAGGCTGTTCTCCAATTGGAGCACTCACAGGCCAGTGTTTCCCAGTTGTCGGTGTTTATACTACTTTTTTAAAAAAAGATTTGCCTTGAGAGAGTAGTACTAGTAGTAGTAGTAGTAGTAGTAGTAATAATAATAATAATAATAATAATAATAATAATAATAATAAAATATGCCACCCATCTGACTGCATTACCCCTGTGTGGCTTCTAACAAAATATCAAAACCAGTGCTATTTTTCTCAAAAAAGAGGTGTCAGAACACACCTGGCACCAGACCTGCTGCAGAGTGTTGGGGGGCATGTGAGCAGAGGATAGGGCCAGAGATGAGAGAAAGTGGTGGTGGGGGAGAGAGATCATATTATTGCACAAGAAGAAGTCCTTGCACTGATGGAATTATGTGCTTCACACTACACTGATGAAATATACTCAGAGTGGAGAGTGGATTTCATGCTCTTTATTCAGCTCATAGTGGTACGGAGGAATGGAGGTTCCCCCAGAATGTCTGCCTTATATACATTATTTACACAATGGGCCCCACGTGATTGGCTAATTCCAGGATTCTCCTGTAGGCCAATCAGGTTGCGGATTCCCTTCCACTGCATTCTGGATCCTATTGTTTGACGACCAATCAGACTGCTGCATCCTGAATCCTATTGTTCTAGGACCAATCAGACTGCTGCCTTTTGGATCCTATTGAACTCAGTACATAACAACTGAATACAACCTTGGGTTCCTAAATCCCATCGAAACCAATGGGCCTTATTTCCGCAAACATGCTGAAGATCAGGCTGGGTCCATCGCTCCTGGCACTGGGTCAACGGAGGGGCCTTGGCTCAGGTGGTTCTCAGGTAACCAGGTGCTGCCTTTCCAGATCTCTTTCTGCAGGCTGCGCTGTCGTTCCCCTGCCTCTGCCCCGTTCCCATGGCTGCGCAATCTGGGTCGCTGCCTGTTGACTTTTCCAAAGCTCTTACCGTGTTTGAACTCTCCAATGGATGCAGCAGAGGGGAATTTAAAGAGCAGGATTGTTTGCTCCCACTGTTGACTCACTCTGTGACTCACATCTGGCCCACTCCGAACAGGTGCCAAGGCTCCTGAGGTTGCCAGGGCTGTGTTTGCCCAGGTACTTCTGGGCAGGCTGGCTTTTATTTGCCTGCACCCAGAAGCTCCTGGGCCATCTGGCACCTTGAGAGATGCTCCATCAAGGGATTGTGCTAGAAAGCGCATGGGAGAGACCCGTCCCCTCTTGAGCAGCGCTGGCTGGCATCTGGCAGGATGGTGGCTCTGAAGTGAGCGATGGAGACACAGTAACCAAGAGGCAATTAATTTCATTTTGGAGGCTCATGCAAGGTGGGCATCCCTAGGAGGGGACCAGTAGGTGCCGGAGAAGATGCCAACCAAACTTTTCATCGTCCAAATCAGGGAAAGTTCCAGCTCAGTTTGCTTTTTAATGCATAATCAGCTCATTCACATTTCCTCAAACAGTAGAGAAACTGAAATTCAGCCTTGGAAATTCTTGCTTCGCTGAACTATGCTCTGCAACCAAAAAATGTGTATATTAGGAGAAAGCATAGGCACCAATTCTATGGGGTTGAGGGCAGCTCAGCCCCCTCAAAATATGTGGAGACAGGGTTGAGCTGCCCCAATCTTGAGGGCCAAGACCCTGCAGGCCTCCCCATGATGGTGGAGGGCCCCTACTTGTTGTGGTGGTGGAGCACCTCGTTGGACCTTGTGGCCTCCTCCCAACGTGTGTGACAGCACACATGTGTGTCATGCGTGTAATGTCACAGGGCAAGTCCCTAATGTCCCATGGAACTTGGCGCCTCTGGGGGAAAGTATGTGTAAAATTGGTGAACTGAACTTAAGTTTGGAGAAATGACAGAAACTGACCAACCCACCCGTCCCTAGTGGAGATGCTCTCCCAGCTGGCACCGTGGTTGTGGGGGGTGTGCAACCTGGACTGTCACAAGCAAAAGCCAAGATGGAAGGATTTTGCTTGGCTCTGGGCCCTTAACTTAGGTCACCCCAGCTACTGGCAGAGGCAGCTGGAAAAGAGACTTGGAGGACACTTGAACCAGGTAATGTTTGTGGTCATGCCGTGAAGGGCTTGTTTTCTCCTGCCCAGCTCCACAGGCAATACCCACAGCAAGAAAACAGTGGAAAGAAAGAGCAGGTAAGAAGGCTGGACGTTTTCTCCACATTGCCAGCCTGAGCTATATCTATCAGCTGTTCATTTGTGTGTCTGTTTCCCTCACATCTCTTGAGCCTTTATTTGCGGATGTGTCTTGGTCCCGAAGGACCAGGGGATGTAGCAGCAGAGACTGGTAATTGCTCCCTGGGGAAGCGGAGGAAATCTCTGGGGGTGGTTGCATAACCGTGAGGTGGTGGGGGGGGGGGAGAGCGCTCCCTGCGCACCACAAGGGAGGGTGTCTTGCAGTTTGTGCTATCAGGGAAAAAGGGACCAGATGGGGTGGGTAGACTCAGAGAGGCAGAATTAAAAGCAGGTCTTTCGTTTTAAGTTTGCCATTTACACCTTGCCAGAAAGAAGGACCTCTCAGAGGATATTATGAAATGTGCAGGTGCTAATTCATGCGCATAGGTGCACATTTAGAACTTAAAGATAAACCAGCTGGCCCTGAAGCCATGCGTTGTCTATGTGCATCTAAGGACCCTCTGACTCTCTATTACAGAATCATAGAATTGTAGAGTTGGGAGGGACCCTAAGGATCATCTAGTCGAACCCCCTGCAATGCGGGAATATACAGCTGTCCCATATGGGGATCGAACATGCAACCTTGGTGTTATCAGCACCACACTCTAAGCAACTGGTTGGAGTGTTGGACCAGGACCTTGGGAAACCAGGGTTCAAATCCCCAATCAGCCATAAAACTCACTGAGCGACCTTGGGCCGGTCACTGCCTCTCAGCCTACTCTACAGCGTTGTTGTGAGGATAAAATGGGGAGAGGGGGAAGCCATGTATATCACTTTGAGCTCCTTGGAAGAAAGATGGGTGACATATCTTCAGGCAAAAACGTTTCTCTATAACCAGGCCTTGGGACACGTGTGGCACTGTGGGTTAAACCACAGAGCCTAGGGCTTGCTGATCAGAAGGTCGGTGGTTTGAATCCCCATGATGGGGTGAGCTCCCGTTGCTTGGTCCCTACTCCTGCCCACCTAGCAGTTCGAAAGCACGTCAAAGTGCAAGTAGATAAATAGGTACCGCTCTGGCGGGAAGGTAAACGGCGTTTCCGTGCGCTGCTCTGGTTCACCAGAAGCGGCTTAGTCATGCTGGCCACATGACCAGAAGCTGTACATCGGCTCCCTCGGCCAATAAAGTGAGATGAGTGCCGCAAGCCCAGAGTCGTCCACGACTGGACCTAATGGTCAGGGGTCCCTTTACCTTTATAACCAGGCCTTGGGCAGATGAAACATTCTGTGGCCCTTTAAATGTGTTCGTGGGGGGCGGGGTTTTTTGGTGTGTCATTTTGGTTTGCATTTTGTGTTTCCCATTTTGTAATTTTATGTTATGAACGACCCTGTGATCTTCGGATACAAATTTAACAAATATAAAAATAGCCTGGATCGTTCTGAAAGGCTTATCCTTAGGCTGAGTCAGGATTCACCAGGACTCAGTTTGGAGGGTTGCTGCTGTTTACTTCTGCCATCTTCCACATCCTCCTAGCTGAACTCCTCCTGGCACAGAAGCAACGCTGAAAATGAAAGTGCCCCAGACCATGTGCAGAGTAAAATTCTCTCTCTCAATCATAGAATCATAGAGTTGGAATAGACCACAAGGGCCATCGAGTCCAACCCCGTGCCAAGCAGGAAACACCATCAGAGCACTCCTGACATATGGTTGTCAAGCCTCTGCTTAAAGACCTCCAAAGAAGGAGACTCCACCACAGTCCTTGGCAGCAAATTCCACTGTTGAACAGCTCTTACTGTCAGGAAGTTCTTCCTAATGTTTAGGTGGAATCTTCTTTCTCAAGGACCTTTTCAGACAGTGATCTTGGCTATGTCTGTACCAGCTGGGATCCAAAGCCAGTGATGCAGTATTTTGCTTCTGAGTTTTCCTACTCTCAAGTTTGGGCTTTGATGTTAGGCAATGGAAATGGAGAGGGCTCAACAGCCTTGCTTCTTCTCCTTCTTTGGCGATCACTCGTAGGCCAAGTAAGATTGTCTCCCATGAAAATTGTTTTAACAGTGTGTCCGTAAGTGACTGTGGAGGCCAATTCTGGATCCACACGTCCTACCACAGCGGGGACATAGCTTTCTGGGCGAGAGTTGATCACAGTGTGGATTTGCCAAAGGTGCCTTCCTCTTAGCACATTTCTCCCTTTCGCCAGGAGTTCGTGCTTCTTCAAAATCCACGACACCTTTGGTAAAGGCTGTTCTCCAATTGGAGCACTTATAGGCCAGTGTTTCCCAGTTTTCCGTGCTCATAATGCTTTTTAAAAAAAGATTTGCCTTGAGAGCATCTTTAAACTTCTTTTGTTGACCACCAGCATTAAGCTTTCCATTTTTAAGTTCAGAATAGAGTAGTTCCTTTGGAAGACGATCATCAGGCATCCAAACAACATGACCAGTCCAACAAAGTTGACATTGAAGAATCATTGCTTTGGCACTGGTGATCTGTGCTTCTTCCAGTACAATTCCAGGCGATTTAAATTACAGTTTTATTACATATCATGTTATGTTACTTTACAGCTAGTTATGTGTGTGTTGTGGTGTTCAAAAGATGGTTCAGATAATGAGACAATAGTGGTGTTTGTTGTCTTCCAGTACACTGGCATTAGTTCACCTGTCTTCCCGAGTGATGTGTAGAAATTTTTGGAGACACCATTGATGGAATCTTTCGAGGAGTTGGAGATGGTGTTTATAAGTGGAAAGAGCTGTGCTGCAATTGGCACTCAGTATCCTTTTCACCAGAGCAAACAGGGCAGGTTGGGTGCTCTAGTAGGAAATTCTCAGCCTACAGGTAGAATTTCTTTTTTCTTTATTTTTAAAAAAGAAAAGGTAAATTGCTAACTGATCTGGAAATAGGGCAAACTGAACTCCAAGCCTGGGGGCCGAGGGAATGGGGAAATGAGAGAGGATAAAACGGGCAGATTGGCCCATCCCTGATTGCACTGCATAAATACAGAAACACACTTCTCAGCATTGACAAGCCAAGAGAGCCTAGACAATGAGGCATTTGCTACAGAGATCTGCAATTTCTACTAATAGAGAAATCCGACCCTGGTAACCGCAGTTTGCATTCTCCTGTTCCTTTGTCTCTTTCTCCTCCCCCTCCTCCCCCCCCCACGTTTTTGTTATTCCTATATAATTGACACCGTGGCATTATACTGTCCCATTGATTGCCGCAATTCTGCCTCGTTTTTGACATATTTGTTCTGTCAATATTCTCCCTTAAGGTCAGGCGCTCAAAATCTCTGCATCACAGATTTTTAGCCTTCTAGGTGGTGGAGGAGCGCCCGCTCCCTGCGCTGTGTGACCATTTTGCCTGCCATTATGTGTTGTATTTAATCTGCGAGAGGCATTATGTCTCGGCTGATGCCATTTTGCGGCAACGAGTCTGAGCGTACCACACCGGGCATGTGTGTGTGTGTGTGTGTGTGTGTGTGTGTGTGTATGCAAGCACTGCCAATGCTGGCTCACAGATGAGAGCATTCATGTGGAGCATGACTTTGAAAAGTCATGCTCCACATGACACAGTCCCATCCACGTACTTGAATGTCTATTGGAGCATCTCTTGAAATACCACTTATCGATACCCAACAGGGCGCAGTGCTTAGAACAGCCTTTTCCACCCTTAGGTCCCCAGATGTCGTTGGAACACAACTCCCATCATTCATAGCCAGCACAGCCGGTGGTGAGGGATGATGGGAACCGTAGTTCCAGGACAGCTGGGGACCCAAGTTTGAGGAAGGCTGGATTAGCTTGTCAGATTAACTCCCCACTCGGCCATGCAGCTCCCTGGTTAACCTAGGGCCAGTCACTGCCTCCTAGCCTCGGCTACCTTGCAGGGCTGTTGCAGAGATTAAAGGAGGGTCGTAGAATTGTAGAGCTGGAAGGGACCCTAAGGGTCATCTAGCCCAACCCCTGCAATGCAGGAATCTCAGCTAAAGCATCCACGGCAGATGGCCGTCCAACCTCTACTTAAAAACCTCCAAGAAGGGAGAGTCCACAACCTTCCAATGGAGACAGCTCCACTGTTGAACAGCTCTTACTGTCAGAAAGTTCCTCTTGATGTTGAGCTGGGATCTCCATTATTGAAACTTCACACCATTGGTTTGGGTCCTACCCTCCAGAGCAGGGGAAAACAAGCTTGCTCCATCTTCCATGTGACAGCCCTTGAGATATTTGAAGATGGCTATCCTATCTCTTCCCAGTCTCCTCTTTCCCAGGCTAAACATACCCAGCTCCTTCAACCGTTCCTCATCAGGCTTGGTTTCCAGACCCTTGATCATCTTGGTTGCCTTCCTCTGCACACCTTCCAGCTTATCAACATCCTTCTTAAATTGGGGCGCCCAGAACTGGACACAGGACTCCAGGTGGAGTCCAACCAGGGCAGAATAGAATGGTGGACAAGGTTACAGGTTCGATCCTTGTATGGGACACCTGCATATTCCTTCATTTCAGGGGATTGGACTAGATGATCCTCAGGGTCCCTTCCAACTCCACAATTCTATGACCGCTGATCTGATTCAGTATAAAGCAGCTTCCTCTCTTCCTGTGGTGTCAAAGAGGACGACAGCGGTGAAGTCTCTAAGGATGCATGAATCCATCTATTTCTGGTCTGTGTGAATTTCACAAGTGCCCACCCAGGTATCCATTTCATCCCATTTCCACATTAACCTGCCAATTATTACTTCTTTAAATCTGCACACCGGTTCCCATTTCAATACATATTTCAGAATGTATTTTTCAAAGCATTTTTCTCTCAAAAGATGAATTCTAAATGCCTTTTGATCTTTCTTTCTTTTCTTTCCTTTTTTTTAAAAAGCCCGACAGCTGCATTGGTACATTTGCAAAGTGCAGAAGCTGGTGGATAATACCACTCCCAATCGGCAGATCCCGTCAGTTCGAATTGACATTCACAGCAATTGAATCCCCCAAGATCTCTACTAGAGGCACAGAAGCAGGACAGTGATCCCCACTGGCAACTTTTCTTTGAGGGAAGAATTCCACCTGCCAGCCATGGAACTGACCTTGCCAGCATATTGGCCCAGGTCACATAATTCCACTCTAAGAGTCTCTCTTTCCATGCTGGCCCAGCTTAGATGACCATCCGAGGCTTCATAAAACATATTCTGGGAAGCCACAGATACGTGTGGGTCTGAGAGTGTGGGCCTTCTCCCTCTTCCATTGTGCTTTGGCTTTCCATCAAATATCCTGTCTTCCATTAAGCTAGAGTTTCCTATTATGTCCAAACTGGGGAATTCTGGCTTAATAGCTCATGATCAGCTATATGCTGGTGACGCACAGCTCGACTTCTCTTTTACATCTGCAGGTGAGCCAGTGGATGTGCTGGACCAATGTCTTGCTTCGGTAATGTCTAGACAAGAGCCTACAAATTGAAGCTCCGTCCAGATAAGACTGGCGCACTCTTACTGGGTGGATCCTGAGACCGGCTGGATGGGAGGGAGCATCGCGAATTCCTCGCGGCGCTTTTTAGCGAAACGCTCAGAGTCCCAGGTTTCTTTTCAGTGCAGTTTTTTTAATGTGAGCTATATACAAGTATTTACAAAAACAGTCCATACAGAGTACCGGCTCCTTAAGGCAAACGAATACTCTCCACCACAGCACCACCACACCACTGCACAACCACCACAACCAACCTTACTGTTGAACAGGCTTTCCTTTTTAAAACAGGTGATAGCCAGCCTTGGATATAAGGGCACCAGGTTAATGTGCCAGGCTAATAGGGAAAAAAAGACTGACAACCCCGGGACCGGGGGGAGGGGACGCTGGAAGAAGACTGGATGTTTTTTTTCTCTATTGTACTTTTTTTGTATTACTATTACTAGAAATGTTTTATGAATGTTGGGAAAATGTTGAAATGAAATTACTTGGCTCTTGTTAAAATGTTTAAAGAATTTGGCAAAAAGGTAATGGTTATGAGAAGTTGGTAAAAAAAGATTTAAGTTTTAAGCTCTAAGGTCAGTTTTATAAGACAAAATGAGAATAGAGTAAGGTAACGTAATGATAAAATATTATGAATTATGGAAAGGATTTGCTGCGACAATTACTAATCAAGATACAAGAGATGGGAGGAGGAGGAGGTCATGGAAAGAATGTAATGGAAATTGGAGAATTTGAAAAGGATGGTTTATTTTTTCTTTTTCTTCTTATGTTTTTCTTTTTTTTCTTTTTTGTAATTTTGTCTTTTTTGGTGTAATTAAAAAAAAAATTGTTTCAATAAATATCATTTAAAAATAAAAATAAAACAGGTGATAGCCAATCACATTAATCACATTCCTGCTGAGTCACTCTGACCCAGCAGTTCACAGAGTATTGCATCAGCCTGTTGAAGCCTGCCGACTTACTCAGTATCCTGCGAATCCCAACAGGGAGGTAGCCTGTTCCAGATGGGGTTACACTCCTTCTGAAGGAGCAGCTACATAGATGAGGGTACTCCTGTGTTGAGCCTCCCTGGGGAGTGTTGGCTGATAACGCCAAGGCCAGTGCCTCCCCCCCAACACAGGTGTCCTGTCATGCTGATGTGACCCATATCCAAGGACATGAGCACACGACTAGCAGAGTCCAAACAGAAGCTGAGCCTTGAGGTGTACCATCTAAGCCTAATTTATTGCACACAAAATCAAACGTAACTCAACAAAGAAAACATGGCTTCTCTCTCTGTCTTTCTTCCTCGGAGACAAAACTGCAAAGGCAATAGCTACACAGAGCGGAACAACGTATCTCAATTTCCGCTCACAAGACTCCAACAATCAGTGCTGGAATATAAACACAGACATGTGCCATATAACAATTCCACACATCTGCAGCACAGAAGGAATGGAATTCCCAACAGGGAGAGCTTTCCACAAGTCATGAACCAATGCAGAAAAGGCCCGTGCTTGTGTTGCTGCCCTTCAGACCTCGCATGGAGGAGGCACACGGAGAAGAGCCTCAGATGATGATTGCAGGGTCTGGGTTGGTTCATATGAGGAGAGGCGGTCTTTTCTTCTTCTTCAACATCTTTATTGAAAGTTCCAAAAGTATATAATTATATGTGCACTAAACATGGTGAGCACTGGGAGCCAGTGTGGTGTAGTGGTTAAGAGCAGTGGACTCATAATCTGGTGAACCGGGTTCGCTTCCCCGCTCCTCCACATGCAGCTGCTGGGTGACCTTGGGCTAGTCACACTTCTCTGAAGTCTCTCAGCCCCACTCACCTCACAGAGTGTTTGTTGTGGGGGAGGAAGGGAAAGGAGAATGTTAGCCGCTTTGAGAATCCTTAAGGGGAGTGAAAGGCAGGATATCAAGTCCAAACAACTCCTCCTCCTCCTCCTCCTCCTCCTCCTCCTCCTCCTCCTCCTCCTCCTCCTCCTCTTCTTCTTCTTCTTCTTCTTCTTCTTCTTCTTCTTCTTCTTCTTCTTCTTCTTCTTCAATAAAAAAGAGAAAGAGAAACAGAATCAGTGTAGAAGGGAAAATAAAGGGGGGGGGGAGGAGGGAAAAAACCACTAAACTGTATATTTTACAAGGTTGTTATTGTACTTCACCAGATCTTAACCTATTACAGTATTTGAAAGAACAGATTCCAAATATCATTGAATTTGACCATGGCAAGTCTGCGTTCATATGCAAGTTGTTCATATGCTGCGAGTTTGTATAAGTCTTCAATCCAATCGTAGAAGGGAGCCGCATTTTTATTTTTCCAATTCATCAGTATCAGTCTTTTTGCCATGGTCAGGGCATGGGGAGTCCACTCATATTGTCCTTTCGTAAGGTTCCATGTGCTGGGTATATAATTCAAGAGGATATTTTGCTCTGTAAATGTAAGGTTGTTCCATACAGTTCTGTTGACGGTTTCAGTTACCTTCTGCCAAAAAACAATATAGGACAATGAAAAAACATATGTTTTAGAGAAGCATTATCCCTATGCATCTCCAACTGTTATATACCTTAGATACCTTAGGAGAGGTGGTCTTTGAGGAAAGGAGAGATTATTCACATCTCTCTCTCTCTCTGATGTATTGCCTCGATATATGCTTAAGTTTGTAGTGGTTGTTACCATGATTACTACTTATTCTTATTAATTGCCTTTATATCCCATCTGTTTCTCCATAGAGCTCAAGGTGGCATCCATTATTCTCCTATGATTCCCTTGGGAGGAGTTGGACTCTCCTTCCCTGGAGGTTTTTAGCAGAGGTTGGATGGCCATCTGTCACAGACATTTTAGTTGAGATTCTTGCATCTCAGGAAGTTGGACTGGACGACCCTCGGAGAATAGAACATCCCTATTTTCATTGGAGAAATTTTGTTGCAGGGTATGCCCTTCTCTGCTGGGTGGAAGGAGACCCTGGAAAGCTACAGTTGCTCAGTTGACAGTGCAGCTGGCAAGGTGGACCAGGAGTCTGCACTGGGATAAGGAAGCTTTCCTGCACTCTTATCTCTTATTGGGACGCCCTTGGCACTCGCCAGCCCTTGCATTTTGTGGGACTGGTGCCAGGGTCCTTGCAGACAAGTGAAGGGGGGGGGTGTTGCTGCCAGCCTCGGAGCCTACCCCCGGCTCTGCCCCTCCTGCTACCGTATTGGGTCCCCACAAGCAGCCTGGCTAATCCCCCTCCGATAACCCAGACGTTCAGCTAATCCTCCTCATTACCTCCCTCTAATCCGTAGTGAAGTATGACTTGTTGATGGCCGTTTTAACAGCTCCGGTCTCTCATCAACCGGCTCGCTTCGGCTCCTCGGGGGACCGAAAGGCTTTAGCTTGCGCTTTCCTCAAAAGGATGGCAAAGGCGGAGAGGCAGGTTGAGGCTGGTCCCCGAAAGGCCTTCCCACACAGAGGGAATGCGGGGGCTTCTGGGAGAACAGAACCGGCTATTGTTTCAGCTCCTGAGCTTCAAAAGCATCCCTTGGGAAGATCAGGAATCACAGCTGTCAGGGCTGGGGGCCCTGGTGATGTCGTCTTGCCTGCAGGACGCCCAGGAATACAGCTCCAAAAAGAGGGTGGTGCCTCGATCCATCCTCCATACTTTCTTCTCCAACTCTAGGGTTACCTGTGCTGCATTCCTTTGTTTCTCTGACCCATTCTGGATTATATATATATTACTGGGAGAATGCCTGCAATTATTTCCAGGGTTGAAGCACATGCACACTGGGTTGCTGCTTTAAGTTGCTTCTCCCATTTTGCATCTCTGCTAAATTACCAAAGCACATGTTTGCCTTGATAAAACACATCAAAGAAACAAGCCCTAGCAAACGGTGTGATTGTCGCATTTGATTGCATCAAAAAGACTAATCGACGGCATGCACACCATACATCTAAAACTCATCCCCGTGAAGAATCCTGGGCACGCATTGCGGATTACCTCTCACAGAGCTACAATTCCCAGTACCATTAAGACTACAGTTCCCAGGATTCTTTGAGGGAGTATTTTAAATTAATGGTGTGTGTGTACACAGCCTCTTTTTGTAGCGTGTTTTGCTGATGCACACATGAGCTCTTGCGGGATGGGGGGAAATTACTTTTGGGGGGTCTGAGCTTTTTCATCAAGCATCTATGTGCAATGGTATAAGATCACCGAAAAAGAGGATTGTGTTGCATCCTGCTAAATTCTACTCAGAGTAGACATGGGGGGGGGTAAAGAAATCTACGTGAGTTGTGTGCATTCATTTCAACCAGTCGGCTCTATTATTGCAGCCAAAATCTTCTGCGATTGGATTTGGCGCAGCAGGTTGTACAAAAAACCCGGGCAGTAGAAACAGAAATGCCTAAATGCGGTTGGTTCCACTTCCAACCACCTGGCCTTGTTTCTGAATTCCAGAACCCGTGGAGAAATTTGGAGCAGGAGAATTTCAGAAGCACCCCTTAACATAGACTGGGATCCCATCCAAAAGAAGTGACCCGTGGCCATTGACTCCAGGCTACTTGGGTCTTTATGAACTGCCAAAAAAAGTTAGTTCTGCATCAGTCCAACCTGTTTTTAACTCTTGCCAGGCATTTGCCGCCATGACTCGAGAGGCCACCTTATCCCTTATCTCCCCTGTGGGTCGCTGCGGTCTGGGGGCAGAGTTTCTCCTGCACGTCCCAGAAATCTCAGAATCCCATCTCAGGGTTGTGGGTTTGAGCCCCACGCCGGGCAAAAGATTCCTGCAATGCGGGTGTGGGCGTGGGTGGACCAGATGATCGTTGGGGTCCCTTCCACCTCTACCATTCTATGATTCTATTACTAGATAGTAGACCTTTGGCTTGATCCAGTGGGTCTCTTCTGACATCCTTATGCACCCACCCCAGCAAACAGCAGCTTCCAAGCAGTAACAGGAAGTCAGGGCTGTGTGTTGTTCTCCAAACTTGCACCCCTCCTCCCGCAGTTCTGAGGCTGAGCTGTGGTTCCAATTTAGCTGATCCCCCTGCCAATGCCTCTATCTCCCTAATCTGTTTGTCTTCCAAAGCCATTAAGCTAATGCAGAGCCCCAGTAACACCCCCTGCCCTAATCCTCACCTTGGCTTTCTCCCCAATTCCTTATCTGCTGCTTTTTTCTCTTTGCTTGGGAGTGCTGGGGGTGGGGACGCCTGTGCCCATTGCGTTCCAGAGAGGACAGCAGTGCCAGGATGGAGAGGCGATGGCAGGCGGAGGGAGGGAGGGAAGAGAAAGAGGAGAGGTGGTTGGGCTCCTCCGCCTGATTCCAACAGGCCCTCTTGCCACAACCTGCCTCCTTCCTCCGAGGAAGGCTGCTAATGGCTGCCAGGGTCAAAGGGAGCGCTTAATGGATTGCCAAAGCGGGAGGGGGGGGAGCGTTGACCTGCGAATCCAACTGAGTGGATCACCTTTCAGAAAAAGAGCCTTGCCAGCATCTCTGGGCCCTGGCTGTGGGGAAACGTGGATTCAATTAAGGCAATCTCTGGGAAGACGCAGAAGGAAGGAAGCAAAGGCAAGAAAGATGGCAGTGGGCTGCCAGCAGGGATTGCCCTGTGTGCCTCTTCCGGTGGCTCCCGAGGGTGCAGAGGGCAAAGGATTCTTCAGGCTCAGCAGGGATGTTGCCCAGGGGGTGGGGAGGGCAGGAAAGGGGCATAGGATGCATCCGAGGCAAGCGTTTAGGCTGGAATCGCTGCTCCCCAGGCACCAATGTGCTCCCTAGGCTCCCCAGGCCATCTCTCAGCCTAACCTACCTCGCAGGGTTGTTGTGAGGATGAAATGGGGAGGAGAAGAACCATGCACATCACATCGATCTCCTTGGAAGATAAAGGTGGTATGTAAGTGTAAATAAATAAATAAATCTATACTGTCGTTTTCTGTGGACAATAGACTTCCTATGCCTGCATTGAGTCTCCATAGCCCATATAATGATGTCCTCCTTCAAATCACTGCCTTCTCACACTTTCCTTTCCCTTGGTCCAGATTTTCTTTTACCCTCACTTTTTCAGGGTATTCCTGGTGGGATAAAATCCAGGAGGGGAAAGTATGGGAGGCAGTGATGTGGAAAATGTCAGTGGAGAATGACTGGAAGCACTGGAACCTTTCTGTGTCCAGATTAAATGACAGTATGGACGATCCCTCAGATGGTTAGATGATAGATGAAATAGATGATAGAGAGAGAGACAGCCAACAACCCCGTTCATTTTAATGAACTGTTTGCAAATTAAGTCCCCATCTGGAAGTACACACAAAAACGCCCAATCAGTGAAAATAACATACAAAAAACTGTGACATACTACTGATGGTTCAGCAAAAATGTGCATATTGTGGGGAAATGCATTTTCAAAAGTGTAATTTTTTTGGGGGGGGGAAATGTACACTGAAATGCTGATAAATTTTCATCAGATCTCTTTAAAAAATGACAAACTGATGTGGCAATGTGGGGAAGTGACCGAAGGATTGGAAAAACGCGGAACTAGGAAGAAGCAAAATGGACGTGTTCACCTGTCCCCGCACCTGAGTCTTTTCTCTGGGAGATGGCAGAAAGGGAGCTCTGGAGAAAGCCCTCCCTCCAGGGAGCCTCACGCTGGAGACCTTCCCAGGCCACAAAAACCACTCTGGGTTTTCCCCATCAGTGAACTCTGACAGCTGTACTCTCAGGGGTGGGGGTGGGGGGCAGAGATGTCAGCAAGGAAGGAGGAAGGAACAGGCTCCCTCCCTGTTTCATCCCAAGATGCTAGCTAGCAGGAAGGAATGGCATCTCTGCTCCCCGTCAGGAAATATTAATTCAGGGCTTAATCTGAACCAGCGTTCGCGGTCCTGTCGAATCTGGTTTCAATGCTGGGGCTCAGCCTGGAACTTGCTGCAGAGATTATAAATGTGCTCGACTATTGCAAGAACCTTCTTTCCTCTTCCCCTCTCCCTCTCCCTCACCCCGGCACCCCAGCCCTGCCCCTAGAAGGACTTCTGTTCCTGCAGTCTAATACAGTGGTACCTCTGGTTATAAACGCTTCTGGTTACGAATGCTTCAGATTACGAGCTCCGCTAATCCGGAAGTAGCTGCTCCTGGTTGCAAACTTTGCCCCAGGATGTGAATGGAAATTGTGCACCGGAGTCGCGCGCACAGCGGGAGGCCCCATTAGTGAAAGGATAAGAATGTTTCCAGCTTAAGAACGGACCTCTATAATGAATTAAGTTCATAACCAGAGGTACCACTGTGCTATGATATCTAAAGGAGGGGGGCAAACTTGGTGTGACCAGAGAGGGGGGTATAGGATTGCTTGCAGTTTTAGAGAGGTGCAATGGTATCTGTGCAGTGTGTGTTTGTGCGTTCGCAGGAGACCCAATTCAGAACGGGCCCTTGGCACTGGGTAAAGTGGGTTTCAGTGCCAGTTTAAACTTTGTGGAGGTCCTAGGCAGTCGAAATCTCGCCCCCCCCCTGAAGGAATGATCGCTGGGTGTGGAGCACACTTCCACCCACAGACAGCCTCAGTTGTCTGAACGCGTGATCTTCGGGTGTGGAGCACACTTCCATCCACAGACAAACCACAGCTGTCTGAACATCACATCCTCTAGCTAACCTTTGCTCTCTTAGTGGTCTGCCAAGCTCTGTCTGTGACCTTTGTCTCCTTCATCATGCATGGCTCAAGGGGAAAATGACGTGGTGGAAACAGGTGCCAAAATACCGGTAACTTTGTACCACCCCACAATCTCATGATTGGAAGATGTTTAAAGGTCACAGTCCAAAATGTATCTGACTGGTTTTGCATATTGTGCTAATAAAAAGAGCCTCCGCAGAGCTAGCTGGCAGCTTGCTTGTGCACAGCTCACCTGCATTATCAACTCCTGCCTCATGCCTTCACTTCACCCCACCTCACAAATTATCTCCTAATACTTTTTTAAAAAATTTACCAACCAACCATTTTAATAAACCAATATTACTTCAAGATAAAACTATATCATTTTCATCCATTGTTATGGGGCCCCTAAAAGGTGGGGGGTCCATAGGCTGCCGCCTACTATGCCAGTTTGGTAATCTGGCACTGGTGGGTTTAACCCTTTCCGTGAATCAGGCTTCCAAATCCAATTTACACAGACACACAACTCCAATACCTGAAGTTCGGTTTTCCTCTGGGAGGAGGCATAGTTACTTGCATGTTTCCCTGGGAGTGGGGGTGGGTTGTCAATAAGAACTTCATTAGATCCCTGCTGGACCAGGACCAGGGCCCATCTAGTCCAGCATCCTGTTCTCACAGTGGCCAGCCAGGTGCCTGTGCTGGTCCTGGGGGCTAACCGAGAGGCGAGGTCCGAGTCCAGTCCGAGGTCGATGGTGCGGTATGGAGGCTGTCCGTCAAAGCTGTAGCTGGGTCCAAGGCAGGGAGTCGGGTGGGGTCAGGAACTGGCAGAAACAAGCTAGCAACAACGTTGCTCCCGCAACCTGGGACTGGGGCTGACCGGCTTTTATCTGCCCCGAGGCATAGGGTGGCCCCGGTCCACAGGTGACTCGCCTCTCCTGGCCTGGAGGCAAGCACTCCTCCTGCGGGAACTTAGTTCCCTCCGCCTCTCTGCCCTGAGCCTCTGCAGCTCAGGAGAGACTGGAGGCTTACCGGACCCAGAGGCAACCTCCTCTTCCCCTGATGGGGCTGAGAGTGGAGCACCTGCAGGCAATGGGTCCTTCATCACCTCAGGGGCCAGAGCAGACTCAGCTGGTGCCTGCACCTGAGGATCCAGCACAGGTGAGGACCCTTCAGGCTCAGCTGGTTCTGGAGGTGGGGACTCCTGTGCAGGCTGGGATTCTTCAGGTTCAGCCTCTGAGTCTGAATCCCAGGCCATCACATGCCTGTGGGAAACCAGCTGGTAGAATTTGAACACAAGAGCACTCTCCCCTCCTGTGGTTTGCAGCAACTGGGATTCAGGAACATTGCTGCCTCCAGGTATGGAGGCAGAAGATAGCTATGGTGGTTAGTTGATAGTCTTATACTCCATGAATGCAGGCAGAAGGTTTCTTCTCCTCCCCCTCCCTCAACACCCCTGGCCACGTCATAATGTCCGTATGGCAAGAATGGGGGATAATGTGTTTGGATGACATGTACTTTGGCAGAAAGAAAGATGACCATTTAAATGTAGGGATCACAGGGCGGGGTTAGGGAAGGGCAGAAAACATATTGGGAAACTTTGTTCTTGTCTTAGTGAAACTCTTTCCTCTTTTCCTTTTGGCTTTTCTTCAAAAGCCTTCAGATGTTTTACCTTGGGAGAAACCTTCACATTTGCTTTGGATTTCACTTCAGGTGAAATGTCAGCAGCAGCACTATTTGGTAGGGTGACATATCCTGTACGTGCCCTGAGATGCGTGAAGTCCATAACTCATCACATCCTGGCCCCTTCCAAAAGTTTCAGACCTTCGACGAGCTGCAGTTTTTGTGTGTCTCCTGCAATTTCACTAGACCTTCCTCCCTTTTAAGTTATTCATTCATTCATTCATTCATAGAATTTGAAGGGACCATGAGGGTCATCAATACAGGAATCTTTTTGCCCAATGTGTGTCTTGAACCCACAACCCTGAGATTAACAGTCTCACGCTCTACTTATTGAGCTATGACCATGCCATTCATTCATTCATTCATTCATTCATTGTCCTGTCTTTCCACTACACAGGGAAGCTAATGATAAATACAAAATCTTTATGTCGTAAGGGCTAGAAACTTGGCATATTTTGATTTTTAAAGGGAAGATACAATTCTTGGGATGCTGATTTCTGCACACCAGGCCAAATAATGTGGCTGTGAAATTCCCTTTGACAGATGTGAACATCCACGTGCACGAGGACAGCAATTCATCACAACTTGGAAAATATTGGAAGAAGCTATGGGATGACCTGGCACAGTACAGAGGCTCTGAGACTGACCTGTGAGGCTGAGAGTGCCTGATTAAAACCTCATCTGTGCTATGAAACCACAAGAGTGCCCTTGACAAAATCCTAGCTTTTAGTCTCAGCAACTCATCCTCCAACAACATTGATGCACCTCCCAGGCTGTTGGAAGGCTAAGGGAACTGATGAATAGAACCACAGAATCAGAATTTTTTCCAACACACAACAGCATTCCATCATTGTTCAAAATGTATTGGATCAAAGTGAAAGTCTAGGACTGTGAGCCTTCATCTGTTAAGCGTTGCAATGAATTCACCCAGCGTTTAATCTAAAGGTTCAAATGCAAGTTAAAATTGGTGCACTGGAGTGGACTTGGATTCATCTTGCTAAAATCCTTAAAATAAATAAAATCAGCAGCCAGAGTCACACCGGTGCTTGACTTGGCACTTGTCCCACTCTAAGCCCCTGTGCATCTTTTTTTGGTGTCCATTCCATTTCAGGTGACCCTTGGGAAGCTTCCCTCTCACTTTCTGCATCTTCTCCATGGAGCGCAAGGCCAGGAACTGACCTGCAGAGATCAGCCTCCCAACCAGATGCCTTGTCTCATGGCCGGCTTCCTCCAGCTGTTCCAAGTGATGGACGTGACTTCTCCCTGGGCCAGATGTGCAGCGAAGCGTTCCCATGCGCCAGGTGCTGTGACTGATGTATGCGCATCGTTACGGACCTGGCAAAGGATGAGAGATGAGGCTGGCTGCAAGCCGAAAATGCATCCTGCACACTTCGCGGGCGGACACTTTTAAGCACACCAAAGGCTCCAGAGCATGCCCACTTTGTCTCTCTCTGTAGGGCATTTTGCCATTGAAGGCTTTCAATGCTTCACATATAATATAATATTGACCATCACTGCAGTGCCTTCGTGCTCATTGGACAGGAAACAGGAAGCCAGGAACAGGTTCACGTCTTAATGGGGTGGTGAAAAGCCAGGAGGGGAGTCAAGAAATGCAGCGAAAGAATGAGTCTCAAAAGCACCTGAGCTTATTGAAGCCCAACACATTTTTAAAAATGCAATTTCCTTTTCCACGGGCAATTTGGGGAAGCATGCAACTTGATTCTAGGCTAGGCGTAGACATAACGGTCTAAGTTTGATCAATTTTGCACATAACTGACACAAACCATCTTATCCAAACTGAGTGCAGATTTCTGGAGGCTGGGCTTCTCCTTTTGAAAAAAGGACTTGCATTTTATGAGGTCGTCTGGGAGCAGCCTCTCACCATTCATCATTTTTCTTTTTACAGATAGAAGCTGCAGCAGCAGCTACATACCTAGGCATCAGGGCCACAAAATCCTCCAGGAGGCCAGGGCCTGATGACTTGGTGACTGTCCCTTCCTCCAGCCTTGAATGGGCAGTGCCCCTGGGTGGAGAAAGAGGTGGCTGCTCCCATCTATCTGGGGCTGAAAGCAGACCTTGGACCTCTGCAGAACAATGTTCCAGTATGTGCATCAGTCTGGGAGGCAGGTAGGGAAGTTTGGTTTCAGTTTGCATTTTAATGCAAACCCACCCAATTTGAAATTTCCAAAGCTATTTGTGAACTGAAATGCAGCCATCCTTCAAAAATTCACACATCTCTAGATTTTGCGGTGCAGTTCTCCATCAATGTGCTTGTTAGGGGTCTATCTATATCTCTATCTCTATCTACCTATCTATCTATCATCTATCTATCATCTATCTATCATCTATCTATCTATCTATCTATCTATCTATCTAATCTATATCTATCTATCTATCTATCTATCTATCTATCTATTATCTATCTATTATCTATCTATCATCTATCTATCTATCTATCTATCTATCTATCTATCTATCTATCTATATCTATCTATCTATCTATCTATCTATCTATCTATCTATCATCATCAATCAATCATCTATCTGTCATCTATCTATCATCTATCATCTATATCTATCTATCTATCTATCTATCATCTATCTATTATCTATCTATCATCTATCTATTATCTATCTATCATCTATCTATCTATCTATATCTATCTATCTATCTATCTATCTATCTATCTATCTATCATCAATCAATCATCTATCTGTCATCTATCTATCATCTATATCTATCTATCTATCTATCTATCTATCATCTATCTATCTATCTATCTATCTATCTATCTATCTATCTATCTATCATCTATCTATCTATCATCTATCATCTATATCTATCTATCTATCTATCTATCTATCTATCTATCATCTATCATCTATCATCTATCATCTATCATCTATCATCTATCATCTATCTATCTATCTATCTATCTATCTATCTATCTATCTATCTATCTATCATCTATCTGTCTATCTATCATCTATCTATCTATCTATCTATCTATCATCTATCTATCTATCATCTATCTGTCTGTCTATCTATCTATCTATCTATCTATCTATCTATCTATCATCTATCTATCTATCTATCTATCTATCTATCTATCTATCTATCTATCTATCATCTATCTATCTATTTGTGAATGAAACCTGTGAATATGCACTATTAGGCAAAACCGTGCATGTTAGGAGAAGGAGACAAATGCTGACAAACAGGAATGAATTTTTGGTTTTCATAAAAGCCAAAATAATGTGGAAATGTGACACACACACACACAGAGAGAGAGAGAGAGAGAGAGAGAGAGAGAGAGAGAGAGAGAGAGAATCTGAGGAAAACTGAAATGGGCAGATCTGTAGCTCTGGAACATACCTGAATCAAGAAGCATCCATTTTTGGGTTGCCCCTGAATAAGGAAAGTGCATTTCCAAAATGTGTTCAATAAACCCAGACACTTGAGAATCAACCAACCTCTCTCTCTTGTTCCTTTTCTTCTTACTGGATAATTGACTAGACCTTTTGCATTTATTGTCAAAATTGTCTAAATCTTGTGCATTTATTTTTCTCTTTTTGCGAGTAAAAAGGACGAGAGACTTAAAACAACCCCCCCCCCCCAAGAAGCTGGAAATTAAGGACAGAATCCAGAACACGGCCATATGTCTCTGCTCCTTACAACTTGGAAACACATATTGCGTGCATTTGAGAGCAAAGCGTGGGCAAACCTTTTGCCACTGCTTGGTTAATCTTTTGCAAGGGACTACATACAATTGTGTCAGGATCTGGATGGAGACAGTGGGCCACGTGACACTTTGCTGCTGGGACTTGCGAGAGGGCAGAGGTCAAGTCAGCTCCGTCCTTATTCCAGAGCTAAAATTAGTCGGGTGATGCAGCCGTCAGCAGCCCACCCACCTGTCACAGTCCTGTGGGAAAGTTTCCTCTTCATTCTAGCTTCCTGCACAGAGAACATCTATCTTCCCGGCTCTCCCCGATCCTGCTGCAAAGGCAGAGCGCTGATAAAGCGTCAGCACGAGGGAGAAAGTCTTCCAGCAACACTTGGAGCTGCTGAGGAGTCTTTGCCCATCGGCTAAGTCAGTCAAGGCCCTGGAATCTGCCGGGTGACAGGGAGGCAGGGACTCCCTGGAAGGTGGTGATGGCAAGAGGAGCCAAGGTCTGATAAGCACAGTGGAAGGTCCATTGGAGAGCATGAGCTCATGCCTGAGATGGAGAGATACGTGCCGACTCTTGAGGGTCCCGCATTCTGTCTCTCTTGTCCAATGATACGGCCGGTGACAGTGAGGAAGCCAAATAAGGAAGCTTAGAAGATACCTTCCTGTGGGTGGGGCATGTTGCTCATTTGCATCTCTTAACCAACTGAGAGGTGTGCTCATTTAAGGTATGCTTAAATAGGTTAAGACTGGGGTGGGAAAATTTGGCTAGTACGCCTGATCCATACCTACCCTCATTCCTGTATTGCAGGGGGTTGGACTAGATGACCATTGGGATCCCTTCCAACGCTACGATTCTGTAATTCTAATCTTTTATTATTCATATTATTAATCTTATTTTTGATTTTCAGGTTTATACGTTTCAGTTATTTTACAGCCATTTTAACATTTCAGAACTGGGCTTCCTTCCCCCTCTTTCTGCGGTTCCTTAAATTTATTTTTAATTTCTTCTGCATATCTAAATTAACTTAATTTGTTCATTTATTCATCTACTTTAAATATTTACTCTTATAAAACTGCAGGTTATTACAATAATCCCGCCAATGTTCTTCTCTGTTTACAATTTGTCTGTAAATATTCAACCAACCATTTCCATTCTTTAATAAAAAGTTTGTTATCTTGATTTCTATTTTTTCCGGTTAGTTTCGCCATTTCTGCATATATTCCATAAGTTTTTGTATCCATTCTTCCTTTGCTGGGACTTCTGCTCCTTTCTGTTGTTGAGCAAGTAATATTCTATGCATGAGTCTAACCCCCCCTGGGCCAACTTTGACAGATGGGTGGTGCTTGGCCATGTCCACAGAATGGAAGATGGCAGGATACCCAAGGACAGGGGTCTGCAACCCGCGGCTCCGGAGCCGCATGTGGCTCTTTTACACCTTTGCCGCGGCTCCGGGGCGGATACTAGCGAGGGGAGGAGGCGCATTGTGCACCCCGACACTCCCCACTGTGGCGGGCGCTGTACTGGCTGTGACGTCGCATGGGGGCGGTGCATGCGTTAGTCACGCACCATCCCGATGTCACCTTCCCGCCTGCTGTCAGATCGCAGCTCCGGAGATATATTTATTTTAAATGTCGCAATGGTTTTGCGGCTCCCAGGTTTTTTTTCCTTCGGAAACGGGTCCAAGTGGCTCTTTTTGTCTTAAAGGTTGCAGACCCCTGCCCAAGGAGGTGGCTGTCGCTACAGTTCTTGTGGGAGTGCGCTGCATGCACGGCTTTCAAGCCCCAGCGATTGGCTGATCATGGGCGCCTGCAAGGCTGTCCCTTTACCTGTGTAGAGCAGGTGCGCATGGCTTGGCCAAAAGCACCTGGTCAGCCAGATGGGGCTGCCATCATATCAAGCTGGGAACCCAGGAAGGTCAAAGATCAGGATTTGTGGGCTCCTGCTCAGCTGGCAACCCTAGTAGATAACACAGCCGTAGAGCTATAATGGGTTCTCAAATGCAGCCATGGAAAATACCCAATATGGGGTTTTCGTTTTGCAAGTTAGTGTTGAAGGCATCTAAGAGTAAACTTCCAAAACGTTGCCCCTTAAGTCCCCCAGCTTCCAGGAGGCTCCCTCCAAGCTTTCAAGCTAGAAAGATCCAGCCCATTTTCCATGCTTCTTGACGTTCCCAGGGGAAGCAGTTCAGTGGGGTAGGTGTCTTTGTGCGTGGGAGAGAACTGAGGGCTTTGGGATTAGCTCGGCTGCCATTCCTTGGGGCTGGCCCTGTGGGTCTCCCTTCCTACATATTTGTGTTTGTGTGTGTGTGTGTGTGTGTGTGTGTGTGTTTTCTTGCCTCTATTCTCCCACCCTCTACCTTGGCTCCCCCTCCCTCTCTCCACGCCTCTCAAAGCCAATTCAGCTCTGCTCTTTTCAAGCGCTCTGAAACAAAACGGCTCAATTAGCGGGGGCATCTCCAATGGAGCGGCTGGTCTCCTCACCGCCGCCTCTTAATGCTTTCATTTCACGGTGCCAGTGGGGGGGGGGGTGGACTTCAAGGGAGGGGGCGCACAAGGGGGGTGGAAGATTTAGCGGCGGCAGTGGCTCTGCCCTGCCAGAGGAGCTGCCTTTCCATCATGCCATCTGCTTTGGGTGCGCAATGAGCAAGGTGGCAAGGCTTGGCATTGGTTCCTCGCAGCCTCGCTCCTCCTGGGCCCAGGAAGAGGTGACTGCCTAGGAAGGAAGCCTGAGAAGCATCTCCTGCACCTTTGAAAGCGGACGGCACTTTTGCCGCAGCAGTTGCCACCCACAGCCGGCCTCTGGGACCTCTCCACTTTAACAAAACAAGCAGACCAACCCAGAAACCAGGAGGTATGGAAAGAAACTGGCATCTTCCCTTGGAGTGGGGCTACCTTTGAAGCTGACCTGGAAACTACAACTAATCCAGAATGCGGCAGCTAGACTGGTGACTGGGGGCGTCCGCCAAGACCACATAACACCAGTCTTGAAAGACCTACATTGGCTCCCAGTACGTTTCCAAGCACAATTCAAAGTGTTGGTGTTGACCTTTAAAGCCCTAAATGGCCTCAGCCCAGTATACCTGAAGGAGCGTCTCCACCCCCATCATTCTGCCAGGACACTGAGGTCCAGCTCTGAGGGCCTTCTGGCGGTTCCCTCATTGCCAGAAGCAAAGATACAGGGAACCAGGCAGAGGGCCTTCTCTGTAGTGGTGCCCACCCTGTGGAACGCCCTCTCATCAGATGTCAAGGAAATAAACAACTACCTGACATTTAGAAGATATCTGAAGGCAGCCCTGTTCAGGGAAGCTTTTAATGTGTGACATTTTAATGTATTTTAAATCTTTGTTGGAAGTTGCCCAGAGTGGGGAAACCCAGCCAGATGGGCGGGGTACAAATAATAAATTATTATTATTATTATTGGAGTGGGCTTTTTTTTGAGCTGGAGCATGCCAGAGCGCAGCTCCAGCACCTCTCAGGTGGGCGCCATTGTGGGCTGGCGCTTCCCCATTCTGCTTTTTGCACAATTCACAGTGTTGGTGTTGACCTTTAAAGCCTTGGCCTTGTATACCTGAAGGAGTGTTTCCACCCCCATCATCCAGCCCGGAAACTAAGGTCCAGCTCCGAGGGCTTTCTGGTAGTTCCCTCACTGCAACGTTTCCAGGAACCAGACAGAGGGCCTTCTCGGTAGTAGCGCCCTCCTTGTGGAATGCCCTCCCAGCAGATGTCAAGGAAATATACAACCACCTGACTTTTAGAAGACATCTGAAGGCAGCCCTGTATAGAGAAGTTTTTAATGTTTGATGTTTTAATACTCTGGGAAGCCACTCAGGGTGGCTGGGGCAACCCAGTAACATGGGTGGCATATAAATAATAAATAAACTATTATTATTATTATTATTATTATTATTATTATTATTATTATTATTATTATTATTATTATTTTCTCATTTATATGCCACCTTTCCTCCGACGAGTTCAGGATGGCAGAAGGTCACTCAGGGAGCTTCATGGTCAAGTGGCAACTAGAACCCAAGCCCCCCAGGTCTTAGTCCAGCCCTCTAACCACTAATAATAATAATAATAATATTTTTTTTAATTTTTTTATAAGATATTTATTGAGATTTTTCAAGAAATTACAAAATAAAAAGAAAAAAGAAAAATACAAAATAAAGATAGTTAAAAACAATTCAGTCTTTCCGTCACATATTTTTCATCTGCTTATTTCCCGGACCTCCTCACGCCTCCCTTTTCTGTATTCCAGTTCAAATTGTTAATTCAGCAAATCCCTCCCCTCTTCAATCATCTTAATCTTCAATTTAAAAATATTATAACATTAAATTTTTACCTATTAATAACCATTTTCTCATATTCTCTTATAGCATTACAGCTAAAGACCACTTAGTTTCTATCCAACATCATTCTAACATTCATTAATTTTGCAGTATTTCTGTAGATAATCTTTAAACTTTTTCCAATCTTCTTCCACCGACTCTTCTCCCTGGTCTCGGATTCTGCCAGTCATTTCTGCCAGTTCCATATAGTCCATCACCTTCATCTGCCATTCTTCCAAGGTGGGTAGATCTTGTGTCTTCCAGTACTTTGCGATGAGTATTCTTGCTGCTGTAATAATAATAATTTTTAATACCCCGCCCTCCCCAGCCAGAGCCGGGCTCAGGGTGGCTAACACCAGTAAAATTACAATAACAAACAAACAAACAAACAAACAAACCAATTTAAAATACAGGTTAAAATATAATTTAAAATGCAGCCTCATTTTAAAAGTAGCCCATAGATCAAAACTATAAGGGGAGGGAAACATAAGGGTCAGACTGAGTGCAAACCAAAGGCCAAGCGGAACAGCTCTGTCTTGCAGGCCCTGCGGAAAGATGTCAAGTACCGCAGGGCCCTGGTCTCTTGTGACAGAGGGTTCCACCAAGTCGGGGCCAGTACTGAAAAGGCCCTGGCCCTAGTTGAGACCAATCTAACCCCCTTGCGACTTGGGACCTCCAAGGTATTGTCATTTGTGGACCTTAAGGTCCTCCACGGGGCATACCAGGAGAGGCGGTCCTAGACCACACTGGCTCACTATGGTCCTAGCTAATCGACTAGTTGGAGAAATAGAGAAGGCATGCTTGCCTGTTTGTTTTCAGAAGATTGATCCAAGATGACTTCTTGTCTCGTGGTCCAAAGGAACAGGATACAGCCTAAGACTTATCAGTCTAAACATCAAAGAGTTAGAGAGAAGTCAGCATAGAGATAAAGGCACAGGGAAAGTCTGGGAAGTTGGGTGTCCTTTAGTTTATCTGCCTTAACTCATGCAAACCTCTCAGCAAGCTGAGTTGACTTCCAACATGACTCAGCTTCTTAGGTTCCTGATTATTGAGAAA
This sequence comes from Podarcis liolepis, assembly GCF_965112155.1. NCBI lineage: Eukaryota > Metazoa > Chordata > Lepidosauria > Squamata > Lacertidae > Podarcis > Podarcis liolepis. The sequence continues at coordinate 95,506,048 of NC_139556.1, read as the reverse complement.
CTTTTTAAAAAAAAATTCCAGATGCCTGCTAACTACTATTCAAAGTGGCTTACATAACTATTTACCATAAATAAACTTCAGAGGGGAAAAATCTCAGCAATAAAGCATTATCTAAAATGAAGTAAAATAATGTGTTAAGACTTTGAAGCAGGATTTAATAAACGCAACACTAAAAGCAACTTCTGAAAGCCTCTGAGAATCTTTTTTAAAAAATGATCTCAACCTGTCCCTAAAGGGATACAATTATACAAAAAAGAAAAAGAAAAAAGGGGGGTAAACATAGTATAAACTATAAGACACAATTCAAAACTGCATTCAAAAGAAAATGGTAAAGTCTTTGCTTGTTTGGCGCCTTGTTTATTTGCAGGTGAAATATACTAGGAGTCGAGAGTGGATTTCATGCTCTTTATTCAGCTCATAGTGGTAAGGAGGAATGGAAGTTCCCCCAGAATGTCTGCTTTATATACATTATTTACACAATGGGCCCCCACGTGATTGGCTAATTCCGGGATTCTCCTGTAGGCCAATCAGGTTGCGGATTCACTTCCACCTGGAGCTGGGTTGGGTGGATCCTGTGGACCAATCAGACTGCTGCATTCTGAATCCTATTGCTCTAGGACCAATCAGACAGCTGCATTTTGGATCCTATTCAACTCAGTACATAACAGCAGGATACAAGCATTGCTGGCAGCCTTACACCTGCAATTCCTGCAGAAGGACTTGGCATTGTGAGCCCGCAGAAAGGATGAGGACTAGTATTCTTTCGGTCTGCTGTGATTTCCCCTTAACTATTTGCCCCATGTGCTCACCTAGGCAAAAATTCCACCTTAACTCAGCTGGCAATTCCTGAAAACACCCATTGATCCTTCTCAATGATGAATGGAGTTTATAACACCATCAGAGCCAAGGCTTCTGTACAAACAGCTGGAACAGCTCCTCAGGGCAGGAATATCTTTAAAGGTCTCCATGAAGCTGTCTTTGAGGTCACCCCCCCTGTAATATTTAACATTCATTGCAGAGAATGTTGGGATGCAGAACTCTTAGATCCTACCCAGATAACACTGTGGCTAAGAGACAGAGCTGTGAAACAGGAGGTCCGTGTTCAAATCTTACTCCAGCCATGAACTTACTAGGGGGCCTTGGACAAGCCTCAGTCTCCTCATCTGTTGTTGTCGTTGGCATCCACCTGTCTTGGGAGACAACGGAGGAGTGTGCCTTTGGGGGTGAAACTGTTTGAAGATTACAGCACCTGCTGTGGCTGTAGAGACCGATACGGGAGAGAAATGTTTTGTTACAGCCGGGGCAGATGAAGGTGTCCAGTTATGCTGCTGCAGTTGCATGATGACATTTCTTCTCTCTGCGCTCCTCCCAGCGGTCATTCCTCCTCTGGTCACTGCTGTAGATAGACAATCTGACTGCCTGTTTCCCGGTGCTGAGGTCTGTCTACAAGGGTTTCCCACATGGTAGGGTTGATGATGCCAGCCTTCCTCGCCTGTAATGTGGGAGATAAGCCATCAGACTTGCTTGCGGTTGTTTCTGAGGTCTGCAGCTTCGAACACCTGAAAGCACCGTACCAAATTTAATATGATTTTGCACTGGATAATACAATACAGCACCAAAGTGTCCCGACAACCCTAAATAGTTTATTGGAGCAAATTATGTTTGCAGAACCCACTTCTTGCCTTTCTGGTGAACTTCCTGGAATTGGCTTTTTGATTTGTTTTGAGTCTCAGTAAAGTAACACTCCCCCCCTGCCCTGCGGCTGGTGTGAAGGGCTCTGGCAGCTCAGCACACAAAACACAGGGCCCAGCCGTCACCTCCCGCTGGGTTAAACCTCCGGAGCTTAGTCAGTGACAGTTTAACAATCAATTATGCTGAGTAGCAATTAGTGGAGGCGCTGACGAGGAGCCCTGTTAATTAAGAATCGATTGGCTCCCAAGGAGCGTCCTTGTGGGAGATTGGCTGTCCCTGCCGGGGAAGCCACAGGGGGCCAGCTTTTGGGGGAGATCGTGAAGTCTCCACCGAGGCGCCCAGCATGGAATGTGTCCAGAAACTGTCTACAAACATTAGCGGGGACTGTCAGCTTGCTTTTCCTTCTGTCCTCTGCTTTTTCATGCAGCAGGATTCATGCAAGAGGAACCATTCCTGGGGCAGAATTCATAGAAAGGGAACCCAAGAGTCAACTAGTCCTACCCTTTGCAATGTAGGAATAATATATGCACACATATAGACACACTGGGACGCAGGTGGCACTGTGGTCTAAACCACAGAGCCTAGGCCTTGCCGATTAGAAGGTTGGCAGATCAAATCCCCGCGATGGGGTGAGCTCCCATTGCTCGGTCCCTGCTCCTGCCAACCTAGCAGTTCGAAAGCACGTCAAAGTGCAAGTAGATAAATAGGTACCGCTCCGGCAGGAAGGTAAACAGCGTTTCCATGTGCTGCTCTGGTCTGCCAGAAGCGGCTTAGTCATGCTGGCCACATGACCCGGAAGCTGTACGCCGGCTCCCTCGGCCAGTAAAGCGAGAGGAGCACCACAATCCCAGAGTCGTCCACGACTGGAGCTAATGGTCAGGGGTCCCTTTACCTTTACATATAGACACACACAAACAAACAATGGGGCTGGCCACACGTTCAACCCATGGCTGTCGAAAGCTGGGCAGCCTCTGTTGTTGTTGTTTAGTCGTTTAGTCATGTCCGACTCTTCGTGACCCCATGGACCAGAGCATGCCAGGCTCTCCTGTCCTCCCGCAGTTTGGTCAAACTCATGCTGGTAGCTTCGAAGACACTATCCAACCATCTCATCCTCTGTCGTCCCCTTCTCCTTGTGCCCTCCATCTTTCCCAACATCAGGATCTGTCCCAAGGAGTCTTCTCTTCTCATGAGGTGGCCAAAGTCTTGGAGCCTCAGCTTCAGGATCTGTCCTTCCAGTGAGCACTCAGGGCTGATTTCCTTCAGAATGGAGAGGTCTGATCTTCTTGCAGTCCATGGGACTCTCAAGAGTCTGCTCCAGCACCAGAATTCAAAGGCATCCGTTCTTCGGCCATCAGCCCCCCGTGCTGTTCAGGGCAGCCTCTGCACAGTGAAGCAATTCCTGTCCAGAGCATGCCTTCTCCCCCACCTCCTGCACATGAGGACCTGGGTGGGATATGCAGCTCTTCTGTCTTTTCAGGATTCAGCTTCAGTGCGTTGACCCACATCCAGCCCATCACTGCCTCCAAGTGCCGGCCTAACACCTCAACCGCCTCTCCTGATTCAGATGGAACAGAGAGATAGAGTCGAGTGTCATCTGCATATTGGGGACCCTTCAGTCCAGATCTCCTCATGACAGCCCCTAGATGCTCCACAGCATGGGGGGTGAGATGGAACCCTGTGGGACAACATGGGGCAACTCCCATGGAACTGAACAGTAGCCTCCCATGATCACTTTCTGGAAACAGGAGGAGCAGAACCACTGAAGCACAGCTCCTCCAACCCTCTGAGCTGCTCCAGAAGGAAATAATCATGGCCAACAGTACCAAAAGCCGCTGAGAGATCAAGGACAGCGAGCAGCGTAGCAGCCTCCCCATCTGTCGCCTGATAAATGTCATCAACCAGGGTGACCAAGGCAGTTTCAGTTCCATGACCAGGCCCAAACATCAGGAAGAACTTTCTGAAGAGTTGTTCAATAGTGGAAAGGTCTCTTTTGGGAGGTTGTGGACTCTCCTTTCTTGGAGGTTTTTAAGCAGAGGTTGGATGGCCATCAGTCATGGATGCTTTAGCTGAGATTCCTGGAGGTCTCTTCCAACTCTCTGATTCTATGAACCCAGACTGGAATGGATTCCAGGAATCCAAGCATGCCTGAAGGCGGATTGCCACCACCACCTCAAAAGCCTTGCTCCAAAATGGGACATTTCCACAGAGCAATAATTGTTTAATGCTTCAAGGTCTGGGGAGGTCGTTCTGAGAAAGGGGCACACCACTGTCTCTTTCAAGGCAGATGGTACTTCCCCCTGCAGTAAAGCAGTAATCACTCCCTGGAGCACCTAGTCCACCTCCTAAGGATAGCTCTAAGAAGATATTTATATACTACCAGTTGTTGAATGTGGTGGACAGTGGTAACATGCAGTAGAATACAAAAATATACAACTGCAATTAAAATAAAGTTGTCATTTGGGGGATTTTGTGTTTGTTTGTTTTGTGTCGGCCACCCAACTCCATAAATGGGACCTGGGTGGGCTGACTCCTTTTTCCAGCAGCTTGTGCTGGGATGCCAGAGATGGTTTGGGGCCCCACAATACGGTTCAAGCGAAGGCCTCCCCCCCCCCTGTAATCCAGCTCTCTTGCCTCTATGCGAGGTCTTGTAGTACGTCAACTAATCCTGTGTTGTGCCACACAGCAGGCCCAGACAGACGCTTCTGTATGCAGAGAACACCTTTAAGCCTCATCAATCTTGCCTGACTTGGAACTGCCGCTGCCGCTTCTCAGGCTAGCGAGAGACTCAGGAAGGGAAGCGGAATTGGGGTCTCCAGCTTCCCCCCATAAATCACCGGGCTGCGATTAAGGGATGGAAGCAGAAGGCTCCGTCTGAAGCGGACAAGGCCCTTGTCGGACAGACAGGCCCTGGCTGAGGGCCAAGAAGGCCCTGCCTCACCGAGGACCCATTTATCTTGGCGAAACTTAATGTCAGGGAATGTTCAAAGGGATTCCTGTCTGATCCCAGCATAGAAAGGCATGGCTTGGGGGAAAACGGTATGGCCTGTGTAGGAACGTAGCCGATGGGACAGAAAACCGAGGACTGCATTCTGTTCCCTGGCCTGAGATTCCCCAGCCTTGGTTTAAGGTCTGCACTACTATTTACAGATTTAACCCACATCCACTTGCATGGCCTCCCTCTGCAAAAAGCCTTGGGAATTGGAATGCCGGGAAAACGTTGCAGATCTCTTAATGTGAGTGCCTACACACACACAAAGCTAGATGGGCCACAATGGCCTGACTCAGTATAATACAGCTTCCTATTTTGTCCAGTGTTCCTTGCAGGAAGTCCAGCAAGAGGGCTAAACAGGGTCAAGTTTATTCCAGTAATGTGCTTGTAAATGTGGGTCCAACTACCAAAAGAAGGTCGGGGGGGGGCAAGGAACTATGTGGACCACTGGTGCCCCCCTTTCCCTAACGGCTTTGAGCATTTCTTGGCTCCCATCCCCCTTTGGAGATGGCCTTGCCATCTTTTAGCCTAGCCTAGGAAGAAACCGTCCATCTTACTCACGGCATCTGGAGGACAAAACCAAGCATGACACCAAGAGTCTTATTGTGACCAAGCATAATCATGCATATCTAGTAACACTATTTTATTTTAATTATTAAACACAGAGCCGGAAAGGCGGTCATTAGCGTCCCTTAATTTTCTACATTGCAATTTCAATTTTCAGGGTGAAGTTGGAGCGGGTAACAGGAACGCTCTGCATTATATTCCCTGAAAACAACTTGCCCTTATTAGCTCATTTTTCAAAGGGGAAAAGAAAAAAATCACTTGCACAGCCTGCCTCTCTGGCCCCACGGAAGCACATATTTCCTCTGAACAAAGACATATTTTTGAAACTGGAGGCGTTGGGGAGTGGACATTTTTCAGAGCGTAAGATTCTGCCTTTGCAGAAAATATGGGCAAGCTACATTTGCAAGAGGTCCTTTGTTTATTAGGGACAGCACTCCCAAAATACGAGCAGCCCATAAACATGACGAAGAGGTAGCAACCCCACAACCCTACTCCAGCTGATAGCTGGATATTTGCCACTGAGACTACAAAAGAGGGCAGGGCATCGTGACAATGGTCTCTGTGCCACCATTACTCAACTCAACTCTTTGCCAGACTGGTCCAGGCCCAGTCGCAGCCTCCCCTCTCTGGTTCCCCTGATGACTTCTGCTTTCCCCATTTGCAAGGTCCCGGCAATGCCTTTTCCTTGTTCTCCCACGGAGAGAGCCCCAGGCTGGGCCTGTAAATCTCCGGCTCCTCTGAAATGTGCTTCGCTCATTTCCAAAACAAACAGGCCTCGAGCCCGCAAGTCGTCGTCTGGCCGGCCTAGCCTGATTTATGGTGTGCGACTCCCTCTGTCTTAGCGCTGTGCCGTGCTGAACTCGGCCCACTGGGAAGGGGTGTGGGCGTTAGGCAGCGGAGGGGTGGGAACTTGCCTCCGAACCCGTGGCCTCCTCACCAGGTGAGGCAGAAAGGAGCGGCTGACCCACAGCCTCTTTTGGAAGCAGGCTAAGAATAACAGGAATTGCTCCTCCAATGCAGGCCCCTTTCTCCAAAGCTGGCCCACACTAGTGAGGGGAAAGGAGCTGGGAGGGCTCTGCCATTGGGTTAGTGGAACATCTTTCCAGGATGCTGCTGTGCCCTGTCACAGGAGATCAGCCAGAGAGGGATGAGGGAAGTGAGATTCTGCTGAGTTGTGGATGCGAACTGGGTGGTTGGTCAGCAACGGAGAAGTTTCAGAAACCACAGGAGGGAAGAGTTGCTCTTGTGCTCGGATCCTGTTTGCGGGTTTCTCACCGGCCACTGTGAGAACAGGAGGCTGGACTAGGTGGACCATTGAATGGATCCACCAGTCTCTTCTGACATCTTCTTTTTTGACTTAGCCACCATAGAACACCATCACTGACTACAACCCCAGGGGCCTTTTGTCTAACCCAGCAGGCGAGCTCTTGCTGTGGTGCTTCATGCCCACCACGGCTCTGAAGATGGGAGCCTTGACTGAACAAGCCTTGTGCCTGGTGATGTTGCTTCATGAGGTGCTGGCACCTGAGTAAGACATTCCCTGGATATAATCCATTGCTAGGAGGGCTTGTGCAGAAATAGGTGCTTTTTCTAAGGTACCGTATTTTTTGCTCTATAAGATTCACTTTTTCCCTACTAAAAAGTAAGGGGAAATGTGTGTGCGTCTTATGGAGCGAATGCAGGCTTTCGCTGCACAGCGATCCCTCTTGCTGTTCTGGCTTCTGAGATTCAGAATATATTTTTTCTTGTTTTCCTCCTCCAAAAACTAGGTGTGTCTTATGGTCTGGTGCGTCTTATAGAGTGAAAAATACGGTACTTGGAATGGGCCTTTTGTTGTGCTATTACTTCCTCGCCTGGTGCTGTCTTGTCCATCCTCCCCCCCCTCCTGCCGCCACCGCTGCCTTTCCAACCGCAGATTCAGTTAGTTCTGCCCATCGGCCGCTTATGCATCAATATTATGGATGTGCAAGCCTTCTTCTCCCATTCACGGACGCTTTAGTCACGCTGCTAAATTGACAGATTGCAGATTACAGTCGAAGTGCCTCCAGTGCCTTCTTGCTTTGCTGCCCGTGTATCTCAGATGATATGACTGTAGCGAGCCTGAACAATCAATTAGCCGCTCTCGGTCATATTTATGTGCTAGATTAGAGATCAGGGGCTGTCTCTGAGCTTGCGTTTTACACCCTGGCGCTTCCATTGACAACAGGCTGCCCCAGACAATGAGGAGGAATGAACCCTACACTTACCAGCGGGATCCTTCGTGAAGCCACATGCGCTTCACGAAGGGAGGGTAATCTGCCATTCTCCTCCGCCTTGTTCTCCAGTAATGAAGGCAGGACCATGGCGGGTGGGCAGGGAACACCCTGAGTCATTAACATTTATTTTTCCAGAGGAATTGCACGGTGTCTCATTCATAGTTTTCTTTAGGCCCCATTTGCACCAGACACGTAAAGTGCTGTCATACCACGTTAAACAGCCATGGCTTCCCCCAAAGGATTATGGGAACTGTAGTCTGTTAAGGGCGCTGAGAGTTGTTAGGAGAACCTTAGAAAAAACTACAGCTCCCATAATTCTTTGGGAGAAGCCATGGCTGTTTAAAGCACTATCAATTCTGAAGAATTGCACATGCATGCACATGAAAGCCTATGCCCAGAACAAACTTAGTTGGTCTCTAAGGTGCTACTGGACAATTTTTTTCATTTATTTTGACTGCGTCAGACCAGCATGCCTACCTACCTGGATCTAAAGCACTCTCAGAGTGCTTTAACTATATGGTATGAACGTGGCGTCAGGTATGTCTGCACCAGCAAACATGTATGTGAACTGAGAAGCTTCTCATATGCCAGGCCTCCAAAGGCTACACACAGAGGCAACAGCTTTTTCTTCTTGCTTTTCAAGGAGCATGCAGGAAATGTGTACGATCTAAAACCACACCTTTAAGCCAGTTTCAAATCACTTAAATAGCCTGAGCTCCCCATAACTGCCAGAGCTCTCAGTTTAATAAACTCTGGAAGGGTAAGATCTTTTCACAGCAGCCTCATCAGCTTCACAAAACTACAATTCCAAATATTTTGATTTTTCTTTATTAGAAGGGCCTTTATGCTAGTTCCAATCTGGTATAATTTTGTAGCATAGCTGTGCCTTAATGATTGCTCCGCTTTCCTTTCCACCAGAGACAATAAAAAGAATGGGGGGGATGTGTTTTATATTCTGATATAAGCATTGCTTTTCTGGAAAGATGCATGTGTGTGTTTGTGTGTGTGTGTACTCACAGAAAGATATGCCATGGGCAATGGAGACTCAACCGCACCGCCTTAAATCCTCTTTCGGAGTATTGTCTCCCCAGCCTCAGTGGGAAAACAAATACGAGAGGAAAGCAGCACACCCTCTTGTTTCCGTGGGTATCTGAGTGAGGTATGGCATTATCCCTGCGCATTATGCTCAGCTGGGAGCAATGAGTGACCAATCGGTGCCACAGGTTGTGGAAGGCTTTCGTACACAAGCCTCTCCTTGTGTCCCCCTCACACAGAGGGCTTCCCTCCTACCTGCCTGCGTGCCCCGAGCAAGCGAGCACTGTCTCCTGGGGCTGCCCCGCATTCCTGCAGAGCGATAGCATCGCCTCCCAAACCCAGCGAAGCCCCTGCTGTTTGCATTAATATGCCGAGATCTTATCACCACTAACTGACAACATCTGGGCAGAGGCCCCTGGAAGGGTCTCTTTTGCCTGCGCTCTCTCTCTCTCCACCCAAGCAATTTCAGAAAATAACCCGTCACCCCCTCCCCCCCCCCACCTTGGCATATGACTGAGCTGTGGAGGAACTGGAGGACAGGAAGGCGTCCCGGATGAGGAAGAGGAAAGTGTGCCAGCCTTGGGGTACAGAAGGCACCCAGCGGCCACCGTGAGAATCAGACTTTTGCTCTCCTGTGGGACACACACTTCTCAGAGCTTTCGGCAGTCGGAGGGGACTGGCAGCGCAGGAGGGATGGCATTTCTGGCTACCCAGGCGTTGCTGCCAAGTACCAAGGCAGCAGGGAGTTTGTTGCAGTGTGGGTGCGGTGGCGGGAGCATTGAATGGGCTCTGCCACAGCACCAGCACTGCACTGGGCTCCCCATTGGATTGCCCCTCTTCCTCCCGGTAACTAGCAGCAACGAGCGGCATTGGGAAGCAGGCAGGGCAATGCTGCCCCCGACACCCCACCTAATCGGCACCTGCTAAGTTTTTATTGCAGCTTTCCGGGGTGGTGGAGCATGCTGCCCTCTTGCCACTGATGCAGTAAGAGACAAGGCCCAGCCTGGTTGGCTTTTGTACATGTGTGTGGAAGGCATGGGGAGAGACCATCTCATTGCAATATGCTCTGCACAGAGCTGCCCTTGAAGAGGACTCCAAAACGTCAACTAGTCCGAAGTCAGAATCATAGAATGGCTGTGTTGGAAGGGACCCCAAGGGCCATCTCGTCCAACCCACTGCAATGCAGGAATCCTACCCACAGCTGTCCCTGCAGCCGCAGTTCACAGGCAGGCTGGGATGAGCATGTTAGGACCTACCCCCATCCCTGCCATACAAGGGATTTCAGGGGTCTCAGTCCTTAACTAGGGTTTGTGCTCCTTTGGAGAATTGAAACGCATAATAGAAATATGGTTTATTCACTGATTTACACCTTCAGTTTGCAAGGAGGGAGTACAGATCTTACGGCATGATCATTCAAGAGGGGCTTGTACCCCACAGCAGTGCAGTCCTGAAGTCCAAGACATCTTTCCCAGCCAGCCTTCAGCCAGCCCGCCCAAGATGGATTCCCATCTTTTTTCTTCCTCCTCCTCCTTACCAGCAATCCTTGCTCAAGACTCTTCCTGTCACTGCACCCCCCCCAACTACCCTGGCAACCTTCCAAACCCCAGTCCCTGTTCACACCTTGGGGCAAGGGGGAAGGACAGTTTTCTTGCATTGCCAATGGTCCTCAATGGTCCTGTCTTGTTTCTTAGTGGCCCCAGCTTGGTCTGGTCATTTGGCATAGGGTAGCCCAGGAATTCCTCTGCAGCTTGTATTTCTCCCATCATATCCCAGTTAGTCAAAATCCTACCATTTATTAATTCCCAGGCCTTTAGATCATATGGTCCCAAGCCATTTAGGACTGCACTTTAAACTGGGCCATTGAACACTTAGGCAACTGGTCCAATATGGGAAGAATATGTTCTGTCCACCTGGTATAATAATAATAATAATAATAATAATAATAATAATAATAATAATAATAATAATTTATTATTTATACCCCGCCCATCTGGCTGAGTTTCCCCAGCCACTCTGGGCGGCTCCCAATCAGTGTTAAAAACAGTACAGCGTTACATATTAAAAACTTCCCTGAACAGGGCTGCCTTAAGATGTCTTCTGAATGTCAGGTAATTATTTATCTCTTTGACATCTGATGGGAGGGCGTTCCACAGGGTGGGCGCCACTACCGAGAAGGCCCTCTGCCTGGTTCCCTGTAGCCTCACTTCTCGCAATGAGGGAACCGCCAGAAGGCCCTTGGCGCTGGACCTCAGCGTCCGGGCAGAATGATGGGGGTGGAGACGCTCCTACAGGTATACTGGGCCGAGGCCACGGAGCAGCCACATTTAGTGTCAGCTGAAGATTCCAAACGATTATTAAAGGCAGCTCCATGTCGAGTGCATTACGGTAGCCCAGCCCAGATGTTGCCAGTGTGTGATTAACTGTTTGCTCTCTCCCGACAGGGATGCAGCTGGTGCACCAACCTCAGTTGTTAAAAAGCATTTCTGAGCCGCCACCTCTGCTTTCCCCAGGTTGCATGCAGTCCCGGCACTCAAAAACGGAGAGCGTGGTCCTGTGATCATGCAACTCCGACTAGGACTGGTTGCAAACCTGCATTCAGAGCAGCTGGTTTTCCAACCCACAACAGGCACCTCTGGGGGAGAAATTCAATTCACTTTGCATTCAAGGACGAACGTACCTCATCTGTACATCCCCAAACAATACATAAATCAAAACACAACCCTCTTTCGAAAATTCGCACTTCTCTGAATGTTGCATTGCAGTTCTCCAGCTTGGTGGTACAAAAATTACACATGCTAGGGTAAAGTCTGCATATAAATGCATATGCTAGTGAAAATGACATTGAAAAGCACATTCTATTACGGGAAATTGCATACCCAAGTGTGTATACTAAGAGAAATTCACACTAAAACACCAACCAGGATTTTAATTTTTTTTAAAAAATTTTTTGCAAACTGACATTGCAAATGTAGAGAACTGAACCTAAGGCTGGAAAATGAGCAACTGAGGGACACAGTAAAATCAGCAGAATTGCCCCATCCATTGCTCCAGCAATGCAACCCTGCAATGTGCTGAGCTGGCTGGAGAGTTGCTTGCTCTGACCCTCACAGTTTTAACATCTCCCCACCAAGCAGCAGTTTCGCCCGTGATCAGGGGAAGTCCAGGATCTGTGCCAAAAAGGTCTCCAGAGTGGGGTGCTGTCTCCCACCTCCAAATCCCTTAAATTCATTGGCTGGCAGGAACCGATAAGAGCCAGCACACTGCCGAGAGAGTTTTAAATCAGCCTGGCTTTTCCCTCTTTCGTTTTCCTTTTCCCACTTCAGCATTATCAGAAGTTAAGGGTCAAATTTAAATGTGCATACATTAAGAAATGAATTAGCGTATTCAAATGCAATGGTCAGGAGGGCAGTCTTGACTTCCTTTCTGCGCAATAAGTGGTCCCTGGGCCCAGTTCTGGCATCCCCAAAGGTACCACTTAGCTCCAAGTAATCAATCCAGATCCATTAGAGAGAGGCAGATCACAGAATCATAGAACTGTAGAGTTGGAAGGGATCCCAAGGGTCATCGATTTCAACCCCCTGCAATGCAGGAATCTCAACTAGATCATCCATGGCAGATGGCCATCCGAACTCTGCCTAAATACCTCCAAGCAAGGAGAGCCCACAACCTCCCGAGGGAGACCATTCCACTGTCGAACAGCTCTTACTATCAGAAAGTTCTTCCTGACGTTTAGTCGGAATCTCCTTTCTTGCAACTTGAAGCCATTGGTTCAAGTCCTACCCTCTGGAGCAGGTTGTGTGCCATGAGCCTGGAATTCATCAACAATCTGCGTTTCGAAATGGGTGTGCAGGTGTGTGCAGCCTTCTGTGCTAGCTTTAAATCAGGCACCCCCAAACTCGGCCCTCCAGATGTTTTGTGACTACAACTCCCATCATCCCTGACCACTGCTCTTGTTAGCTAGGGATGATGGGAGCTGTAGTCCCAAAACATCTGGAGGGCCGAGTTTGGGGGTGCCTGCTTTAAATGGTCCTCCAGTCAAAGTCATTGCAAATCACTGCTCCACTGTATGTTTATGGGGTGGAATGCATGGCATGAACAAGGAGCTGGCAGGAAATGTTCAGAAAAGGGCAACCAACATCATCAAATGGGTGTTGAGAGGGGAAATACGCAATCAGAGTCTTTTAGTTTAGAAAGAAGGTGAGCAAGGTAGGGGAGAGAGGTGTACAGAGGTGTATAGAATTATGTCAGGTGTAGAGCCAATCAGGTAGCTCTCATGATACTGAAACTCAGGAGCATCCGATGAGGCAGGATGTTGGGAGATTCAGCAAAAACCAAAGGGATACCTCTTCACACAGTGCATAAACTCCAGAATTCACTCCCACGGGATTTAGTGATGGACACCCATGTGAATGGCCTTAAAAGGGCTTAAGATAAATTCATAGAGGATAAGAAGGATGTGGGTGGCATTGTGGGTTAAACCACAGAGCCTAGGGCTTGCCTATGAGAAGGTTGGCGGTTCGAATCCCCACGACGGGGTGAGCTCCAGTTGCTCGGTCCCAGCTCCTGCCAACCTAGCAGGACCTCAAAGTGCAATCTTGCACCTCAAAGTGCAAATAGATAAATAGGTGCCGCTCTGGTGGGAAGGTAAACGGCATTTCCGTGTGCTGCTCTGGTTTGCCAGAAGCGGCTTAGTCATGTTGGCCACATGACCCAGAAGCTGTACGCCGGCTCCCTCGGCCAATAGAGCGAGATGAGCGCCGCAACCCCAGAGTCGTTCATGACTGGACCTAATGGTCAGGGGTCCCTTTACCTTTACCTTTACCTTACTATTGTGAATATGGAAGTACGCTACTGGGGATACATCCACAGCAAATCAGCTGGGTTAACTGTCATTCTCTCTCCCCGGGATACTTTCTGGATTATGAGTTGTAGCCAATGTTGCCCCTACTCAGACCCATTGGAATTAGGAGACATGACTAATTTAGGTCCATTAATTTAAATGAGTCTGCTCTGAGCGGATACAATCCTACCGTTCCGTGAACAAAAGAGATCTCTAGCAGTGGACTGCCCTCACCCTCACCAAAATGACAACTCTCCAGATTTATTTCAGAGAATCCATTACAGTTGAACTGGTGTAATAAAACCAGTCTCTGAGTATTGCTATGACTGCTTAGCAACCATTATTTTGTTTGGCTAATAGTCCACACTATTATTTCTTCCTTTGTTTTTAAGGGGCTTTTAAAAAATGTATACCTTGCCATTCAATAAAACTCACAGGACCGCTTTATTTCACCTCCCCCCCAACCTCAGTAAAACAAATGAAAAATTTATCAACGGAAAACATGCAAAAAAAGAAAAATATTTAAAATAGTAAAAGCAATTGGTGCAGCATAAAAACAATCATTCAAAAGGCCTGGGCAGGCAACGGCAGGGAGGGGGGAGGGGGAAGGTGCTTGAGGTTTTGCCCGGCGTCAAAATGACCCAAAGTTGGCATGAAATGTCAATGAAATGCAAAAAAGTACAGCCAGAGAAAATTCAGTTAGAGCTAAAAGGCATACAAAATATCCTTCACAGCGGTTGTAATTGGTGAAACCGGTAACGCGACCAGCTTAGCATTGCTGAGTAATTTTTTGCCTGCAGTGGGGCAGGAGGAAATCATTGCTTTTGTATCTTGGCTTGTGCGACTGAATTTTCGTTTTCATTTCCTTAGCCTGCCCCTGCTCTGCCCCGGTTTCCCTCCGTGGTCTCCCACTCATTGCTTAACTTGAGAATGTATGCTGCTTGAGGACAGAGGCCTTACTCCCCAATTCTGCCTTGTTGCTTTACATTGCTCTGCACGGTGACGGCACCACATAAGTAAGAAGTGCCCCAAATCAGTTCAACCTGCTGCTAGCTTTGATCTCTTCTTCTCAGCAAGGCACACACTGCTGGTTTTTGCTTCTCAGTCCTGCCTCCTGAGCATCGTTCCACTCACTGAACCCCCAAATGGATTCCCTTTAGGATCTGAGAAGGATCCTTGTCGTCTTTCCTGAGAGGAGAGTGTGTGGTAGGGTGAGAACATGCCAATCTTCATGCGCATGGAGGCATTCTCTAGCTCATCCCCCAAACCTCAAGATAGAGAGAGAGAGAGAGAGAGGAGCTATCCTTCCTTATGTCTAGGGATCTTGGGGAGAGGAAGGGAGCCACACGTAGCCCTTTCAGTCTCCCCTCCCAGCTACCCTCCACTTTCCCACCAATCCTGGGTTCTCCCCGGGTCCTGGAGGGATCGAAGAGAAGCGGACAAATTGAAGGCACTTCAGAGCCAAGCAACAAATGATCTGAGGCCTGAGGGAGCAACTTAATAAGGAAGATTAAAGGAGCTGAATTATTCATCGTCTGGCTGAATGAAAACTCTGAGCCGGAGAAGGGGCTGGGAGGAAAGAGTGCCGCACGAGGGGCCATCACAACCAGACGAGGCTTTAATGAGAGGCGGAACGGGGTGGTGGATTTTGGGGCTGCCCCAGGCAAAATGTTCAGAACCCTGCCGCCCTGCTACCGCCACAGGATCCACCCCCATGGTCACACCCCCGCTTTAATATCTTGCAAATGAGTGGGGAGAGCGGCGGAGGTGAGGTCAAGAGGATTAGTTGTTGCTGTTATGATTATTAATTAGTGAGGGATAGCCTAACTTCTATGGCCTACACACTGGTAAGCTCCAGGTTTGAGTACTGCAATGTGCTATATGCAAAGGCGGTTCAGATACTTTAGCTGGTGCAAAATAGCCAGGTTGTTCAGCAGAACAGGACAATTTGAGCCTATAATGCAGCCCTGCCCCAACCGCTCCTGCCCCACTCTGTCCCAGATGCTGCCTCTCACATAGCTTGTACCAGATCACCAGCAGAAAGCAGGAGAAAGCATTGTCTGCGCAAGCCACACAGTAGTGTCCACTAATTATAGACGGCTCGAGCAAGTGAGACAAGCCACGTGGCATTGGGACAGTATCCCAAGCTTGCTGGGTGGGAGAGGCAGGGAAATGCTTTCACCATTGGCCATCTTAACAGTAAAGAGTGGAAGAGCTGCCGGTTTGGACTGGGATTGAACCACAGAACTGGAAGGGACTGTGAGGGTCATCTAGTCCAACTCCCTGTGATGCAGGAATCTTTTGCCCAACGTGGGGCTCAAACCCACAACCCTAAGATTAAGAGCCTCACGCTCTACCAACTGAGCTATCCCTTGGCACGTCTATTCTTGGGCCGAGACTGGGCAGGAAGAGTTCCATGTCTTATAGAGATATAGAGATTGGGACTGGAGGAGGATGACATCCTACCTGTTGATTCCCCACCCCCACCCACCCCATGGTTTTTAACGGCACAGGAGCTTTGCCAGGCAAAAAGGTGGCAACCTACCCCTAGGAATGCCTCGCCCTCATTTGCCTGCGGTGACCAAAGGCAAACGAAAACAATAGTTCCCAAGGAGGGGAGTCCCCTTTATCCTTCAGACCAAGTTAATTAATCCACTTAGGAGCCATTCATTTGGTTGGGGGCTGCAAACAATGGGCCATTTAACTGTTGAGCCAGCTCCAAAGCCCCAATGAAGCAGGAGGCATGGGGGAGGGTGAGGAAGGCAGGTGGCAGCCGTGGTGGTGTTGGAGCAGATGGGGGGGGGAGTCTGAGAAAAAGGGGGCACAGGCACAAGCTTGCCAGCTCTTCGATAACTCAGAATAGTTTAACTGGAACGAAGGCTTTCCTGGCTAATGTCAGAGGTGGGAGTTCCAAGAGACCCGCCCCTAAATGCAAAGATCCAAGCCAGATCCATGGCTCTTTTACTTTAGGGCAGCAATGGGGAGGGGTGAGCAAAATCTCTCCATTTCGGTTTCACTTCCTTAGCTATTTCCCCAGTCTTCACTTCTCCACATTACCTTATCAGTGTGCCATTTTTTTTTTTTTTGTGTGTGTGTGTGTGTGTCCTAACGTAATTCCACCTGCATTTTAGTCCAAATTTCTCCAAATGCACACAATTTCTTAATGCATTTTTTCCTGGTGTACATTTTCTTCAAAGAGGTCTCCCTAAATACAACCCACTTCTTCAAACGTTAGTTTTGTGGGAATGGTTGGAGTATAAACGTTTTCATGTAAGCGCAGTATCCTTGGAACCAACGCCCCACGTGGGATGCACTTACATTGCGTGGCCCTCTGGTTCCTCTTGCTTGTAGGCTTCTCTGCAAGCATCTGGTTGGACGCTGTGGGAACAGGATGCTGAACTAGATGAGCTATTGGCCTGATCCAGCAGGGGGCTGATCTATGGCAGGCTCTGGGCATGGGGCCGCACCCACCCTCTGTGCCTGCCCACAGAGTCTCCTTCTGCAAAATTGAAATGGGGAGATATACATGCAGGAGAAGACTACGAATGGCTACCAGCCACAATGGCTACATTCTGTCTCTACCGCCTCTGAATGCTGGGAATCACACTGGTGGGGAGAGAGCATTGTTGCACTCAGATTCTGCTCTCTTATGTGTGCCCGGTGTCTGGAAATGCCGCTTTGCTAGCTGGGCTCTGCTCCCCTCAGCACTGGGCATGCCTGCCTTCTGCGGGAAAGGAAAAATCATGGATCTATGTGCCTGAGAGCAGAATCAGGATATGTGTGTGTGCATGAGCGCAGCGGGAGAGGGAGGGGGCGTCAGGCAACAGGCTGTGCAATGCCTGGTGTGCAGGGACACCCTTCGATGCCGTCCGCAGCCTCGCCGTTTCCCGCGCAGAAGCCCTGGGCCCAGGATGAAAGCAGCCCCTGACAGATGTTTCTGGCTTGTTTTCGTCTCATTAGCAGTTTCGCTCCCCCCTCCCCCCTCCTCCTGATAATGAAATAAATTATTAATTGCTCAGAAGAGAAGACGGAGAAGAATCCCAGAGCTGCTTCTTGCTCCTGCCACCGGTTAGCGGAGAGGAGGCGGAGGAGAGGAATGGAGCTGAAGAGCTGTTGTACAGAACTGGGACAAGGAGCATTTGGGGATCGGTGCTTGGAGGCCATTGGTGCTTGGAAGGAGGAAGCAGGTGTTCGCTTCTAATGTCATTGGAAGGTGGGATAGAAAATGAGGGAGGGAGAGAGTGGAGCCTTATCCCCGTGAAACTCAACCACATCTAAAGCAGTGAGCATGAGAAGACTCTGGCTGCGGGATCTGCCAGGCCATCTAGTCCCACATGCTCTTCTCACAGGGGCCAGACAGATGTGCATGGGAAGCACATGAGCAGGACCTGAGTTTGGTTTCAGCTGTTGGCCAACATGGACTTCCAAGCATTGCTCTCTTCTAAGAGCAACGCTTCCAGGATGCACTGCAGCATAGGAACATAGGAAGGGCCTGTTGGCTCTGGCCGGTGCTTTATACAGTCCAGCATCCTGTTTTCACAGTGGTCGTCATGGACTGTTTGGATGCAGAGGAATGGTGGGAGGAACCAGCTGGGGAACCCCCAAGGGAATAAGGCTCAGAGCCCAGGGAGTGGTGGTGGGGTGACTAAGAGTGGTCAGAGGTAGAAGAGGTAGAAGACCGTGGGAAGTGTCAGAAACTGAAGAAGAAACAGGGTTTAGTGAGCAGGGCGAGTCTGTGGCAGAGAGAAGTCCAGAAGTGGAAGCAGAAGAGGAAGGATTCCAAGAGGCAGAGATGAGTTCGACTGGTGAAGAAACCAGGGTGTCTCTCCCTCCTGCTGCAACAAGTTCTCCTCCCTCCCTAGTTTCCCATGAAAATAAGAGGTATGAAGTGAGAGGAGAAAAGACAGGCGTGCTGGCATAGTCTCGGATTGCTTGGGAAAGACCCAGGGAAGGAGATTTAGGCAGCTGTGGGAAGGTGGGGACCTACAGCTTCCACAACTGCCTCCTAGGGACAAGACCTGCCAAGAAGAGTTGCTGTGCTCATTAGGCCTGGCACCCCTGAGCAGACCTTGCTTCTTCCAATAAAGAGTTTGCTTTGTGATTTATTGCTGGCTTGCTCTTGATAGAGGCTTTATGGGAAACCTACAAGCATGACCCAAGCACAAGAGGACTCTCGCTCTTGCCTCCTGCGGTTTATAGTGAAACTTGTTTAGAGAGTAGCCAGTTGCAATCACACACACTCTCTCACACAAGATGTGTATAGGTAAGAAAATAATACAGTTGCTTATTGTAGGAAATCCGTAACTTGGATAGAAAAGTTTCTAGTTCCAGTCTAACTAACTACTCTAGAGAAAAACAAGGCAGCTATGCTTGCTCCTTTGGTCTCTCATAAGTTAAAGACACCCTCTCATCTTGAAGTGCAAGAGAACGTGTGAGAATAAAGTTGGAAACAGGATGCAACCTAAGATGTATCAGTCTAAACAACAAGGATATAAATAATTAAGATGATAGGTTAAAGGGATGGGGTTGTTTGGGAGTGTGGATGTCCCTCATTCTAGCTCTCTGTCTTAACCCATGCAACCCCCTCTTCTGCAAGCTGAGTTGTGCCCAAACTTGCAACAGGATGCAACCTGAGGACATCCACAATCCTAGCTCACTCTTTTATGAGAACATTAGTCAAAGGACCTCCTCACCCCATCTATCCCTGAACAACAACTGTGTTCTTCCAATGAGACACCTGCAAGTGTCCCAGAAAAATTGGAGCAAGCATCAGTCCTTGGAATAGCTGGTTGCCGTTTACTCCAATTCAGCACATCAGAGTGTTTTCTCGGGTGGAAGCAGCAGGACAAGAAGAATTCCAGATGAACTGATGCAAACCCCAAAACCAATGAAGATTTGGCTCAGTGCCATTTTGGTCTCCGTAGTAACAAAACACCCCTTACTTTTGCAGCTCTGTACCAAGAAACCTACCCTCCAAACTAGGCAGGACCAGATCTGCGGTGGGTTTTCATGTGTAGAAAATTTGGGCTGCATGATTCAGCCACTCTCTGCTGCCCTGTCCCAGAACCTCATTCAGCCAGCAGTGCTGCTGGGAGATCTCTTTTGCGTCTCTCTAGTGAAATATTCATGGCTCTCTCAATGAAGAGTTAATTTAATTGCACTGACAAGCAGCTGAATAATTGAAGCTCCTCTTTGCCCACACAGTTCGTAAGACATCATTAGTGCCCCAACCTGTGGGTCGGAGGACAGGAGCATGTCGCTCTTGCAAGCTGCTGACTCAGCAAATACACGGATGAGAAACGCCCGCAAGACACAAAAGTCCAGCACCTAATCAGGTGTGCATGCAACAAAGTGTATTGTGGCAGAAAGTCAGACCTGAAGTCCTGGGCTATTTGGTCCGTGTGACACATGGCTGTGGCAGCCACATGGGGACCTACTCTTGCCACTTATCGACTCCTTTCTAATCGCCACTTAAAACTAAAGCAGCACTGGTTTCTGGCAGGCATCGCGTCCACTGATGCTGCCTGCAGAATGTGGGACTGACGTCCTTTTTATTGCACATTTGTAATGATTTGCATTCATGATGCTATTGGAATGATCATACGCCAACTGCAAAATTTCGGGGGCACCTGCAAAATTTCGGGGGCAGTCATAGTGTTTGTGCTACTATTTAAAGCCCTAGATGAGTTAGGCCACGAATTCAGTGGTACTTCGGTTTACGAACTTAATCTGTTCCGGAACTCCATTCCTAAACTGAAACTGTTCTTAAACCGAGGTGTGCTTTCCCTAATGAGGCCTCCTGCTGCCGGTGCCCTTCCACTGTTTGGATTCCATTCTTAGACCGAGGTAAAGTTCTCAAACCGGGACACTACTTCTGGTTTTGCGGAGTTCATAAACCGAATAGTTCGTAAACAGGGCTGTTCTTTAAACCGAGGTACCACTGTATCTGAAATGCTGCCTGCTTCCCTACAGATCCTCCTGGGTGTTAAGATCAGCAGAGGGGTCCCTCTTGGTAGTTTAACCACCCTCAGAGGTGGGGTGGGTGGGTGGCATTCTTTGTGGTGGCCCCTAAGTTGTGGAACCCCCTCCCCACAGAAGGGCGCCTGGTTTCTTCACTGTACAGCTTTCAGGGAATGCCAGAGACATGTCTCTTTACCCTGGCTGTGACACCTGAGATGTGTGTTTTCAGGGCCTGCCTGTAATCTGTTTTAACTCTTCCTATATCTGAACTGTAAATTGTTGCACCCCACCCTGGGACCTGCCAGGAAAGGGCTGGTTAATAATAATAATAATAATAATAATAATAATAATAATAATAATAATAATATTAATAATAATAATAATAATAATAATAATAATAATAATAATAATAATAATAATTCCTTTCTAATCATTGCATATCCTGAAACCTGAAATTCTATAACTTTTCATATTACAAATGTATCTGTGCTATTTTTCTAGAAAAAGAGGTGTTCTCTTACAATGGCGCCCATCTGAGAAGTGCTGGAACTGAGTTCCAGTGAGTTCCGGCTGAAAAACCCCCTGCAAATGTTCCAGCTTTTTGTGGTTGCACTAAAGCCCACAGAGCTTTCAAAAAGCTCTTTCAACAAACGGCGCTGCTTCCAGAAGAAGGTGTGAGGGAACGTTGGGACTGAGGCGTAAAATATGGGGCGGGAGGCATTGTGAGGTAAAAGTGTTATCAGCTTGGCGGTTCCTTTCGGATGTGAAGTTGTCGGATCTGTTTACTTTCTGCTCCCTTCTATCTTGATGGCTGTTAAAGGAACTGTTAATTGTTTGCATTGTTTTACTGCTCTATTGTAGCGACATTATACTTTTTATCATGTGTTTTTATTGCACTGCTGGGTACTAGATTTTTCCTTTTACGCGAAACGCTTTTTGAGCAGAGATATATTTCTGGGAAGCGTGGCATATAGCTGAACCGAACGCCGCCTATGACTTTTAGGCCTCACACCAGACCATGATATTTGGGGACATCCTTGAAGTGACCACGGTCTCTTGTTCGTTCTGCTCTGCTTCCAGAAGGGGCCAAGTACAGAGAAGGAGCTTTGCGTGTCAAAAAGACAAGGCTGCCCCTCATGACTCCGGGTGTCGCTGTGAGGACAAGGGCCACAGCCGAGGGCGGCCGGAGGGAAGAGAGGCTTCCCTCCTTGGAGCCGCCCAACAAAGGCTTCCTTGTTCTTAAGGTATGGGAGGAATGGAGAGATATTTGCCAGCTTTCACAAGATCCTTCACAAACCCAGCCCAGTCCCCTGCAGCTTAATACCATCACTTCCTCTTGCTGAAGACGTTTGCTCTGGAGATATTTTACTGGATTGCCATAGCTGACATTTTCTTTCTTTTCTTTTAGGACCTCGCCCTCCTCTCCTGTTTCTAAGAGCAGCGTGGCACGGAAGAAAGAAAAAAAACTGAACACTTTTCCTGGAACGGAGATTAGACATGGGAAATGGTTCTGATCTGTTCTTTATTTGTTCACTTTCCGCCCCGCCCTTCCTCCCGACGGTTGGCAAACGACAATGTAGAAAAAAACAACAGTGGGTTGGGTATCCAACTAGGTTCTCCTCAAGAGCAGGCTCAAGGAAACGGATGGATGTAAGTTAGCTATACCCATAATCTTCAATGGATCTACTCTGCGCAGGACTGACACTTGGCGCAACCCAATAAAATAAAATAGAAACACATTTAATTAAGAACATACAGAAACAGTCACATGCCCTCGTTTCAAGGTTGCTGGAAACAGTATTTCCCAGTCAAATGCCCAGATGAACAGGAATGCTTTGAAATTCCTCCTGAATGTTAATAATGAGAGGATACAAAGAAACGTTCCATAGGCAGGGAATGGCCCCCCAGAAGGCCCTGTCATGGATCAGCACCAATTGGCCAGTGCCTAGTGGTGGCACCACCATCCATTCAAAGGGCCTGAGATGGTTGGTGCTTTTCTAAAAATTTGTGAGCCACCCTGAAGGCATAGGGCTATATCCCGCTGATATATTATTTGAAGGTAACCCATTGAAATAAATGGGCCCGAGTTCATCATGCCCATTTACTTCAATGGGTCTGCTTTGAATAAGACTAGCATTGGATGCAACCTACTGGAAAGGGCTGGTAAATTTTTAAAAAGTGAGAGCAAGAGAAAGGTGGCAGTCATATTGGTCACAGGGTGGTGTGAAGATCAGGCACTTTTCATGTGGCTAAAAGGTGCTGCTTGGTGGTTGTGTGAATTGGTCCGGAGAAGACTGCAGCCACACAGTGCAGACCCCCCAACACCTTGAGTCCCAAAACCGGGATGTGCAACTCCCTGCCCACGCTCCTGTGTGAGTCACGTGACCCTCACATGATCGTGGAATCCAAAAGACACACTGTGCCCCAAAACGTTGATTTGCAAGATTGGAGCCCTGAGGAAAGTGCTTTTTCGGGGTGAGATCTCGGCATGAAACCGCGCGAGATCATGGCACCCAAAATGGCTGCCATGCTCTCACACAAGAAAATGGGGTGCCTCGTTTTTTTCTGGGACACTTGTGGGATATGACAGAGTTTCTCCTGCTGGCTGGATGTGGCCTTGCTGGTTAAGCCAGAGTTTGCCAACATGGGGCCCAGGGATGCAGTGGTATCCTTGAGTCCTTCCTCTGGTTCGCACAGATCTCTGAGTGTCCCCACCCCACTTTTTCCTTGATGCTGAGGTTAGCTACCTTTGTTTTGCCTCCCATGAAAAGCACATTGAGCTGAAGGCAGAAGATGAAGAGTGACTCTTTCCCACGTCTTCTTTCAGCTCTGTGTGCTGTTCAGAGTTCTTACTCATAGAATCATAGAATCATAGAATCATAGAATCATAGAATCATAGAGTTGGAAGAGACCACAAGGGCCATCGAGTCCAACCCCCTGCCAAGCAGGAAACATCATCAGAGCACTCCTGACATATGGTTGTCAAGCCTCTGCTTAAAGACCTCCAAAGTAGGAGACTCCACCACACTCCTTGGCAGCAAATTCCACTGTCAAACAGCTCTTACTGTCAGGAAATTCTTCCTGATGTTTAGGTGGAATCTTCTTTCTTGTAGTTTGGATCCATTGCTCCGTGTCCGCTTCTCTGGAGCAGCAGAAAACAACTTTTCTCCCTCCTCTATGTGACATCCTTTTATACTCGTCCAACCTTTACCCAGATCTTTTGGTCAAGCTAGTTGTGTGCATGCACCACCTTTTCACCTGTTTTGTCTGTCTCAGGGAGGAAGGACTGATTCAGGGGTAGGGAGAGAGAGGTGGGCCAAAGGGGCAGCACCCTTGACACACAAAACAAAACCCCCCAAGGAGTGCGTTGGCCTAAAAAGGTTGGCAATGAGTTTAAATGTGTATGCATGTGTGTGTGTGTGTGTGTGTGTGTGTGAAGCATGCAAATAATCACAGCCCGGTCCTTGCTAATCCAGCTAGAGCCGCAACCCACATGCAAGCGCACAGCGGCAGCCCCTCCTCCAGGCCACCCCCTTGTTGAGGCCCTTGTTGCTTTCATTACATGGCTCACTTATAGCCCCCTTTATGTTGCTGCACAGCAGCGCCAAGGCCGCTGTCCCAGCGTGTTCAGAATAACTAAGTGGCACCTTTGCCTTCTTGTTCCTACACATAGATTGCTGTGGCCTTGGCGAGTCAAGAAGGAGATGCAGCAGAGGGAGAGAGCAGGAGGAGAAAGCTTGTTCCAGTCTGGGAGGCAGGAAGGAGAGAAAGATTAGCGGATTCCCGAAGAAAGCCAACCATCTCTTTCCACACTGCAATACGTGTACATTCGTTTAATGGCTGCGCTACGTCCCAAGGAACTGGGTGCAATGGGTGCCCCAAATGCATGATTGAGACAGATCCCATTGAGGATATGGCTGTCAATAGTGACTAGTCCTTCACAATGGCTGCATTCTACCTCCACTGGCAGAGGCTACATGTCTCTAAATACCAGCTGCTGAGAATAGCAGGTGAAGAGAGCGGTGTTGTGTTCAGGTCCTGCTTTCTGGTTTTGGGCTACAGCTCTCATCATGTATGTTTACCTTCTGACAGCAACAGGTGGCCTGGTGGGGAGGGAGACATTTGCCTTGCTGCTGGTGGCAAGGCTGGCATAGTGCAAATATGCTGTCAATCCAGAGCTCCTGCTGGTACATTTGCACCACATCGGCTCCCCCCCACACACTTTGTGCCTCCATCCCTATCTCCTGCCTAAAGGTCAGCCAAGTGCCCATACCCCAACATGCTGTCTGCTTGTTGTTGTTTAGTCATTTAGACATGTCCGACTCTTCGTGACCCCATGGACTAGAGCATGCCAGGCACTCCTGTCTTCCACTGCCTCCTGCAGTTTGGTCAAACTCATGCTGGTAGCTTCGAGAACACTATCCAACCATCTCGTCCTCTGTCGTTCCCATCTCCTTGTGCCCTCCATCTTTCCCAACATCAGGGTCTTTTCCAGGGAGTCTTCTCTTCTCATGAGGTGACCAAAGTATTGGAGCCTCAGCTTCAGGATCTGTCCTTCCAGTGAGCACTCAGGGCTAATTTCCTTAAGAATGGATAGGTTTGATCTTCTTGCAGTCCATGGGACTTTCAAGAGTCTCCTCCAGCACCTGTCTGCTGTCTGCTACTGTCTTCAAACAGGAGTGTCCTTGTGCATAATTCCAGCCAGCCAGCCCCTCCATGATTACTCCATTCCAACCCCCCAGTTTTCCAGTTTCCAACTGACAATATACTGAGCATGCTCCATCGTCATTGGGTTTAGAGGAAACTTTTTAAATCTGTTCATGCATGTGTGTGATTTTTTTTGAAGACTGTACTTCTGCAGATGATGGCATTCCCTGAGCATGCTGGTGCCCAGCTCTTGTTTTTTAGTTGAGACCATGCTTTTGGGCACACACCATCTGAGTTCAGTATTTAAATGGCATGGCATATCCATCCAGGTAATTTTCACAAGAGCGTGAACCGCAAAATCAAAGCAGATCTCCTTGTGAGAGCTCAGCTCCTCCCCACAGCCAGGTACGATGCATGTACCCATTTTATGGACATACTTCACAGGAGTGTGCAAAATCTACAGGCAAAGAAGAAATGCACAAATCTTGGAGAGGCTTCTCTGTAAGAGATTGTGAAACAGATGAACAAGTGCAAAAGGAAAGAGGAAGCTAAAAACAAAAATTGGGTTGTGTACATACCACATTTAAAGCACATGGCTCCCAACACAACCTGCTCATGTCATATATGTGTCATTTGCCTGTGTGCCAATCAGGTTGACTGAAGGATGAGGGCCTGCAATGGCCTTTTCAAATGATGGAGCATGCCTGAAGTGAATTCATGAGGAATCTGCTTATCAGGCAGACGTGCCGTCCATATCTAGCCAAACTGGAACAGACAGCTTTTCCTTCATAGGCAGAACATCCAAAATTTTACAGGATGGCTGGGCATCCTCAGTGCACTGCTATCAGCTGAACCTCCTTCCACGCCCATGGTGTCTGCAGCAGATTCCCATTCTGGGGATTCGAAGCAGCTGCCCAGGACAACCTGAACTCGGGACCCCTGCCATCATCCAGGTCCACAATAATCCTGTTTTGATGTCAGGAAATTTGAGAGGCCAGAGGCTGAGGCCAGACAAGCATGTGAAGCTACTGCCCAGAGTGGGGTGGGGGTGTTCCGCTTTGTGTCCACCGAAGCCCTATTTCACTTCAGTGCATATTTATTTTTCACACCAGCAAGGAATTTCCCAGCTGAAATCCATTCCCACCCATCCCATTCCTGACCTCTATGAGTCCTGGGCCTCCCTTTCCCGGACTTCATTTGACAAGGAGCAGATATAACAGTCGTGCAGGAGGATATTATCTAAATCACGCTGAGATGGGCTGAGCCAATTTGGCTCTGTCAAATAATTTTGGCACTTGGAAAGTAAATAAACCATCTCTCTCCCTCCCTCCCTCCCTCCCTCCCTCTCTCTCTCTCTCTCTCTCTCTCTCTCTCTGTGTGTGTGTGTGTGTATTATCTCCTGCTGCCTCCAGACTGTCACTATTTTGTGGGAGGTATTCAAGCACTGAGAGTGGGTTAAAGCACTTGGTTGCACCAAACACACTTTCAAAAACAACAGACTTTTTGCACTAAGGGGAAATGCATGGAATTGTGTGGGATGAACGAATGATTAGCAGAAAGAGAAATAAAACACCCTGCATGCAAATGAACTGAGGATGAATGCTCATTGTCACATAGGCTCCCTGCAAGCAAATCAGAATGAATGCTCAATAAGGCTGGACACAGTTGAACCTCTGCTCTGCAGAAGCTTTGTGCAAGTGAAACTCATGCTGTTCTCTCCTCTGGTGCAACCAGGAATGAATGAAGGGACGTGGATGGCACTGTGGTCTAAACCACTGAGCCTCTTGGGCTTGCTGATCAGAAGGTTGGCGGTTCGAATCCCAACGAAGGGGTGAGCTCCCATTGCTCGGTCCCAGCTCCTGCCAACCTAGCAGTTCAAAAGCATACCAGTGTAAGTAGATAAATAGGTACCGCTGTGGCGGGAAGGTAAATGCCATTTCCTTGCGTTCTGGCTTCTGTTGCACCAGATGTGATTTAGTCATGCGGGCCACATGCTGTCTGTGGACAAACCCTTGGCCTGAAAGTGGGATGAGTGCCGCAACCCCATAATCACCTCTGACTGGACTTAACCATCCAGGGGTCCTTTACCTTCACCTGAATGAATGAACCATATTTGGAGTACCATGTACAGCTCTGGTTGCCCCACCTCAAAATGGATATTGCAGAGTTGGAAGAGCTTCTGAAAAGGGATCAAGTCCTCCATGAAGAGGAGCGCTTGGGGCTTTTTCGTCTAGCAAGTAAGAGGTGATTGGATTTGATAAAATTATGCAAGGCATGGAGGCAGAGGATGGAGAAAAGTTTTGCTCCCTCTTGTGATACTAGAACTTGTGGTTATCCAATGAAGCTGAATGTTGGAAGATGCAGGACAGAAAAAAAGAAAGTTCTTCTTCATGCAGCACATAGTTTAAACTATGGAACTCACTGCCACAGGGGGCAGTGATGGCCAGCAACCTGGATTGGATAAATTCATGGAGGAGAGGCTACCAAAGGCTACTAGGCCTGATGGCTATGCTCTACCTCCACAGATGGAGGCAGCAATGCTTCTGGGAACCAGTTGCTGGAAACCATGGTGTGTGTGTGTGTGTGTGTGTGTGTGTGTGTGTGTGGAGATGGTTTTTGTGCGTTTCATTTATAAATTATTTTTTACTTTTTTTTTTTCATTGGATGGGCTGGTGCAACCATGGATAGGAGGTGCACTTTCCAGGTCAGACGGAATTTGCCTGCTATTATTGAATAGTGGCTATACAGTGGTACCTCTGGTTGCGAACGGGATCCATTGCAGAGGCCTGTTCGCAACATGAAAAGAACGCAATCCGCAGCAGCACATCTGCACACACGCTGGTGGTGATTCGCCACTTCGGTGCATGCGTGTGACATCATTTTGCGCTTCTGTGCATGTGCAAGTGGCGAAACCTGGAAGTAACCCTTTCCGGTATTTCCGGGTGGCCGTGGGACGTAACCTGAAAGAACGTAACATGAAGCAGATGTAACATGAGGTATGACTGTACAAGGAAATCAGGAAGAATGCTCACTAAAGAGGTACAGTGGAACCTTGGTTCTCGAATGTAATCTGTTCTGACTTCCGAAACGTTCAGAAACCAAGGCGTGGCTTCTGATTGGCTGCTGGAGCTTCCTGCACTCAAGTGGAAGTTGCGGTGGATATTCGGGTTCTGAAAAACGTTTGAAAACCAGAATTTCCAGGTTTTTGGCATTCGGGAGCCAAAACGTACAAGTACCAAGGCGTTTGAGAACCAAGGTATGACTGTAGTTTGAGTAAGCGCTTCCTTGCCATGATATATATATATTTAAAGCTCTCTCCCTCCATGGCAACTAGACAGGCAGAACTCTTTGGGGTAACTGGCTTCCCTCTGCATTATTTTATCCCCTGGAATGATGCTAGCTAGTCCTGCCAGAAGCAGAAGTGGGTGAAAGCATGAAAAAATGCCACTGCCACACAGTGAATCAGGAAGAGTCAAGAATTGCTCCCTCCCTCCCCACTCCCCACCCCCTGCAATTGTTCATAGTTGGATTTGATCATTGTGCTAAGTGCGTTTCTCCTCTCCTTTCTCACTGATTGACATGAAGTCCGGGGCAACCTTTGCAGTCTCATTCGAAGGAAAGAGTACAGGAGACTTACGGTGTCTTTTCAGAAAGTTATTTTTAGGATGAGGAGGAATGACAAGGAAAGCAGCTGACACTGGGTCTGCATGGAAGCCTCTGGAGGAATCCTGTTTTGCTGTTCCACTTCACAATCTCGAGCAATTATTGCCATGGCGACCCACTAGCCAGGCTGCTGAGGTCCGTGAGTTCGAACCTCAGAATACGAACTTTGGCAGCTCGTCGTGTTCACTTTTAATACATGGCTGAGTGCTATGGCCCCAGAGTTCTTCTCCGGCTCAGATTAGAATCTAAGCCGGGGGACAACTCCTCTCACCCACCCACAAAGTCACCTGGCATTGTGGACCCAGAGGGTGAGCCAGCGAAGTCCAGGGTTGCCGTACCACTTTCTGAGACACTGGATTTGTTGTTGTTTAGTCGTTTAGTCGTGTCCGACTCTTCGTGACCCCATGGACCAGAGCACGCCAGGCACTCCTGTCCTCCACTGCCTCCCGCAGTTTGGTCAGACTCATGTTTGTAGCTTCGAGAACACCGTCCAAGAAAACACCCTGCCAAGAAAACTCCATGGACAAAGGCAAGAGACACTGGATTGGGTTCCTGAAACTGAGTCTCAAGGCTGATGCCGAACCAGAGCAAAGACCCTCAGGGATACCTAAGCCTGACACATCAGACTCCCCACATCACTGTCTACTGGTGCAAGCGAGCATGCCAAGTTCAAGGCTACCGAAAGGAAGAGAAATGCTTGCCCTCCCTGCAAAAGCACCTTTTCAAGGTAAATCATGCCACAAAATCATGTGAGAACATGACAACCAAAATAGCCACCGTTCTCGCATGACAAAAAAATGTGATGTCCCAGATTTTTGGGACACTTGTGGGGTATGTGATAAACAGTAGCAGGCTGTAGGCAAATGCAAGAAGGAAGGGATCTGGCAAGGCCTAAAGTAGACTGTTGCCAAGGCATAAACTGGAAGCTTTTAAAGCTGGGCTGGGTCAGGGAGAACCAATGGGCCGTCAGGGGTGGAGCCATGCTGGAGGCCAAAATGGATAGTTTTTTGCTCTCTGCGCTGTGGTTTTCATTGGCTCAGCACAAGGGGCTCAGGCATGAAGGGACCTGGTCTATGTCCTCTGTTATGTACTGAAGTTCTCACCCTGGGCCACCAGGGGGATACTGTAGATAGCTATGCAAATGAAGGATCGAAAGTGACGTTCAGTGATTGGATAGTTTGTATGCAAATGAAGGGTCAAAAGTGACGTTCAGTGATTGGATAGTTTGTATGCAAATGAAGGGTCAAAAGTGACGTTCAGTGATTGGATAGTTTTAGAAAGTTGTTACACTAACAAGGTACTGGAGCTCTCTATAAGCAGGCTGACTGAACCCTTCAGCTCAGTTCAGTTCTGGCCTCAGAATAAAGAAGAGCTGTTTGAAGAATCGCTGTGTCGTCTGATATGTTTGCCCACAACCTAACATCCTCCTCTAGTGACCATAATATCCTCAATGGCTTTGGGCAGCTGCTGCAGGGCAGGTACCAAAGCACCACTGTTGTGGTTTTGTTACAACCAGCAGTTTCTGCTCAAGGGCGTTAAAGGGCGCCGAAAGGTCTTAACAGAATCAATAGGTTGCAATTTGCTTATTGATCTTTGGCCATCTCTGCAGGTGCAATGGACTGGCAGGGGTCCAGGGAGCTGAGAGCATCCCGATGTGCCTGAAAGTTATAGAACACCTGGTTTTCCTTCCCTCTTTTTGCCCCGACACATTTCCCACTTTGGTGTTTCATATTTGATACTTGATTCACAGTGTGCTCTGCAGGGTTCTCTTTTCCACTGTTCCTAATCTCACCTTTCTACCTGGCTTGCCATTCTTCAGGACACATACAAGGAGCTATCTGCACCAATATTTCCTATAAAGCTTACTTTCTCAAGCGAAGTAGGGCTGGGTCTGAATGGGAGGCGGGTTAGGAACAAACTGTATGTTGCCCTGGGTTCTACATTAAAGGAAGAGAAGATATACATGTAAGGAAATAAATACACAAGACTTTGGTTTTACTTATGCTGCAAATTTTGCCTCAATTGACACTGCTTTGCTTTTTTTTTAACCCTCTTGCCTCTGTTCCTGCCTCCCCTTTGTGCTGGAATCAGCAGACAGTTATATGTCTGCATTTTGCATTTGTCGCTTTCAGAGAGGTCTGGCTGTCTCCTGTTGACCTGTCAGCTGGCACACAGGAACTAAAACCCTCATCGGGCTTAAGAACCAAAGGAGACATAGCTCAATGGTTAGAGCATCTGCTTTGCATGCAGAAGAGCCCAGGTTTAATCTCAGTTTGCATCTCCAAGTACGGTTGGGAGAGAACTCCATATGAAATGACCTGGACCCTGTGCTCATCACCTGAGGCCGTTCTTCGTGTGCGCCCTCCATGGGAGAAGCAGACAGCAGCAACATGAGAATAGGGCCTTTTCTGTGGTGGCTCCCCCCTTGTTGAACGCTCTCCCCAGGGAGGCTCACCTGGCGCTTTCGTTCGTCTTCAACCAGGCCTTTTAATAAATAAAATAAATAACAAAAAAGTC
This sequence comes from Podarcis liolepis, assembly GCF_965112155.1. Taxonomy (NCBI): domain Eukaryota; kingdom Metazoa; phylum Chordata; class Lepidosauria; order Squamata; family Lacertidae; genus Podarcis; species Podarcis liolepis. The sequence goes on along the minus strand of NC_139556.1, from coordinate 95,474,883 downwards.
TGAAATCCCAGAGAGTCTCTGCCAGCCAGTGTGGACAGAACTGAGCTAGATGGGTCTTGCTCTGTATAAGGAAGATCCCTATGTTCCTGAGAGCTCTGATGGATCTCACAGGGGCCAGCCAGATGCCTCTGGGAATCCCACAAAAGCAGGGCTCTGAAGCATACTGCGTCCAACAGGGGAGGTAGATGGTGGAGGCTGTTTGTCCCTTACCTGGGAGCTGTTTGTGCAGGCTAGCTGTTCAGACGGGGCTGAAGCAGCTCCCGGCTTCCAAGGCAGGAAGCAGATTCAGTGTTGTTGGCTCAGCCCAAGGGGCCAAAGAGCAGGAAATGAGTGTTTTGTCGGCAGGGGTGTCTGGGCTTTTGTGCTCACGCGAAAAGTTGTGTCATGTGTGTTTGTTGGCACGCATGCGTGTGCAAGGGGTGATTAATAGCTGTGTTGTTCAGCTGATGAGTGCTGGGGCCTTGGATAATAAGAGAGAACAGTTTCATTCATTCATTCATACAGCCCAGCATTGCAATCCTGGTGCTTGAATTATGGGGAGAAATCTAGGAAGGCTGTTAATGAAACCCACCTCCTGATTCACTCCGGTTTTAGCCAAGTCATGTCCTCCTCTTGCTACTCGTTGCCTTCTGAAGAGGAATAAGCTAGGGGAGAGCATTTGGGGTGTAAGGAAGGAGCCACACTCTTTCAGTGCCCACGGCCCTCAGATTCAGGGCTGTATGGATTCCACATGTCCCCAATCTCTCTCACACACTTCCCAAGTTCCCAAGGGATGCGGGTGGCGCTGTGGGTTAAACCACAGAGCCTAGGACTTGCCGATCAGAAGGTCGGCGGTTCGAATCCCCGTGACGGGGTGAGCTCCCGTTGCTCAGTCCCAGCTCCTGCCAACCTAGCAGTTCGAAAGCACGTCAAAGTGCAAGTAGATAAATAGGTACTGCTCCAGCGGGAAGGTAAACGGTGTTTCTGTGCACTGCTATGCTTCGCCAAAAGTGGCTTAGTCATGCTGGCCACACGACCCGGAAGCTGTACGCCGGCTCCCTCGGCCAGTAAAGTGAGATGAATTACGCAACCCCAGAGTCGGTCACGACTGGACCTAATGGTCAGGGGTCCCTTTACCTTTGCCTTTAAGGCAATGGAGGTTGTCTTGAAAATGAGTAAACAAAGTCTAGTGCAATCGCAGAAACCAGAACGGAAGTCAAGCAGAACAGAAGCCTCAAGAGTTTGGCTTCTTTGCTTTTCCTTGTGCTGAAGAAGAAGAAGAAGAAGAAGAAGAAGAAGAAGAAGAAGAAGAAACAACAACAACAACCATGGAAAAGAAACCAATAAACATACAAATGGCTCAGATGTACATCATTTCCAGGGTTCAAATATCCACTCAGCAATGAAGCTCAATGCATGCCTTTAGGAAGTAGCTACCTCCCAGCCTTGCCTAACCTCACAGGGACATTGTGAGGATAAAACTGGGAGGAGGAGTACTAGTCACCCCACCTTGAGCTCCTTGGAGGAAAGGTGGGCTATAAATAAATTTATTTGAGATGACCTATGCTGGTCGGCAGAAAATGAGATTCTTAATCTCAAGGCTGTGGGTTCAAGTCCCATGTCGATTCCTGCATTGTAGGGGTTTGGACTACTCAGGGTTTCCCAAACTTCAGTCTCCAAGTGTTTTGGACTACCATTCCCATTTTTCCTGACCACTGGTCCTTCTAGCTAGGGATGATGGGAGTTGTAGTCCAAAAACTTCTAGAGATCCAAGCTTGGGAAACCCTGGCTAGATGGCCCTCATGGTTCTTTCCGATTCTATGGTTCATCACTGCATCTTCCTGCAGAGTTTGGCTTCGCTTGGATCAGAATTTCCTTAACAACCTGAAAAGAGCCCATTTGGATCAGGCCAGTGGGCCGTCTAGTCCAGCATCCTGTTCTCACAGGGAGCAACCAGCTGCCTCAAAAGGAAACCTGCTAACAAGTCCTGATTGCCACAGCGCTCTGCCCACCTGCAGTTTTCAGCAGTTGGCATTCAGAGTCATGCTGGCAGAGGAGACACAGCATAGCCATCAGGTTTGCTATCCATTGCTAGCCTTAAAGGCCTCCACTAACCGGTCTTATCCTTTTCCAAACCATCCTACTAGTCTTATTAAAACAGACTGGGTTGTGTTAAACCAAGTTTGACTTGTTAAAGTCAAAGGGCCTAGATCAGTGGGTCTATACTCAGAGTAAAACGTAGTTGAATGCCACTCACCCCATATAATCTTACATATCCCCACAGCAAACCTGAGAATTAGGCATTTCTCAAACCCATAGCTGTCAACGTTTTCCCTTTTTTAAGGGAAATTCCCTTATTCTGAATAGGATTCCTTGCAAGAAAAGGGAAAAGTTGACAGCTATGCTCAAACCTCCTTGGTGATCCCTAAGGAATTTGATCTTTGCAGATTCCAGTATGGACTAACCTGAACCTGTCACCCCCAGAATTATCAGTGGATCAGTTGAATTACTGGGTGGATTGTGTGCCTGTTCCTGAATGATTTAAATACAGTTCTTCACTCGATTTTTTAAAAATGCAATTTTTAAATACAGATCTTTTCTTTAAAAAATAAATAAAAGCAGAACCAGGTTGGGGCAGACTTATGAGTGGCCTTAAGTGCTGAAGTTACACAGTCCAGAAATGGAAGAATTCATCCATCCTTAGCCCTTCAAATTTCACTTCTGTATCATTCCTGGCAGCAGCTAGTAATGTGAAGACTCCCCATGAGCTGTGGAAGATCTGCCTTTTAAGCAGCTCTACACGTTTTACAGCCTCGGTGGCCTTCTGGTCGGAGGCTGGGGATGTAGACAGACCCTAAATCCCTCCCTCCCCTGGCTTCACTGCTGCCCCTTTGTTCTGAGCTAATTATTTTGCGGGCAAATACAAACTAAAAGCCCTGAATCAACAAGAAACTGGAGGGGAGGCTGAATTTGTAAATATCTCACGTAGGTTAAATGGTGGAAAATTCCTCCCGGTTTTATGGGCAATTGGAAGATGGCCTTGGCAGAGGAAGGCTTGGGGGTGTGGGGTGGGAATCGGCTACTGGTCAGGAAGAGATTGAAACAGCTCCACTTAAGAAAACTCAGAAGTGTAAATCACAAGCACAGCTGGACTTGTGGGAAAGGGGGAAATGCAAAGCACTTTGAATGTGTCAGTGGCTCCCACCTGAGTCGGTGGAGCATCAGAGTGCAGAATACTGAGCCCAAGCATGGCGGCTGTGACAGAAATCAGGAAGGGAGTTTTTGCAGGTCTGCGGTGATGAGCCGAGGATGCAGACAGACAAAAGCCCTTCAGGGCTTTGAATGTGCATGATACATTTATTTATATATAGCATTTGTTCCCCATTACCCCCAGGCGACTGGCATGCAATCAATTCGGACCAGAAAAGTCCTTGTCTTTTACAATCTAAAAGACACGACACACAAGGAAGGAAGGACAGGGAAGGAAGAAGAAGGGAGGGGAAGAAAACTCAGGCACAAATTATTAAAGTTAAATAGTAGAGTTTGCCGTGGAAACAGTTTGGGGGCAGGAGATGCCTGGGGGAGCTGGCATTGGAACGGCACGGCTTCCCATCACTCCCAGCTAGGGAGCCTACTGGGATGGGTGCTACCGGGTGGCAGCTGAGGTAGAGCAGCTGGACTTTCGGTGGAGCAGATGGAGAACTGCTTTCTTCTTTTGCTCTGTGGTTCCCCCTTCTTTCAAATAGCCGTTGCAGGTTTTTGGAAAGCCATACTAAGGAGGGAAAACCTGCAAGGCTACAGGTGTTGCCAGACTACAACTCCCAAACTAAACAACTCTGTATGTGGTTTACAAAACTGATTCACAATAATGTGCGACATTTCAACACCTTCTAATACATCAACTCAAATAACATATGCAATGCCAAAACAATTATGGCATGCGCAACTCAGGACCTCAAAGCCAGACAAACCAAAATATTCCTGAAATAAGTCCATGGGAACAACTCTCTATGTGCATACTTGCGCTGGTGTGATCCCAACAGAACTCTGACAATGGGACACCCAGATTTTAATCTCTGTTTTGTGAATCTTCTTCTGGTTGGCCTGAAAAGGAATTCTGAATGCTTATAAGAACCTCATATAACTCCCATCAACCCCGACCAGTGGCCATGCTGGCAAGGGATGATGGGTTTTGGAGTCCAGCTCCAATTGATTGCTCCAACCCTGCACTATAGAAACAGATGGGCTTGGCCAAAATTTGCAGAGTTTTATTTACATAATGGAGTGTCCCCAAAGTTCCTAATGTTGCTGATATCACTCTTGGCAGGAGGTGTCCACCTGCCCAGTTGGTGGCATGGTCCTACAAGGGTGCTGTTGATATGCAGGTGCTTTTCTGAACATTTGCAGAGATGCTAGGATGACTCATGTATTTCTCTGTTGACCCTTGCTAGATATGGCCAAAGGCTTATTGAGTCCTTCTTCTTCTTCTTCTTTGGCGATCACTCATAGCCAAGTAAGATTGTCTTCCATAAACATGGTTTTAACAATGAGTCCATAAATGACTGTGGAGGCCAATTCTGGATCCACACGTCCTTCCACAGTGGGGACTTTGGTTTCTGGGCGGGAGTTGATCACGGTGTGGATTTGCCAAGCGTGCCTTCCTCCTAGCACGTTTCTCCCTTGTGCTCTGAGTTCGAGTGTCTTCAAAGCCCATGGCACCTTTGGTAAAGGCTGTTCTCCAACCGGAGTGCTTGCATGCCAGTGTTTCCCAGTTGTCAGTGTTTATACTACATTTTTAAAGATTTGCCTTGAGACAGTCTTTAAACCTCTTTTATTGACCACCAGCATTACACTTTCCATTTTTAAATTCGGCATAGAGTGGTTGCTTTCGAAGACGATAATCAGGCATCCGCACAACATGACCAGTCCAACGAAGTTGATGTTGAAGAATCATTGCTTCAACACTGGTGATCTTTGCTTCTTCCAGTACACTGGCATTAGTTCGCCTGTCTTCCCAAGTGATGTGTAAAATTTTCCAGAGACACTGTTGATGGAATCTTTCGAGGAGTTGGAGATGGTGTTTATAAGTGGTCCATGTTTCCCAAGCATACAGTAAGGTTGGTAGTACAATAGCTTTGTAAACAAGCATTTTGGTTTCCCTGCAAATTCCCAGTCCTCAAACACTCTGCACTTCAGTCGGGAGAAAGCTGCACTCACAGAGCTCAGGTGATGCTGGATTTCGGCATCAATGTTGAGTCCAGCCTCCTGCTCTCACAGTGACCAACCAGATTCCTATGGGAAGCCTGCAAGCAGGACTTGAGCACAAGAGCAACTCTCCCCTCCTGTGGTTTCCAGCAAGTGGCATTCAGAAGCATCACTGCCTTTGACAGGCGAGTGGCGAGCTGGACTAGCAGTAATGAAGTGACCTTGGTCAAGGAGAAACTAAGAGCATTAAATGGAGCTGAGGACAAAATGTACAAGCAGGAAATGGGAGATAAGTAGCTAGGCTGCTTCCAGAAGCAAGACCACAAAGAAACAGGGCTTTGCGGGTGTCGTGGAGAATGCATCTCTGCTGTTTATGCTCCTGCAATTTGGGGTAGTAAAACCTGCTCACCATGGAGGGCAAGGCCACAGTGTGCACCGCTGATGCTGCGAATTGGGTCCGGTAACTCATAATGTCAATGCAGCAAGCGTAAGCTGTGTGTAAATGATTGAAAGGTTTAAAATGTGCTGGATAATAAAAGAGACTTTGACTGGCTCCAAGCGAATTAGAAAGGGAGACAGCAGGAGAGCTTCCCTGGGCAGAAAGATCCAACGGCTGAGTGCCACAGCTGAGAAGGTTCTCTTTCTCCCTTCACCATCCATTTCATGTCTGAGGATGGGATTGCTAAAGGATGGAGCCTCTAAAACAGGGGTCCCCAAACTAAGGCCCGTGGGCTGGATAAGGCCCGAGGGTCTCGTTTATCCAGCACACGGTGACCCCGTGGCCCGCTGCCTGCTCTTACTGGTGCTGTGCTGCCCGGCTGCCCACTTCCGGGTCGGAGGAGCACCAGAAATAGCTTGTGCACATGCGCAAGCATTATTTCGGGTGCACACCAGGGTTTGAGGAGGCCCGTGCACATGTGCACAAGCTATTTCCGGTGCTCATCTGACCCGGAAGTGCGCCAGAAATAGCGTGTGCGCACGCATATGGGCACGCGCTCCCCCACCCTATGGCCCGCCACACGATCAACGCTGGAGACACCAGCCCGAGGTGCGGTAAGTTTTCTGACCCCTGCTCTAAAACACAAAGAGTCCTGCTGGATCAGACCATTGGCCCACCTAGCCCAGCATCCTGTTCTCACAGCGGCCAACTAGATGGCTGTGGGGACCCAGCAAGCAGGATTTGAGCGCGAGAGCCCTCTCCCCTCCCAGCTCTTGGTATTCAGGCACATGATTCCTCCAACAACACAGGAACAACACAGCCATTGTGGCTAGCAGCCACTGACAGCCTTGCCCCACAAGAAGCTCCCTAATCCTCTTTCAAAGCCATCCACATTGGTGGTCATCGCTGCCTCCAGTGGGAGAGAGTTCCAGTGCTTAACAATGCGCTTTGTGAATAAGTGCCGCCTTTTGCCTATCTCAAATCTTTCAACCTCGTAGATGACCTCAGGGTGTGGACAGGTTGACATGAGATCACAACGCCTTGCTATTCTCTCCCTGCAAATTTGAAATCTTGCAAGGGTGCAGGTGGAACATTCTGCCACACCTTCACTCTGAATTCCCCTCTTGCTAAATGCCAGGGCACTTTTATATAACATGTACAGTAATACCTCAAGTTACAGCTGCTTCAGGTTGCGTTTTTTCGGGTTGCAGACCGCCAAAACCTGGAACGGGTTACTTCTGGGTTTCAGTGGTCGCGCATGCGGAGAAGCGCTAAATTGCGCTTTGCACATGCGCAGGAGCACCGAATAGCAACCTGCGCATGCGCAGACATGAGTTGCGAATGCTGCGGGTTGTGGATGTGCATCCTGCATGGATCACATTTGCAGCCCGAGTGTCCAATGTATATAATAAACACTGCAGCATGAAAAGTGTAGTTTGCCTATTACACACACACACACACACACAGACAGACAGAGAGGAGAGAGAGAGAGAGAGACCCCACCTGGGGTTTCCTCACCTTAGATGACCCACTTCTTCCAGCAGTGCAGGTATGTCTAACTGCTGACCTATAGGAAAAGTTAAGCTTGTTTTTTTAATTAAAAAAATAGCTGATTCCCCCCCATGCAAAACAAACAACCACTCCCTATTCATACTGAAATCCTTAACAATGGGTTTTGTGCATGTGGCTAGGAAAGGTGAATTCTAAATGGCAAGGCAGAGAGAAAACTGATGAAGAAAATCTGTGTGCCCAGGGAATGGTGCAGAGATGGGTGGAAATGGCCCACCCCAGCCCCCAATTAACGCAGACTTATGCCTTACACCCTCTGACAGCTTTGCGCTTCCGCCTGCAGCCGCATCCAGCCTCCCACTCACACCCACTTAGTGAAGTGTGTCTGAAAACACGTCCACCTCCTTGAAATCCGGGCTAAAGAGAGGTGTGAAAATCAGGATAGGAGGAGAAGACAAAACTCCTCTGGTGCCTGCTTCTGGGACAGCAGAGAGCCTTCTTGGCCGTTTTGTAATCTATCCGAAAGTACAAACGCACACAGCTTTAAAAGATGGCACAGTAGGCTGAACGGGAACATGCGGCATCTTTGCAAACAGCATCCTGTACTTTGCCTATTATCTGTTTCTTTCTGTCTTCATTCCCTGTCCCTCCTACATCAAGGTCAATTAATACATTCTTTTCTAAATGTTCCGGTTGTGATTTTGAAAAGTCAAAGCTGTCAGCACAGCATTTAGTCTTGTTGGAAAAATAAATACATCACCCGGCGCTGACAAGAGTTCCGGATCTGCTTGGTAGGGCGGCGGCCATGTCTCCTACTTTGCTGAGAACCGTCCTGTACTTCAAGGACTTTCAGAGGTCGACTGCCGCTAGTTAAGGTCCGGACCTGGAACACGACAACCCAAATGGAGACCCATTCAGTTGCATTGTGGACCACCAGTCATGGCAGCCAGCTTCTGGTGTCTTTCTGAAATCGGGGTGGTATGACAAGCACAGGACGTGGCTGGTGGGTATAGCTTGGGGGAGAGAGATGATGAATTTTGTTTCCCTTCAGTGCATGCCCCCAGCCAGTCAAAGATCACAGTAACAGACACAGCGATAATTTTTGGCAAAAATAAAGATCTTTTAAAAATAACTTTTTATTGCTTTTCCATTTCCCCCCCACACACATTTAAACATATTCTTAAAATTCACTTTATATATTGCTCAACCAAGCATCGACTTCCCTCCCTCCCACTTCACCGTTTCCCAATTTATTGAAAAAATAAATATCCAACACAATGAACATACAACGCAGCGGTGCCATTGGGGCAGGGCTTTGTGGGCAGAAGCCCAGGAGACTGGGTTTGAATTATTGTTGTTGTTGTTGTTGTTGTTGTTGTTGTTTATATATTGCGGTTCACAGAAAAATCACAACATATATAATCAGAATAAAAACAGCAACCCAGTAACACCCCCCCAAGAAAAGAGCCACAACTTAGAAGGGTATAGGATGTCAAACAGCTCATCCAAAGGCCTGGTTAAAAAGGAGTGTTTTTGCCTGGTGCCTAAAGGTGTGTAATGAAGGTGCCAGGCAAACTTCCCTGGGGAGAGCATTCCACAGATAGGGAGCCACTGCAGAGAAGGCCCCGTTCTCGTGTTGCCACCCTCCGAACCTCTCGAGGAGGGGGCACACGAAGGAGGGCCTCAGAAGATGATCTCAAGGTCCGGGTAGGTTTATATGGAAAGAGGCGGTCCTTGAGGTATCGCGGTCCTGAGCTGTTTTAGGCTTTATAGGTCAAAACCAGCACTTTGAATTGGGCCTGGAATTCCCATGAAGCTCACTTGGCATGACCTTGAGGGCAGGTCACTGCCTCTCAGCCTAACCAACCTCACAGGGTTGTTATGGGGTGGTGGAGAACCATGTTCACCACCTCGAGCTCCTTGGAGAAAACGGTGGGATAGAAATGCAATTGATAAACTGAATACTAGTCATCTGCCCATGTTCAGTGAGACTGATCTTATTGAGGGAAGGACTGACCATCTCTGCCACTCGCAGTTATAAGCTCATCAGAATCCTGTAGCTCACCAAGGCAGGATCTCGAAAAAGCCACCTCCTTTACCTTCACCATCTGTTCTATCTGTTTCCTTTTACGAATTAATCAAGTGCGTTTTTTAAAAGGGAGGGAAACTCTCCATGGGAGCCGGCTGCTCAGCGCTCTCTGCCTCCCCGCCACATGCAGATCCCGACGAGGACTCCCACAGAGTCACGGACATCATTTCGCCACATTCCCGGGGTTCTCAAGGGTACATTTTTCAAAAACCAACAGCAACCTCTCGGAACAAGCAGCTTTTCATTGAACATGATATTGGTTGTTGTTTAAGCAGGAGAGTGAGGAGGTGTGGCAGGGAAGGCACTGGGGCCGATGAACTGCGCCTGTCCATTATGCGCAGCCCCATTTGCGCAACCCATGCTGCAATGCGGGGAACGATGAAGGGATTTTCCAGCAGTTGCTCCAGCTTTTCAGAGGGCCAAGGTCATCATCTTTTTTTATTTTCATAGCATCGCTGATGTGCATTTTACAGAATAACAAGTAAAAACAAGGAGCTTATGAGCTGTTCTTGGGAGCTGGCGTGGTACTGACCCCGGACGCAGCCACACCATGCAATTAAAGCTCCGTGATGCCCCTTTAACCAGTTCTGACTTCCCCTAAAGACTCCTGAGAGCTGTCTCTTGTTAAGTGTCCAGAGAGTTTTTAGCAGACCTCCTCTATTCCCCTCCCAGAGCTGCAAATTCTCAGAGTGGTTTAACAATCCATTCGTCTTCCCTGGGAACTCTGGGAATTGTAGCTCTGGGAGGGAAATAAAAGGGGTCTCTCAACAACTCTCAGCACTCTTAACAAGTCACAGCTTCTAAGGCTTCCCTGGGACAACCCATAACTCTTTAAAGGGGCATCATTGAAGGTATGGGGTGAATGTGGCCCTAAATGCAAAGAAGCCAGCTTCAAATGTAGTGATTAAGAGTGGTAGACTCATAATCTGGTGAACTAGGTTCACATCTCCCCTCCTCCACATGCAGCTGCTGGGTGACCTTGGGCCAGTCACTGGCAGAAATGACTGGCAGAATCCGAGATCAGGGAGAAGAGGTGGTGGAAGAAGACTGGAAGAAATTTAAAGACTACTTGCAGAAATACTGTAAAATTAATGAATGTTAAAGGGATGTTGGATTGAAAATAAGCGGTATTGGTAAAAAGATTAACAAGAATATGTAAGTACGGATTGATAATGGTTGAAAATACATAGTTATAATAGGTTAAGATATTGAGTAAAGATAAATGATAGAGGGTAAGGACTTGCTGAATTAACCATGTGAACTGGAATACAAAAAAGGGAGGTGTGAGGAGGTCAGGAAACAAGTAAATGAAATATAAGACATGAAAATATTGATTTTTCTTCTTTTTAAACTTTTTTTGACTTTCTATGTATTTTGTCTTTGTATTTTTGTATCTTTTTTCTTCTATTATTGTTGTTCTTTTTGTTTTTTTATTTCTTGTTTTTAATTCTGTAACTTTTTATTGTCTTTAAAATGCCAATAAATATCATTTAAAAAAAATAAAAAAGACCTTGGGCCAGTCACACTTCTCTGAAGCCCCACTCACCTCACAGAGTGTTTGTTGTGGGGGAGGAAGGGAAAGGAGAATGTTAGCCGCTTTGAGACTCCTTCGGGTAGTGATAAAGCGGGATATCAAATCCAAAATTTACACTCGGCTGCATTGCTCCCTAGATGATCTTGGGCTAGTCACTCTCTGTCAGGCTATCCTACCTCACAGGGTTGTTGTGGAGCCAAAATGGAAGGATATTCCTGCATTGCAGGGGGTTGGACTAGATGACCCTTGGTGTCCCTTCCAGCACAACAATTCTACAATTCTATGATCAGAGGCGCTATGCTTTTGAATTCCAGTGGCTGGGAAACAACACCCAGGTCTTGCTTGTAGACTTCCCAGAGGCATCTGGATGGACACAGTGAGCACAGGATACTGGATTTGATGGTCCATTGACCTGACCACACTTTTCTTGTGATCTTGGAGTGATGGGAGGATTTTTCAACATGCAATGGGAATGCATATTTCAACAGCGGTGGAGATAACGGAGCGAGGGCAGAAATAGCAGAGACAAAGCCTTATTATTCCATCTATTTATGTATTTATCTGCAACATTTTAAGCCCCTTTTTGTACCTGGGTACAAGCTCAAAGAGACGTGTAAACAGAAACTTGAAATAACAAAAACTGTCATTAAAACAATGCAGCTTTCGGAACTGCTGAACAGCAAATTAAAATGACAATCGTTAGCACAAAACTCTAATAAAGGAGTAGGGAGGGGGGAAGACCCAGATAGAAAATCAGCAGTAAAGCTTTTGAAAATAATAAAATGTCTTAAATTGCTGCCAAAAGCCGCACAAAGAGGAAACCAATCGGAGATCCTTTGGGGGGGGTCTGAAAGGAACGCATTAACGGAGGAGGCTGCCAGAGAGCTAAGTCTGATCTATCTCACTCACTCTTGCCTGTTCTGATTGGCAGCAACTCAGAGAGGCAGGTATCTCTCCTAGCCCTGCTGCTTAGCTTTACCTGGAGATGGCAGGCAACAAACTGGCTGCATTCCTGCGCTATATGTAGGGCTGCCTTTGAAGACGGTTCAGAAACTTCAGCTGGTGCAAAATTCAGTGACCAGGTTGCTCACAGGAGCAAGACGGTTTGAGCATATTACATTGCACTGGCTACCAATTAGTTTCTGGGCCCAATTCAAAGTGCTGGTTTTGACCTATAAAGCCTAAAACGGCTCAGGACCGCAATACCTCAAGGACCGTCTCTTTCCATATGAAACTACCCGGATGCTGAGATCACCTTCTGAGGTCCTCCTTCACGTGCTGCCTCCTCAAGAGGTCCGGAGGACGGCAACACAAGAACGGGGCCTTCTCTGCAGTGGCTCCCCATCTGTGGAATGCTCTCCCCAGGGAAGTTTGCCTGGTGCCTTCATGATACACCTTTAGGCGCTAGGCAAAAATGTTCCTTTTTAACCAGGTCTTTGGTCGATCCAATTTACACCTTTTGCCCTTTTGAAATGGGGGGGGGGATATTGGGTTGCTGTTTTTATTTTTATTAGGCATTTTGTGATTTTATATCTTGATTTTATTCTGTGAGCCACCCTGAGACCTCCGGGTATAGGTTGGTATATATATTCAATAAACAATAATAATAATTTTGCACGGGAAGCAAGGTTGATCTGAAAGTCGTGTGTCACTTTTGCATGAGGGTCATTGATTGGCTAGGATCACATGGGTGACCTTTACACGACATGGTGCCCACAACTTATTTGCCGCTTTTGTGATGCCAGCAGATGACTAGCTCAGCTTGACTACCTTGTTTTGTGAATGTCCTGTACAGTACAGTGGTACCTCGGGTTAAGAACTTAATTCGTTCTGGAGGTCCGTTCTTAACCTGAAGCACCACTTTAGCTAATGGGGCCTCCCACTGCCACCGTGCCACTGCGCGCGATTTCTGTTCTCATCCTGAAGCAAAGTTCTTAACCCGAGGTATTATTTCTGGTTTAGCAGAGTCTGTAACCTGAAGCATTTGTAACCCAAGGTACCACTGTATATGTTCCCTGATTGGCTGCCAGGACTGCTGACTGTTTCCTTTCAGAGAGACGGAAAGTGCGGATCAGCAATAAATCACACGGAGCAAGTGAAATTAACCCTTTATTAGAAGAAACAAGGCATGAGAGAGACTTTGGGCCCTGCTGCTTCGACATCAAGGAGTGGAAGGGCCTTTCTACTTGACCTGTGCAGTTATTAGCTAATTCTTGCTGGGGCAGCATCCCTTGCCATTCAGTTACAGGACAGGAGAGCTGAGAAATGGGCCAGGCTCCGTGGAATGCACAGCAGAGGTATCAAGAAGGACGAGGCCTAGCCAATGGGTTCGATGTTCCTGTCCTCACCCACCCGTGTGCCCCTTTCTCCTCTCCATCTTTTGCAGGATGAAGGAGGCCACATTTTGGTCTTCCCAGAAAACCTAGGTCCTTGCCCCAAAGTGAGTCTCTGGGCTTATTCCCATGGTGAACTTCAACAGTGGTCAGAAATCCGCCTCAGTTCCATACGATGCAATAGCTAGTGTCAATGGCAAATCTGTCAGTGTCAGTTTCTCTGACATTGCTATGCCCCCATTTTTTGAGGAACTTCTTCCGCAAAGCGGCTTGCAATCCTAGATAAAAGCCGATTCCATCCGACAGTAAAACACCAACATGGAAAATGCAGTGCATTTAAGCAATAACCCAGCTTGAAAAAAGGAGTGCAGAAATGGAATGCATAGGTGAAAAAGTCCTTCTGAAAATTCACCAGCTATTTTAGTGCTATTCGCGTTTGTCTGTGCAATTTGGCCTATATTCCTGCGTTTCTGCAACTGCTACTTCCTGTCAGCCCTCCTCCCTCGAAACGAGTGAGAATTTTTGACAGCCACCTCAAAGAAGTTGTCAAAATGACCACTCATATTTGCCTCCTGGTGAGAAAAATACAGGAATAGAATCATAGAATCATAGAGTTGGAATAGACCACAAGGGCCTTCGAGTCCAACCCCCTGCCAAGCAGGAATTCTTTGCTCAAGAATTATGCTCGATGTGGACTATCTGGGAAAGGGGGTGTAGTTAAAGAAAATTTGAGGATGTCTCTATGGTGCTTCCATGTTGACTGGGCTTAATGGAATTATATTCTTGCACACCTACCTGTGCCATACGGATGCATTTTATATCACTGGTGCTGTTTTGGAGGGTTTTGGCAGTCTTAATCCATCTTTTACATTGATGTGCTCTTCCTAGAGATTCTGGCTTTTCATTTACTAGAGGTGTAGCCAAACGCTTTCGGGCAAAGGGACACATTCCAAATGTTGAGGGAGTGTTGTGAGTGCAGGTCACAAAATTGCTGCGAGGGATTTGGCATAACATGACATGACTCCCACATCTAAAAAGAGGCAGGACCACAAAATGGTGGGGCTGTGCCCCACATCAGCCCCTCCTTTTATCAATTGTGGGGAGAGGCATCTATTTTATATTATTATTATTATTATTATTAATAATAATAATAATAATAATAATAATAATAATAATAATAATTTAGTTGCTTGTTTAATTTTTACACCACTTTTATCGGAAGATAACAGTATAATATAAGACACAACAATATATACTACAGTGACAAACAAAAGCAATACCCCCCCCCAAACTCAGAAGGCCATAGTTGATTTAATTAGCCAAAGGCCTGGGGAAACAGGAAATATTTTGCCTGGTGCCTAAATATATGTAATGGAGGTGCCAGGCAGGCCTCTCTGGGGAGAGCATTCCACAAGCAGGGAGCCACCATAGAAAAGGCCCAGAGATGGAAATAAGACAAAGTCCCGACCAGAGAAGAATGGCAGATGATGGACTATGCCGAAATGGCAAAAATGACTGGAAGAATCAGAAATCAGGAAGACCAAATTTTTTAATAAGGAATGGGGGGAAATTATGACTTATCTTAAAGACCATTGCACACAGTTAAAATCATTAGTAGGATTGGAATATCACTTGTAGTCTAAGGGTGAATTCTGGATACAATGGAGATGTAAATGATTTGGACAATCATAGAAGATTTAGAAGGAAATGATAAATAACAGAACCCACAAAGGGGAGGATGGAAGTCCACGAGATTCCTTGGAATCTTGTTTTTATTATTTATTACTGAATTGTTGTTGTTGTTTAATCGTTTAGTCGTGTTCGACTCTTCATGACCCCATGGACCAGAGCACGCCAGGCCCTCCTGTCTTCCACTGCCTCCTGCACTTTGGTCAGACTCATGTTGGTAGCTTTGACAACACTGTCCAACCATCTCGTCCCCTGTCATCCCCTTCTCCTTGTGCCCTCCATCAGGGTCTTTTCCAGGGAGTCTTCTCTTCTCATGAAGTGGCCAAAGTATTGGAGCCTCAGCTTCAGGATCTGTCCTTCCAGTGAGCACTCAGGGCTGATTTCCTTCAGAATGGATAGGTTTGATCTTCTTGCAGTCCATGGGACTCTCAAGAGTCTCCTCCAGCACCATATGTCTGCTATATCTCTGTAAAAATTTTATTTGAAAAACCAAATAAATAAAAATTTATATATAAAAAGAAAAGGCCCATTCTTATGTTGCCACAGTCTGGACCTCTCGTGGAGGCACCCGAAGAAGGGCTCAGATGATGATTGCAGGGCCCGGGGCATGTCATATGGGGAGAAGCAGTCCACTAGGCTTTATAGGACCTAGAGAACATGGGTTGGCCATTGGCAAACTGTTGATCGAGTGCGGAGACAGACTGGTATTTCAGCCTAGATGGCACCCTTGGACCACAGAGCTCAGCTAGACTTGCCCTTGGATGAGGGTGGCTGGTGGCATAGGAGGTAAAGTGATGGAACTTGGCATTTGGATGCCCTGCTTCCTAGATGGTCTGAACCCTCTGCCAGCATCTCACACTCTGCCATGTGGTGCACCTGGAACCAAAGCACGACATGGTGGCCAATTTGGGGGAGACGCTCTGTGCTCCCTCCTCCTCATGTAATCTCCCACAGGTTGCCAGGAAAACTTCTGCATCTGCTGGGCACACCTTGGGGCGGGCGGGTAGGTGGGGAATAAACAGCCCCAACGGTGTCATGTTTATTTTGAATGTGCCTGGATATCTGCCTCCTTGTAGTAATCAAGACTCTGGGATCGACACAACTGTGACTTACCGAGCGAGCGTGTTGCTTTCAAAGCCTGCCAGGCGGCTGAGCCTTTGAAGTGGCAAAGCTTTCGCAAGCAAGGAGAGGAGATAAAACAATGCCGGCCTGCCAGTCAGCAACAGAGGGAAAGCGATGCCAGGAGAATGCAGGAGCCTCAGACTCAATGCGGAGGGAGTGAGGTGAGACAAGGAGAAGGAGCGGTTGGGGACCACAGGGTGGATGCAAGTTAGAGAAACTGATGGAGGAAAGGCTATCAGCGGCTATGGGTCACGATGGTGATATCACCTCCAAGAGCAGGTCGCTTGACTAATTGACAAATTCTGTAACTTGGACAGATACCCATTCTGAAGAACTAGTAGAAGTAAAAATTGTATACCTCACATGAAACTGTTTGACAGCTGACCTGGGGGCAGGAATTCCTGTGATGTCACATGATGTCAGCTGTCAAACTGCCAGGGGCTGGACTGAGGAGGAATGGTGGGGACCGCCCCCCCTTCCTGAATCTTCCCAAGAAGAGGAGGACAGTATAGATTTACAATAGTGGTTTGCAGAAGGTCATAGTTCAGAGGCTGCAGAGGGGAGAAGCTGGGAAATATTGGGAGAGCAGCAGGAAGAAAAAGCACCAGGGGAGAAGCAGCTGACAGACTCAGTGTCTTTGGAAAGCATTCCTGACCCCACCTCTCCCAGGACCAGGTGTGCATTGAGAGTAGTAGAACAGAAAGCTCAGAGGCAGAAAGCACATATCAGCCGGCACAGGGATGACAGGGATGATAGGAGAGGTGGAGGGGGTGGGACTTTACACGGAGCAACACCATTATCTAAGAGAGACAGCATTTCTATGTCTCTCTCTGTGAATATTGAATAGAAGACTTGGAAAGAACTCTTCTTGTTTATCTGCTTCTTGGATGCCAGTGTGGGAGAGATCAGATTCCCTGAAGCCTGATACAAACAGAGTTTGATGTGAGGAGGTCACTTTCTCCTACTAGAGCTCTTTGGGCTGTAATACAGAGTCAAGGAATCTCAGGTTACCTCTCACCAGCCCAACTCCACAACCTCCTAAAGTGTTTTTGCCTATTCTTGAACTGAGATGATTCCTCTGGCCTGCCTGGATGTGCCTTCGTGGTGTGCCTGACTTTTGCATGGCTGAAACGTAGCCTTCTGTACGCATCGATTGCTCCGCATACTTCTCCCCTGGCCACACCCACCACTGTAATGAAGCCCCTGAAAGGTTGCCCACAAGGGAACACTTCCCTTGGGCTGAAAAGTGTTCCCCATCCCTGCTGTAATACTCGCCTCTTATTTTAAGTGAGCTTTATGAGCTCCTCACCTTGCTGTTTCTGGACCAGGGAAATGCATTTTGGGGACATTAGTACGACAACTGCACCATAAGCCTCCCACGCGCTGTCTTCTTCACAAGGCAGATGGTCCTAAAGGCTGCCCAGTGCAGAGTTAGAATCATAGAATTGTAGAGCTGGAAGGGATCCCGAGGGTCATTTAGTCCAACCCCCTGCAATGCAGGAATCTCAGGTAAAGCATCCGTGATAGATGGCCATCCAACCTCTGCTTTAAAATCTCTGAGGAAAGAGAATCCACAACTTCCTGGGGAGGCTGTTCCACTGTCGAACAGCTCTTACTGTCAGAAATTATTTTTCTGATGTTCAGTCGGAATCTCCTTTCTTGTAACTTGAAGCCATTGGTTTGAGTCCAGTGCAGAAGAAAGCAAGCTTGTTCCCTCTTCCATATGAAGATGGCTCTCATATCTCCTCTCGGTCTCCTCTTTTCCAGGCTAAACATACCCAGCTCCTTCAACCATTCCTCATACGGCTTGGATTCCAGACCCTTGATCATCTTGGTCGCCCTCCTCTGCACGCATTCCAACTTGTCAGGATCTGTGAAAAGGAGTTTTGCTCTGGGAGGGGAATAGGAGACTCCTAACAACTCCCAGCACCTTAAACAAACTTCAGATCTCAGAATTATTTGGGGGAAGCCATGTCTGTTTAAAGCGGCATCCCAGTTTATGTTGCTCATGTGGCCCTAGGCATCCTCGCTGTGCCCCCATGATGTGTTTCCCTCTTCCCTGCTGTTAGGGACGTACCCCCCCCCCCAAGACAGTGCAGAGAGGCAGCTGCATTGATGGACTCGTCTCTCAAGAAGCAGGCACTTTTCTCCTCCACTGCCCTCACATGTAGTAGCAATAACATCTGGCTCCCGGCAGGTTTGCAAAAGAGTCTGAGGTTATTTAGAGGAAGAGCAAGACCAGCAGCAGCTGTCAGGGAGCTGACAGCACAGGCCGGCCCATGGAGACTCCGGGTCCACGGGTCAGTAGCAGCTTCTGAGTGCTGGCAGAGGCTCCCTGGCATGGTTAGCAGGGAAGCAGAGCAGCCTCCATCACATTTCACACATGACACAGCCTAGCTGGCCCTGCATATTCCACCTTTGCCACCATCCAGGGACACACGGCCCTGTTGATCCAACCAGGCACTTCCAGGTCTTTGGAGAACGCTCTGATTCTTTGCCTCTAATAATGCATTGCCCATAGATGCTTTCACTCTGTGGCCACTCAGAGCCTGATTTCTATACTCATCATGCTGGAAAGGTGCATAACTCTGATTCTTCGCTTCTCTCATGTATTCATTCACTTATTTTATGTCACAAAATTTATGCAACACTTGGCTGTAAAAACGAACCGACCTCAAAACAGTTTTTACAAAAAGACTAAAGCCATAAAATTACTGGTAAAAACTGTCAGTTTGCATTTCTTAGTGCCGAAAGTATTGACCTGATGTATAGAGATCTTTCTTATTCTAATTAATTCAAGAGGGTTCTGGAAGCTTCTCTGTGTGAAAGAAACAAGCAGAATGTTCATGATGTTTAGGTTATTCCATCAGAGAAGCTGAGTACGCCTGGTTTAAACTAGTTCTGTTATCTCTTCTGCCAAGGTCATGCTGACTATAATACAGTGGTACCTCGGGTTACATACGCTTCAGGTTACAGACTCCGCTAACCCAGAAATAGTACCTCGGGTTAAGAACTTTGCTTCAGGATGAGAACAGAAATCGCGTGGCAGCAGTGGGAGGCCCCATTAGCTAAAGTGGTGCTTCAGGTTAAGAACAGTTTCAGGTTAAGAATGGACCTCTGGAATGAATTAAGTTCTTAACCCGAGGTACCACTGTAATAGGCTAGAAGGATCCTGGGTCTCACTTTCTCTTTCTATCTCTTTTCCTTCTGGTGTGGTGTTCTGCACATAATATGCCTAGTGTTGAGGTTTAGACTTATTATAAGTCATTGTAAGTTTAAGTTAAGTCTGCTGCAACTGGATTTCTTATGGACAGGGCCAATCCTGAATGTATTGGATTTGTGACCATTATGCTCATTTGCCTTCAGTAGCAGTAAAGCTCTGCTGGATGAAGTACAATTGCCCCTGGTCTATTTTTGGGGAATCCTGCAACGTGTTCAAGTTTTTACTCTGTTAACTATACGTCGGAATTCTGCTCTGGATCAATACTGAGAAGAATTCCATGACGAAAAAGAATTGTTTAAAAGATTTTTAAAAATAAAACCAGTGATAAGCAATGGCACCCTTTTTACCTTTTCTGAGAATACCCAGTCGCCAGAGGTAGTATCTGTTGCACCTCCTGCTCACTGCGCATCACTTCCACAGTGCTTCCCCTGCCCCTCCACTGGCAAGCAGGCAGCCCTCAATCAGGCACAGAGGCATGGGCGTTCCTGCCCAGTGTCATGCAGACCACAGGCAAGGTGGACGGTGGCAGCAGCGGTTGATGGGAAGCCAGCTGTTCCTGCTGTGCCACAAGGGTTGCCTCCTTTCTCCCTGCCAGACTCCTGCACCTTTGAGAGCTTCTCGGCATAACAGAAACGTTGCCGTATTACCCGCCACAAATGATGTTACAGCAGATTGCAGCTTTGAGGATGGGCGTTTTCCACTGGGACTCCGGCAGGGCTTGTATGCATTTTAGAAAACGCCCTCTCTTCTATGCTGCCGTCCCAATCTGGCTGCTTCTCTAAATGGCAAAACAACAGCCGCCAATACCCAAATATGTGTTTGATCTCGTGGACAGCCAGGCTGGATATGAGGCTCCCTTATGCTCTTTCGTACTTCTTGTGATCGTTCTTGCATGCAGGGTGTGGAGCTGGGTGTTGTTTGTTTTTGTTGTTTAGTCATTTAGTCGTGTCCGACTCTTCGTGACCCCATGGACCAGAGCACGCCAGGCCCTCCTGTCTTCCACTGCCTCCCGCAGTTTGGTCAAACTCATGCTGGTAGCTTCGAGAACACTGTCCAACCACCTCGTCCTCTGTCGTCTGCTTCTCCTTGTGCCCTCAATCTTTCCCAGCATCAAGGTCTTTTCCAGGAAGTCTTCTCTTCTCATGAGGTGGCCAAAGTATTGGAGCCTCAGCTTCACGATCTGTGCACGCAGGAGCTGGGTGTACGTGGTTGCAACCTTCACACCCTCCTTCCCTTCCATTTCTAACCCACCTTTCTCTCTGC
The DNA here is from genome assembly GCF_965112155.1 of Podarcis liolepis. NCBI lineage: Eukaryota > Metazoa > Chordata > Lepidosauria > Squamata > Lacertidae > Podarcis > Podarcis liolepis. The sequence goes on along the minus strand of NC_139556.1, from coordinate 95,454,498 downwards.
TGACGCAAGTTACAAGTTCACAAAAGCAATCAGATTAGGAGGCAACACAGAGGGCAGGATCCATCCCTATGCAGGTGTAGCCACTTGCATGCAGAGGAACTGGGGGCCCTGCTCCCACCTCCCTCCCTTGCTGTGCATGTTGCGCAATTACCAGGAAGGGAAGCAACCGTGCATACATCTCTCATGCCACCCCCTGACCTTTCCCCTTGCCCAGGTATGGGAGTTAGTCAAGCTCAAGAAGGGAACAAAGCTCCCTCTGCAGACCTACCCCTGCATAAGGGTGGAGGCAGCTGTGGTCACATTGGGTGGCAGTTCGACTTCAGGCATACTGGGATGAAGCAGAGGATTTGCCTGCTAAGAACATCAGTAGGACTTCAGAAGCATCACACATGGGTCTTTTGAGACTATGTCACTCAGCTGATTGACACTTCAGAAGTCCCCTGTGGCCCAGAAGTCCACCTTCTTGCCGGCCCACATATGACATCAGGTAGCCGGCAAGTGAGCGTGGGTTGTCCAGATGGATAAATAAACAAATAAACCAGGGTTTCCCAAACTTGAATCTTCTGCTGCTGTTGGACTACAACTCCCATCATCCCTAACTAGCATGATCAATGGTCAGGGATAATGGGAAGTGTAGTCCAAAAACAGTGGAAGACCCAAGTTTGGGAAACATCAAAATAGACCCATGTTTGGAGCACTACCTGAAGCCCACTTTACATTGCTTCAAGGGTTTTCTGGGAGATGAGCATATTCCCTGAAAAGTGCCCATGGATTGAGTCAAGTGGACCTTCTAGAAGAAAAGAGTTGCACAGCTATGGGGCCACAGCAGAGAAGGCCCTGCCCCTTGGGGTTAGCAGCCTGGTTTCTGAAGGGCACAGCAGAGTTTCCCTAGGAGATATCAGGCAGTAGAAGGAGGTGTTCCTTCCAGCAAGCAGGGCCCAAGGGTTGCCCATCAACAGATGGGGGAAAGCCATTTGAAGTGAAACTGCCAACAAGGTTCGTCTCCTAGGCAGGCAGTCCCAGCCAGCTCTCGGGTTACAGAAATAAGGGGAATCCCGGCTTAAACAATGGAACAGGAGTTAATCCGTTTGCTGTTGGGGGTGGTTTTTTTGTTTTGTTTTGTTTTTTTGCTGGCTTGGTATGCGTTCACCAGTGGTGTGGGCTAGAGCAGAATATGAGCACAATCTGGTTAAGCGCCACTTAATACTCTCGGCCCCATCTAGGTAAATACATTGCAATAATAAAAATGTGCCAGTTGCCATGCCGATGTTGTGTGTTTTGTGTGCGTATTGGGAAGCCGTTGCTGGGAGCAGGAGGTCTGTCTGTGAGGCCTCTTCCCCAACCAAACCGATGTCAACCTTTACCACACGGTACGCTGCCTTTAGAGAAGTGGTGATATGTTTTGGAAGCGCAGAATAACCAGGACAGGACAGATTTCTGCTTTTGAGTGTGTGTGTGTTTAAAATGGAATTCTGCACCTAATAAAATTGACTCAGGACAGACAAGAGGAAGGATGTCAGCAAATGTGTGGAGTTAATTTAGGAAGACAGGGACTTGACTTATGTGAAGAGCCAGACTATTGTTCCATCTAGTTTAATATTACCCCCACCAGTGGTCCCCAAACTTTTTCAAACCACCCCCACTTGGTTCCATAAACTCAACCCCAGTGCCCACTACCCCATAAGAAACATTATTCAGAGTAGCAGTTTCCGCTACCCGCTAAGGAAGATAAAGTCACAACCAAATTGAAAACAGTAGCAATCCTTTGCACATTTATTCAAAATCCGATTTAAACTGTTTCGTTTAATTAATTCAACAAAACTAGTGAATTTAATCCAGGCTTTTCAAAGCCTGATACTAATTTAAACCTCCAGGGCCCCCTGCCACCCCCTTGCCTCTTAGCACTCCCCAGGTAACCCCACAGCCCCCGTGGAGGAGGTACCACTCACTTTTGGTACCCCTGAGCTACACTGGCTGGCAGCAGCTGTCCAGGATTTCAGGCAGCAGGACACCCCCCCCCCAGCCCGACCCAGAGATGCAGACTTAGGGCTCTCAAATTTAGCGGTGCCCTGTGAGATGCTAAAATTCAGAGTCCTCCCCCCACTTCTCACGCTCCGTTCTACGCCATTGCTGTGGCGCCCAGTGCAGCTGAACCAGTTGCGCTAACCTAAAACCGTCTCTGATGCAACGGACTGAACCGGGGACCTTCTGCATTTAAAGGGGACGCTCTGCTTCTGTGCTGCGTCTCCCGCCTCCTTCCTTACAAGTCTCATATTTTCACTTACAAGCAATATCTGTAAGGTATTTTCATTAGTTGGAGAAGGACTGGAGATTGCTCTGGGGCCTCGCAAAAGAAGAAGAAGAAGAAAAGGCATCTCTGCTTTGGCTGTGGCTGATGCCAGAAGGCCTGAACCAGCGACCCCTGGCCAGTTATCTTCTTTTCCTCCCTCCTCCTCCTCCTCTCTCTCTCTCTCCACAGATCCAGGGATCCTTCATCACCTCCCTGCTCTGGCCTTTGGATGCCAGGTTCCTCCAACGAGGGGCCAGAGGGCCTGCTGCTCTGAGCAGCCATAAAACGGGCAGTAATGTGTGACCTGGAATGAATGAAATATTTAATGTAACCCATAAAGCTGTGTGAGCCCATTAGAAGCAGCTCCATAAAGATCACGGGGGGGGGGGGGGCGAGCGCTGGGCTGCTCTGTGCTTGG